>NC_140987.1:96801818-97401818 GCF_052327205.1 Somniosus microcephalus | reverse complement strand
TCTGCTCCAGTGGAAACAGTTCCAGTATCTCAAGTCTCTCCTTGCAAATATAGTTTACCCATTCATGGCATTATCCTCATGAATCTCTGCTGGATGCTCTCTCTGGCTTTAATCTCCTTTCTATATAGGGTGCCCAAAACTGCACAGTGTACTCTAACTGTGGCCTAACCAATGCTTTGTATAACTCCATCAATACTTCTTTACTTGTATACTTTAAGTCTCTATTTATAAAACCCAATTTTATTGGCCCTTTTTTTTTTTAAGCTTTATCTGCCTGCACTTGAACTTTCAGGGGATTATTTTAATCCCTAGGTGTCTGGTCAACCACACCCTTCAGTGTCTTTCCATTAAATGTATGCTCCCATTTTTACTCACACTTGTCCATATTAAATTGCATCTACCACCTGTCTGTCTATTCTGCTAACCTTTCTGCCTTCCTGAAATTTTAACAGTCCTCATTATTTGACAAACTTTCTACTTTTGTGTCCTCAGCAAATATTGAGATGTGTTCCCTTTTCGCGAGTATAAATCATCTATAAATGATTATCACTTGGCTTAAAATTTAAAGAAAAAAATAACATTTTTAATTACATTATTCATGATTTCTAATTTTTTTTAAGTTTATTTTTTTGTCTTTTACCCTAAACCAAACACTTGTGAAACTTGTGAGGGTAACATGATAGTTTGCAGCCTGATCTTTCTACACTCTTCCTGCAGTGCCTAAGGAAAGCCAATACTCTGAATGATGGTATCAACTTCCGAGGAGTGAATCCTCAGCTGCATCATGCTGATGAAAATTAGTTTCTAATGTGACTTTATAACGTAGGAATAAGGAATAACCAGCACTTACCCATGTGAAAATCTTTGATTCAAAAAAAACTTCCTACTCTTGACAGCACTGCTGATATTTAAATATCTATGAATTGTTGAGCTAAAAGCTCTGAATAAGAAAAATTTATTGCACTAAACAAAGTTCTTGGACTGAACAACAAACTAAGCTAAAGTTAATTAGATTACATAAAGTTTAGAAGAGTTCAAACAAAAAATAATTCTATGGTGTGTGAATGTTATTCCTTGTTGAAGATGTATGACATCCTGAAGAGTAGCATTTAGACCTTGAGAAGGTGTAAACAGATTGCACAATATCTGAAACGGGAGATGAACTATTAACCACCATAAAATGAAAGCAAATAGCAGAGATTGAATTAACCATACCTGACTTCAGCTGCACAAATACATTTTCAACAATTAACCTTTTCCATGGGAAGTATATTCTCATGAACTGCCAAATTCTATAAATGTCAACAGTAGGCATCTATACATTTGATGTCTTAGCCACTCTTTGATAAGTTTTACAGATACAGTGCCACAGTGTTGAAGCCAAAGTTAATCGGTGAATTTTTTTTTAAATTTGTTTTTTATGGGATGTCACTGGCGCAAGGCCAGGAATTATTGCCCATCCCTAATTGCCCTTGAGAAGGTGGTGGTGAGCCGCCTTGAACCGCTGCAGTCTATGTGGTGAAGGTACTCCCACAGTGCTGTTAGGGAGGGAGTTCCAGGATTTTGACCCGGCGACGATGAAGGATCGGCGATATACTTCCAAGTCGGGCTGGTATGTGACTTGGAGGGGAACTTGGAGGTGGTGGTGTTCCCATGCGCCTGCTGCCCTTGTCCTTCTAGGTGGTAGAGGTCGTGGGTAGAAACCTTGGCAAGTTGCTGCAGTACATCTTGTAGATGGTACACACTGCAGCCACGGTGCACCGGTGGTGGAGGGAGTGAATGTTTAAGGTGGTGAATGGGGTGCCAATCAAGCGGGCTGCTTTGTCCTGGATGAGTCAAACTTCTTGAATGTTGTTGGAGCTGCACTCATCCAGGCAAGTGGAGAGTATTCCATCACACTCCTTACTTGTGCCTTGTAGATGGAGGAAAGGCTTTGGGGAGTCAGGAGGTGAGACACTCGCCGCAGAATACCTAACCTCTGACCTGCTCTTGTTGCCACAGTATTTATATGGCTGGTCCAGTTAAGTTTCTGGTCAGTGGTGATCCCCCTGGATGCTGATGGTGGGAGATTTGGCTATGGTAATGCCGTTGAATGTCAAGGGACGGTGGTTAGACTCGCTTGTTGGAGATAGTCATTGCCTGGCACTTGTGTGGCGCGAATGTTACCTGCCACTTATCAGCCCAAGCCTGAACGTCATCCAGTTCTTGATGCATGCGGGCATGGACTGCTTAACTATCTGAGGAGTTGTGAATGGTGCTGAACACTCTGCAGTCATCAGCGAACATCCCCATTTCTCAACTTGTGTTGGAGGGAAGGTCATTGATGAAGCAGCTGAAGATGGTTGGGCCTAGGACACTGCCCTGAGGAACTCCTGCAGCGATGTCCTGGGGCTGCGATGATTGACCTTCAACCACCACAGCCATCTTCCTTTGTGCTAAGTATGACTCCAGCCAGTGGAGAGTTTTCCCCCCCGATTCCCATTGACTTCAGTTTTACTCTGGCTCCTTGATCCCACACTTGGTCAAATGCTGCCTTGATGTCAAGGGCAGTCACTCACCTCACTTCTGGAATTCAGCTTCTTTGTCCATGTTTGGACCAAGGCTGTAATGAGATCTGGAGCCGAGTGGTCTTAGCGGAACCCAACTGGGCATCAGTGAGCAGGTTATTGGTGAGTAAGTGCCGTCTGATGGCACTGTTGATAACACCTTCCATCACTTTGCTGATGATTGAGAGTAGACCGATGCGGCGGTAATTGGCCGGGTTGGTTGTGTCCTGCTTTTTGTGGACAGGACATACCTGGGCAGTTTTCCAAATTGTCGGATAAATGCCAGTGTAGTAGCTGTACAGGAACAGCTTGGCTAGAGGCGCGGCTAGTTCTGGAGCACAAGCCTTCAGCATGATAGCCGGGATGTTGTCGGGGCCCATTGCCTTTGCTGTATCCAGTGCGCTCAGCCGTTTCTTGATATCACATGCAGTGAATTGGCTGAAGACTGGTTTCTGTGATGGAGCGGACCTCAGGAGTAGGCTGATATAGATCATCCACTCAGCACTTTTGGCTGAAAATGGTTGCAAATGCTTCAGCCTTGTCTTTTGCACTCACGTGCTGGGCTCCACCATCATTGAGGATGGGGATATTCTTGGAGCCTCCTCCTCCCATTAATTGTTTAATGGTTCACCACCATTCACGACTGGATGTGGCAGGACTGCAGAGCTTTGATCTGATCCGTTGATTGTGGGATCGCTTAGCCCTGTCTATAGCATGCGGCTTCCACTTTGTAGCATGCATGTAGTCCTGTGTTGCAGCTTCCCCAGGTTGGCACCTCATTTTTAGGTACGCCTGGTGCTGCTCCTGGCATGCTCTTCTACACTCCTTATTAAACCAGGTTTGGTCTCCTGACTTGATGGTAATGATAGAGTGAGGGATATGTTAGGCCATGAGGTTACAGATTGTGTAACATCGTTATTTTGGAATTAGATGTTTGCAACATTTTCCATCAGCGTTTTCCACAACACTTGGTCTGCTGTATTTCATTGCTGTTTCTGTGCACCTTATAATTTGCCACCTATTTACAGAATTGCTACTTTATTTCATTCGTTCATGGGATGTGGACGTCGCTGGCAAGGCCAGCATTTATTGCCCATCCCTAATTGCCCTTGAGAAGGTTGTTCTGGCACTTGTTCTGACAGGAAGGCTGTCTGAGTTCAAAGCAGTGTCCTTGGCCAGCGTGGTTTGATCATCAGGTCAACGTTAATAAAATAAACCTTGCAGCCCATTTGGTTCCAGTTCCGTACACTAAGAAGTGTATAAGTAAATAACAATTGTAAATATAATAACAAAATACAGGAAACTGGTTTATCCGGAGGTTGTATGTCCGGAAACCTCGATCTAACGGCAGAAATCGGCAGCCGTTTTGGTTAGGTTTTTTTTCTTCTAGCATTTTTTTTTTTTTTTTTTAATAACAGTCAGGCTCTGGAAAGCGTCTCTGTAGCTTAGCAACAGCTTCAGAGACGCTTCCAAGGTACGGGCCGAGTGTTTACAAGCTGTTGCTAAGCAACAGTGTTTGTTGTCAGATACGGAGATGAAAACCTCCGTATCCTTCAACGTTAGCGCTGGTCTATCCGAAGTTTTGATAGATCGGCAGCAGCTCGGTCCCGTCGGTGCCGGATATCGCGAAGTTTCCTGTACTGCGGATGCTGGAAATTTGAAATAACAACAGAAAATGCTGGAAATACTCAGCAGGCCAGGCAGCATCCGTGGAGAGAGAAAAAGAGTTAGCGTTTCAGTTCTGATGAAGGGTCCCAGACCTGAAACGTTAACTCTGTTTCTCTCTTCACTGATGCTGCCTGGCCTGCTGAGTATTTCCAGCATTTTCTGTTGTTATAACAATTGTTTAATGTTTTGCTAAATATATCAATGTAGAAGAACAGAATTCAGAGGGTTTTTTTTAAAGCAGAAAATGTGAGCCAAAAGAGGAAGCATCATTTAGCTTGCCGACTAGAAATACTACCCTGTATGTAATTTTACACATATAGGTAGAAATATGATGTTGTCAAACGAGGAAATATTGCTCGAGCTACTGTCCCTGTAAGAAGTTCCACCTTGGCCATCTCAATGACCCATTCTGCTGTTTCTTGGTCTCGCTCTGAGCAGGCTACCAATTTTTTTTATTCTGTTATAGTCTGGTCTGATTTCTCCCATATCCGAGAAAATTCCATCAACATGTTTTGGTTTTGCTAGTTGTCAGTTTAGATTTTCTTCAGCCTATCAAAGCAGAAAGGGAGCGCTTAATTGAAATTATATCATATTATAGTTTTTGGTGTAGACTGTGCTGGAAGCGAAGTGTATGGATGGTGCTCCAAATTTGTAAAGCACCCTAAGTCCTCCTTATATGACATGGAACAATATGACAGAATAATGTGGTTATGATTGATAACTGCTTTAAAAATACAGGAAACTCTCTTTTAACTGGCACCTAAATATCCGGAAACACCTCTTAACCGGCAAAATTCAGGAGTAGGTTCAGATAAGTTTTACTATATATTAGTGGCCGTGTAACCGGGGTTCCTGGATCTGTGGCCGTGTAACCGGGACTCATGTACAAGTGCCGAGTAACCGGGGCTCCTGCACCTGTGGCCGTGTACTGGGCTCTCGTACCTTGGTAAGTATACCTCTCTGTAATCCGGACTTTTTGATCAACCGGCACCACGCCGGTCCCGTCGGTGCCGGATAAAAGAGTTTCCTGTAGTTGACTTGCACAGCGCGCAAATTAAATACCATTACAAAATCTGTGAATGTGTCATAGCCTTGTAGCACACTCCTGCCAATCTGCTATTCTCTTGTGTAGATGTTTGTGATCATGTGCTTCCACATTATTATTTGTTCAGTAAATAGATTGGAATTTTAAAATGAATTCTTTTTTCCGTAAAACTCGCAGCAAAATCAGTCAAAGTTAAAATAAAGCTTGGTCGAAAGGACAGTGACAAAAGTCGTGAAAAAGGAAAAAGCAAGAAACGGCTGGGTCGTACTAAAATCAAGCCCGTCATTAGTGATGATGACAGTGATGATGACCAAGATGACAATGTAAGTTTTCAATTCAGAAGATGATTTATTATTGAGAATTGCATTTGAAACACAGCCTGGAATACAGAAATCTTCAGTTTGCAAACATATTTTGTATGTGCAGCCTGGCTACGTCAAGTTGAATAAAACTGACAAAGTTGTCACTTCAGTGTGTAGCATAAGAACATAAGAAATAGGAGCAGGAGTAGGCCAATCGGCCCCTCGAGCCTGCTCCACCATTCAATAAGATCATGGCTGATCTGATCCTAACCTCAAATCTACAATCACTCTACATCCCTCCCGAACCCATGTGATCTCCTGGGAGAGGCGAAAAACCAGGAAAAAAAAACAATGGCCAATTTGGGAGAAAAAAATCTGGGAAATTCCTCGCCGACCCATCTAGGCGATCAAAACTCGTCCAGGAGATCACTGTCCCTATATTTTCTACAGTACTTACCTTCTGTAAAAGGTGATCTCCACCCCAGCCAGGAACAGGAATAGAACCATCTCCTGAAATCTAACACAGAATTAGAACACAAAAAGTAGGAGCAGAACCAGGCTACACGGCCCTTGGGCCCACTCCGTTACCCACAGGGCCATGACCATTCCGAACATAGACTCATGTCCAATTTCCTGCCTGCTTCCCGTAACCCCTAATTCCCTTTACTTCTAAGAAACTGTCTATTTCTGTTTTAAATTTATTTAATGATGTAGCTTCCACAGCTTTCTGGGGCAGCAAATTCCACAGACCTACTACCCTCTGAGTGAAGAAGTTTCTCCTCATCTCAGTTTTGAAAGAGCAGCCCCTTATTCTAAGATTATGCCCCCTAGTTCTAGTTTCACCCATCATTGGGAACATCCTCACCACATCCACCCGATCAAGCCCCTTCACAATCTTATATGTTTCAATAAGATTGCCCCTCATTCTTCTGAACTCCAATGAGTAGAGAGTCCCAATCTACTCAACATGGCAGCACGGTGGCATAGTGGTTAGCACTGTTGCCTCACAGCGCCAAGGACCCAGGTTCGAATCTGGCCTCGGGTGACTGTCTGTGTGGAGTTTGCACATTCTCCCCGTGTTTGCGTGGATTTCCTCCGGGTGCTCCGGTTTCCTCCCACAGTCCAAAGATGTGCGGGTTAGGTTGATTGGCTATGATAAATTGACCCTTAGTATTAGGGGGATTAAATACGTGGGGTTACAGGGATAGAGTGGGATATGTGTTGGTGTAGGGGTTACGGGGATCGGGTGGGATATGTGTCGGTGCAGGCTCGATGGGCCGAAATGGCCTCTATCTGCACTGTGGGGTTTCTGTGATTTCTGTGATCTCCTCATATGTCCATCCCCTCATCCCCGGGATTAACCGAGTGAGCCTTCTTTGTACTGACTCGAGAGCAAGTATGTCTTTTCTTAAGTATGAACACCAAAACTGTATGCAGTATTCCAGGTGCGGTCTCACCAATACCTTGTACAACCTCCCTGTTTTTATATTCTATCCCCCTAGCAATAAAAGCCAACATTCCATTGGCCTTCTTGATCACTTGCTGCACCTGCATACTAACTTTTTGAGTTTCGTGCACCAGGACCCCCAGATCCCTTTTGTACTACAGTACTTTCCAGTTTCTTGCCATTAAGATAATAACTTGCTCTATGATTTTTCCTGCCAAAGTGCATAACCTCACACTTTCCAGTATTGTATTCCATCTGCCAAATCTCTGCCCACTTACTTAGCCTGCCTATGTCCCCTTGCAGGTTTTTTATGTCCTCCTCACTCACTACTTTCCTTCCCATCTTTGTATCATCTGCAAACTTTGATATGTTACACTCGGTCCCCTCCTCCAAATCATTAATATAGATTGTAAAGAGTTGGGGACCCAGCACTGACCCCTGTGGAACACCACTAGTTACTGATTGCCAGTCTGAGAACGAACCATTTATCCCAACTCTGTTTTCTGTTAGATAGCCAATCCTCCACCCATGCCAGAATATTACCCCCAATCCCGTGATTTTTTTATCTTGAGCAAGAATCTTTTGTGTGGCACCTTGTCAAATGCCTTTTGGAAGTCTAAATACACTACATCCACTGGTTCCCCTTTATCCACCCTGTATGTTACTTCCTCAAAGAACTCAAGCAAATTTGTCAAACATGACGTCCCCTTCATAAAACCATGCTGACTTTGTCCTATTAAATTACGTTTATCCAAATATCCCGTTACTGTCTCCTTAATAATGGACTCTAAAATTTACCAACCACAGATGTTAGGCTAACCGGTCTATAGTTTCCAGCCTTCTGCCTACTACCCTTTTTTAAATAAGGGTGTTCCATTAGCAGTTTTCCAATCTGCCAGGACCTTTGCTGAGTCCAGGGAGTTTTGGAAAATTATTACCAATGCATCCACAATCCCTACCGCCACTTCCCTCAAGACACTAGGATGTAAGCCATCAGGTCCAGGGGATTTATCCGCCTTGAGTCCCATTATTTTACCAAGTACCACTTCCTTAGTGATTTTAATTGTATTTAGCTCCTCCACCCCTAGAGCCCCCTGTTTGTCCAGTGTTGGGATATTCTTAGTGTCCTCTACCGTAAAGACTGACACAAAATAATTGTTCAGCGTTTTTGCCATCTCCATGTTTCCCAGCATTAATTTCCTGGTCTCATCCTCTAAGGGACCAACATTTACTTTAGCCACCCTTTTTTCTTTTTATATAACTATAGAAACTTTTGCTATCTGTTTTTATATTTTTTGCTAATTTACTTTCATAATCTATCTTCCCTTTCTTAATCAATCTTTTAGTTATTTTTTGCTGTCTTTTAAAGACTTCCCAATCTTCTATCCTCCCACTAGATTTGGCTACCTTATATGCCCTTTTTTTTAGTCGGATACTATCCTTAATTACTTTACCTAGCCAAGGATGGCTATCTTTTCTTTTACACCCTTTTTTCCTCAGTGGAATATATATTTTTTGGAAGTTGTAAAATAACTCCTTAAATGTACACCACTGATCATGTACCGTCTTACCCTTTCATCTATTTTCCCAGTCCACTCTAATCAATTCCGCTCTCATACCTTTATAGTCTCCTTTATTCAAGCTCCGCACGCTTGTTTGAGATCCAACCTTCTCGCCCTCTAATTGAATATGGAATTCAACCATGTTATGGTCACTCATTCCAAGGGGATCCTTTACTAGGACATTTTTAGTTAATCCTGTCTCATTACACAGGACCAAATCTAAGGTTGCTTGCCCCCTGGTCGGTTCAGTAACATACTGCTCAAGAAACCCATCCCTAATACACTCAATGAACTCATCCTCAAGGCTGCCCTGCCCAATTTGATTTGTTCAGTTAATATGATAGTTAAAATCCCCCATAATTATAGCTGTTCCCTTACTACAAGCCTCAACTATTTCCTGATTTAATATGAATGCCTATGAATTCAAATTAGAGCAGTTTCTTTTGTGGCCTTTTAGATCATTTACATGTGGTAGCAGAAATAGTTTTCCTGAATGTTGCACTTCTCTGCTATTATTAAGTTTTATTTTATGGCTGACCTCCACTTTTTTATTCTGAGTTGTGAGCAATGTTCCCTATAAGCTGTGCGGCCGCGCAACATTCCAGGGGTCCCGCGCAGCCGGTGAGCCGGCTTTTGAATTGGAAAAAACCGCACATGCACGGAATTTTGAATGGGCTGCGCGGCCCACAGAAAAAAATTACAGGGATCATTGGTTGTGAGTATGCCCTATTTGTGTGGTTCATGAAGGGGAATAACTATTTTTGCTCCCATCCCCCATGATGTCTGTTACGATAATATGACTAAAGTTTCAAAGTAAGCTTATCCGATAAGTCCTTCCATTGTTCTGAGCCTTATGGCCTGAAATCACTTTAGTTTATTTAAATACTGTAAGAATTTTAGGTAAGGGTTTTGGAGTCCATTGCAGTACATTTCTTCCTGTTCAAGTAACCTTTAATATTCATATACCCATTAAACAATTAGAGACCCTATGTATAAACAAAAAACACTTCTTTTCATGACTCTGCTAATTAATTAGTATATTTAACAAAATGGCATTGAAACCCTGTCTGATTTTTATACTGTTTATACAAGTAGTATTTCTGTTGCCATTAGAAATGCTAATAATTTTGATCCTAACACTAAATTGCCATTTTCAATATCATTCAACTGGCCTGAGTTTCAAAGACTGCATATGAGACGGTGGTTTGTTAAGCTCAACATTGCATCTTTCGGTCTGTCTGGGTTAGTGTTGTATCAGAGCAACTGTTTTAAATACGCAGAACGGGCCTAGATTTTCTGCTGGAGTCGGGCTCGGGTGCTGGCAGAACAATGCGTGTGAGATTCTCCACCACCTCTTCACTTTGGCTGGAAGTGATGAGTAAGGCAGCATAAAATATAATCTCCCAGATATGGGTGGACGTAATCAAATGCGCATCATTCGACACAAGGAACACCTTTTCGTCCTTGACATCCCGAATTGCAATGGGTGGCAGAGGGGCTGTTTAAAATTTTAAAAGTCTGTAATCAGTACCGTTCTCATGAATTTGAATAAACATTTTTTTGTTTAAAACAACATCAAGGAGGCCAACATCACATTACACCTAATTCCCCCAACACCAGAAAACCAGAATGGGTCCGAGCGCATCTTTGTGGCAGGTGCAGGTCCCGTCATGCTATATGGAAGTCTAGGACAGGGTCTTTTTAGAAATTTATTGTAAGGATACTTGTAAATATTATCCCAAAGGCGCACTTTTAATGTTAGCCGTTCTTGCTCCCTTTCCTTTTCCTCTCCCTATAATTTTCTAAGTATAAGGCATGACAGTGAGAGGAAAGCAACATTTTGCATCTCTGAATCAAATGTTAGCATTAAGCACATTGATTACAACTTACAAAGTGGCAAAACATGAACTCTAAAAATACCTTTATTAATGCTCCGGTTTCCTCTGCATCCAGCTTAATGCTTTGTTTTAAATTGCTTGATTATTGCTGTGCATGTGAACATCAATTACTGTACAAAACTGCTAATTTTGAGATTAAACCATATTGATTAAAATAAATCTATTGTAAATATTAGGACTTTTCATGCAGCTGAGAGCTAAGAAAATAAGTTTTAACCGAGTATGATTTGTCAGAGGCTCCTATACCACCACCTTTCTGCAAGATGCTTCATTTTCAAAATAGCTTATTTTCCTTCTAATTCTGAAATACCAATACCTGGGATTTATACATTCAGTAATTTGATTTTCACAGCTGAAGCAGCATGAAATTAATCTAGACATCCAATTTCTTTCAATTTTTTACATTCTGTTACCACTTGACATCAGCAGGAATGACTCAAAAGTCCACCACAGATTGTGTGGAAGGTAAATGTTTCCTGAAATATCCATTGTGCCACATCAGCCATGTGCGCATTAAACATCTACGTGCCTGTGGTTCCATATATAACAGATTGCTGCAACTCAAAGGAAACTCAAATGTTGTACATGTTTTATGAATAATTTAGTTTTAAATGTGGAAGCTGTTGTGCCAGCTAAATTGCTTTTAAAGGATATGGAAGCTAACAACAGCAGTTGTTCTGATGATGTGATATTTCATGAGAATTCATCTGCATTTAAAAAAAAAGTTTGAAAATTATGCCAAACATGTCAACATCCAGCTGCCAAAACTGATGTGATGCTATAAATTATATCTTGTTCCCTAGATTTAAAAATGTATCATGATCTCTTATGAAAATGCTCTTGTCAAACTCAATAAATTATTAATTTTCTTTCCTCCCCAGGACCAATCTGATATCAGTGGAAGTGAAGATGAATGATTTAATAAAAAATGTGAATTGCTTCATGGACAAATCTTTGTTTCAGTAACTTTATCAACTGTTTTGTTGCACAGCTATCCATAATTCCTCCTTCCCTCCTTTACCCTTCCCCAGCTTGTCCTTTTTCTGAAAAGTAAATCTGTTAGTAGAACAGTATAATCTTTAGTTTAGTTTTATGTAGGCATGACTGCAGTAAAATAATTTCATAAGTATACATCTGTTTGCATCACCATATATTTGCTTTATGCTCGTCAAATTGAGTAAAATTGCTTTTGAATTGTATCAGTTTATATATCCATTAAAACATGTCATAGCTTTTTTTGTGTTCCTAAAGGTCAATGTCTCCACAGCTTTAAATCCTGACAAATATAATTCAAGTGGAAAATTTGTACCATTATGCACATCCCTTTTTAGTTCAATTTGTTTTGAAAATATTGTTTTGCAACCAGTGCTGGTAATGAGCTTTTCCTTAAGTGTACTTAATTCTTGCTTTCTTTGCACAATGTCTTTGGTGTAACTGATTGCCCAAGGCAAATAAAATCTAATTCAGTTGTAAAGAGTGAACGTTTTTTTTGTCTGTGTTTATTTAAGCACTAATTAAGAATTTAGCAAGATTAGGATACTTCATGGGGAATCCTGAAATGTTATTTATATTGCCGCAATTGAGGTCAAGGTTAGTTAAAGGTCATCTCGTGAAAGAATTGTAAAACTGTATTTTGTGATTTCCTTGTGAATTATTTTTAGGCCTTGGTGCAAAAAGTTGCACAAATTAGCATACTGTGTAACAAAAGTTAATTTGAAGTATGTGGAAATGGATGGCAATTAAACCACATTCTGACATCTGAATAGCTTTGTGACAGTTCTACTTCGTAGGAGATGATGAAATATCATTTTTTCTTAAACATGACAATGATCTCTATGATATGCTCAATTAGAGGAAACTTAACACTGGTCTTGAGTAGTTTATTGATGCTTGTACTTCAGATTTTGAAATATATTGATTCCACCTCCTCACTTTAGCAGATGATGGACTAACTTATTGTGAACAAACAATGATAGAGCAGATGACTTTCCACTTGAATTCAAAAGACCCTCTTTCATAAAATACAAATTTCTTTTGACAGCTACTTAGAAGGAAACCCCAGAGATGCTAAAATTAAATGTAGCTTGATTGCATGAGGGGAGATGGCGCATTATTGGGATTTTTTTAATCATTTCAATTCAATTTGTGGTTATAATTTTAATTTGTAATTGATTTCCTTGTGTTTCCTCATGTAATTGCTTGTGAAAGTTTTGATCTATCAATATGTCAGAGAAAACTGTATTTTAAACTTGCCAATAAAAATAATAAATCCACAGAATTTCATGCATCATTATTTCTTAAATTTTCAATTTGTGGTTTAAAAAAGTCACTTTATATTAGTATTGCAGTATTATCGTATTATTGGCTTTGCAATACAATTCCAGTGTCAACTTTATTTTTACATATTCACTGTTTTGAGTGTTGACAGCTGGTTGAAATCTTAACTCCATTCTAAACTGAGCACATAAACTTAATTTGAAAATGTCAGGCCCGTGCCCTGACTGAGGTATGTCATGTGCCATGTAGATCCACAGGTTGGTGGAGGCATGTTTTGTACATGCAATGCAATTTTTTTTTTAATTTAATAAACCCAGATAATCAAAGGAAGGAATTCCAGGAGTAATTTTCCTTTTTAGTCCAGTGACGCCCTGTCCTATATCAAATGCTTGTTTCTCCTGTATGTCTTCAGTTTTGTTCTATGTTGCTGGCTGTAGTTATACACCTGTGCAGCTCATTCACAATGGGGGAAAGTTTGTCATATCTGAATTAGAGCATTTATTTTCAGGGTTTTGTTTTCTTCCTCATCCATCTCTTGCAAGAACAGAGAATTTCAGCAGGAATTAAACACAGCATGAAGTGCCATCAGGCCTATTCCCTTCACAACCATTCCAGACACTTATCCTGCCTGGTGGAACATGGCATTAACATCTGCAGCAGTTGCCAAATATGTCCTCCACAACTGATTTCATGCCACTCAGGATAAATCTGGAGATCATTGTGCTAAGTTTATGTTATCCTAGTGGTTTAGGGTACCATAATGGTTATGTTGCTAAATGAGTAAAAGGCCTGGACTACTAATCCAGGGACAAGAGTTCAAATCTCACCATGCCAGTTTGTGAATTTGAATTCAGTTTAAAAATAAAAATAAATCTAGAATCAAAGTGACCATGAAGCTGTCGGATTGGTTCACTAATGCCCTTTAGAGATGGAAAGCTACCCGATCTGGTCTATTTGTAACTACAGTCCGACACCATTGTGGTTGACTCCTAACTGCTCTCTGAAATGGCCTAACAAATAGTATAAAAACCATTACAAAGAAGGATAAGAATAAAACCATACAGACCACTCTGCTTTGACCTCGGCATCAGATTCGGGCGCAATGAATGCACAACCTCCCCAGTAGACCCTGCAAAGTCCTCACCAACATCTGGTGCCAAAGTTGGGAGGGATGTCCCATAGACTGATCAAGCAGTAGCCTGACATAGTCATACTCACAGAATCATGCCCATCATCCAACCCAGACTCCTATCGCCATCCCAGGATAGACCGTGGTATATCGGGTGGAAGTGGCCCTGGAAGTCTTCAACATTGACTGCGGACCCCATGAGGTCTCGTGGCTTCAGGTCAAAGTTGGGTAAGGGAACCTACTGACTACCACCTACTGCCCAACAAATACAAGGGAATAACCTGGTCCTCACCAACATACCTGTCACCGATGCATCACAATATGATAGGAGTGACCACTACACAATCCATGTGGAGACCAAGTCCTGTTTTCACTCTGAGGACTCCCTCCACTGTGCTAAGTGGGATAAATTAGAATCATAGAATGTTTACAGCACAGAAGGAGGCCTGTCTAGCTTGTGCCGACTCTGCAAGAGCACTTCAGCTATTCCCTTTCCCTGTAGCCCTGCAAAAAAAATTCCTTCAGGTACTTAGCCAATTCCCTTTTGAAAGCCACAATTGAATCTGCCTTTCAGGCGGTGCATTCCAGATCATAACCACTCGCATAAAAAAGATTTTCCTCATGTCACCTTTGGTTCTCCTGCCAATCACCTTAAATCTGTGTCCTCTGGTTCTCTACCCTTCTGCCAATGGGACCAGTTTATCTCTCTACTCTGTCTAGACCCTTCGTGATTTTGAACACCTCTATCAAATTTCCTCTCAACCTTCTCTGCTCTAAGGAGAACAACCCCAGCTTCTCTAGTCTATCCACATAACTGAAGTCCCTCATCCCTGGAACCATTCTTGTAAATCTTTTCTGCACCCTTCACATCCTTCCTAAAGTCTGGTTCCCAGAATTGGGCACAATACTCCAGTTGAGGCCGAACCAGTGTTTTATAAAGGTTCATCATAACTTCCTTGCTTTTGTACTCTATGCCTCTATTTATGAATCCCATAAGCTTTTTTAACCACTTTCTCAACCTGCCCTGTGACCTTCAACGATTTGTGCACATGTACCCCCAGGTGTGTCTCTCATTCATGCACCGTCTTTAGAATTGTACCCTTTAGTTTATATTGCCTCTCCTTGTTCTTCCTACCAAAATGTATCACTTTGCACTTTTCTGCATTAAATTTCATCTGCCACGTGTCTGCCCATTCCACCAGCCTGTCTATGTCCTCTTGCAATCTATCACTATCCTCCTCACTGTTCACTATACTTCCAAGCTGTGTCATCTGCAAATTTTGAAATTGTGCCCAGTCCACCCAAGTACAAGTCATTAATATATATTGAGAAAAGCAGTGGTCATAGTACCGACTCCTGGGGAACACCACTATATACCTTCCTCCAGTCCAAAAAAACAACCGTTCACCACTACTCTGTTTCCTGTCACTTAGCCAATTTTGTAACCATGCTGCCACTGTTCCTTTTATTCCATGGGCTTCAATTTTGCTGGCAAGCCTATTATGTGGCACTTTATCAAACGCCTTTTGGAAGTCCATGTACACCACGTCAACCGCATTGCCCTCATCAACCCTCTCTGTTACCTCATCAAAAAACTCAATCAAGTTAGTTAAACATGATTTGCCTTTAACAAATCTGTGCTGGCTTTCCTTAATTAATCCACACTTGGCCAAGTGACTGTTAATTTTGTCCCGGATTATTGTTTCTAACAGCTTCCCAACGACTGAGGTTAAGCTGACTGGTCTGTAGTTGCTGGGTTTATCCTTACACCCTCTTTGAACAAGGCTGTAACATTTGCAATTCTCCAGTCCTCTAGCACCACCCCTGCATCGAAGGAGGATTGGAAGATTATGGCCAGCACATCCACAATTTCCTCCCTTACCTCCCTCAGCATCCTAGGATGCATCCTATCCGGTCCTTTTGACTTACCTACTTCAATTACAGCCAGCCTCTCTCGTACCTTGAATAAAGGAGACTATGAAGGTATGAGAGCGGAATTGAGTAGAGTGGATTGGGAAAATAGATTAAAGGGTAAGACGATACATGATCAGTGGTGTACATTTAAGGAGTTATTTTACAACTTCCAAAAAATATATATTCCACTGAGAAGAAAAGGGTGTAAAAGAAAAGACAGCCATCCGTGGCTAAGTAAAGAAATTAAGGATAGTATTCGACTAAAAACAAGGGCATATAAGGTAGCCAAATCTAGTGGGAGGATAGAGGATTGGGAAAACTTTAAAAGACAGCAAAAAATAACAAAAAGATTGATTATGAAAGTAAATTAGCAAAAAATATAAAAACAGATAGTAAGAGTTTTTATAGTTATATAAAAAGAAAAAGGGTGGCTAAAGTAAATGTTGGTCCCTTAGAGGGTGAGACCAGGAAATTAATGGAGGGAAACATGGAGATGGCAAAAACACTGAATGAATATTTTACATCAGTCTTTACAGTAGAAGACACTAAGAGTATCCCAACACTGGACAAACAGGGGGCTAAAGGGGGGGAGGAGCTAAACACGATCAAAGTCACTAAGGAAGTGGTACTCGGTAAAATAATGGGACTCGAGGCGGATAAATCACCTGGACCTGATGGCTTACATCCTAGAGTCTTGAGGGAAGTGGCGGTAGGGATTGTGGATGCATTGGTAATAATTTTCCAAAACTCCCTGGACTCGGCAATGGTCCCGGCAGACTGGAAAACTGCTAATGTAACACCCTTATTTAAAAAGGGCAGTAGACAGAAGGCTGGAAACTATAGACCGGTTAGCCTAACATCTGTGGTAGGTAAAATTTTGGAGTCCATTATTAAGGAGACAGTAACAGGACATTTGGATAATAATTTAATAGGACAAAGTCAGCATGGTTTTATGAAGGGGAAGTCATGTTTGACAAATTTGCTGGAGTTCTTTGAGGAAGTAACATATAGGGTGGATAAAGGGGAACCAGTGGACGTAGTGTATTTAGACTTCCAAAAGGCATTTGACAAGGTGCCACACAAAAGATTATTGCTTAAGATAAAAAATCACGGGATTGGGGGTAACATTCTGGCATGGATAGAGGATTGGCTATCTAACAGAAGGCAGAGAGTTGGGATAAATGGTTCATTCTCAGACTGGCAATCAGTAACTAGTGGTGTTCCGCAGGGGTCAGTGCTGGGTCCCCAACTCTTTACAATCTATATTAACGATTTGGAGGAGGGGACCGAGTGTAACATATCAAAGTTTGCAGATGATACTAAGATGGGGGGGAAAGTAGTGAGTGAGGAGGACATAAAAAACCTTCAAGAGGACATAGACAGGCTAAGTAAGTGGGCAGAGATTTGGCAGATGGAATACAATACTGGAAAGTGTGAGGTTATGCACTTTGGCAGGAAAAATCGTAGAGCAAGTTATCTTAATGGCAAGAAACTGGAAAGTACTGAAGTACAAAGGGATCTGGGGGTCCTGGTGCACGAAACTCAAAAGGTTAGTATGCAGGTGCAGCAAGTGATTAAGAAGGCCAATGGAATGTTGGCTTTCATTGCTAGGGGGATAGAATATAAAAATAGGGAGGTATTGCTTCAGTTGTACAAGGTATTGGTGAGACCGCACCTGGAATACTGCGTACAGTTTTGGTGTCCATACATAAGAAAGGACATACTTGCTCTCGAGTCAGTACAAAGAAGGTTCACTCGGTTAATCCCGGGGATGGACATATGAGGAGAGGTTGAGTAGATTGGGACTCTACTCATTGGAGTTCAGAAGAATGAGAGGCGATCTTATTGAAACATATAAGATTGTGAAGGGGTTGGATCGGGTGGATGCAGGGAAGATGTTCCCGATGATGGGTGAAACTAGAACTAGGGGGCATAGTCTTAGAATAAGGGGCTACTCTTTCAAAACTGAGATGAGGAGGAACTACTTCACTCAGAGGGTGGTAGGTCCATGGAATATGCTGCCCCAAAAAACTGTAGAAGCTACATCATTACATAAATTTAAAACAGAAATAGACAGTGATATACCTATCAATTCCTCCAATAAAAGGCGAAGAGTTACGAAGGTGACTAAAGGTTTTTATTGACTAAATAACAGCCCACTCTCGTGGGTGATCCGATCCAAGCAGGAGGAATACCAGCCAGTCGCTCACCTTTATACCTGGCCTGGTGGGTGGAGCCAAGGCGGAGTCGGCAGTGGTCATCCCAGGTATAGCAGTGTGGCAAGAGGCGACCTCGTACCGTGATACAATAGTGGTCAGTGATACAGTTATAACGAACAGTGGTGAACAGTGCTAACGATAGTGAACGTGGTTTACCACATTCACCCCTTGTTTAGAATTAAGTCCGGCGGGGTGAAGTGTACTACCAATTCTGGTAGGTCAGTCTGTCCGGAGGCTTCGTAAGCCTCTCCGATCGCCGCAGCGGTGGTGTTGCCTTATCCGGTGCTGGTGCCTTATCCGGTGTTGATGCTGGTGTTTGCGTGGTCGGCGAGGGCTCGTGGGGTTCCGGCATGCCGTCTACCTGGACTGAGGTTGGGGGGGGTGGTGGCGGTGTTTCCGGATCGGCTGAGGGTGCGAGGTCTCGTAGGGAGACAGTGTCCTCCCGCCCGTCTGGGTACGCCACGTAGGCGTACTGGGGGTTGGCGTGCAGGAGGTTCACCCTCTCGACCAGGGGGTCCGTTTTATGGGTCCTCACGTGTTTCCGCAGCCAGACCGGCCCCGGGGCGGTCAGCCAGGTTGGTAGAGTGGTTCCCGTAGTCGACTTCCTGGGGAAAACGAACATTCGTTCATGGGGGGTGGTGTTAGTGGCCGTGCAAAGTAATGACCGGATGGAGTGCAGCGCTGTCGGGAGGACTTCTTGCCAGCGGGAGGTTGGGAGGCCCTTAGACTTTAAGGCTAAGAGGACGGCCTTCCATACCGTCGCGTTCTCTCTTTCCACCTGACCGTTACCTCTGGGGTTGTAGCTGGTGGTCCTGCTTGCTGCAATACCTCTCTCTAGGAGGAATTGCCGGAGTTCCTCGCTCATGAAGGAGGAGCCCCGGTCGCTGTGTATATAGTTCGGGAACCCGAACAAGGCGAAGAGGGCATTCAGGCACTTAATGACCGTGCTACTGGTCATGTCGGGGCAGGGGAAGGCAAAGGGGAAACGGGAGTACTCATCAACGATGTTGAGGAAGTACACATTACGGTCAGAGGACGGGAGGGGCCCCTTAAAGTCGATGCTCAGGCGCTCGAAGGGGCGGGTGGCCTTGATCAGGCTTGCTCGGTCCGGCCTATAGAAGTGCGGTTTGCACTCCGCACAGGTCTGGCAGTTCCTGGTCATGGTCCTGACCTCCTCGATGGAGTAGGTCAGGTTGCGGGCCTTAATGAAATGGTAGAGTCTGGTGACTCCGGGGTGGCAGAGCTGGTCGTGGAGGGTCTGAAGCCTATCGATATGCGCGCTGGCGCATGTCATTCGTGAAAGGGCATCAGGGGATTCGTTCAGCTTGCCTGGCCGGTACAAGATCTCATAATCGTAGGTGGAGAGCTCGATTCTCCATCTCAAAATCTTGTCATTCTTGATTTTGCCCTTCAGCTTGTTATTAAACATGAAAGCCACCGAACGCTGGTCGGTGAGGAGGGTAAATCGTTTGCCTGCCAGGTAGTGCCTCCAGCGCCGTACTGCCTCCACGATCGCCTGGGCCTCTTTCTCGACCGACGAATGTCGGATCTCGGGGCCCTGTAGGGTCCTTGAGAAGAAGGCCACTGGCCTCCCCTCCTGGTTTAGGGTGGCGGCTAAGGCGAAGTCGGAGGCGTCGCTCTCCACCTGAAAGGGGATGGACTCGTCCACTGCGTGCATCGTGGCCTTGGCTATGTCTCCCTTAATGAGGGAGAAGGCCGCGCACGCCTCCTCCGTGAGGGGGAAGGAAGTGGCTTTCAGGAGGGGTCTGGCTTTGTCCGCGTAATTGGGTACCCATTGGGCATAGTAGGCGAAAAGCCCCAGGGTTCTCCTAAGTGCTTTAGGGCAGTGGGGGAGGGGTAGCTCCATGAGGGGGCGCATTCTTTCTGGGTCGGGGCCGATGATTCCGTTCTCCACTACGCAGCCGAGGATGGCAAGGCGCGTGGTGTTAAACACGCATTTCTCCTTATTGTAGGTGAGGTTCAGCCGTTGGGCCGTACGGAGGAATTTCTCCAGATTCGCGTCATGTTCCTGCTGGTCGCGGCCGCAGATAGTGACGTTATCTAGGTAGGGGAATGTAGCCTGCAGTTCGTTCTGGTCAACCATCTGGTCCATCTCCCTTTGGAAGACCGAGACCCCATTAGTGACACCGAAGGGGACCCTAAGGAAGTGGTATAGGCGCCCATTCGCCTCGAAGGCGGTATACTGGCGGTCCTCAGGGTGGATAGGGAGTTGGTGGTAGGCCGACTTCAGGTCGATGGTCGAGAATACTTTATACTGTGCAATCTGATTGACCATGTCAGATATGCGGGGGAGGGGGTATGCGTCCAGCTGGGTATATCTGTTTATGGTCTGGCTGTAGTCGATGACCAGGCGGTTTTTATCGCCGGTCTTTACGACTACGACCTGGGCACGCCAGGGGCTGCTGCTCCCCTCGATAATGCCCTCTTTCAGGAGGCGCCGCACCTCAGAGCTAATGAAGGCTCTGTCCCCGGCGCTATACCGCCTGCTTTTGGTAGCGACGGGTTTGCAGTCAGGGGTAAGGTTAGCAAACAGAGAGGGTGGCGGGACCTTGAGGGTGGAGAGGCTGCAGGTGTTACGCGGTGGGCGGTTTAACGTTTGCTGGTTGTTGACTGTGAGTGGGGGGAGGGGTCCACCGTATGCTAGGGTTACGCTTTGGAGGTGGGATTGGAAGTCCAGCCCTAGTAGGACGGCAGCGCAGAGATGGGGGAGGACGAGGAGTTTAAAGTTTTTATACTCCGTGCCCTTAACCGACAGGGTCACGACACAGTAGCCGCTGATGTCCGTGGCGTGGGACCTCGATGCCATCGAGATTCGGCTGCGCGTTGGTAGGACAGAGAGGGAGTAGTGGCTCACCGTGTCTGGGTGGATGAAGCTCTCCGTGCTTCCGCTGTCGAACAGGCAGGTCGTGGCGTGGCCGTTCACTTTGATGTCCATCATTGACTTGGACAGATGGTGCGGGCGGGCTTGGTCCAGGGTGACGGAAGCTAGTGTGTAGCTGAGCGAGTCGTTGTCATCTGCGGGCGAGGCGGTCGGGCGTGGTGAGTAAAATGGCGTCTCCCACGAGGTAGGGCC
Organism: Somniosus microcephalus; assembly: GCF_052327205.1. Classification (NCBI taxonomy): domain Eukaryota; kingdom Metazoa; phylum Chordata; class Chondrichthyes; order Squaliformes; family Somniosidae; genus Somniosus; species Somniosus microcephalus. The sequence continues at coordinate 97,380,717 of NC_140987.1, read as the reverse complement.
CCATGAGGCACTATTGGGGTCGGTTGCCTTAATCAAAGATGGCCGCCCCCATGACTCATGTGTGGGGATGCTGGCCTCAGTTGCCCTAAACAAAGATGGCCGCCCCCATGACTCATGTGTGGGGATGCTGGCCTCAGTTGCCCTAAACGAAGATGGCCGCCCCCATAGTTCGCATGCGGCACTGCTGGCCTCTGAGGATCCGCTCCTGCAGGCCTTGGAGAAGTGGCCTTTCTTCAGGCAGGTTCTACATATGGAGTTCTTGGCTGGGCAGCGCGACCTCGGGTGCTTCTCCTGGCCACAAAAAAAACAGCCGGCGGCCCGATCGCGGATGCCCGATGTCGGGGCCGGTGCCGGGGGTGGCGGGGCCGGTCGGGTCCGGGACGCCGACGCAGAGGTAGGTCCCGGGGGCGGCGCTGGGAAGGGTGCTGTGGTAGGGGTCGGGCCCGAGTCCCAGGGTCGCGAGCAGTACCTGGTGAATGCTTCCTGATCTTGGTGGGCCACTTCCAGGGAGATAGCGAGGGCTTCAGCTTTTTCCATGCTGAGGTCTTTAGCTTCCAGCAGTCTTTGCCGTGAGTACTCGGACCGTAGGCCTTTCAGGAATGCGTCGCGGATATTATCTTCAGTATTTTCGGCTGCCGACACCGATTTAAAGTCACAGTTCCTGGCGAGTGCATATAGCGCCTGTGAGAATTCGGCTACTGATTCTCCTGGCTGTTGCGGCCGTGATCTTAGGAGGTGCCTAGCGTACATGTAGTTTACCGGGGTCCGGTACTTCTGTTTCAGCAGGTTGATGGCGGTCTCGTAGGTAGTCATGTCCTCGATGAGAGTGTATACTCTCGGGCTCAGTTGTGCCTGCAGGACACTTAGTTTGGATGCCTGAGGGACGCTGGATTCTCTCAGGTATGATTCGAAGCAGACCAGCCAGTGTTTAAAGTCTGCGGCTGAGTTTGCTGCTCGTGGGTTCAGGTCCAGGTACGGCGGTCTGAGGGCTCGCAGCCAAGCTGGCTGGTGTGGCTGTGCTCCTGGGAGCTGCGCTGGTGGCTCCTCCGCCGGTTGTGACTCGTTGTCGGACATCATTAAATTTAGTCAATAAAATTGATATACCTATCAATTCCTCCAATAAAAGGCGAAGAGTTACGAAGGTGACTAAAGGTTTTTATTGACTAAATAACAGCCCACTCTCGTGGGTGATCCGATCCAAGCAGGAGGAATACCAGCCAGTCGCTCACCTTTATACCTGGCCTGGTGGGTGGAGCCAAGGCGGAGTCGGCAGTGGTCATCCCAGGTATAGCAGTGTGGCAAGAGGCGACCTCGTACCGTGATACAATAGTGGTCAGTGATACAGTTATAACGAACAGTGGTGAACAGTGCTAACGATAGTGAACGTGGTTTACCACAGACAGTTTCCTAGAAGTAAAGGGAATTAAGGGTTATGGGGAGCGGGCAGGAATTTGGACATGAGTCTAGGTTCGGATCGGTCATGGCCCTGTGGGTAGCGGAGCGGGCCCAGGGGCCGTGTAGCCTGATCCTGCTCCTATTTCATGTGTCTAATTCTGTTAGATGCTGAGAGGCTCGTGGATAGCACGTTTAGCGAGTTGTTCACGCCTCAGGGTAGGGCAGCACAGGGGGTGACCATCAGGCGGAGCAACAAAGGCAGGCAGGTAGTGCAGGGAACCCCTGCGGACATCCCCCTTTCAAACAAGTATACCGCTTTGGATACTGTTGAGGGGGATGACTCACCAGGGGAAGGCAGCAGCAGCCAACTTCCTGGCACTGGCGGTGCTCCTGCTGCCCAGGAAGGGGGGAAAAAGAGTGGGAGAGCAACAGTGGTAGGGGATTCTATAGTAAGGGGAACAGATAGGCGTTTCTGTGGCCGTAGACGTGAATCCAGGATGGTTTGTTGCCTCCCTGGTGCCAGGGTCAAGGATGTCACTGAGCGGCTGCAGGGCATTCTGGAGGGGGAGGGTGAACAGCCAGTGGTCGTGATCCACATTGGTACCAACGACATAGGTAAAAAGAGGGATGAGGTCCTGCAGCAAGAATTTAGGGAGCTAGGTGAAGGATTAAAGAGCAGGACCTCAAGGGTTGTAATCTCTGGATTACTCCCGGTGCCACGTGCTAGTAAGTATAGGAATAGGAAGATAGAACAGATGAATGCGTGGCTAAAGGGATGGTGCAGGGGGGAGGGCTTTAGTTTCCTGGATCACTGGGTCTGCTTCTGGGAAAGGTGGGACTTGTACAAGTCGGACGGTTTACACCTGAACCAGAGGGGAACCAATATCCTTGCGGGGAGGTTTGCTAGCACTGCTGGGGGGGGTTTAAACTAACTTGGCAGGGGGATGGGGTACAGAGTGGAGCTATAGTAGGGGGTGATTTACAGCCAAATACAGAGGGAAAAACAAGTCAGCTGGGAAGGCAAAGCAAATATGTGAAGGCAAAAGAGAATATGGCAGGGCTGGAAGGCATTTATTTTAATTCAAGGAGTCTTGCAAATAAGGTGGATGAACTGAAGTTGTTGTTGAACACATGGGAGTACGATATTGTTGCTATCACGGAGACATGGTTGAGGGAGGGTCAGGACTGGCAGCTCAATATTCCGGGGTATAGAATCTTCAGGCGAGACAGAGGGGGGTGTAAAAGGGGAGGGGGTGTTGCAATATTAATTAAGGAGTCAATTACTGCTGTAAGGAGGGATGATATATTAGCGGGTTCCTCTAATGAGGCCATATGGGTAGAACTTAAAAACAAAAAGGGGGCAAGCACTTTGCTGGGAGTGTACTATAGGCCCCCAAACAGTCAGGGGGAGATAGAGGAACAGATATGTAGGCAAATCTCAGAAAAGTGCGAAAATAATAGGGTAATAATAGTGGGGGATTTCAACTTCCCCAATATAAATTGGGATAGTCAGAGTGTGAAAGGCTTAGAGGGTGCAGAATTCTTAAAGTGCATCCAGGAGAGCTTTTTGAGCCAACATGTAGAAAGTCCTACAAGAGAGGGAGCGGTACTGGACCTAATTCTGGGGAATGTAGCCGGGCAAGTGGTGGAAGTGTCAGTTGGAGAGCATTTTGGCGACAGTGACCACAATTCGGTGAGATTTAAGGTGGTCATGGAAAAAGACAAAGATGGCCCGGAAATAAGGGTTCTAAATTGGGGGAAGGCCGATTTTAATATGATAAGGCAGGATCTGGCCAAATTGGACTGGGAGCAGCTACTTATAGGAAAAGCCGCATCAAAACAGTGGGAGACTTTCAGAAGGGAAATAGAGAGAGTACAACGCCAACATGTTCCTGTAAAGGTCAAGGGTGGGACCAACAAGCAAAGGGAACCTTGGATGACAAGGGATATACAAAAATGCATTAGAAATAAAAGGGGGACTTTTGGCAGTTACAAAAGACTAAAGACGGAAGAAGCCCTAGAGGAGTATAAAAAATGCAGGGGCATACTTAAAAAAGAAATTAGGAGGGCGAGGAGGGGCCATGAAATAACACTGGCGAGCAAAATAAAGGAAAATCCTAAGATGTTTTATAAGTATATTAAGGGCAAGAGGATAACCAGGGAAAGGGTAGGGCCCATTAGGGACCAAAGTGGCAATCTGTGTGTAGAGCCAGATGATGTAGGCGGGGTTTTAAATGAATTTTTTGCATCTGTGTTCACTATGGAGAAAGACGATGCAGACATAGAAATCGGGCAAGGGGGCTGTGACATACTTGAACATATTAGCATCGAGAGGGAGGAGGTGCTAGCGGTTTTAGCAGGCCAAAAAGTGGATAAATCCCCAGGCCCGGACAAGATGTATCCCAGGCTGCTGTGGGAGGCAAAGGAGGAGATTGCAGGGGCTCTGACACAAATTTTCAGAACCTCTCTGGCCACAGGGGATGTACCAGAGGACTGGAGAACAGCTAACGTAGTACCATTATTCAAGAAGGGTAGCAGGGATAAACCAGGGAATTACAGGCCAGTGAGCCTAACATCTGTGGTAGGGAAATTATTGGAAAAAATTCTGAGGGACAAAATTAGTCTCCACTTGGAGAGGCAAGGATTAATCGGGATAGTCAGCATGGCTTTGTCAAGGGTAAATCATGTCTGACAAATCTGATTGAATTTTGAGAGGGGGTGACTACGGGGGTGGATGAGGGAAATGCTGTGGATGTGGTTTACATGGACTTCAGTAAAGCTTTTGAAAAGTCCCGCATAGGAGACTGGTCAAGAAGGTAAGAGCCCATGGGATCCAGGGTGCCTTGGCGCGTTGGATCCTAAACTGGCTGAGTGGCAGGAGGCAGAGGGTGATGGTCGAAGGTTGCTTTTGTGACTGGAAGCCTGTGTCCAGTGGGGTACCTCAGGGATCGGTGCTGGGTCCCTTGTTGTTTGTGATCTACATAAATGATTTGGATGAGAATGTAAAAGGTATGATCAGTAAGTTCGCAGATGACACGAAAATTGGTGGGGTGGTAAATTGTGAGGAGGAAAGCCTCAGGCTACAGGACGATATAAACGGGTTGGTCAGATGGGCGGAAAAGTGGCAAATGGAATTTAACCCTGAAAAGTGCGAGGTGATGCATTTTGGACGGACAAATAAGGCAAGGGAATACACAATGAGTGGTAGGACCCTAGGAAGTACAGAGGGTCAGAGGGACCTTGGTGTACATGTACATAGATCCCTGAAGGCAGCGGAACAGGTAGATAAGGTGGTTAAAAAGGCATATGGGATACTTGCCTTCATTAGCCGAGGCATAGAATATAAGAGCAGGGGGGTTATGATGGAGCTGTACAAAACGCTGGTGAGGCCACAGCTGGAGTACTGTGTGCAGTTCTGGTCGCCTCACTATAGGAAGGATGTGATTGCTTTGGAGAGGGTGCAGAGAAGATTCACCAGGATGTTACCTGGGATGGAGCGCCTCAGCTATGAAGAGAGGCTGGACAGGCTGGGGTTGTTTTCCTTGGAGCAAAGAAGGCTGAGGGGGGACCTGATTGAGGTGTACAAAATGATGAGGGGCATAGATAGGGTAGATAAAGAGGAACTTTTCCCCTTAGTAGGGGGGTCAATAACAAGGGGGCATAGATTCAGGGTAAGGGGCAGGAGATTTAGAGGGGATTTGAGGAGGAACTTTTTCACCCAGAGGGTGGTTGGAATGTGGAACTCAATGCCTGAAAGGGTGGTAGAGGCAGGAACCCTCACAACATTCAAGAAGCATTTGGATGAGCACTTGAAATGCCATTGCATACAAGGCTATGGACCAAATGCTGGAAAATGGGATTAGACTGGACAGGGATGGATGGGCGGCGCAGACACGATGGGCCGAAGGGCCTCTTTCTGTGCTGTAAAACTCTATGGCCTAGAAATTCAGTTGCCTTAGCGCCGCTTTTGAGGCGCTAGAGGGACTAGCGCCAGAGTTATGGCCAGTTTAAAAATTCCCTGGGGCCCTAAATCGGCGTTGCACCGGTAGCGCTGCGCCAGCACCGATGACGTCATCGGTGTGCGCAGCGTCCCGGTTGCCGTGGTAACCCGCCCGAACTCCGAAATTGAGTTGCGGCCGCCTCGCCCGTGGCAGCCGCAAGCAACGTTCTGGCAGAGGTGCCTTACTCCAGTTTGCGCCGGCGCATTAAAGGCCCCGCGGCGGCCGGCCACTTTCCCGCCGGCCGCCTGCCCGCAGCTCCCTCCCCGGACTTCTCCCCACCCCCCCCGGAACAGATGCAAGCCCGGCACTTGTCCGAGGTGCCGGGCTCATTTTTAAGCTGATTTGCGCGGGCCGCGGCCGGGTGCAGGCAGCTCCTCCTTAACGGGAGGAGGAGGCCTGCACGTCCCCAGCCTGCCGCACCGCATCGGGTGCCGCAGCGCCGGAATTGCGGCGCGAAACGGCAGTTAGCGCCGATGTACCGCCGCAAAGACCCTTCAGTAGCGCCGGCAGCCGTTTGGGCGCGGCGCCACTGAATTTTTGGCGCGCGCAGGGGACTTAGCGCCGGCACTAACTTCCGGCGCTAAAGCCCTGGCTAAGCCAAAACCCAATTTCTAGGCCTATGACTCTAACTCTATGACTCTATGGTTCTGTGATAGTGGATTGGCAGTTAGGATCAGATCAGCCATGATCTTATTGAATGGCGGAGCAGGCTCGAGGGGCCGATTGGCCTACTCCTGCTCCTATTTCTTATGTTCTTATGTTCTTACCTCTAAGAACAGATCTAGTAGCTCAAAATAGGGCATCCATGAGGCGCTGTGGGCCATCAGCAGTAGTAGAAATTTATTCCACCACAATCTGTAACCTCATGGCCTGACATATCCATCACTCCCCTATCACCATCAAGCCAGGCGACCAACCTGGTTCAATTCGCACGTAGATGAGCATAGAGAGCAGCACCAGGCATACCTGAAAATGAGGTGATAACCTGGTGAAATTGCAACATAGGACTACATGTATGCTAAATGGCAGAAGCAGCATGCTGTAGACCGAGCTAAGCGATCCCACGAGGAGGCTCCATGAACAACCCCATCCTCCATGATGATGAAGCCCAGCACAAATGCGGAAGACAAGGCTGAAGTGTTTGTAACCATCTTTAGCCAGAAGTGCTGAGTGGATGATCCTTCTCTGCCTCCTCCTGAGATCCCCACCATCACCGATGCCAGACTTCAGCCACTTCGATTCACTCCATATTTTTTTTATTAATTTCCGGGATGTGAGCATCGCTAGCAAGGCCAGCATTTATTGCCTGAGAAGGTGGTGGGAATACCTTCACCACACGGTCTGCAGCGGGCCTTCTCAAACTGCTGCAGACCGTCTGGTGAGGGTGCTCCCACAGTGCTGTTAGGTAGGGAATTCCTACCTAACAGCTGAGCGCACTGGATACAGCAAAGGCTACGGGTCTGGACAACATCCTGGCTAGTGCTGAAGACCTGTGCTCCAGAACTAGCTGCTAATCTAGCCAAGCTGTTCCAGTACAGCTACAACACTGACATCTACCCGACAATGTGGAAAATTGCCCAGGCACATACTGTCCACAAAACGTAGGACAAATTCAACCCAACCAATTATCATCCTATCAGCCTACTCCCAATCATTAGCAAAGTGATGGAGTCATCAACAATGCTATCCAGTGGCACTTACTCACCAATAACCTGCTCACTGATGCTCAGTTTGGGTGCCGTTAGAACCACTCAGCCCCAGGCCTCATTACAGCCTTGGTCCAAATATAGACAAAAGAGCTGAATTTCATAGGTGAGGTGAAAGTGACTGCTCTTGACATCAAAATTTGACCAAGTGTGGTACCAAGGGGCCCTAGTAAAATTGAATCGGGGATTTTTATTTTATTTGTTTATGGGATGTGGGCGTTGCTGGCAAGGCCAGCATTTATTGCCCATCCCTAGTTGCCCTTGAGAAGGTGGTAGTGAACCGTCTTCTTGAACCACTGCAGTCCGCGTGGTGAAGGTACTCCCACAGTGCTGTTAGGGAGGGAGTTCCAGGATTTTGACCCAACGACAATGAAGGATCAGCAATATACTTCTAAGTCAGGATGGTGTGTGACTTGGAGGGGAACTTGGAGGTGGTGGTGTTCCCATGCGCTTGTCCTACGTGGTAGAGGTCGCAGGTTTGGGAGGTGCTGCCGAAGAAGCCTTGGTGAGTTGCTGCAGTGCATCTTGTAGATGGTACACACTGCAGCCACCGTACACCGGTGGTGGAGGGAGTGAATGTTTAAAGTGGTGGATGGGGTGCCAATCAAGTGGGCTGCTTTGTCCTGGATGGTGTCGAGCTTCTTGAGTGTTGTTGGAGCTGCACTCATCCAGGCAAGTGGAGAGCATTCCATCACACTCCTTATTTGTGCCTTGTAGATGGTGGATCGGCTTTGGGGAGTCAGGAGGTGAGACACTCGCTGCAGAATACCTAGCCTCTGACCTGCTCTTGTTGCCACAGTATTTATGTGGCTGGTCCAGTTAAGTTTCTGGTCTATGGTGACCCCAGGATGTTGATGGTGGGGGATTCGGCGATGGTAATACCATTGAATGTCAAGGGAAGGTGGTTAGACCCTCGCTTGTTGGAGATAGTCATTGCCTGCCACTTCTGTGGCACGAATGTTACCTGTGTTGAGATACCGCGGCAAACGTGGGAGTCGAGACAGAGCTATTGAAAACACAACTGCTTTATTCTGACCACATGGCAAACAGGAACTAGAAAAGCCCGCACATCCACTTAAATACTTCCCAGACAGGAAGTGCTCCCAGCAGCCTGTCCCTGCGGGAAACAAGTTGCTGGAAGAAAGGGCCCCCGGCTGGGGGCTTCTGCTTAGACTGTCTGTGCCGCCGTGAGCGGATTATGTCCAGAGGTGGCGTGTCGCCACAGAGCTCCCCACAGAATCCGCTTAGGAGGAGTGGACAAGTCGTGACGGTGGTCTAATGGTTCTGCCGCAGCGGCTCTGAGTGGTCGCCGGTCTGGTTGGTTGGGTCGGGCGGTTCGCCGCCGGCTGTGCTGGCTTGCCGGGGGGACGGCCTCTGGCTGGAGGCTGGGCCACGGGGACCTGTTCCCCTGGTTCTGTGTGTGCTGGTTTGAGCCGGTCGATGGAGACTGTCTCGACCCTGTCGCCGAGTCGCAGCTTGAATACCTTGTCCCCGGTTTGTAGTACCTCGTACGGACCATCGTACGGGGGTCGCAGGGGCCCGCGGTGCGCGTCGTGTCGCACGAAGACGAAGCGCGCCTGCTGTAAATTTGGCGGGACGTGAGGTGCGAGTTCGCCGTGTCGGTTGACCAGAAGTGGGGCGAACTGCTGAGCGGAAGAGAAAGAGTCGAGCCGCTGCTGTTCGGCCGACCAAGACTTGGTAGGCTCCGGAAGGAATTCGCCTGGGACGCGCAGCGGTTGTCCGTAGACTAACTCCGCTGCCGAGGACTGGAGGTCTTCCTTGACCGCAGTGCGTAGGCCGAGTAGCACCCACGGTAGGCGGTCAGTCCAGGTACTGTCCTGCAGGCCGGCGCGGAGTGAGGCCTTGAGTGACCTGTGGAAGCGTTCACAAAGTCCGTTGGCCTGCGGGTGGTACGCCGTGGTGCGGTGGAGCGTCACCCCGAGGTTGCGTGCTGTGGCCGTCCAGAGTTCGGAGGTGAACTGGGCGCCTCTGTCGGAGGTTATGTCGGCCGGTACGCCGAACCTCGCAACCCAGGTGTTAACGAACGCCCTGGCGATGTCGGCTGTGGTGGTGGAGGTCAGCGGCACTGCCTCAGGCCAGCGTGTGTAGCGGTCGACCATCGTGAGGAGATAAGTTTGGCCTTGCGATGGCGGCAGGGAACCGACGATGTCGACGTGTACGTGGTCGAAGCGGCGGCTGGGTACCTCGAAGTCTCCCAGGGGTGCTTTGGTGTGCAGCTGTACCTTAGCCCATTGGCAGGCGAGGCAGGAGGTGGCCCAAGTCCGAACATCTCTGCTAAGGCCACGCCAGACGAAGCGCTTGGAGAGGAGTTTGACGGATGTGCGGGAACCCGGGTGAGAGAGCCCGTGGAGCGCGTCGAAGACACGGCGGCGCCAGGTCTCAGGGACGACCGGCCTAGGTTGGCCGAGGGAGACGTCGCACGTGACTGCTGTGGCTTCGGGCCCGTGCGCGACCTTGGCTAGGCGTAGCCCTGGCAGGCTGGTAGCCGCCGAGAGGAGGTCTGGGTCCGTGAGCTGGGCCGCTGCTAGTTGTGCGTAGTCGACCGCGAGGTGATTCGTACAGACGGCGGGACGGGAAAGGCAGTCGGCGACCACGTTGTCTCTACCGGAGACGTGCTGAATGTCCGTAGTAAACTCGGAGATGGTCGCGAGCTGGCGTTGCTGCCTAGCGGACCAGGGTTCGGTGTGCTTGGCCATCGCGTATGTGAGTGGCTTGTGGTCCACATATGCGGTGAAGGGGCGGCCTTCCAGGAGGAACCTGAAATGGCGGACCGACAGGTGGAGTGCGAGAAGCTCGCGGTCGAAAGTGGAGTATTTGACCTCCGAGGGGCGCAGTTGGCGGCTGTAGAAGGCAAGTGGCTGCCACGCGCCATTGACCCACTGCTCGAACACGGCCCCGACCGCGTGGTCGGAGGCGTCGGTGGTGAGCGCGACCCGGGCATCGGCCCTCGGGTGCGCGAGCAGAGTGGCGTCGGCGAGCGCGTTTTTGGTGGCGTCGAAGGCGGCTGCCGTGTCAGTGGTCCAGGCTACGTCCATCTTGCCGGATTTTCCTCGGAGGGAGTCGTATAGGGGCTTCATAAGGGCTGCGGCTCTGGGGATGAACCTGTTGTAGAAGTTCACCATCCCGAGGAACTCCTGGAGGCCCTTGATGGTTGTGGGGCGGGGGAATTGCTGGACGGCCTGCACCTTGTTGGGCAGGGGGACGGCCCCAGCAGGGGTGATGTGGTGACCGAGAAAATCGATCTCGGTTAGGCCGAATTGGCACTTCGCCGGGCTGAGGATGAGCCCGTGTTGGGCTAGGCGCCCGAACAGGATGCGAAGGTGTTCGAGGTGTTCCTGTTTGGAGGAGCTGGCCACGAGAATGTCGTCTAGATAGACGAATAGGAAGTTCAGGTCCCGGAGGACTGAGTCCATAAGGCGCTGGAAAGCCTGTGCTGCATTCTTGAGGCCGAAGGGCATCCTCAGGAACTCGAACAGGCCGAATGGGGTGATGACGGCCGTTTTGGGGATGTCCGCGGGGTGTACGGGGACTTGGTGGTAACCGCGCACCAGGTCGACTTTGGAAAAGACGGTTCGTCCGGCCAGTCGGGCCGAGAAGTCCTGGATGTGTGGCACCGGGTACCGATCGGGGGTGGTGGCGTCATTGAGGCGGCGGTAGTCCCCGCAAGGGCGCCAGCCTCCGCCGGGCTTGGGGGCGATGTGGAGGGGCGAGGCCCAAGGGCTGCTGGAGCGGCGGATGATGCCGAGTTGTTCCATGTTGGTAAACTCGGCCTGCGCGATTTCCAGCTTGGCCGGGTTGAGTCTGCGGGCGTGGGCAGAAACTGGGGGGCCGGTGGTGGGGATATAGTGTTCCACACCGTGCTTGGCGGCTTTGGCCGAAAAGGTCGGGTTAGTGAGGGCGGGAAACTCAGCTAGGAGTGCCGAGTAGTCGTCCGTGGCTCTGGCAAGGCAGTAGGTCGTCGGGCCGGCCGAACGGGCCGGGGTAAAGGCGCCGGGGATGGGGGCCATAGTGTTGATGTCGACGAGGCAGTGCCTCGGAATGTCGACAAGGAGGCCGTGGGCGCGTAGGAAGTCGGCGCCAATGAGTGGGCAGAGGACCTTGGCTGTCAGGAACTCCCAGCGGTAGCGGCGGCCCGCGAGGTCGAGCGTGACCATGCGGGTGCCATATGTGCGGATTTCAGAGCCGTTGGCTGCAGCCAGTGTGATACCCCGTGTGCCGCGTTGGATCTCGAGGGCGGAGGCGGGGGTGATGCTGTGCTGGGCCCCTGTGTCGCACAGAAATCGGCGGTTGGTTCTGTCGTCAGTGACGTACAGTAGGGGCTGCTTCTGCCCCGCGGCCATCGCGGGGGCCGGTGCAGGGGGGGGGTTTGAAGGAACACGGTGGCGTGCAGCATTGAGCCCTCGCGCCAAAACGGGTGTGGTAGTAGCAGTGACCCGGAGTGGTAGGGCGGTCGGGCCTAGCGGCCCGGGAAGACCGCGTGGTCGTTGCCGTGAGGTCGGGCGCGACGTCGCGAGCGGCCTGTGCAGAGAGCAGCCGGTCGGCCTTTTCAGCTATCTCATTCAGGTCCGTGGAGTCAGACTCCACAAGGAGCGGGCGGATGCTGGCGGGGAGCTGCCGAATGAAAAGCGTGCGAAAAAGGGCACCGGGATTTTTGTCGTCGGAGAGGGACAGCATGTGGGAAAGCAGGTCTGATGGTGAAGCGTCACCAAGGCCGGGGAGGTCCAGGAGTTGGCAGTGGCGCTGGTAAGAGGACGTTTGAAATTTTTTAAGTAGCGCAGCCTTCAGATGCTCGTACTTGCCCTCCGTTGGTGGATTCTGCAGCGCTGCCCAAACCTTGGGGACTGTAGCGTAGGTGAGCGAGGCGACGAGGTAGTCGTACTTCGTGGCGTCGACTGTAATGCCTTTCAGCCGGAATCTGGACTCAGCTTGAACGAACCAGGCTTCGGCGAGGTTCTCCCAAAAGTCAGGTAATTTAACCGTGACTACGTTTGTATCTGCCATGCTAGCTTAGGATTCGTCCTGAGCGTCGGGGTCACCAGTGTTGAGATACCGCGGCAAACGTGGGAGTCGAGACAGAGCTATTGAAAACACAACTGCTTTATTCTGACCACATGGCAAACAGGAACTAGAAAAGCCCGCACATCCACTTAAATACTTCCCAGACAGGAAGTGCTCCCGGCAGCCTGTCCCTGCGGGAAACAAGTTGCTGGAGGAAAGGGCCCCTGGCTGGGGGCTTCTGCTTAGACTGTCTGTGCCACCGTGAGCGGATTATGTCCAGTGGTGGCGTGTCGCCACACCTGCCACTTATCAGCCCAAGCCTGAACATCATCCAGATCTTGTTGCATGCAGGCATGGATTGCTTCATTATCTGAGGAGTTGTGAATGGTGCTGAACACTGTGCAGTCATCAGCGAACATCCCCATTTCTGACCTTAACTCTTCAGTAGCTGGAGTCATACCTTGTACAAAGGAAGATGGCTGTTGGAGGCCAATCATCTCAGTCCCAGGACATCACTGCAGGAGTCCCTCAGGGCAGCGTCTTAGGCCCAACTATATTCAGTTGCTTCATCAATGACCTTCCCTCCATCATAAGGTCAGATGTGGGGCAGTTTGCTAATGATTGCAGTGTTCAGTTCCATTCGCAATTCCTCAGATAATGATGCAGTCCATGCCCGCATGCAGCAAGACCTGGATGACAGTCAGGCTTGGGCTGATAAGTGGCAAGTAAAATGCATGGAATGACCATCTCTAATAAGAGAGTCTAACCACCTCCCCTTGACATTCAACGGCATTACCATTGCTGAATCCTCCATCAATACCCTGTAGGTCACCATTGACCAGGAACTCAATTGGACCAGCTACATAAATGGCATAGCTACTAGAGCAGGTCAGAGGCTGGGTATTCTCTGGGGCGTGCGCATGGGAACACCATAACCTCCAAGTTCCTGACGTTATCATCGTTCCGTCATCGTCGCTGGGTAAAAGTCCTGGAACTGCCTACCTAACCCTACCATCACCACACGGACTACAGCGGTTCAAGAAGGTGGCTCACCACCACTTTCTCAACGGTAACTAGGGATGGGCAATAAATGCTGGCCTTGCGAGCAACTTCCATATACAAAGAAGTAATATTTTAAAAAAACCTACTGTGCCCACTTTGGGATATCAGATACTGAGGAAAGTAGGGAGACTTCTAAATGGCCAAATATTCCACAAGAGCACTTACATCAACTCAGTACAGGTAAAGTTCAAGGTTATGCTTTGTTAGCTGATTCAGGCTGAGGAGTCTTCAGACCAAGTGCATAAAGATTCCTAAGAAGCTTCTGTTAAAAGCTTAAAATAGGCTCCACCCACCACCTTGACGATGACCTGGCTTCACTGCTGGAGTTAAGCTGCTCATGAGCAGCATGCACGACCCTTGCATGCCAAAGCCAAACATGTTAGAATCCAACTTCCGATACCAAGAATTGTTGCTGGCTTTGGAATTGTGCTGTAGGAGTCCAGTGACCATGCTTCTCCTTGGATCTTTGACCCATTTGAATGTACAGCCTATTTTTTTAATTGATTCTCTGGATGTAGATGTTGCTAGCAAGGCTAGCATTTATTGTCTATCTCTAGTTGTCCTTGAGAAGGTGGTGGTGGGCCTTCTTCCTGAACCGCTGCCGTTCATATGGTGAATGTACTCCCACAGTGTTATTATGTATGGATTTTGACCCAGTGACAATGAAGGAACGGCAATGTATGTCTATGTCAGGATAATGTGTGTCTTGGAAGGGAACATGGAGGTGATCCTGTTCCCATGCACCTGTTGCACTTGTCCTAAAAAGGTGGTGGATGTCACCAATTTTCAGGATCTATTCTGATCAACACCATCTTGGTGTTAGACCAAGGAGAACTACGTTTTTCAGACTCCCTCACTTGCAGGAGATCAGGTTCTTGTGTAGCTCTTCATGATCTATGTTAGATGGAAAGCAGTTTTGCGGCAGTCAATGTCCCGTCAGGTACTTGGTCAACTACATACATTAGGTTATCAAACAATCAGTGCATTTGACAACTGCTCAGTTGGCTACTCAGCAGATTCATTAGTTTCACAGGTCCATCTGACAGAAATCTGAATTTATTCTTGATTTGACACTCCTGCATAATAAGTATTCTTAATTATTGTGTGTCCCAGTTCTTAAGCAGAACCATCTAATGAATCCGTGGCTGGCAATGAAGGACTGAAAATCTTGGGCCAGTCAGAACAATCTTCCAACCCTTTTGTTCAATGTATTAAGTGGCAAACTCTAAATTTACACACTCCTTACACTACTGCCATATGGAAGGAATATATCCAGATACCTATAGAGGGCCATTGCTTGGACACCAAGCAAATTGCCACATTGCCTCTGAGTTGATTACTTCTACCAGAAACATCTACCAGAAATGCTGTCTACGGAGGTCATTGACCATCATCAAAGACCCTACCCACCCCAGCCACAGTTTGTTCGCCCCCCTGCCATCTGGGAGACGCTACAGATGCATTCGCACCCGCATGACCAGATTTAGGAACAGCTTCTTTCCCAGGGCTGTCATCCTACTGAACTCTACTAATAAACTCTAAAGCCTGCACATCTGTCAATGCACTTTATTATGTTTATGTTTATGTTACAAGCCAAATGTATGTTAAATGTCTTAATCAAAATGTACACTCTCGGGAGCCGCAAGCTTACATTTCGTTGTACTGCACTTGTGCACTAACAATGACAATAAAGTTGATTATTATTATTATTATTATTATTATTAATAAATGTGGAAGTATACGTGCATTACAGAATGCTTTCAGCAGACACTTTAAAGTTTCAAGTGTGGCAAAAAACCTAGAAAATCTCTTTTATAAGAGAAGAATTATACAGTTGATTATGCAATCCCATTACATTGCTGTTTGAACCGCAGAGCACTGCGTGGGAGTAGAGTTGATAGTTGACTATGATCTTCACACGGTGAGCTTATTAATTATGTGGTCCCTGTGTAGATTGACTGAGGCACAATGAATGTGCTGGGTTCGTAAGGTGGGATATCCAGTACGCTAGCAGCTCTTAAAAGGACTGTTACTTACAGTTAAAGCAGAACTGCGTATTAACAACTGCTAGCAATTGAGGATAGAAGCAGGACTGCTTTAGAAGGTTGCCTTCTTTGGAGCTGATGAGCACACTCTGAGCAGGAGCACTGTTTTAAAACTGCCTGGGTGGGTGAGGTCAAGCAAGTCAGCTCAGTTTCCCACATCCATAGGTTGTGCAAGCAGTTTTTTAAAAAAATTGGACCATTCAAGATTGGCAAGTTAAGAGTACGCACAATTTGTCTACTTTTAACGTATGACATTAATTATGTTTATAGAGTCATAGGGCTAGAAATTGACTTTGGGGCGGCCAGCTCGCTTGCGCCCAGAAATTACCGCTGCGCGCGGAGCCACTTGCGCCCACCGGATATTCAGTTTCAGCGCCCCAAGTCAAAGCCGGCCGCAAATCAAGGGTTTCGGCACCCCCGCTTGGGGCGCTGAAACTGAATATCGGCGCGCTAAGTGCCGCAGTGCCACCCGCTGCGGAGCGGCAGGCTGCGGTACTGCAGGCCTTCCTCCCTCTCTTAAGGGGGAGGTGCCTGCAACAGCGCGATCGCCGCTCGCTAGTGCCGGCAAATGAGCCCGGCACCACGGAGAAGTGCCGGGCTCCCGGAAAACAGCCGGCAATGCCACGGGGGGGGGGGTGGAGGAGGCCGGGGAAGGAGGTGCAGGCAGGCGGCCGCCGAAAAAGCGGCCGGCCACACATCCGCCTTAACTCTCCCCACTACCGCATCAGGTAGGCCCCGTTTTCTGGTCGCTGTTTGCGGCCGCCGCGAAAGAGGCGGCCGCAACTCAATATGGCGGTCGGGCCGGTAGCGGGGCGGTAGCAGGGCACTGCGCACACCGATGACGTCATCGGTGGCGGCGCAGCGCTACTGGCTAACGCCGCCATTACCGCACCGCTGAATATCGGGGGAAGTTTAGCAAGTGGCGCAAAAGCCCTCTTTGGGCGAAAACTGGGCGCAAAGCCAACCGAATTTCTAGGCCATAGAGTTATAGAGCACAGAAAGAGGCCCTTTGGCCCATCGTGTCCACGCCGGCCATCAAGCGCTGTCTATTCTAATCCCATTTTCCAGCACTTGGTCCATAGCCTTGTATGCTATGGCGTTTCAAGTGCTCATCTAAATGCTTCTTGAATGTTCTGAGGGTTCCTGCCTCTACCATCCTTTCAGGCAGTGAGTTCCAGATTCCAACCACCCTCTGGGTGAAAAAGTTTTTCCTCAAATCCCCTCTAAACCTCCTGCCCCTTACCTTGAAACTATGCCCCCTGATTACTGACCCCTCTACTAAGGGGAAAAGTTCCTTTCTATCTACCCTATCTATGCCCCTCATAATTTGTACACCTCAATCAGGTCCCCCCTCAGCCTTCTCTGCTCTAAGGAAAACAACCCCAGCCTGTCCAGTCTCTCTTCATAGCTGAAGCGCTCCAGCCCAGGTAACATCCTGGTGAATCTCCTCTGCACCCTCTCCAATGCAATCACATCCTTCCTATAGTGTGGTGACCAGAACTGCACACAGTATTCCAGCTGTGGCCTAATTAGCGTTTTGTACAGCTCCATCATAACCTCCCTGCTCTTATATTCTATGCCTCGGCTAATGAAGGCAAGTATCCCATCTACCTTTTTAACCACCTTATGGGCAGGACTGGGACCGATGTCCTAGGGGGAGTGTTTGCTAGTGCTGTTGGGGAGGGTTTAAACTAAAATGACAGGGGGTTGGGAACCTGTGCAGGGTGACAGAGGAAAGGGAAGCAAGGATAGAAGCAAAAGACAGGAAGGAGAAAAGCAAATGTGGCAGTCAGAGAAATCAAGGGTTTAAATCAAACATGGCCACAGTAAATAATAATTCTAAAAGGACTAAGAGTGTTAAAAAAACAAGCCTGAAGGCTTTACATCTTAATGCGAGGAGCATTCGTAATAAGATGGATGAATTAGCTGCGCAAATAGATGTAAATGGATATGATATAATTGGGATTACGGAGACATGGCTCCAGGGTGACCAAGGCTGGGAATTCAACATCAAAGGGTATTCAATATTCAGGAAAGACAGGCAAAAAGGAAAAGGAGGTGGGGTAGCATTGCTGGTTAAAGGGGAGATTAACACAATAGTAAGGAAGGATATTAGCTCTGATGATGTGGAATCTGTATGGGTAGAGCTGAGAAATACCAAGGGGCAGGAAATGTTAGTGGGAGTTGTATGCAGAACCCCAAACAGTAATGCTGAGGTTGGGGATGGCAATAAATGGGAAATTAGAGATGCGTGCAATAAGGGCACAGCAGTTAGCATGGGTGACTTTAATCTACATATAGATTGGGCTAACCAAATTAGTAACAATACTGTGGAGGAGGAAGTCCTGAACTGTATACGGGATGGTTTCCTGGACCAATATGTTGAGGAACCAACTAGAGATCAGGCCATCTTAGACTTGGTATTATGTAATGAGAAAGGATTAATTAGCAATCTTGTTGTGTGAGGCCACTTGGGGCGGAGCGATCATAATATGATAGAATTCTTCATTAAGATGGAGAGTGAAGTATTTGACTCAGAGATTACGGTCCTGAATTTAAATAAAGGAAACTACGATGATATGAGGCGCGATTTGGCTAGGATGGATTGGGGAATGTTACTTAAAGGGTTGATGGTGGATAGGCAATGGCAAACATTTAAAGATTGCATGGATAAACTACAGAATTTGTTCATCCCTGTTTAGCATAAAAATAAAACAAAAAAGATGACTCAACCATGACTAGCAGGGGAAATTAGGGATAGCATAAGATCCAAGGAGAGGATATATAAATTGGCCAGAAAAAGCAGCAAACCTGAGGATTGGGAGCAGTTTAGGATTCAGCAAAGGAGGACAAAGGGATTAATTAAGAGGGGGGAAATAGAGTATGACAGTAAGCTAGCAGGGAACATAAAAACTGACTGTAAAAGCTTCTATAGATATGTGAAGAGAAAAAGATTGCTGAAGTCAAGCATAGGTCCCTTGCAGTCAGAATCAGGGGAATTTATAATGGGGAACAAAGAAATGGCAGACCAATTAAATACATACTTTGGTTCTGTCTTCACAAAGGAGGACACAAATAACTTCCCAGAGATGTCGGGGAACATAGGGTCTAATGAGAGGGAGGAACTGAATGAAATCAGTATTTGTAGGGAAATGGTGTTAGGGAAATTAATGGGATTGAAGGCCGATAAATCCCCAGGGCCTGATAATCTACATCCTAGGGTACTTAAGGAAGTGGCCCTAGAAATAGTAGATGCATTGCTGGTCATCTTCCAAAATTATATAGACTCTGGAATAGTTCCCATGGATTGGAGGGTAGCTAATGTAACCCCACTATGTAAAAAAGGTGGTAGAGAGAAAACGGCGAATTATAGACCAGTAAGCCTGACATCGGTAGTAGGGAAAATGCTAGAGTCCATTATAAAAGATGTAATAGCAGAGCACTAGGAAAACAGTGACAGGATCGGACAAAGTCAACACAGATTTACAAAAGGTAAATCATGCTTGACTAATCTACTGGAATTTTTTGAGGATGTAACTAATAGAATAGATAAGGGAGAACCAGTGGATGTGGTGTATTTGGACTTTCAGAAGGCTTTCGATAAGGTCCCGCATAAGAGATTAGCATGGGATTGGGGGTAAGGTACTGACTTGGATAGAGAACTGGTTGGCAGACAGGAAGCAAAGAGTTGAAATAAATGGGTCTTTTCCTGAGTGGCAGGCAGTGACTAGTGGGGTACCGCAGGGATCGGTGCTAGGACCCCAGCTATTCACAATATATATTAATGATCCAGACGAGGTAACTAGATGTAATATTTCCAAGTTTGCAGACGACACAACGATGGGTTGGTCAGATGGGCAGAACAGTGGCAAATGGAATTTAACCCTGAAAAGTGTGAGGTGATGCATTTTGGGAGGACTAACAAGGCAAGGGAATACACAATGAATAGTAGGACCCTAGGAAGGATAGAGGATCAGAGGGACCTTGGTGTGCATGTACATAGATCCCTGAAGGCAGCAGGACAGGTAGACAGAAACATAGAAACGTAGAAGATAAGAGCAGGAGTAGGCCATTCAGCCCCTCGAGCCTGCTCTGCCATTCAATGAGATCATGGCTGATCATCCAAATTCAGTACCCTGTCCCTGCTTTCTTCCCATATCCCTTGATCCGCTTAGCATTAAGAAATATATCTAACTCCTTCTTGAATGTATTTAATGAATTGGCTTCAACTGTCTTCTGTGGTAGAGAATTCCACAGATTCCCCATTCTATGGGTGAAGAAATCCTCATCATCTCAGTCCTAAATGGCTTACCCCTTAACCTTAGACTGTGACCCCTGGTCCTGGATTCCCTGGCCATCGGGAACATCCTTCCTGCATCTAGTCTGCCTAGTCCTGTTAGAATTTTATAAGTTTCAATGAGATCCCCTCTCATTCTTCTGAACTCCAGCGAATATAAGCCTAATCAACCCAATCTCTCTTCATACGTCATTCCTGCCATCCCAGGTATCAGCCTGGTGAATCTTTGCTGCACTCCCTCCATGGCAAGAACATCCTTCCTCAGATAAGGCGAACAAAACTGCACACAATACTCAAGATGTGGTCTCACCAAGGCCCTGTACAACTGCAGCAAGACATCCTTGCTCCTGTACTCAAATCCTCTCACTATGAAGGCCAGCATACCATTTGCCTTCTTAACCACATGCTGCACCTGCATGCTTACCTTCAGCAACTGGTGCACAAGGACATCCAGGTCTCGTTGCACTTCCCCTTTTCCCAATCTATTGCCGTTCAGATAATAACCTGCCTTCCTGTTTTTGCCACCAAAGTGGATAACCTCGCATTTATCCACATTATACTGCATCTGCCATGCCTCTGCCCAATCACCCAACCTGTCCAAATCGTACTGGAGTTTCTCTGCATCCTCCTCACAGCACACACGCCCACCCAGCTTTGTGTCATCTACAAACTTGGAGATATTACATCTACGACGATAGCAAAATACTGCAGATGCTGGAAATCCAAAATAACAACAGAGAATGCAACATCCGTGGAGAGAAATTTGAGTTGACGTTTCGGGTTGAAACCCTTCTTCAAAACTGGAAAGAAAATAAAAAGATCGAAGGCAAAGCTGCGATCGAACAAAAGAAGAAAAGGAGACAATAAAAGGTATTAGAAGCCAGATGAGATGGTAATGGGCCCATGGAGACAAAAGGCAGCTGAGATTAGGTGTGAAGTGTACTGGCAGGATAAGGACAGCTGCCAGGTGAGAGAGAGAAACAAAAGGAAAGGAGGGGGTGGGGGGGAAAGGAGGACCCAAAACAAAGGGGTGGAAAAAATTTTAAGGAAAAAAGAGAGGCCGAGGTTACGATCTGAAATTATTGAACTCGATATTGAGTCCGGAAGGCTGCAAAGTGCCTAATTGGAAGATGATTTGCTGTTCCTCGAGTTTACGTTGAGCTTCCGTGGAACAATACAAGAGGCCAAGGATGGTGAGGTCCAAGTGGGAATGGAGCGGTGAATTAAAATGACAGGCGACCGGAAGCTCGGGGTCACGCTTACGGACTGAACGGAGGTGTTCCGCAAAGCGGTCACCCAATCTGCGTTTGGTCTCCCCAATGTAGAGGAGACCGCATCGTGAGCAGCGAATACAGTATACTAGATTGCAAGAAGTACAAGTGAATCGCTGTTTCACCTGGAAGGGGTGTTTGGGGCCCTGGACAGTGGGAAGGGGGGTGGTATAGGGGCAGGTGTTACATCTCCTGCGCTTGCATGGGAAGGTGCCAGGTGAAGGGGAATGGCTGTTGGGGGTGATAGAGGAGTGGACTAGGGTGTCTCGGAGGGAGCGGTCCACTACGGAATGCTGAAAGGGGAGGGGAGGGGAAGATGTGTTTGGTGGTGGGATCACTTTGGATATTACATCTAGTTCCCTTGTCTAGATCATTAATATATATTGTGAATAGCTGGGGTCCTAGCACCGATCCCTGCGGTACCCCACTAGTCACTGCCTTCTACTCGGAAAAAGACCCGTTTATTCCAACTCTTTGCTTCCTGTCTGCCAACCAGTTTTCGATCCAAGTCAGTACCTTACCCCAAATCCCATGTGCTTTAACTTTGGATGCTAGTCTCTTATGCGGGACCTTATCAAAAGCCTTCTGAAAGTCCAAATACACCACATCCACTGATTCTCCCTTATCTATTCTACCAGTAGCATCCTCAAAAAATTCCAGTAGATTAGTCAAGCCTTTTGTAAATCCATGTTGACTTTGTCTGATCCTGTCACTGTTTTCCAAGTGCTCTGCTATTACATCTTTTCTAATGGACTCTAGCATTTTCCCCACTACCGATGTCAGGCTTACCGGTCTATAATTCCCTGTTTTTTCTCCACCACCTTTTTTAAATAGTGGGGTTACATTAGCTACCCTCCAATCCATGGGAACTGTTCCAGAGTCTATATAATTTTGGAAGATGACCAGCAATGCATCTACTATTTCTAGGGCCACTTCCTTAAGTACCCTAGGATGTAGATTATCAGGCCCTGGGGATTTATCGGCCTTCAATCCCATCAATTTCCCTAACACCATTTCCCTACAAATACTGATTTCATTCAGTTCCTCCCTCTCATTAGACCCTATGTTCCCCGACATCTCTGGGAGTTTATTTCTGTCCTCCTTTGTGAAGACAGAACCAAAAATGCCTCCATGGCAAAGCTGTCCAATGGCCTTTGAGATACTGGTGAGGGTATATTTGGCACGTCCCCTTGTCTGTCCTACCATCTGATCCTTTGTATTCACATGTGCAACCATGATCTTGTTTGCAGCATGTACCCACCCACCACCACCCCCGCCACTGCACTAGTAGTTGGGTTAAAAATGGATGCTTCAAAAGGTGTAAATGTCGCTCCCTCTCATGCCACCTCAGTTCCTCCTCCAAAACCAGCAAACAGGCACACCCAACGAGGCGCCTATCTTCAGAATTGTGTTCATGGTCGTGGTCATTTAAATTGCAGCTGTCAATAAGCCACAAATGAAAAAAAGAGTGCAAATAAATGAAAACGTACACCACATCAGCAGCAAATAACAAAAAACGTGCATGACAATGAACTGCAGCAAATAATAACACTCCTATTTAAGAGTGCATTACCTGAAATGGTTGAAGGTGTCTGCAGTACAGCACCCACTTTGGGCCGAAGGGCCTCTTTCTGTGCTGTATAACTCTGTGGCCTAGAAATTCACTTTGGGGCGGCCAGCTCGCACGCGCCCAAAAGTTAGCGCTGGGCGGGGAGCCATTAGCGATCGTCAGATATTCAGTGTTAGCGCCCCAAATCGGAACCGGGCGCTATACCAGGGTGTGCCCGCCTCCGCTTGGGGCGCTGACACTGAATGTCAGCGCTCTTGGCGCCGCTGCGCCAGCCGCTGCGGAGCGGCAGGCTGCGGTACTGCAGGCCTCCTCCTTCTCTTAAGGGGGAGCTGCCTGCAACGGGGAGATCGCCGCTGGAGAGTGCCGGCAAATGAGCCCGGCACCACGGAGAAGTGCCGGGTTCGCGGAAAGCAGCCGGCAATGCCGCGGGGGGGGGGGGGGAGGAGGCCGGGGAAGGAGGTGCGGGCAGGCGGCCGCCGAAAAAGCGGCCGGCCACACCTTCCCCTTTAAAGCGCCCCACTAAGGCTACAGCACGGCCCCGTTTTTTGGTCGCTGTTTGCGGCCGCTTCGGAGGAGGCGGCCGCTACTAAATATGGGGATCAGGCCGGATTCGGGGCGGAACCGGGGCACTGCGCACACCGATGACATCATCGGTGCCGGCGCAGCGCTAATGGCTACCGCCGCCAATACCGCTGCGCTGAATATCAGCGCAAACTCATTTTTGGCGCAGAAGCCCGCTTTAGGCGGTAACTGGCCGCAAAGCTGGCAGCGCCTTAATGAATTTCTAGGCCTATGACTTTAAAAGCCCTCAATGATTTCTGTGAATATCTGGCACTGAACATGGGAAATGGAAGCATCAGGTCATTAGTATGTTTTTCAACTCTTTTGCATTCTTTGTTAGGTTAGAGCATTCACAGAAACAATTTAAACTGAAAGCATCAGTTGTCCCATGTTCTGTATTCACTCGAAAAGCTAGGGAAAGGTATCAGAGTCCTCAAGGGCTCATACAACCTCCTCCAGTTCATGCCATAAAGCTGCATTTGTCCAAGTTAAATTTGCTAAGTTATTAAAGCAAGAGTTGCTAAGGTGATTTCCTTTTGTATCCACCCCTGGAAAAAGCTCTCCCTCAAGCCACTTACAGCCGCACTTTCAACTTCCCAACTTTGGCCCTCCATTCATCATGACATTTGTGCAACTACTGATCTGTTCAATCACACCCTCACCTCCACCTTTGATGCCCTTGTCCCCATTAAAACCATTACTCTTTTTCACCCTGGTCGCTCCCCCTGGTACGGCCCTCATCTCCACTCCCATAAGTCCAAGGGATGCAGACTTGAATGACTATGGCGGACAATTGGCTTAACCATTCACCGCTAGATCTGGTTGGGCCACATAAACCGTCCTGCTCTCCTCTGCCAAAACTGTTCACTATTCCATGATCATCGTGGAATGCAAAGACAACCCTCAGCTTCTCTTCTCTATTACAAACCGTCTTTTTAAACCACCCTCCCCCACCTCCTTCACCCTCACCTCCAACAACAAGTGCAAGAAGCTCATGGACTTTTGTCACAAAGATTAGGACTACTCATTCAGCTGCCTCTGCCCCTTCTCTCCCTTTATTTAGCCCACCGGGCCAAACTTCCCCTAGGGTTCCTCCCTGCCCTTACCCTGATCTTGCATCTTTCTCTAGTTTCTCTTCTATCTTCTATTATACCCTCTCCAAGCTCATCTTGTCCATGAGACCCACCTCCTGCTCACTGGATCCTATTCCCACCAAATTGTTGGACATCTAACTTCCCTTCCTGGCCCCCATGTTAGCTGGTGTTGTTAATGATTACCTCTCCTCAGGTACTGTCCCCCTCGCCTTCAAATCTGCTGTCATTACCCCCTCCTCAAAAAACCCACCCTTGACCCCTCTGTCCTTGTAAACTACTGCCCCACCTCCAACCTCCCTTTCCTCTCCAAAATCCTTCAACTTGTTGTCGCTTCCCAAATCTGTGCCCATCTTTCCCGCAACACCACATTTGATTCACTCCAATTAGGTTTCTGCCCTTGCCACAGTACTGAAACGGCTCTTATCAAAGTCACAAATGGCATCTTACATGACTGACAGTGGTAATCTATCCCCCCTCATCTTTCTTGACTTGTCTGCAGCCTTGGGAACAGTTGGCCACACCATCCTCTTCCAAGGCCTCTCCACCGTCGCCCAGCTGGGTGGGATTGTACTCGCCTGGTTCCATTTCTATCTATCCAATCATAGCCAGAGAGTCACCTGCAATGGCTTCTTTTTCCACTCCCAACCGTTACCTCTGGAGTCCCCCAAGGATCTATCCTTGGTCCCCTCCTATTTCTCATCTACATGCTTCCCCTCGGTGACATCTTCCAAAAACACATCAGGTTCCACATATACGCTGATGACACCCAGCTCTACCTCACCACCACCTCTCTCGACCCCTCCACTGTCTCTGATTTGTCATATGCTTGTCCAACATCTAGTAATGGATGAGCAGAAATTTCTTCCAACTAAATATTGGGAAGACCGAAGCCGTGGGGCTGGATTTTACAAACCTTGGTGGGTCCGTGGCGGGCAATGTCGGTGGCGGGTCCCGACCCCGCTGCTGTCTCCATCCCGGCCTCCGAAATGAATTTCCCTGATTGGGCTTGTTAAGCCCACCCAGCGAGTTTCCCGGCCAATTAGTGGAAGCGAGTCTGGTGACATCATTTGATAACGCGTCATCAGCCGGTTTCCTTAAAGAGACCATGGCCAACTTTCTTTTGACATTTGAGCTGTCAGTGTTCTATAGCATTGAGGTGCTGCAAACACTGACAAGCACTGTACAGAGGTGCACGGCTGTACCCAGGCTCTCGCATGACTCCCTCCATATGCTTATGGAGGGAGTCACAGCACACAAGGAGGTCCTTTTCCCTTCCCATGGGTGGAAGAGACCTCCCTAGGAGATCAACGCAGCCTGGTTGCACATTGCAGAGGGGGACACAAGCAGAAGTGTGGTCAGGAGGCTGCAGTGATGCAAACGTTTCAATGATCTCAGTAGATCACAAAACATTAGTACAAAGCCACACTCAACCTCATCCTACTGTGCCTCTCATCAAATCCCCATCACTCTGCCTTCCCTACCCTACTCCTGCACATCCTTACTTGCACCTCCACCCATCCCTCTCTATCTACATTATCCCATCCCCATCTCACTAGCCACCCCTCACACTCACCCTCATCCTAGTCCAATCATACCAACTAACACACAAGGGTAGGCACTTGGGTGTTTTATGCAATCTTCATGTAAAGTTTCTGTTAATGTGTTGTCAAACATTGAAACCTTTATTTTCAACACTTTGCGTTCATGGACAGATTTGTGTGCACCTTTGGAAGTGGCTTAGTGAGTTACAGTGAATGGTGAGAAATAATGTTGCCCCCCCATGGTGATGAGTGTGAAAGGACAGTGCTTTGTAATGCATTACATTGAATAAATATATAGAAGGCTTCAAATTCAAAGCGCTCCTTCCAGTCATTCAATTCTGCATAACTTATCAATTTCGCAAGATAGTAACATGCGGCAATCTGGAATCTTACAATATCTATAAACAAAACACCGAATTTATCATTATGCAAGGTTAAGCCTCATGTGGAAACCGAGTAAGCTCAGGTGGTAAATATGCGGGTCCAGCAAATCAGCTGAAAAGAATGCATTTGATGTATTTTTGTTAAATTACAGTTTTTTTTTGTTTCTTGATTGCACCAAAAAGAGCAGCTGAAAAGAATGAAAAATCAGTGGTCGCTCATATAACAATCAGGACCCCTTCCAATTAGCAATAAGAACAGATTGCAATAAGATTAATGATATCCAGTTGATCAATCTTCATCAAGCAGCAATGTGAATGAATATATCAACAGGTCCGCTTTCCGGAAGCAATTGGATTCGGAGATACACAACGACCAATCAAGGTTGGAGGGTATAAAGAAACACGATAAAATAGCAAGCTTCTGTACGTCTGTATAGTTTAGTTGGCTCGGGGGACAGTAAAAACCAAATTCAGTGACCACAGTCGTCTAGGAGCAGCGGCAGCTTTTGGATTCCTGCTTTGGGTAAAAGCAGTGACATGATTCCCTTTCGATTGGTTGTATTGCTGTTAGCACTATGTTCATATTCGCCCACGTATACAAATGGTGAGTAATATGACTCAATTTTTAAAAAAATGTGACGTCCAGTAGTAAATGTGAAAACACCATTGAACAAATAAAAGATCACCGCAAATACTTGTATTATCTGTAGAAGTGAATATCGTTTCACAACTTTTACTTGCAAGCAAGGAGCCCTTCGCACTATAGAATGCTTTGTATGAAACTTCAGGTCTATCGTATCTATGGTAACCTGTATGTAGTTAATAATTTATCTATTACCTTCTTTAAAAGAAATACAATGTGCTTATCAAACACACAATGTAAAAGTCAGGTTAGTAGCCTCCTGTGTAGGTATTGAATTGTCTAAACCTGCAGCTGCCACTAAAATGTGTAATAAAGATTACTCCAATTGGGGAGTACAGTTTAGGAGGGAAAATGTGTGTATATAAAGCCTGCACAGATCCTGTAACATCTTGCTTGTCTGTTTTGTAACCACTGATGCCTTTTTAAAAAGTGTACTTTATTTTTTCCCCAGAAGCAATGCACATTTTTTTCTGATCTAGTTTAAATTAAAGTTCTGTCTTAGCCATTTAAGTGAGTCGGTGCCCATCTATTCATCAAACTACTTCCACCCCTTTTTGAAAAAGGATTTTGACCCGAAACGTCAACTCAAATTTCTCAACGGATGTTGCCTGACTTGCGTTTTTCCAGTATTTTCTGCTTCCACCCCTGTCCCCTTCTAGCTTGTGAGCAAGTGAAATGGACAGTGAAAAGCAGCTGGGAAGATGGTCTCCACCTTGGAGACCAAGAATTCCATGTGCTCTTGCCATTTGGTGTTGGAAGTGAAGGTGGTGTGGGCTGAAGAAAGGTGTGTTTTAAGGGGGCTGTTGGCTGTGGAAGATAGGAACCTTTTGAGAAGTAGAAATGCTAGGCTAATGCAGTATGTTTGGAAGTTCAGATAGTCTGAGTGAGTTTTAACCCATAGTAATGCATCCTGGTACTACTTACTGATGTGTGCCATTCCTTAAGGATCTCATTTGTAATCTGTTGAGCTCAAAATTCGTTTTAAACTTTGTTCTTGTTTGGTACTTAGTATCTATTAAATTACCTTGCACTTCCCTCTTCTTGGGAAGGGAATGTAGAAGTAGTACTGCAAGTAACCTTGGCTGTGTCTCATTTTCAGGCATAAGCACTTGTCCAGTCAATGAAATACACTGTGGCTCTGGATTGTTTCAATGTATTCCTATCTCCTGGAGGTGTGATGGAGTAAAAGACTGTGATGGTGGCAGCGATGAGGAGAACTGTGGTAGGTAGCTAGTTTATTTGGTGACACTTGGTTCAGCCCAATCTAATGGTTACCAAGACCTCGGATGGTTAGAGAATAGAAAGAAGGGGATGATCAATCATGATCTGTAGCACAATGTACATTTAAATTCTTTGCTCCATATAACAATGATTGTTTAAGATACTGGATGTGCAAGACTGAATGTTTACATCCAGAAGTATTGATACACAATTGTATAGTGGCTGACACCATTACTTGTCTGTTTTGTAAAGATCTGGGCCTTTATTTGCTTTGTACCAAATAAAAGCAAAATCAACTGCAACCTCTGTCTACTATGATTAAGTGTCAAAGAAACTTGTAGTTAATAAAAAAGTGTACTGGTGCCACTTGTACCCCTCTCATGATGCTGGGCCCATGTACTGTTGCCATGGAGTATCTTGCAGGATGTGTGCTACTGAATAATAGTGGTGGTGATGATAGTAGTACATAGTGACTGAGCAACCTTTTATTGTATTATAAATGCAAGTTTGGAAGGACAAATGTTGGAACTTGAGTACCATCAAAAGTAGTCAGTTTTAAGAAAATGAATGACTTGTAATGCAAATAGTGATTTTTTTTAATTTTATTTTCAGGCACCCTTACTTGCAGTCCATTAGAGTTTACTTGCTCCAGTGGTAGATGCATCTCCAAAAAATTTATCTGCAATGGTGTAGATGACTGTGGTGATAAAAGTGATGAAGAAAGCTGTTCACATACCTGTCACCCACATGAGTTTCAGTGCAGTAGTTCTAAATGTATCCCCTTGGCTTGGGTGTGTAACTCCCATGCTGATTGTGCTGATAAGTCTGATGAATCTCCAGACCGCTGTGGGCCCATGCCTCCTTCAACTGTGACCTGCCCTCCTAATGAGTTCCTCTGTGATTCTGGTGAATGTATTCACAGTCACTGGTACTGTGACGGAGATATTGACTGCAAAGATGGAAGTGATGAAGCCAAATGTCGTAAGTTTTCTTTTCTCTAGGTTGTGGGATTCACTCTTAACTAGTAGTTTTTGCTGTCTAAACCACCTCACTGACTGGTGGGTGTATGCTAAAAATCTTGTCTCTAATCCAATAGCTTGCTTTCTGGTACACTTGGATTCAGCAAGAATTAATAAGGTTGATAATTGAATGCAGTATGAATGGGGGAGAAGCAAGGCTGATGTGGAGCACTAAAGGCAGTGTGATAAAACAAATTGCATCGGACTCATGCCCAATTTGAGTAATTCCTAAATATTGATTTCTGAAGTTACTGAACTTGTCTTCCTTCAAAGGAAGGTAAAAGATGCATTTATTGGTACAGTTGCTGTACCTGTAGTGCATCCTATGACTTTTCTAATTTGGCTTCATTTGCTTAAAGTAGCTTCAATGATGTCTGATCTAATTCAATCCAGTTTGTGCCTTAATTTTGACTTCCAGTAGATACTAGAGAATGTTCCAGGTGTTTTGTAATGTTATGCACACATTAAATATAAAGTCTCAACTTTCTAGATAATGTCATTACCATGCAAAGACTCCTGTTTCTTAAATGTTGAATTTCATTTTCATTTCAGCTCCTCCAGTATGTAAACTTAATTATTTCAAATGTGGTGATGATAGCTGTATTCCTGAAAGCAAGAAATGCAATGATATTATAGATTGCAGTGATGGTAGTGATGAGCTCAACTGTAAGAGTAAGTACACAACTTTGGATCAGTGAATGCATTTTATTGAGTTCCTTATTTCAAAACTCATATTTGAACATGATTCCCTCCTACCAGCTCTAGAGTGCACAGGGCCATCTGACTTCAGATGTCTAACTGGAGAATGCATAAATATAACCAAAGTGTGTAACCTGCAACAAGATTGCAAGGACTGGAGTGATGAACCCCTCAAAGAATGTAGTAAGTGTCTGAAAGGGGGTGCTTCCAGTTGAGATTACAGTAAAATAGCAATACTTGTTTTGAAAGTGGGACAGATCATTTGTTTCTCGCCTATCGTTCCAACATTCTAGTACAGGAGATCCTACTTTATTTCTTGTGCTTCTT
This sequence comes from Somniosus microcephalus, assembly GCF_052327205.1. Lineage (NCBI taxonomy): Eukaryota > Metazoa > Chordata > Chondrichthyes > Squaliformes > Somniosidae > Somniosus > Somniosus microcephalus. The sequence goes on along the minus strand of NC_140987.1, from coordinate 97,350,863 downwards.
TAAAATTTTAATGAACCTATTCAAAACTTTTTTCAAGACTGGGACATAATGTCTAAGGATATTTACTGAACTAAAGTACCTTTTGTTTGCAGTGTAATGCTACTCTAGGGGATTTTGGGGGGGGGGGGGGTTGCAGGGGGAAAGATTCACAACCTGTTTCACTTCTGAAATGTGGTATCTTGAACTCCAACTTCTGTTAAGTCAAATATAATTTTAGTAAAGTTATCTTGATCTACTTAGACCAGTCACACTATTTAAACTAAATGGTGTCAGTTCCTAATGTCATAAATTCCAATAATGTGATTAAGCAAAGCATCTAGAAACAAATGATGGGGCAAAATGTTAAATTAAAAGTTTAAATTTCCTCCACTTAGTACAGTAACCTCATTGGTTAAGGTTTTTTTTATCCAGGGGTTGCATCTTGGACATTTCAATGAACTGTATGTAGATGGCTAATGCCAACTTCCAATTTTATGGTCTGCATATTGGAAATTACATTGTCTAGTAATAGCCTCAAACAATCTTCAATGGGTTCTTCTGGTTTGAAGTCAATGAAAGTATCATTAGCAGATGTCACTCATTAGTGTGGGACTAAAATTACTTTGTTCTACAGATGTGAATGAATGCTTGGTGAACAATGGTGGCTGTTCTCACATCTGCAGAGATCTTCTCATTGGCTATGAATGTGAATGTCCACCTGGCTTTGAACTAGTTGATAGAAAATCCTGTGCAGGCAAGTTTAAGTTCACTTTCTCCTTTGAAATTGGCCCAGATCATCAATTTGAAGGGATATGTTTTCTCTTTGCAGATATTGATGAATGCCAAAATCCAGGAACCTGCAGTCAAAGTTGCTTCAATTTAGAAGGAAGCTACACATGTGAATGTCATAAAGGCTATCATGTGGATCCATTTAATGGGCTTTGCAAGGCTGTAGGCAAGTACAACATTTGTAAATGTTCAATTAATGGTGACTATTTTTGAAGCCAAACCTCTTCTGCTAGTTATACACACTACCCAAGTATCTAACCTAAATGGAAACTTGTGCAAAAAGACTATCTGAAAGTAAACAAAACTCCTGAATATTTTCTTCACCCCAAAATCTCCTATTAAGTCCTACTCTGGAGACTGGAGCACAAAAATCTAGGCTGAGTGCTGCACTGTCGGAGGTGCTGTCTTTCAGATGAGACTTTAAACCAAGGCCCCAGCTGGTCCCTCAAGTGGACGTAAGATCCCATGGCACTATTTCAAACAGCAGGGAGTTATCCCCAGTGTCCTGGCCAATATTTATCCCTAAAACAGATTATCTGGTCATTATTATTGCTGTTTGTGGGAGCTTGCTGTGTGCAAATTGGCTGCTGCATTCCTAAATTACAACAGTGACTACACTTCAAAAAATACAATTGGCTGTAAAGCACTGATGTCTGGTGAAAAGTGCTATATAAATGCAAGTCTGTCTTTTATATTGCCCAATGTAATTTTGAAGGCTTTATTGATGTTGCAGCCACTAACCTTTTTTGGGGCTCTGCAGCACACCTCTACTAGCCTGAGGAAGGGGTGGTAGAAAGAAGGAATTTCTTCCAATTTTTTTTTTTTTTTTTTTGAAGCTTGTTTAAGTGGATCGAGTTCCACATTCAGTCAAAATTAATGGCCATAATTTGCAGTCAGCAGTGAAAGAGGCATTTGCCACTGACCCTGAAGTAAGTGTCCCACAAAGACCTTGTGATTTCTGGTGTAAGTTTGGCTTTTCTGAAGTGCAATTGAAATTGGTGCAAGTGAGTCCCTAATGTGAGCTGCTGTGATGTCAACAAGCTGTCAAAGCAGCCAGTTAAAATGCAAAATTCAGACTGAATGAGGAAGTGAGTAAGCTCCTTCTGATTCTAACTTTTAAAAATGTTAGAGCAAAACAAATCAGGGCTTTCACATGGTGAAAAGGCAAACGTGAAATAAAGATGAACAGACTTAAACTTTTATTAAAATGGATAAATTTGACATTCAACAATTAGTTTTTCAGGGCCATAACATTTGTTTAGTATCTGTCAATATGCTGTTAAAGCCCAGTTGCACCTAATCCACAAGGGTTTAACTTTTAATGGTGTATTTAAGTGATGTCTCGAGTGGCTGCAGGGCATTCTGGAGGGGGAGGGTGAACAGCCAGTTGTTGTGGTGCATATAGGTACCACCGATAATAGTTAAACAGATGAGGTCCTAAAAGCTGAATATAGGGAGTTGGGTGGTAAATTAAAAATAGGACCTCACTACCAGTGCCACATGCTAGTTAGTAGAAATAGGATATTTCAGATGAATGTGGCTAGAGGAATGGTGCAAGGGGAGGTATTCAAATTCCTGGGACATTGGAACTGGCTCTGGGGAGGTGGGACCAGTACAAACTGGACAGTTTGCACCTGGGCAAGACCAGGACCAATGTCCTAGGAGTGTTTGCTAGTGCTATTGTGTTTAACTAATGGCAGGGGGTTGGGAACCTGTGCAGGGAGACAGAGGAATGGGAAGCAAGGATAGAAGCAAAAGACAGGAAGGAGAAAAGCAAAAATGGAAGGCTGAGAAATCAAGGGTGTAAATCAAACCAGGCTACAGTAAATAACTCTAAAAGGACTAGAGTTTATTTTAATAAAAAAAAATTAAAAAAAATATGCCTGAAGGCTGTGTCTTAATGCAAGGAGCATTCGTAATAAGGTGGATGAATTAGCTGCGCAAATAGATGTAAACGGATATGATATAATTGGGATTAGAGACATGGCTCCAGGATGACCAAGACTGGGAATTCAACATCCAGGGATATTCAGGAAGGACAGGGAAAGAGGTGGGGTAGCATTGCTGGTTAAAGAACTGGTAGAGCTGAGGAATACCAAGGGGCAGAAAACATTAGTGGGAGTTGTATACAGGCCCCCAAACAGTAATGTTGGGGATCATATTAAAAGGAAATTACAGATGTGTAATAAGGGCACGGCAGTTATCATGGGTGACTTTAATCTACACATAGATTGGGCTAACCAAATTAGTAACAATATTGTGGAGGAGGAATTCTTGGAGTGTATACGGGATGGTTTCCTGGACCAATGTCAAGGAGCCAACTAGAGATCAGGCCATCTTGGACTGGGTATTATGTAATGAGGATTAATTAGCAATCTTGTGTGAGGGCCCCTTGGAGGAGTGATCATATGATAGAATTCTTTAAGATGGAGAGTGAAGTAGTTGACTCAGACTAGGGTCCTGAATTTAAATAAAAAATGGTATGAGATGCAAGTTGGCTAGGATGGATTGGGGAACATTACTTAAGGGTTGATGGTAGATAGGCAATGGCAAACATTTAAAGATTGCATGGATGAACTACAGAATTTGTTCATGTTTGTTTTGCATGTAAATAAGTGACTCAACTGTGTCCAACAAGGGAAATTAAGGATAGTATAAATTGGCCAGAAAAAGCAGCAAACCTGAAGATTGGGAGCAGTTTAGGGTTCAGCAAAGGAGGACAAAGGGATTAATTGAGGGGGGAAACTAGAGTATTACAGTAAGCTTGCAGGGAACATAAAAACTGACTAAAAGCTTTTTATAGATTGGTGAAATCAAGCATAGGTCCCTTGCAGTCAGAATCAGGAATTTATAATGGGGAACAAAATGGCAGACCAATTAAATACATACTTTGATTCTGTTTTCACCAAGGAGGACACAAATAACCTCCCAGAGATGTTGGGGAACATAGGGTCTAATGAGAGGGAGGAATTGAATGAAATCAGTATTTGTAGTGAAATGGTGTTGGGGAAATTGACAGGATTGAGGGCCAATAAAGCCCCAGGCCTGATAATCTACATCCTAGGGTACGTAAGGAAGTGGCCCTAGAAATAGATGCATTGCTGGTCATTTTTCAAAATTCTATAGACTCTAACAGGTCCCACACCACTATTTTTTATTAAAAAAAAAAAAAAAGTGGTAGTGAAAATGGGGAATTATAGACCAGTAAGCCTGACCTCGGTAGTGGGGGGGGGGGGGAAATGCTAGAGTCATTATAAAAGATGTAATAGAGCACTTGGAAAACAGTGACTGGATCAGACAAAGTCAACAGATTTACAAAAGGTAAATCATGCTTGACTAATCTACTAGAATTTTTTGAGGATGTAACTGGTAAAATAGATAAAGGAGAACCAGTGGATGTGGTGTATTTGGACTTTCAGAAGGCTTTCAATAAGGTCCCGCATAAGAGATTAGCATGCAAAGTTAAAGCACATGGGATTGGGGGTAAGGTACTGACTTGGATAGAGAAGTGGTAGACAGAAAGCAAGAGTTGGAATAAATGGTCTTTTTCCAAATGGCAGGCAGTGATTAGTTGGGTACTGCAGAGATCTGTGCTTGGACCCTAGCTAGTTGCTAGTTTGCAGATGACGCAAAGCTGGGTGGGCATGTGTGTTGAGGAGGATGCAGAGAAACTCCAGTATGATTTGGACAAGTTGGGTGATTGGACAGATGCAGTATAATGTGGATAACATCATTTATCCACTTTGGTGGCAAAAACAGGAAGGCAGATTATTATCTGAATCCCAATAGATTGGGGGGGGAAGTGCAACGAGACCTGGGTGTCCTTGTGCACCAGTTGCTGAAGGTAAGCATGCAGGTGCTTAAGAAAACAAATGGTATGTTGGCCCTCATAGCAAGAGGATTTGAGTACAGGAGCAAGGATGTCTTGCTGCAGTTGTACAGGGCCTTGGTGAGACCACACCTTGAGTATTGTGTGCAGTTTTGGTTGCCTTATCTGAAGAAGGATGTTCTTGCCATGGAGGGAGTGCAGTGAAGATCACCAGACTGATACCTGGGATGGCAGTAATGATGTATGAGGAGAGATTGGGTCAACTGGGCTTATACTTGCTGGAGTTTAGAAGAATGAGGGGATCTCATTGAAACTTATAAAATTCTAACGGGACTAGATGCAGGAAGGATGTTCCTGATGACGGGAGTCCAGAACCAGGGGTCAGTCTAGGGATAAGGGGTAAGCCATTTAGGACTGATGAGGAGGAATTTCTTCACCCAGTGGTGAACCTGTGGAATTCTCTACCACACAAGGCAGTTGAGGCCAATTCATTAAATATATTCAAGGAGTTAAATATATTAAGGCTAAAAGGATATAGGGAGGAAGCAGGGACAAAGTACTGAATTTGGATCAACCATGATCTCATTAAATGGCAGAACAGGCTCGAGGGGGCCGAATGGCCTACTCCTGCCCCTATCTTCGGCTTTTCTGCAGAAACCGAAGTGTCAGTTTCACTGATTTCCCTGATTGCTGGATTTTGGGGGGCTGCCTTTTTTGGAGAGCAGGCATGATGGGCCAAATGGCCTCTTTCTGTACTGTAAAGATCTGATTCTAGGAACTTTTAGTACTGGAGGGAATTATTGTTCACAGTTGGTTTCTTTCAAACAGAAGAAGAGCCGTTTTTGATTTTCGTTAATCGCCATGATATCAGGAAAATCGGATTGCATCACTTGGAATACACTCAGGTAGTTGACCAGCTGAGAAATGCTATAGCACTGGATGCTGACATTGCAGAGCAGAGAATCTTCTGGGCTGACTTGGGACAGCAGGCAATTTTCAGGTAATATTTCTGAAGTCTCCAGTACCAAATCATGCTGTTGTTTTAATCTGAATTTTCAGTTCAAGAACTATTTACAATATACATTTTGTATTTTCAGCCACCAAGGTATTCTACTTCTGAAAACAATTTAACAATTTCAACATTAAATCACATGGCAAATGCTAAATTTCTTTATTTTAAAATGTTGGGTGGTCAACCCAGTTAGTGAGTTGGTGATAGCTTGGGGAGCTTCATTAAAAGGCATGAGTGGATAGGCAATGGTTAACATTTTAAGGAATGAATGCATGAATTGTAACAGTTATACATTCCTTTCTGGTGCAAAAAAACAAGGTAAAGTGGCCCAACCATGGCTAACAAAAGACATTAAGGATAGTATTGGATCCAAAGAGGTCCTAGTTGCCAAAAAAGTAGCAAGCCTAAGGATTGGGAGCAGTTTAGAGTTCAGCAAAAAAGGACTGAGCTTAAGGGGAGGAGAAATTAGTGAGTAAGCTTGCAAGAAACATAGAAGCTTTTACAGTCTGCTTTTAAAAGTATGTTCAAAGATTAGTGGTAAATTACACAAACAGGAAAATTTATAATTGGGAACAAGGAAATGGCAGAGCAATTAAACAAATACTTTGGTTCTGTCTTCATGGAAAAGGACACAAATAACTTACTAAAATGCTAGGGAACCAAGGGTATAGTGAAGGAGGAATTTAAGGAAATTAGTATTGGTAAATAGTGCTAGAGAAATTAATGGGACTGAAAGCTGATAAATCCCCAGGGCCTGATCTGCATGCCAGAGTACTAAGAGCCAGAGTATTAAGAAGTAGCCATGGAAATAGTGTCTCATTGGTGGTTGTCTTCAAATTCTATAGATTATGGAACAGTTCTGCAGATTGGAGGGTGGCAAATGTAACTTTTTTAAGGAGAAAATCAAACTACAGACTAGTTAGCCTAACATCAGTAGTAGGGAAAATGCTAGCCTATTATAAAGGATGTGGTAACAGGACACTATATAAAAAAAAAAAACCAATGGGATTGGACAAAGTCAACATGGATTTATGAAGGGGAAATTGTGTTTGACAAACCTACTGGAGTTTTGAGGATGTAACTAGTAGAATAGATAAGGAAGAACCAGTGAATGTGGTGTACTTGGATTTTCAGAAGGCCTTTGATAAAGTCCCACAAGAGGTTAGTGTGCAAAATTAAAGCACATGGGATTGGGGGTAATATACTGGCATGGATTGAAAATTGGTTAACAAACAGTAGGAATAAATAGTTTTTTTGGGGGGGCAGCAGGCAGTGACTAGTGGGGTACTGCAGGGATCAGTGCTTGGGGGGGGCCCCAGCTATTCACAATATATACCAATGATTTGGATGAGGGAACCAAATGTACTATTTCCAACTTTGACAAAATAAGTGGGATTGAGTGGAGGATGAAAAGGGGCTTCAAGGTGATTTAGACAAGTGAGTGGGCAGATGCAGTATAACATGGATAAATGTAAGTTATCCACTTTGGTAGGGAAAAATGGAAAGGCAGAGTATTATTTAAATGGTGATAGATTGGGAAATGTTGATGTACAAAGGGACCTCAGTGTTCTTGTACACCAGTCACTGAAAGCAAACATGCAGGTGCAGCAAGCTGTTAGGAAGGCAAATGGTATGTTTACCTTCATTGCAAGAGGATTAGAGTACAGGAGCAAGGATGTCTTGCTACAGTTACACAGGGCCTTGGTGAGACCACACCTGGAGTACTGCAGTTTTGGCCTCCTTACCCAAGAAAGGATATACTTGCCATAGAGTGCAGCAAAGGTTCACCAGACTGATTCCTGGGATAGCAGGACTGTCGTGAGTGATTGGGTCAACTAGGCCTGTATTCACTAGAGTTCAGTAGAATGAGTGGGGATCTCATTGAAACATATAAAATTCTGACTGGGCTCTACAGACTGGATGCAGGGAGGATGCTTCCCTGGCTGGAGGGTCTAGAACGAGTGGTCAGTCTTTGGATACAGGGTAGAACATTTAGGACTATGAGGAGAAATTTCTTTACACAGGGTGATGAACCTGTGGAATTGTCTTCCACAGAAGGCTGTGGAGGCCAAGTCACTGAATATATTTAAGGAGATATAGATTTCTAGACACAAGGCATATGGGGAAGAGTGGGAATATGGTATTGAGGATCAGCCATGATCATATTGCAGAGCAGGCTTGAATGGCCTACTCCTGCTCCTATTTTTCCTATGTTTCTAACTGTTTTGTACCCCTCAAATTCTTAATTGGTTTAAGTATAAGGTCTTGGTTGGTGGGGGAGAAGAAAAGGTTGAATTGAGACCTTCGGAACTAACTTCTAGATCATTGCACTGTTATTAAAGTCTTAAGCTAATTATTTTACACTACAGTTTGACCAGAACTCTGAATATTTTAACTTTAAATACACCCAATGATATCTAGTGCCTGATGGCAGGCAGAGGAGCCTATCCAGTAATGTCCAATACTGTTCTGGGCTGTGTTCAAGATAAAAAATCATTACAATTGTAACTTTTTCTAAATGTATTATAAATTTCAGTTGGTTAAACTTCTCAATGTGAAACACTTTTTTTTACAGGATCTTTTTTCTAATTTGAATACATTTTCTGGAAGTTTGCTCTTTTTTTTATATTAACTACTGACTTAATTGCAGTAAATCAATGGATAAACAAGGTACAACAGATATTTCCAGAGCCATCAAGAATGTAGAAATCCCTTTTGGAATTGCTGTAGACTGGATCCACAAGAACATTTATTGGACCGATGTGGGCCCTAAAACACTCTCTGTGGCCAACTTTGATGGAACCAAAAGGAAAATCCTCTTTGATACCAATCTACAGGAACCAGCATCTGTAGTAGCTGATCCACTAACTGGGTACTAAACAATTTTTAACTTGTATAATGCAGGGTATCTACATACCAGCACATAATGTAAAGGGTTTTTGGGGTAGTTCAGAAACCAAGCTTGCTGTATAGCCAACTGAATGCAAATTTGTGACCAGGTAACTAGCCATGCTGACTTGGTGAGCTAGAATCTCCCAAAATCTTACTCTTAATTGATAAAACATGTATAGCATTGAAGAAACTGGGAGTTGGGATAAGGAGCTAATGTGGAAAGTGTTCATGGTTTATATCTGATCTAGAATTTGAGCTTTAATTTGCTATAATTCAATTTGGAGTGCTAGCCCCTTGAGTGCATACTTGCTATTTTCCAGTGAGCTTGGATAATCTATGTAGGCTCTTGTGCCTACTAGATTCACTGAAGACATGTCAAACTAGAGCCAATAAAATGTAAAATTCTTCTATTGTAAAATGATCATTTAGGGTCTCCATTTCAACTACAGCAAAGCATTTTGATTTAATTAAAGCTGGCTCCTCTTTGTTTGGATTTAAAGGTTTCTTTACTGGTCAGACTGGGGTGAGCCAGCAAAGATTGAAAAAGCAGGAATGAATGGTGCTGACCGCCAGCTTTTGGTTACCAGAGAGATTGAATGGCCAAATGGCATTGCACTTGGTAAGTAGCCATTAAAACATATTTTTTGCAGCATTCATGTTGGAGTCTTATTTATGCATTACTTTAAATTTGTCTATAGACCGTGTGAAAAGCCGTCTCTATTGGATTGATTCAAAGCTGCACACGTTGTCAAGTATAGATGTAAATGGTGAAGATAGGAGAACCATACTGCAGTCTGAAGAATTCCTTGGTCATCCTCTTTCTGTATCCATGTTTGAGGTACGATATCATTAATCAACACTGTTGCAGTGCAAGTAGGGTTGAAGTAGAGCAACCTGTGCTTTTAAACTAGTTTAACCAAATTGGTAGTACCTGTACTACATGACCGACAGAGCTTTGTGCTAAGCTTGAAGCTTTCGGTTCTAAATATAGTGGACTATAAGCAATTGGGTGATTATACCTGTACCATCCTCAACAACTAAAAGCAGCTAATGGCTAAATAGTGCTGAGTAGAACTTCATTATCTGTAAAACTCCACCTTTTTTAAGTAGTTGGGTGGTGCTAATTCCTCGAGACTGGGAACAAACACTTTCTCAATTGTGTAGGAAGGTAATTGGATAGTCTACTCCTTCAGTTTTGTGTTTGACTATGCTAGAATTCAAATTGGCAATACAATTATCTGCAGTGAAAATGGACCCAATTTGAGTAGTTAATAAGCATACTCTTATTCTCCAAGGGTAAGGCTGTTGACGAAATCCAAAAATAAGCTGTGTAGGTACTAATGGACTTTTGTCTTTTATACAAAAAAACAATGCACTTGACCATCTTGCCCAGTCTTTCAATTGAGGAAAAAATCCATTGGCTGCACAAAAAGCCATCAAATGCACTTCATTTGTAACTTCAGTTGTCCAATGGTATGTGCAAACTAAGGTATATCTATACAGAGTCATTCCTAGAGGCTGTTTTGAAAGAAGTGGTTAGTTATTTATGGGGCTAAGGAGTTTGATGACTGGCTGCAAGAATGGTGTACAATATGTACTTACCTTTCTGCTTGTGCATGTTTAAATTTGATGTCTTTAAGGGATGTTAACTGATTAATTCTGCATTCAATTCATCATTGGTATGTTTGTGCAATCACCAGCATTGGGAAGATTTTTGGTTGAAATGCCTGCCTTGAAATAAGTGAAAATGGTCTTGTTTTAGGATCGTATCTTTTGGCTTGATGGAGAGACAGAAGCCATTTATAGTGCTAATAAGTTCACGGGAGTCAATGTGGTGACTTTAGCCTCCAATCTTGATGAACCTCAAGATATTATTATTTATCACAAGTTAATACAACCATCAGGTAGGAAGTCTGAGCTTGACTTTATTTTAAAAATAAGACTTTCCAGTTATGAAATCTTAATTTCCTCAATACTTCAGTTTACAATGGATACTCTGCAGTTTTCACAAACTTTGATTCAACTAGTGATATTTCACTACCAAAACTAACTTAACTGGTTTAGAGAATAATGAATTGCCCTACAGTCCTTGTTTTGAATTTGATTGGTGCTGAAATAATGCTCAGTAACAATCCATCTTCAGTTTAATAACTTGTCAATCGGTACATCACCTGTAACTGCAGTACTGTAGTTTTGCCCTTAACCCACTTCCTCTTATCAACCCACTGTAGTTTTGCCCTTAACCCACTTCCTCTTATCAACCCACTTCCTCTTCCTGTCACCCTATATCAAGTGACTAGATTTAAACCAATTGGTTTCTCTAACTTCTATATTGACAGATGACTGACATCAATTTCTAACTTTCAATTAACAGCCAACTGTACTATAGAAAATAAACAATGGGAGATATCTTGGTTTGTGAATTTGCTGTATGACTTCCTAAATGCACTGTTTTGTAAATTTGAGCATCTTTAAAGTTTCAGTGTTAAGATTGCGCAGCTTTAAACTTCAATTGTAATATCTACACTTCTGACTTTGCATGTGGCACCATGTATAATGCTGTGGCTCCCAGTGATTGTTTTTTAAAATTGCCCTTGTTTTCAACAGGCAAAAACTGGTGCAATGAGCATTTGAATGGAGGATGTGAATACCTGTGTCTACCTGCTCCTCAGATTAGTATTCACTCATTAAAATACACCTGTGTCTGTCCAAATGGCATGGAGCTGAAGAAAGATGGAAAGCTGTGTATAACTGGTAAAAAAAAAACACAATTGGTCTGTAACATTGGCTATTACGGCCTGGAGTTTCTGCTAGGTGTGCAATTGGGGAAATTGCACCAGTTATGCCCATGTTGCCACCCAAATTCATTTGCATAAGCTCAAATGTAAAATGCCCATGAATCATTGAATGTAATTATTATTGACTAGAATGGGGCCTCAAGATTACTGAATTTGTTCAAATAATTGCTGAAGGAACTGACTTAGCAATGGCTTCAATTGATTGCTGGTCACAGTTCTCGTGTGCTAAAGGCAGATCAATTGACTCAATTCAGTTGAAATGAGCTTCAGTTGACTGGTCACTGCAGGTCATTAACATACAGATTCATGTGATCATGGATGTCTGTGGGCCTGAAATTCTGGTCGCAATGTGTTCCAATCCAATACTCTAGTAATTGTTTATTAAATTGCCTGGTTTTTAACAAAGCCTCTGTTTTTTTTAAAAAAACAACCTAGATGAGCACAATTGACACTTGCCATGCTGATCTGCAGGTGGGGCAAGTTTTGTGGGCAGTGATTGCTTTGGGCAAATTGAATTTTGAACCAGCATTAAAGATCACAAACTAAAGTGAGTGGTTATGGGTGCAACTCTTGCATTTTTAAATTTCGCAATCTTGTGTTTCACTCAATTCCACCCAGATTGTGCTGATCTCTTACTGGAAACCAAGTGTGAACTCCAGGCCTATGAGATCTGAAATCTTCTGCATCTGGGAGCAGAAAGCAATTCTGGTGTAGGCTGATCCCTAGTGATTGTGGGGTGGGTCCTGGTATACATAAACATGCATAAACTATCTGGAGTCAGTCACTGTTTAAAAACTCTACTGAATTTGAAATGTGATTGCTGTATTGAACTGTGACACTTCTGAAAATTTCTTTAGACACATGAAGGGAAGTAAGTTCACTATTACTATTCTTAAGATGACTCCTACTTAAACTTCCAAAGGCCTCTAGTAAATCTTGCATAAGGGATTTTTTATTTTGATCTTGAGCTCATTGGTATGGGAGCAAGCTATGTACTAAACTGGTGCAAGGAAGAAGTCAATGAGAGGATTTGGGCTGTTCCCAAAATCAATAAATTACTTGTCATGAAAAGTGACAACTTTGGGGAAATACCTGTACACTCGGATGGTCTTCAGCTTGCAAAGCACTTGGCAGGTTATGCATCTGGGTTGATCATAAATGAATTTTGCAGTTTCTTTGCTGTATTCTGTTCTCAACTTTAGCTTTTTAATCCATATTTAGAATATCAATCTAAACATTATTGCATGCTAAACAATTTGATTCTGCAGGCAAGTACAAAAACCTTATGCCTATACACTTTTAAATGCATCAAGCAGGAAGAGAAAGCAAATGCCAGTACAATCTTGTTATGCTACCCTATCAATCAGGTTCAAGGCAAAGCACAGATTTAAAGTTCCTTTCCAAATTGCTCCAGTGTTTGGTAAAAGTTACTTCTGTCTGATAGGCCAGTTTCTTCTACTTTGTCTTAAAGTTGAAGTGCTTTTGTTGATAGATGGAGTAAATGGCTAGTTTGCTGAGCACTTGTCCAGGTAAATCTAAGTGTTAATTTGTGCTACTGGAACAATAACCAGTGCTATTGGAACTATGGGAGATAGAGTCCAGCCTGGATACAAATCTTGATTGATTAAACCACTCACTTTTTCTCTCATGGGTTACTTGTTAGCTAGGTTTTAAGTAGGACTTTATTTTAATTGACTGACTTTCATCTGTTAGTTACCACCACCACCTGTGGAGCATCAGACTTTGTGTGCCACAATGGACAATGCATACCTAGTAAATGGAAGTGTGATGGCGATTCTGACTGTGAAGATGGATCTGATGAAAGCCCAGAACTGTGCTGTAAGTATTTTCTATTGTATAAAAATAGTTCATTTCTCAGTTAAATTGTGGATTGAGTAAAAGCTGAAATAGGAGGTAATTTTCACATTGACTGCCTGGGTGGTGAGCAAATGTGTACTGATTACATCAAAAATAATTAAACTTCATTAGGCCCTTCAATGATTCTGGTGAACACTGAATTCCTAAATCTGTTTGAAGATTGGTACTGCTTTTTGCTTTTGAACTTTAGTCCATTTTAATGACATTCCCAAAATGGGAGTTGCCATTCTGCCTGGATATTATTCAGGCAGCCTTGATGTTTGATTCCTAGTGAGCAGTTTACTGGTCATTCAAATCAAACTCACTGCAGTGTCTACTCCTTGTTTCCTTACTAAAAATGGCCTAGAAGTGGTGACTGGCATTTGCTGTTGACCTTGCTGACAGCTGCCCAGTTTTCACAGAAATCACACAAACCCCACAGTGCAGATAGAGGCCATTTCGGCCCATCGAGCCTGCACCGACACATATCCCACCCGATCCCTGTAACCCCTACACCAACGCATATCCCACTCTATCCCCATAACCCCACGTATTTAATCCCCCTAACAAAGGGTCAATTTATCATAGCCAATCAACCTAACCCGCACATCTTTGGACTGTGGGAGGAAACCGGAGCACCCAGAGGAAACCCACGCAAACACAGGGAATGTACAAACTCCACAGACAGTCGCCCGAGGCCGGATTCGAACCCAGGTCCCTGGCGCTGTGGGGCAACAGTGCTAACCACTATGCCACTGTGCTTCTTGGCTTCTGAGTAGAGCAGTGTCTGATCCAGCACTATGCCCTCTACAGGACATCTGTGGTTTTTGAGAATTTTTTTTTGTTTATGGGATGTAGGCGTCACTGATTAGGCCAGCATTTATTGCCCTTTAAGGTAGTGGTGAACCACTGCCTTCAACTGCTACAGTCTGTGGTGAAGGAACTCCCATAGTGCTGTTGGGGAAGGTGTTCCAGGATTTTGACCCAGTGACAATGAAGGAACAGTGATATTTCTGTCTGGATGCTGTGTCTTGGAGGGGAACTTGGAGGTGATGGTGTTCCCATGTACTTGCTGCCCTAGTCTTTCTAGGTAGTAGAGGTTGGGAGGTGCTGCAAAAGAAGCCTTGGCAAATTGCTGCAGTGCATCTTGTAGATGGTATACACTGCAGCTACAGTGTGCCAGTGGTTGAGGGAGTGAATGTTTAAGGTGGTGGCTAGGGTGCCAATCAAGTAGGCTGCTTTTGTCCTGGATGGTGTTTAGCTTCTTGAGTTGTGGGAGCTGCACTCCTCCAGGCAAGTGGAGAGTATTCCATCACACTCCTGACTTCTACCTTGTAGATGGTGGAAAGGCTTTGGGAAGTAAGATTAGTCATTCACTGCAGAATACTTGGCCTCTGACCTGCTCTTGTAGCCACTATTTGTGGCTGGTCCAGTTAATTTTCTAATCAATGGTGACCCCTAGGGTGCTGTGAATTTGGCAATGCTGTTGAATGTTGAGGGGTTGGTTATTGCCTGGCACTTGATTGGCACAAATGTTACTTGCCACTTATCAACTCCAGCCTGCATTTCAACCAGGTCTTGCTGCATGTCAGCACAGACTGTTCATTACCTGAGCAGTTGTGAATAAAACATAGAAGATAAGAGCAGAAGTAGGCCATTCGGCCCCTTGAGCCTGTGCCACCATTCAATGAGATCATGGCTGATCATCCAAATTCAGTACCCTGTCTCTACTTTCTCCCCATATCCCTTGATCCCTTTAGTCTTGAGAAATATATCCAACTCCTTCTTGAATATATTGAGTGAATTGGCCTCTACTGCCTTCTGTGGTAGAATTCCACAGGTTCACCACTCTGGGTGAAGAAATTCCTCCATTTCTGTCCTAAATGGCCTACCCCTTATCCTTAGACTGTGGCCCCTGGTTCTGGACTCTCCAACCATCAGGAACAGCCTTCCTGCATCTAGTCTGTCCAGTCCTGTCAGAATTTTATAAGTTTCAATGAGATCCCCTCATTCATCTAAACGCCAGTGTGTATAAGCCCAATCGACCCAATCTCTTCTGTCATTCCTGCCATCCCAGGTATCAGCCTGGTGAATCTTTGCACTCCATGGCAAGATGTGGTCTCACCAAGGCCCTGTACAACTGCAGCAAGACATCCTTGTTCCTGTACTCAACCCTCTCACTACAAAGGCCAACATACCATTTGCCACCTGCATGCTTACCTTCAGCGACTGGTGCACAAGGACACCCAGGTCTCATTGCACTTCTCTTTTTTCCCCCCCCACCCCCCCCTTCTCCCAATCTATTGCCATTCAGATAATCTGCCTACCTGTTTTTTGCCACCAGTGGCTAACCTTGCATTATCCACGTTCTATTGCTTCTGCCCAATCACCCAACCTATCCCAATCATACTGGAGTTTCTCTGCATCCTCTTCACAGCGCACACCTACCCAGCTTTGTGTCTTCTGCAAATTTGGAGATATTACATCTAGTTCCCTTGTCTAGATCATTAATATATATTGTGAATAACTGGGGTCCAAGGACTGATCCCTGCGGTACCCCACTAGTCACTGCCTGCCACTCAGAAAAAGACCCGTTTATTCCAACTTTGCTGTCTGTCTGCCAACCAGTTCTCTATCCAAGTCAATACCTTGCCCCCAATCTCATGTGTCTTAACTTTACATGCTAATCTCTTATGCAGGACCTTTTGAAAGTCCAAATACACCACATCCACTGGTTCTCCCTTATCTATTCTACCAGTTACATCCTCAAAATTCCAGTAGATTAGTCACACTATTTACCTTTTGTAAATCAATGTTGACTTTGTCCAATCTGTCACTGTTTTCCAAGTGCTCTGCTATTGCATCTTTTATAATGGACTCTAGCATGTTCCCCACTAATGTCTGGCTTGCTGGTCTGTAATTCCCTCCTTTTTTTCTCAACTTTTTTGAAGTGGGGTAACATTAGCTACCCTCCAATCCATGGGTACTGTTCCAGATTCCATCAAATGTTGGAAGATGATCAGCAATGAATCTAATATTTCTAGGGCCACTTCCTTAAATACCCTAGAATGTAGATTATCAGGCCCTGGGGATTTATCGGCCTTCAATCTCATCCATTTCCCTACAAATACTGATTCTTTCAGTTCCTCCCTTTCATCAGACCCTATGTTCCCTGACATCTCTGGGAGGTTGTGTCTTCCTTTTGTGAAGACAGAACCAAAATATGTATTTAATTGGTGTGCCATTTTGTTCCCCATTATAAATTCCCCTGATTCTGACTGCAAGGGACCTACACTTGACTTCACCAATCTTTTTCTCTTCACATCTATAGAAGCTTTGTCAGTTTTTATGTTCCCTGCAAGCTTACACACACTATTTTCCCCCTCTAGTAATCCTTTTGTCCTCATTTTGTTGAATCCTAAACTGCTCCCAATCCAAGTTTACTGCTTTTTCTGGCCAATTTATGTCTCCTCCTTGGATCTTGTTATCCCTGATATCCCTTGTTAGCCACAGTTGAGTCACCTTTTTTTGTTTTTATGCCAAACTGGGATGAACAAATTCTGTAGTTCATCCATGTGGCCTTTGAATGTTTGCCATTGCCTATCCACCATCAACCCTTTGGGTGACATTCCCCAATCAATCCTACCCAACTTGCACCTCATACCATCGTAGTTTCCTTTATTTAAATTCAGGACCCTAGTCTGAGTCAACTACTTCACTCCATCTTGATGAAGAATTCGATCATATCACACTGACCCAAGGGGCCTCTTACATCAAGATTGTTAATTAATCCATTCTCTGGAACTGAACACTTCAATTGTCAGCAAACATCCCAATTTTTGACCCTATGGTGGAGGGAAGGTCATTGGTGAAGCAGCTGAAGATGGTTGGGCCTAGGACACTGCCTGAAGTACTCCTGTGGCTGAGGTGATTGGCCTCTAACAACTACAACCATCTTCCTTTGTGCTAGGTATGACTCCAGCCAGTGGAGTTCCCCCCCCCCCCCCCTGATTCCATGACATCAATTTTACTAAGGCTCCTTAATGCCACTTGGTCAAATGCTGCCTTGATGTCAAGGGCAGTCACTCTCTCCTCATCTGGAATTCAGCTCTTTTTGTCCATGTTTGGACCAAGGCTGTAATGAGGTCTGGAGCAGTGTGGTCCTGGTGAAACCCAAACTGGGCATCAGTGAGCAGGTTATTGGTGAGCAAGTGCTGCTTGATAGCACTGTCGACACCTTCCATCACTTGCTGATAGAGTAGACTGATGGTGGTAATTGGCCAGATTGGATTTGTCCTGCTTTTTGTGGACCAGACATACCTGGGCAGTTTTCCACATTGATGGGTAGGTGCCAATGTTGCTGTACTGAACAGCGTGGCTAGTTCTGGAGCACCAGTCTTCAGCACTACAGCTGGGATGTTGCCAAGCCCCATAACCTTTGCTGTATCCAGTGCACTCGGCCATTTCTTTATCTCAGTGAATCAAACTGTCTGAAGACTAACTTCTCTGGGTCTTTTGGAGGCAGAGATGGATCATCTGCTCGGCACTTCTGGCTGAAAATGATTGCGCACACTTCAGCCTTGTCTTTGCACTTGTGCTGGGCTCTGCCATCATTGAAGGATGGGAATGTTCATGGAGCTTCCTGCTCCTGTTAGTAGTTTAATTGTCCACCACCATTCATGACTGGATGTGGTAGGACTGCAGAATGTGTTATCTGTTGATTGTGGATCACTTGGCTCTGCCTGTAGCTTGCTGTTCTGCTTGGTATGTATGCAGTCCTGTTGCAGCTTTAGTAGTTTGGCACTGCTTTTAAGTATGCCTTCTCCTGCTATTGTCTTCTGCACTCCATTGAGCCAAGGTTGGTTCTCTGGCTTGAGGTTACAGATCATGGTGGAATACAATGCTGCTGCTGATGGCCCACAGTGCCTCATGGATGCCCAGTTTTGAGCTGCTAGTTCTGTTCTGAATCTATCCCATTTAGCATGCTGGTAGTGCCACACATTAAGTGTATCCTCCATGTGAAGAGGCTTTATTAAGGACTGGTGGTCACCTTTTTGACAAGTAGATGAATGAGGTCAAGTATAGTTTTTCTTGTTGGTTCTTGCCACTGGCCCAGTCTGGCAGCATGTCCTTCAGGACTGCTAGGGCCAGTGAGTAGGGGCAAGAAACAGCGAGGCTCTTCAAGCAATTGGATTGCATGTCTGATTCTCTAGTCTAAATCAGGAAGTATAAAGTAGGAATTATAATTGGTTTTAAATGTACAGAAATAGTTTTGGAAAGATGGATGGGATTGAGTGAAGAGAAGGGGGAAAAAATATGTACTTAAGGAATGAGACTCCACACTTGTAAAATTAAATTTTCAGGGCCAAAAGTTGTTTGGCAGTAATTACTTATCGTGCTGTTAAAAATTTCACTTGCACCTGAATGCATGGCCCTAACTTTTTTTTTTTTTTTTTTTTTTTTTTCTGGCATCTTTAGTGGTGAACTAGTGAGCATGTACCCCCCAAATTCAAACCATTACATTGATTTCAATGCTGAGTCTATTGACGAGGACTGTTTCATCACATCCTATGGAGGAGCAGGATATCTGACAGCAACTTCCAAATTTCTGTGCTTAACTGCATGTGCAGACTTTGGAAATGGCCTCATTGTTAGCACAAAACTCCAGACTCTAGGATAGTAATAGTGTAAAAGGTAGAGGGGGAAGAATTTCTTATGTTCAAGAGAACTTTTTTTGATCAGTGTTTCTGGCAATGGGAAAGGAGCATTGCTGGATCTGATTCTGGGTAATTAAGTGGGTCAAGTAGAGTCAGCAGGGGAACATTTAGGGAACAGTGATGAGGTTTAGATTGGCTATGGAGAAATTGAGAATAAAAATACTTAATTGGAGGAGGGAGGGCCAATTTCAGTGGGATGAGAACCGATCTGCCTGGGTAAATTTGATCAGTGGCAGGCAAACCTGTAATGGAACAATGGGTTGCCTTTAAAGAGATGGTTTGGGTACAGTCAAGGTACCTTCCCATGAGGGGGGGAAAAGTAGGGCAACCAAAGTCAGCTCCCTGGAATTAAGCTGTGCTAAATCCATTAAGTGGAACAAGGACTCGGGCGATATCGTAGAATTAACAACTACTTTATTAACAACTGGGAAACACATACATCAGGCCTGCATCCTGGCATTTGACCTTTGCTGACCTTAACAGGAAGTAAAACCCCTGACCTTAGCAGCAGCATTGGCTACAGCACCACCTGGTGGACAACCCCCAACCATAACCCAGATCACTATATCCCCCCCTCCCCTTGAGATTTCAGTATGAATGTATTAACTAACAACCATTCCTAAGGGTCACATGAAGTCTCCATTCACCATGTTCCATACTTGATGAATCTAACAGGTCAGTATCAATCTCTGGTGGATGGTGAGTGACTGTAACAGTAAAGTCCCTGCTTGTTTGTGGTGAAGCCACCAGCTGCTCCTGAGCAGTGCTCAAGAGTATCTGACTCTGCAGCGATGGTTCCCTCTTGACGAATGGGTTCCTGTGAAATTTTCTCGGTCCCTGGTGGTGGCACCACAGATGCACTTGGATAACGGGGGGTAAACCTGTCCTCAGTCATTGCATCTGGAACCTTCATTTCAATTTCCCCATGTCTGGGAAGTATCTGATCTACATATCTCTGCACTACCCTACCATCTCCCAACATGACCTTGTATGATACTGGACCGGTCATTGAGTCGATGAAGCCAGGAATCCATTTTGGTCCATAACTGAAATTCCTGGTAATGACCACATCTCCTCCAAAACTTCAGCTTTGTTCTTTTGTCATGGTTTGGTTTTTTTGTCTGTTTTCCATTTTCCTTTTTTTAGGTCTGGGTGGACAAGGTCAAGAGTGGAGTGTAGTCTACGACCTAAACATCTCAGCAGGAGAGTCCTGTGGTGGATTGAGGTGTTATTCTGTAGCTGAACAGAACCCATGACACTTTGGCTGCTAAACTCCCTTCTACACTTTTTTTCATCTCTTTAAATGTTTGTACAGCTCTCTAAGTCCATTTTGAGGACGGATGATATGGAGCCGAGATCACCTGCACTATGCCATTTTTCCTCACTCTTGTGTCTGTACTCACAAAACAAGTGGTATTGTCACTTACCACGATCTCCGGTAGCCCTTGGATTACTGAAGCTCTGACGCAGGCAGTCTATAGTAGTAGTGGCGGAAGCAGAATTTACAGGATAAACATCCATCCATTTGGAATGTGCATCAATGATTGAGGAACATCTTCCCCGTGAATGGACCCGCAAAATCTAAGTGCAGTCTTCTCCATGGTTTATCTGGCCACTCCCAGGGGTGGAGAGGAGCTGCTGCTGGTGCCTTCCGGTGTTCCTGATGTGCTGCATGTCTTGACTAGATTTTCTATCTCCTCATCTAGCTTTGGCCACCACAAGTAACTCCTAGCCAAGGCTTTCATTTGCAAGACCCCAGGATGACAGATGTAGTTGCCCTAGGATAGACTGTTGTGCTGGCTGTGGAATAATCATTTGTGCTCCACACAACCATCCTGCACTCAGCCCTGTTTTCCTGACACTGTAGGGTGTGAAGTCAGCCCCTTCTGGCTGCTGTGGCCATCCTCTCACCACATATTCTTGAACTCTAGACAGTACTGGATCTTTACCTGTCATGTTCCTACTTGCTCTGCAGTCACAAGTGCCAATAGGTGTGCCTGGCAGTGGAAGATGGCTCAAGGCATCTGTGTTCCCATGGTACTTGCCCGCCTTTTAGACGATGACACTCATATGCCCTCAACGTCACGGCCCACCTCTGGATCCAGGGTGACACCATCTCTGGAACTGCTTTCATTTCATTGAAGAGGGAGGTTTATGATCAGTGCATATGGTGAACTTCCTGCCATATGTAGTTGTGGAACCTCTGTAACCCAACATTACTGCTAACCCCTCTGTCTAACTGGGAATAGTTTTTTTTTCTGCTGGTGTTAGCGTTCGGGACATAAACCCTATTGGTCTTACAGTTCCATCTTCCATGCAGTGAAAGAACTGCCCCCACCCCGTAAGGTGAAGCGTCACAAGGGAATGATGTCTTTCTCTGCATTGTAGTGAACCAGCACATCTGACCACAGCATCCGTTTCTTGGACTGTTCAAATCCCTCTGCTCCTCTCCCCACTGCCACACTCCTTGCACAGTAGTTTGTGAAGAGGTGCTAACAGTTGACAAGTTTGGTAAAAACCTGTTATAATAGTTTAGCAGTCCCAGGTAAGCTTTTAACTCAGCCACATTTGTAGGAGCAAGGGTGTCCTGCAGTGCTTGTACCTTCTTGAGTGGATGGAGCCCGGTGGCATCTACTGTGTCCCAGGAACATTGCCTCATTCCCCAGGAAAGTGCACTTGCTCCTCTTGAGCTGGAACCCTGCCCTCTCCAATCTCTAGTACCTGAGTGCTCAGATGCTCCTAGTCAGTTCTTCCTGTCACCAGAATGTCATCCAGATATATGGAAACATGTGGAATCCCTTGCAGTACACCTTCGATTGTCCTCTAGAAGATAGCTGGACTAGATGAGACACCAAATGGTAAGCAGTTATATGTAAACAAGCCCTTGTGTGTATTTATGGTGACATACTACTTTGATTCGTCATCCAGTGTAATCTGCAAGTGGGCATGACTCATACCCAACTTTGTGCACTTCTTTCCTCCAGCCAGGTTGCAAAGAGATCCTCTGTTTTGGGAATAGGATACTGCTCCAGTTTGGACACCCAATTGACAGTCAATTTATAGTCTCCAGAGTCTTACCAAATTGTCTAGTTTTAAAACTGGTATTATGGGAGCTGCCCATGCTGAACATTTCACTGGCTCCAGTATGTTCTCTCTCTCGATAGACGGTCAAGCTCAGCCTCTACCTTTGGCTTCATGGCATAAGGCACAGGTCGTTGCTTAAAAAACCTTGGCGGTGCCGCCTTGTCTACATAAATCTTAGCTGGGGGGCCATTAAATGTGCCAAGTTCCTCGAACACACGCTCATGTTCACTCAACACTTCTTGCAAAGTCAACTGTTTGCCTGCATCTATTTGATGTACTGCTCCCCAGTCTAATTTAAGTTCTTTTATCTAGCCCTGACCTAACAAGTTTGGTCTGGTACCTGATACTATAACTACATGTAGCTGTTCCACTGCGTCCATGTTGCAGTTACCTTAGCTGTACCTAATGTCATTACTCGTTCACCTGTGTTTTAAGATGAGGGAGCAACTTTTGCACGGTTCCACAATTTTGAGTACTCTGCCTTGTTCATTATGGTCATGCCGCACCCTGTATCCACTTCAAAGTTCACCTTGGAGTCATTTACTGTCAGTTGCAATGTGATGGGAGCCACTTTTGGAATATTCTAACATGCTATACATGTCCTCTTCCTCTGCTTCCCTGCTGATGTGGTGTGCTCCATGTTTTTTCACTTCTCTCCCTTGGTTTTGCTGTCCTCCCCTTTTGGTTTGGATTCCTCCACAGGTGATTTTTTGCTCCCAAGCTCGTTTTGTGTCCTTGTTTCCCACACTTGTAGCACTTTTCCTCTAGAAACTGGCATTCACTTGCCAGGTGATTGCCCTTGCATCTATAACATGCCTTCACATGCTCACGTTGTGGTTTCTGACACATGTTGAACTTGTGCACAACAACCTGACTTACAACTTGCGTAGCATTAGCTCTGTCTGAACCCTGTTTCTTTTACATCTCGGTTCTCTGGCTTGAGCAAGTTCCAATGCTTTTTCATAAGTAAGCCCGGTTGTCCATAATTCTGCAAACTAGCTTATCTCAGCATTTCCTTCAGGTTGTTCCCATAATTGCAATCTTGTGCTAACTTATGGAACACTGCTACATAGTCCATTACGCTCGCTTCCTCTTTCCTGTTCCTTGAATTAAACTTTAACTGCTGTACAATCTCACTAGGCTTAGGGTTGAAATGTTCCTTTAGCAAGGCCACTAATTCAACAAGTGATTTGTCTCCAAGCTTTTCAGGACTGAGCAGATTGTTCATCAAACTGTAGGTTTGGTTTCCCACTGAACTAAGCAGAATGGCTTTCCTTTTTCTGGCATTTATTTAATTTGCTTCAAAAAAAACCCCAACACTTCACAGTATTCTTCCCAGGTTTGCGCTTGAATATCAAAAGCAGAAACCGTTCCTACCATGGCAGCCATGCTCTTCCAGCTTGTAGCTAACTTTAGCTCGTGATTTTGTTTAAACGTCCTGGCAGACTTTTCTTTATGCAGTGTCCTTTTAGTTGCCTCGTTGCCAAATGTGATAAATCCATTAAGTGGAACAAGGACTCGGTGATATCGTAGAATTAACACGAGTACTTTATTAACAACTGGGAAACACATCAGGCCTGCATCCTAGCATTCAACCTTTGCTGACCTTAACAGGAAGTAAAACCCCTGACCTTAGCAGCAGCATTGGCTACAGCACCACCTAGTGGACAACCCAACCATAACAACCCAGATCACTATAAAGCAGAAAAAGGGGTGTATGACAAGTCAAGTTGAGAATACAAGTGAGAACCAGGCTCTCTAGCAAGTTTGGAGGGGCAGTGAAAAAGGAAATGAGTGAGTAGAATGGCAGCAACATAAGGAATCCAAGTCTTCTAGGCATGTAAATGGCTAGTAAGAGGGGTGGGGCTGATTAGGGACCATAAAGGAGACCTATGCATGATGACAGAGGGCATAGCTGAGGTACTAAATGAGTACTTTACATCTATTTGCCAAACAAGATGCTGTCAAAGTCCTAATGAAAGTTGAGATAATGGATGAGATTTAAAAAAAAAAAAAAAAATTGATGTATGAGACTGTCTGTACTTAAGTAGATAAGTCACCAGGACCAGATGGAATGCATCCTAGGATGCTGAGGGAAGTAAAGGTGGAAATTGTGGAGGTACTGGCCATAATTTTCTTTGGATACAGGGCTGGTGCCAGAGGACTGGAGAATTGCAAATGTTGCACCCTTGTTCAAAAAAAGGTGCAAGTATAAACCCAGCAACGACAGACCAGTCAGTTTAACCTTTTTGTAGTGGGGAAACTTTTAGAAATGATGATCTGGGACACGAACAGTCACTTGGACAAGTGTGGATTAATTAAGGAAAACCAGCACAAATTTGTTAAAGGCAAATTGTGTTTAACTGCTTTGATTTGAGTTTTTTGGTAAAGTATAGCCGGGTTGATGAGAGCAATGTGGTTGATGTACACTGACTTCCAAAAGGTGTTTGCTAAAGTGCCACAATAGGCTTGCCAGCAAAGTTGAAGCCCATGGAATAAAAGGGACAGTGGCAGCATGGATATAAGTGACAGGAAACCATAGTGGTGGTTTTTAGGACTGTAGGAAGGTATACAGTGGTGGTCTCCAGGAGTCTGCTAGGATCACTGCTTTTCTTGATAATGACTTGTGTGTACAGGGCACTTTCAAAATTTGCAAATGGCACAACTTGGAAGTATAGTGAACAGTGAGGAGGATAGGGATACACTTCAAGAGGACATAGCAAGGCTGGTGGAATGGGCAGATGAAATTTAATGCAGAAAAGTGCAACTTGATACATTTTGGTAGGAAGAACAAGGAGGCAATATAAATGAGGGTACAATTCTAAAGGGGGTGCAGGAAGAGACCCCTGGGGGGTATATGCACAAATTGAAGGTGGCTGGGCAGGTTGAGAACAGTTAAACATACAGGATCCTGGGCTTCATAAATAGAGGCATAAAGTACAAAAGCAAGGATGTTGTTAACCTTTATAAAACACTGGTTTGGCCTCAACTGGAGTATGTGTCCAATTCTGGGCACTGCACTTTAGGAAGGATTTGAAGGCCTTGGAGAGGGTGCAGAAAAGATTTACAATAGTTCCAGGGATGAGGGACTGGATAAGCTGGGGTTGTTCTCCTTGGAGCAGAGATTTGACAGGTGTTCAAAAGAACCAAAGGTGACATGAAGAATTATTTTTACACAGTGAGTGGTTAGGACCTGGAATGCACTGCCTGAGGGTGGTGGAGGCAGATTCCATCGTGGCTTTCAAATGGGAATTTAATACCTGAAGAGCAAATTTGCAGGGCTATGGGGAAAGGGTGGGGAGAGCCATCACTGGCTCGATGGGTCAAATGGCCTCCCTATGCTGTAACCATTCTATGATGCTTATGATTTTGATTGTCCTTTTTTTGTCCTATGTTAGTTTCTGAAGGATATACATTCAGAATGACTCTTTAGCTTTACAAATGCATTCTTTCAGATATGTACCTTTTTTTTTCTTTGTACAAAGATCAATCCATAAAGCAATGTGCTCCTAACAGTCAAACCTAGAATGACATTCTACCTGTTTCAGTAGACAATTAAGGTGACTAAGTATAGGTATAATATGCTTTTCTTTCAGTCATGAGCACTTGTGCTGTCAATGAAATCAGCTGTGGCCCTGGGTCGCTTCAGTGTATTCCAGTATTTTGGAAGTGTGATGGAGCAAAGGACTGTGATACTGGCAGTGATGAGGATGATTGTGGTAAGTAGATGCCAGGCTTATTTCAAGCCAGAAGATTTTTTACTTCTGCTGCAGAATAGTTTCTTCTTGCTTCCTATCCTGATTTTTATAAAGTGCATCTTTATGCATTGTAAATGTCACTTAATTATTACAAAAGGAAGCTGTCCAGCTTGCACTAGCTGTAACCAGTATATTCCTCTAGTCCCTTTTTTTTTTTTTTTTAATTCTTTCCCCCCCCCCCCCACAACAAATCCATTTGCATGTGATAGACTTCCCTTAAACTGTCATGGATTGTGCTTCGACCATAGTCTTTGGGAGGATGTTCCACATCCGAACAAGTGTATTTTTGGAACTTCTTTCCTAACTCCTTTTATCACTGGTGATCTTAAACTTGTAACCCCCTGAATTCACTAAGTGGTTCTGTACCTTATCAAAATAACTTTAAATTTTGTACACCTTCTTTCCCTTGTGAATAGCCCCAGTCCTGTGGTAAAGTCTCTGATCCCTGGTTATTTTTTTCTGGTGTCTTGTCCCTTTCTAAAGTAGTGCCCAAAATGGTTAACATTCTAATTGTGGCATAACCAAGATTTAAAATGTTTCTAAATTAATCTTTAAAATGTTTTTTTTAATAGTAAACGGTGTCCTTCAAAAAAATGCTATCCTTAGAATTGCTCACTGAAAATGTGGCAAGGAAGATGCACTTAGCTCTAGTTTTGATGCCAAAATATTTGTAATCAACTTTTTTTTTTGTTTTTTTGTTCAGGCAACCTAGTATGCAGTGCAGTAGAGTTCACATGCTCCAATGGCAGATGCATTTCCATGGCATTTATCTGTAATGGTGAGGATGACTGTGGTGATGGAAGTGATGAAAAAAACTGTGCTCCACCTTCCTGTGGCTCACATGAGTTTCAATGCAATAGTTCTGAATGTATCCCTTTGGATTGGGTGTGTGACTCCAATGTTGACTGTACTGACCAATCTGATGAATCTCCAGTGCAGTGTGGCCATATCCTTCCTCCTCTTGTGACTTGCTCTCCTAATGAGATTCGTTGTGATTCTGGTGAATGCATCCATAGTCAATGGTACTGTGATGGCGATACTGACTGTAAAGACGGAAGTGATGAAGTCAACTGCCGTAAGTGGTCTAACTTTTTTATTTTTTTATTTTTTTTTATTTGTATGTATCCCTCATTGAGCAAATTTTATTTAACACTCCTGTGAAGCACCTTGGAACATTTTATTAAAGGTGCTATATAAATGCAAATTATTGATCACCTTGACCAAGCATGTTTCCAGAATGCCAGTGCTAGTCACACTAGGTAGTGTTGAACAGAAGTAATTATTTTAATGACTGACACAAACTGAGAAGATCTTTGGTAAAAGCTTATGGACTGAATTGAGGTCAATTGTTTCAAATATTTTAAGTGGAATAGTAAAATTTTAGTCAAATGAAAATTAATAAGTCATTATTTCATTTTATACTTGAAATTT
The DNA here is from genome assembly GCF_052327205.1 of Somniosus microcephalus. Taxonomy (NCBI): domain Eukaryota; kingdom Metazoa; phylum Chordata; class Chondrichthyes; order Squaliformes; family Somniosidae; genus Somniosus; species Somniosus microcephalus. The sequence continues at coordinate 97,323,717 of NC_140987.1, read as the reverse complement.
GAGTGGATAAGGAATATCAATTGCCAGGATATCTATCTTGATGAGGATATCCTTGTCTTCCCATTACATTTGATTTTTCATGTAGAGAAAGCTGATGCAGTTATCTGGCTCATTAAAATGTTACCAAATGGATGCAGTAATAGTCAAAATTGTACTGATGAACTTTTGACATCTACAACTTCAGATTTCTCTCTTTTCCCCCCCCCCCCCCCCCCCCTCCCTCCTAAACTGGTCTAATCAAGAGGTGGTCAATTGTAGTAGCTGCATGTTCAGAGATTGGAGAAGGGTTTTTTACATTAAGATTGAGGATGTTAAGTGAGGTAGCCAAACAGATACTTGATCAGAAAGCATATCAGTAACATTTTGGACTTTTTAAACCTTGATGCATTTAATTAGCTAATCCAAGTTAAGATGTCCTTGATCAAGTGTGGTAAGAATGAGAGTGAATCTTTCAGTACTGCATTGTGGTGATAATCATAGTTGAGTTTATGCAGGTCACTTCATGAACCAAACTATTGCAATTTTAAGTAATGACATGTACAAAATGGCTAATGCCAATCCAATTCTTCCTATAAATATTGATAGGTTCATTAGTAGGCACAAATAGTAAATGTTTAAACATCTCCCTTTATTATAAATGTAATTTCCCTTTTTTACTTTGATTTATGAAAGTCTTCATGAAGACTTCCAATATTAAGCTATAGAAACACCATCCCTAGCAAATCTTTGAAATAAGTTGCCTAAATGTACTTCAGGTTGTACATGCCTCTGGTTCCAAAGATGCTCTTTGCTGAATTGTGTTGTAGGCATGTGGGTTGAGGTGTAATGGAAGAACTGAAAATAGAGGTTTTGTTTACCCAGATTTTTCAAAAATCATTTGTCCAGGTATTTTTTCCAAATTCCTGGGCTAGCTTTAAGTAAATGGTTTCATGCAAGTGCTTGTGCTACAAAATGTTCAATAGCCAAAATTGTGTATCTGCCACATACAAATGGGGCAACTCCTTCCTACAAGGCAATTAGTCTTGGATATACCCCTTTATGTTCATAAGGTGATTTTCCACTTGTGGAACTGGGTTGATATGCAATTTTAGGCTATCTCAATAATCATGGCTAATTGGGGAGAAGTTTTGTATTTTTTCCACATTTTAGTCAGCCAAGGAAAAGTTGGGATTTACCGAGGCAAAGTAATCTTCATTGATTCTAGTGGAATAGACTTGCAAACTGGGTGTAGTCAGGTGGGCACTAAATGGACCATTTGCTAGTTGGTGTGCTGACTTTTTTTTTTTTGCAGCATCCACTTGTGGGCCTAGAGTTGGGAGCTTATTGGGAAAGAACTGCTTACAAAACTTGTGGTTTAATTTGAGGGGACCATTTAAAGTTTGGCAGCATGAGGATAAAAATGTTAACATTTAGAAGCTGCTGATGCTCTATTTCCACTTTGGCAGAGGTTATTTTTGCAAACTATTTGCATCATACCAATAGCTGGCATAATAGAGGTGGGGGTGGGGGGGCTGCAGGGTGTTTGGTTTGGGGAGGGTTTTGTTTTCTACTCCAGGCTACCTTCCCCATAGGACACTTCCAGCATGCCTGGAAGGAGGTACAGCACTTGAGGATGCAGCTGACAGTTACTGCACAATTGGCCTGGATCAAAAAATGGCTGGCATGTTGACTGCAGGTATCTTTGCAGCTGCTGGCAACAGCTCTGCATCTTGCTTTCTACTAGCCTGAAGCTTGGATTCTGCAAAACTGGATACACATTAACTGTGCCTCTGCTGAATATTGTGGGTGGGCAGGTATCTAGATAATCACTGTCCTGTAATGGCTTCCCTTTCTTGGGCAGGAGGATTCCTACTAGGAAACCCATATACCCTGGCACACAGCTTCCTGGTGAACTAGAAGTGGAAACAAACTGAGTTCAGAAATGACTTCTACTGCAAATCCTGCTTTAGGGTTCTTTAAAACACTCACCCAAAAGCTCTGAACATCAAAAGACAGCTGAGTGTTTTACCAGCAAAAATGCAGGAACATTTTGTGGTCATTAGGATTAACTTCAATATAATTGTATCTGGTGGGAATGTCTAGTCTTGATGAAATATCTAGAGGATGGAGCACAATAATAGACAGAAATCTAGCATAATAGATCTCTGTTCATTAGTTATGCTCTACTTTGTGCCTGTTAATTGGGTATAACATCTTTTTGTAAACTACCCATTTTGGCTACCCAGACTGATGCAGCTACTATACACATTCCTTCTGTAGCTAAGATTTGAATGTAGATAGATGACTAAGTTGCTACAGGAGTTGGGTTGTGCATATTCTGCACTGGGTTCTTCCTTTGGACAAAGCAATGGATGCTCAGCATAAGTAAATACCAGCTACATCAAATGGACTTGTGGTTTAGTGATTGATCTAGTTTGGGGTTCAGACCCCTATTCACTTTCCAATGCAAGAGGTTACCAGAACATTCCTTCAATTTACATTCTGACAAGATGGCAGCTGTCAGCTGGGTCTTCTATCAACTCCATGACATAGCTTAAATCTGATGGAATAAGTGGTGAGGTGTTGGTGGGTTATTTGAATAGGATAGCCCAACTTGATTCTGCTCACTTGTTCAGTGGATACTGATCAGGAGCAAGAACCATGGCGTTTGCTCTCCCTATCCTGGAATTTGTAACAGTAAGATGCCAGACAAATGGAGATTGACAAATTATGTACATCTAGAAAAATACTCTTGTAAAGCTGTTCAATTCCTATTAATGGATTGAGCACCATAAATGCAAATGGTCATTTTTTTTTTTTAGCTCCTCTCACATGTCGACCAGATTATCTTCAATGTGGTGATGGTAGCTGCATTCCAGAACGCAAGCAATGTGATGGGTTAAAAGACTGCATTGATGGCAGTGATGAGTTGAACTGTGAGAATGGTAAGTGTACAATTCCACTAGACAACTAGAATTAACAATCTCATCTCTGAGTTACTGACCTGGTTTGTTCCACATCTAGAATGCACAGGACCCAATGACTTCAAATGTCAAAGTGGAGAATGCATAGATAAAATCAAAGTATGTAATCGGCATCAGGATTGCAAGGACTGGAGTGACGAACCCCTCAAACAATGCTGTAAGTGGTTTTTAGATATGCCTTGTAGCTGTTTTTAAAAATTGATTCTGAACTTGCCCATGGTTTTCCTCCCAAATCTGCATTTGTGTATCCCAAATCTGCATTCTACCCTTGCAGCACTGAAACTGCCCTAATCAGTCAGAAATTACATCCTGCAATTGGTGCACATCACTCATTCTTCTCAAACTCTTTAGCCTTTGACACTGACCACATTATCCTCTATATTGTCTAACTTGAGCTTGTTCTCTCTGGTTCCACTCTTGCCTAGACAATCTGTCAGAGCATCTCCAGTCTTTTCCTGCCCTGCACTATTGCCTCAAGTCCCCTAAGGATCTATCTTTTTATCTGTTATGGGGTCTGGCTCCACATGTATGCTGATGACACCATCTCTACCTCTATCCAGTCCTCCACTGCTTGTGTTGTCCAACTACTTGTCTGACATCCAAGCCTAGATGAGTTGCCTCCTGTTAAACCTTGAAGACAAGCTGCCATCTTTTGGCTCCTGATACACTATGTACTTTTGCCACCAGTTCCATGACATTGCCTTCTGTTGAACCAGACTGTTCACAACCTCAGCATCAGATTTCAGATTAATTTATTTGCCATATGTAACAAGTACAATGGAATGCTTGTTCCCCATAGGGACATGTCAGCTATACATAAGCGCCACATTCAGAGTCCATACAAAGTGCTCCCACGGGAAGCCAATGTCCCTCAGCCGCTCTGTCCTCCTTCACTGTGGCCTCCTCACTGTTGCCGGCTCCACATGTGGTGGCCTGCTTCTCCTGCTCTGGCCACCATGCCCGGCTCCCCTCCCATCTGGACTGCGAGTTACCTGAAATGGAGCTGCTGGCTGACTTGCAGCATGTCGTGAGTCTGCTGCTGCTCATTGTGCTGCGCTCCTCTGCCCAACTCGCCAAGCTGAGCTGATCCTATATCCTTTCCAAGAACTGACTTGCACCTCAAACATCACCTGCCCCTGGTTCAGTCCATCTGCTGAAACACTCAATCATGTCACCTCCTGACTCTACTGTTCCAATGTGCTCTTGGCCAGCTTCTCATCCTCCACTCCATAAATTTCAGCTCATCCAAAACTCTACCTGTATATTCTGCACCAAATCTCACTTGCTTCTGTGATCACTGATTTGCATTGGCTCCTGCTTCCCCTAATGCCTCATATTTTTTAAAATGTTTGTTCATGGTTTTTAAACCCCCTCCTGGCCTTGCACCTCTCCTCTTCCAGCTTTACAAACCTCAAGAATTCTGCATTCCTGACTCTGGACTTTGTGCATCCCCACCATTGGCAGTGTGGCTTCAGCTATTTAGGCTATTTCCTCCCTAAACCTCTGGCTTGCTTTAAGACTATATTTAAAACCCCCTTTAATCATGCTTTTAGCCACCCCTCTTATAATCTCCTTTTTGATTGTGTCCTTTTATTCTGATTTATGCTTTTGTGATGTGCCTTGTCCCCCTGCCAAGACTAAATATATAACTGGGACATTACCCATAATACAGTGAATTCCACTTGATTGTCTTGCCACATTCTAAATGTTAATGAACAATGGGGCATATGTGCAGCTGAGTTTCTGTCAATGCTCAAGCTCATCTGACATCAAAAAAGTTCCTTTTTGTCCTAGCAATGAAATTGTAATCTTGCTCACTGCATTTTAAAAATTGTGCATGTTAGCTTCTGGCTTCCTTGTTAACTTCCTAAATTGCATGAATGATTGATACTTCAAGACCCTTTCCTGACTTTTCAACAGAACTGTGTTGGGAACTGAAATAGGTGCACATTTCACAGGTCCCTGCCCATTTTTTTTACACTTTTGTGCAGCAAGTTATTCTGACAACCCACCAATTGGATAGCATCCCATCATTTTAACATTACTTGCATGAAGCCAAGTAATTGAACTAAGTGAATCTGAGCATGCCTTTACTCTGTCCATTTCACCTTGCTGTGGAATAACTTCATAGTGGTAACTTGGTATGCCTTCAGAGAAATTGAAGAAATCTGCAAAAGATGTGGTTCAGATCATCAGTTCTATTGCAAATATACAAGAGTAAATTCTCACTCCCCTTGAAAGCACAACATGAGCAGGTTCTGTGGCAAATCTGAATTTGTAACTGGTCCTATACAAACTTACAGAATCTAGATACAGTAATTGATTCTGACAATGAGGTCATTTGTCTTTAGCAAGGCTACAGCAAAGATTGCAAGCAAGACCCTATTTCTCATGTTCTGCTTGGGTAGCTAAGTTTGAAATCCTGCTACAAGTAAATATGAAATGTATAGATTACCATAGACAAAATAATTTGACAAAGAATATCTTGTAGGGCTGTACTTGAGCAATCTTTGTCAATGAATTCTGAACTAAAGATTGTGTATAGTTGCCCCTCAAATTCAGAAAACATACAGAACCCTTTAGAGGGAATGGCAAGTGCTCTTCATTGGCTCAGTATTTACCAGGGAGACTGATTAGGTGGGCATGATATCAAGATATTAGAAAAGATATAATGCATTTAAAATAGAGGAAAAATATTAAGTGAACTAAACTCCTGGTCTGGATGGATTGCATCCCCACATTTTAAAAATCTGGAAGAGCGAGCAGAGGCTGAAGCAAATAGTTTAGATGCATATGAGAAGGGACTAGAGGGCTGATAGTTAGATGAGGAAAGACTGGAGGAGGCTCAAGTGGAGCATAAATGCCAGCATGGACTGGTTAGGCCAAATAGCCTGTTTATGCTGTGTATATACTGGTTTTTTTTTTTTTTTTAAATTGGCCTGAGTTGAAATGATTTTTTTCTCTGCAGACCTCAATGAATGTTTAATGAACAATAGTGGTTGTTCTCACATCTGCCGAGATCTTGTCATTGGTTATGAATGTGACTGTCCTGCTGGCTTTGAGTTGATTGATGGACAAAACTGTGGAGGTAAGATAACTGGCCATCACCACATTGGTGCATACTACAAACCACATACTGAAAGGCAGGTGATTTTTGTAGGCAGTTTAGAGATTTGCAGTAGTAAGTGATGTAATTATTGAGGAAGAGGGGGTGGTGCTCTGACTAGCCCAAGTGCTAGGCAATGGCCAAACCAAGAGCCTAAACACCTACCCATGACATTCAGTGGTACTGCCATTAGTCTGAACATCCAGAAGGTCACATTGACTACAAACTCCACTGCAACAGCCACATAAATGCTATAGCTACTAGAGCAGGTCAAAGGCTAGAGATACTGCAGGGAGTGGCTGACCACCTGAATCCCCAAGCCTCTTGCCACAAGTTGTGTACACTCTGTAGGACACACTGCAGCTACTTGCCAAGGCTTCTTGAGCAGCACCTTGCAAGCCAATGATCTCCACCTAGATGAACAGTTTCATGGGAACACAGTCCTCTCCATCACAAACCATACTGACTTGTACATGCATCTCCCTTCCTTCATCGCTGGGTCAGAATTCTGGAATGCCCTACCTAACACTATTGTGGAAGCACCTTCTCCACATGGATTGCAGTCTTTCAAGAAAGCAACTGCCTTGGGCAACTAGATGGGCAAAATTAATGTTAAAACATAGCCAAGACCAGATGCAGTGTTAACTTTAACTCTGGGTAAAGAAAAGTGATCTGAAGGTTGGAGAGCACTTTGGGAGGTAGTGACAAACCTGAATAGGGTCACTTTTACGTGACTTTGAAAGTCACATGAACCTAGCCCAGATTAACTGGTTGGAAAAGTGCAGATCAGTTGGTTTGCCTCCTTCACAAATGATTTCTTTTTTAACAGATATTGATGAATGTCAAAATCCTGGAGTCTGCAGTCAAATTTGCATTAATTTAAAAGGAAGCTATAAATGTGGATGCTTTGCAGGATATCGCCTGGATGCAACTAATCAAGTTTGCAAGGCAGTAGGAGGCAAGTACTACATTTCCAAGTGACTACAAAATGTAGTTTTTTTAAATTGAGGCAGCTTTGAAGTGGCTTCACTTGCTATATCAAAGTGGAAAAATTGTTAAATATGCTTGATGTGGGGGGGGAAAGGTAATTGACACTAGTGCAGCAAGGAGTGTTCCTCCGGCTGGAGCTGAGGCACATTGTTGAAGCAAAAGTTTTGTGCTACATCTAATACCTTACTTAGAATGCTTGTTGACATTGCCTGAAATAGATTAATCAAGAAAAGTGTTTGCTGTGCTTTTTCCATCCCTAGCCTAGAACATCAATAGTATTGCCCCACCCCTGCTTCAGTTAAAAGCACGATTAGAATTAACATGGAACATTTCTAATCTGCATGGGTAATGCATATCAGACCATGCACTTATCACACTTTGGCAGGATTAAGTAACTTCATATGTCTAATCTTGACATTTGTAGAATATATTCCAATATTAAGGCATCCTTTGTTAAAGCAGTAAAGACTGAGGGCAGAATAATGTAAATTATGCAATTGACCAGACACTAGGTAAATTAATTTTAAACCATGCAGAAGTGGAACAGAGGTCAAGAGACTTGAATGAATTTGGCAGCAATAGTAACACATGTTCATGGTTTGGACAATATGGCAAGTAATGTTACAATGTTAACACTAAATTACAAGGCCACAGGCCTTTGCAAGCACTAATCAGGCCATACTTGGAACACTGGTATTGATTAACATGTCACAAGATTTAAAAACCCCCTTAGAAAAGTATAACTGTGTAATGGGATAAGTTGAAAAGACAATCTTTAAAAGGTCTTCCTAGGTTATAAAAATGACAGATGAAGTAAACCTGGGTTATTGCTTAAACATCCCTTGTAGGACGAGGGCATGAATGAAAAATTGGTACATTAGATTCCAATAAATATTGGGTAGGAAGAGAAGGGAAAAATAGCTGATTTTGTAGAATATTGGAAGCAAAAAATGTCTGGGCTCTCCACAGATGCTGGCTGACCTGTGTTCCCAGCATTTTCTGCTTTTATTTTTCAGACTTCAGCATCTGCAGTATTTTGTAACAATGTCAAGATGCAGTGAGTTACTGTGATGGATTGCTGAACTTTGGAATGCAGTTTCATTCCTGTCCTGTTGTGAAGGCTAGAAAAGTGGTCCACTCATGATCTGCTGAAAACATTTCCATTTTAAACCATAGTGCAATCTCTCCAATTGTATGTGTCCCCCTCCAATTCTATGCTGCATTGCCTCCAGATGCGCACATTCCTGGAAATCAAATGTCTCTGCATCTTGAGCTGTGCTTGAGACCAATATGATTCATAATTTGGATGTAAATGGTTCTCTTGTCCCTGAATCATACTAGTTGCATAAATGGAAACTCAAATGTCTGAAATGCAACTTTTGTGCTCCCAACATATAGCACCTTTTTAACACATTCAGGCAAAATTTGACACCGAGCAACAAATATTAGAACCAGTGACCAAGAGGCAGGTTTTTAAGGAGTGACTTGGAGAGGGGTTTAGGGAGGGAACTCCAAAGCTTGGGGCCTAGATGGCTGAAGTCATGGCTGCCAATAGTGGAGGAAATCAGGGATGCACAATAGGCCAGAATTGGAGCAGTGTGGAAATCTGAAGTTTGTAGGGCTGAGATTTGAAGGATGAGTGATTTGAACACCAGGATGAGTATTTTAAAATCTAACTTCACAATTGGCTTAAATATTTAGCTGAAGAAGTTTGGTGTTGGCATCCAAACAATCTGCTATTCATCTAGTGCACCCTTTTAAGCAAGTGGAGATTTTTTGATTTATGTCTCCTTTAAATGCATAATGCACCTTGGGTATTGCTACAGTTCAATGGAGATGTTGAAAATCTTGCCATGTGAATGCACAGCATGTAGCAATTAAGGGGAAAACTAACTAGATATCTACCTTACTGGTTGCATGGAATTTTAGTTTAGGGTTACCATGAAATTGGGTCTAAGGCAAAGTAGCTGTCATGGATTTATCTTTGGACTATACATAATACACAATCTCAAATTTATAAATGTTGAAGGTTATTCCTGAATTTACCTTCAAAAGCCCCATGAAATTTAAGCAAGGAAAGTGATCCTTAAGCATTTGTTCTCTTAAATCATGTAATTCTGACCTTTCCTAGGCAAAGAGCCCTATTTGATCTTCACCAATCGTCATGATATCCGGAAACTCGGACTACATCACCAAGAGTACACCCAGGTAGCTGTGCAGCTGAGAAATGCTGTAGCACTGGATGCTGACATTGCAGAGCAGAGAATCTTCTGGGCTGACTTGGGTCAGAGGGCAATCTTCAGGTAATGAATCCTGACTTGTTATGAGTGCCAATTGCAGTATTGAACTTTGCCTTTCAAATAACTATTTCATTCATACAAGGCTACTGCCTTGGGTAAAATGTTCATATACTTGCTGTGGGTAACATGAGAGCAGTCATTACTACTTTTAACTGATCTTAATCCAGTGTCATGAGTACTTTGTTAAACTGCATAGATTTTGTCTTGTTGCAAAATCTTTTAGAACTTTCAGCAATCACACTACAGCATCTAATTTTAATATTTTAAAGTCTGCCTGTTTACATTTTAGCTTAAGATGCCTTCCAACAGTGATCACTTATTACAGCATTACTTCATTTTGCATATGTACAGTCTAAGGGGATTTGTTAAATGAGGGAAAAACACAATTCAACTTCATTTTTGGTAGTGAAGATTTCCAAGTGCTGAGACTCAAATCTAGTATAGCTGATGTACCAAATTTGGCCACCTGTTTCCTTTTCTTCCACAGTTTATCAATGTATGAAAAGAAAAGCACAGTTCATGTTTCTAAAGTTCTTGATGTAGATATTCCTATGGGGATTGCTGTGGATTGGATTTACAAACACATCTACTGGACTGATCGTGGTACTAAAACTATATCTGTGGCTAAACTTGATGGAACTGGAAGGAAGACTCTCTTTGACAACTTAAGGGAACCAGCTTCTGTGGCAGTTGATCCACTAACTGGGTACTGAATTTTACCTTTTACAGTGCTAAAGTTTCTTGACTCTTGTAAAATAGCACACCCTGTACTGTTGTTCAAATCTGTAATGGGTCTTTTTTAAATGTGCTGGTGAGATTATAGGAAGAGATGGGACATAGGTGAATCTCTAGCCAGAATTGATCAGGGATGTGTAAGTGATTAGAGCTATATGCAAGAACTCCAGTGCTCATCAGTGGGATTGCATTCTCTGGAATGACAATAGGCCATTCTACCTAGTTAGTTCTACTCTAGAATTAATTTCTACTTGCACCTTTCATCAGATATTGGTTGGCTTCTTTCCATTGATGACCTCCATGCTCAGCTTGCAGAACTGGTGATCAAATAATCCATTAATATTTTGCAGTCCTAAACACTAGTGTTTTCCTGGAAGGCAATTAAAGTGGAACAATTTCCTTTTCTCTTGCTAAGTGTTATGGAAAATATTTTGAGGAAGAGGGCAAAGTCATAGCCGCTAAGTTTGTATAACTTTTTTAATAAAGAACTAGATGCAATGAATTTAGATAGTCTTTCACTACTGGTTCAAATTTAGCCAGTCCAATTGGCTGGAAGTCTTCTCTAGCTATGGAGGTCTTCTGTTGCAGATCATGGGCCTATAAACACAGGTTTTTTTGTTGAAAACCACAAGGTAGCTGATGCAGGAATTAGGAAATGGTACAGGCAAGGTGCTTTTTCTGTTCTCTGCTCTGGGGCCAAGTAGAGTGAAGTATTGAATCCAACTAAACTAGGCTTGATGCTGACATTGGGTGCCTGAAAGTGTTCAATTCCCCAGCATTAACTTCCCTCAATTTATATCTTAAAACTTGTATTAAATTTTTAGTTATAATGCATGATGTAATGCAAATTATATTTGACTTGAGCAGCCCCTGTTCACCTTGAGAAAATTCAGGGTGATGTTTTTTGACTAAATGGGGTCCTTTGCTTTTCAAAGGTTTATTTACTGGTCAGATCTGGGTGAACCATCAGTGATTGAAAAAGCAGGAATGAATGGGGTGAACAGGCAGCTTCTGGTTACCCAAGAGATCCAGTCACCAAATGGTATTGCACTTGGTAAGTAGGCTAGTAATCAATTTTTTTTTCTCCTTTTCCAAATTGAGGTTGGTTAATAATACTTCATACTTTGCCCACAGATCTTGTGAAAAGCCGACTCTACTGGGTTGACTCAAAGCTGCACACGTTGTCCAGTGTAGACTTCAATGGACAAGACAGAAGAACAGTGCTTTTCTCTCATGAATTTCTTGCTCATCCTTGTGCTGTCTCAGTATTTGAGGTAAAATGTCATTTGTTGATCAAATCATGTGATGAAATTGTGTATTTGTTGCTTCTAGTACACCCTGGATTTTGGGCATACTTGATGCAAGAAGTAGTGTTACTAAAATTTGCAGCCTTGGTCTAAATTAATCTGCAATATATTTTGATTATCATTCTGAATCACTGGTGCTGCTGGAGAGGACAATTTCCTGTATCTAGTGGTTGTGCCAGCAACTCGGCCAAGTTTGCCCTTAAGGTCATGGTATGCAGTAATCATCCAGCCAATTAAGGTAGATTGTGAAATTAGATTAAAAGGTATGACGGTAGATCTGCAGTGGCAAACATTTAGGAAATATTCTCAACTAAAACATTCCATTGAGAAATAAACTCCACTGGCAGTGAACCAGATGTGGCTAATTAAAATTAAGGATAGTATTAGATTGAGGCTTATGTCAAGTATTAAGCCTTTTAGACTTTGGACTCGAACACCATTTTGAAATTTGGGGATTGTCCATACTGAAGAGGACAGCAACAAATTACTATTAAACTTTAAGGATGGGCATATAATTAGCAAATTAAGTTCACCAATTTAAATGAGGTATTACACTTTCATAGGAAGAATAGGGAGGTCACTTATTACTTGGAGAAGCGAGTCTAGGTGGGGTAGAGGAACAAAAGGATCGGTGTACAAAAACAAATCATTAAAAGTTGCAACACTGGTTGGTTAGTAAGGCCATAAAAAAAAAAGCCAAGCACTAGGGTTTATTTCTAGAGGGATAGAATTAAAAAGTAGACCAGTTATACTAAACCTGTATCAAGCCTTAGTTAGACCAACTTGGAGTACTGCATACAGTTCAAGTCACCATATAAAAAGGATAGAGGCAGTGCAGAGAAGATTTACAAGTATGATGCCAGAAATGTGAAGGTATACATATAGGAAAAGAAACAGGCTGGATTTCTTTTTTTCTCAAAGAAGGCTGAGGGGGTGACCTAAGGTCAATAAAATTGAGGTTTTGAGTGGATACAGAGCGAATGTTTCCACTTGTGGGGAAGAGCATAACTGAGGCCATCGATATAAGATGGTCACTCTGAAATCCAATAGGGAATTCAGAAGAAACTACTTTGGGTAAAGTGGTGAGAATGTGGAACTTTTACCCCAGGGAGTGGTTGAAGCAAATAGTGTAGATGCATTTGAGGCTAGATTAATGAGGGTGAAGGGAATAGAGGGTCTTGCTGATAGATATGGGAGAGGCTTGAGTGGAGCATAAATGCTGGCATGGACTAGTTGAGCCAAATGGCCTGTTTGTGCTGTATTTGTTCATCCCTGTTTGGCATAAAAATAAAATGAGTGACTCAACCGTGGCTAACTATGGAAATTAGGGATAGCATAAGATCCAAGGAGAGGACATATAAATTGGCCAGAAAAAGCAGCAAACCTGAGGATTGGAGCAGTTTAGGATTCAGCAAAGGACAAGGATTAATTAAGAGGGAGGGGGGAAATGAGAGTAAGCTTCCAGGGAACATTAAAAACTGACTGTAAAAGCTTGAGCTATGTGGAGAAAAAGATTGAAGTCAAGCATAGGTCCCTTGCAGTCAGAATCAGGAATTTATAATGGGAAACAAAATGGCAGACCAATTAAATACATACTTTGGTTCTGTCTTCACAAAGGAGGACACAAATAACCTGTCGGGGAACATAGAGTCTAATGAGAGCTAAAGGGATGGTGCAAGGGGGAGGGCTTTAGTTTCCTGGATCACTGGGTCTGCTTCTGGGAAAGGTGGGACTTGTACAAGTCGGACGGTTTACACCTGAACCAGGGGGGAACCAATATCCTTGCGGGGAGGTTTGCTAGCACTGCTGGGGAGGGGGTTGGGGTACAGAGTGGAGCTATAGTAGGGGGTGATTTACGGCCAAATACAGAGGGGAAAAACAAGTCAGCTGGGAAGGCAGAGCAAATATGTGAAGGCAAAAGAGAATATGGCAGGGCTGGAAGGCATTTATTTTAATGCAAGGAGTCTTGCAAATAAGGTGGATGAACTGAAGTTGTTGTTGAACACATGGGAGTACGATATTGTTGCTATCACGGAGACATGGTTGAGGGAGGGTCAGGACTGGCAGCTCAATATTCCGGGGTATAGAATCTTCAGGCGAGACAGAGGGGGGTGTAAAAGGGGAGGGGGTGTTGCAATATTAATTAAGGAGTCAATTACTGCTGTAAGGAGGGATGATATATTAGCGGGTTCCTCTAATGAGGCCATATGGGTAGAACTTAAAAACAAAAAGGGGGCAAGCACTTTGCTGGGAGTGTACTATAGGCCCCCAAACAGTCAGGGGGAGATCGAGGAACAGATATGTAGGCAAATCTCAGAAAAGTGCGAAAATAATAGGGTAATAATAGTGGGGGATTTCAACTTCCCCAATATAAATTGGGACAGTCAGAGTGTGAAAGGCTTAGAGGGTGCAGAATTCTTAAAGTGCATCCAGGAGAGCTTTTTGAGCCAACATGTCGAAAGTCCTACAAGAGAGGGGGCGGTACTGGACCTAATTCTGGGGAATGTAGCCGGGCAAGTGGTGGAAGTGTCAGTAGGAGAGCATTTTGGCGACAGTGACCATAATTCGGTGAGATTTAAGGTGGTCATGGAAAAAGACAAAGACGGCCCGGAAATAAGGGTTCTAAATTGGGGGAAGGCTGATTTTAATATGATAAGGCAGGATCTGGCCAAATTGGACTGGGAGCAGCTACTTATAGGAAAATCCACATCAAAACAGTGGGAGACTTTCAGAAGGGAAATAGAGAGAGTACAACGCCAACATGTTCCTGTAAAGGTCAAGGGTGGGACCAACAAGCAAAGGGAACCTTGGATGACAAGGGATATACAGAAATGCATTAGAAATAAAAGGGGGGCTTTTGGCAGTTACTAAAGACAGAAGAAGCCCTAGAGGAGTATAAAAAGTGCAGGGGCATATTTAAAAAAGAAATTAGGAGGGCGAGGAGGGGCCATGAAATAACACTGGCGAGCAAAATAAAGGAAAACCCTAAGATGTTTTATAAGTATATTAAGGGCAAGAGGATAACCAGGGAAAGGGTAGGGCCCATTAGGGACCAAAGTGGCAATCTGTGTAGAGCCAGAGGATGTAGGCGGGGTTTTAAATGAATTTTTTGCATCTGTGTTCACTATGGAGAAAGACGATGCAGACATAGAAATCGGGCAAGGGGACTGTGACATACTTGAACATATTAGCATCGAGAGGGAGGAGGTGCTAGCGGTTTTAGCGGGCCAAAAAGTGGATAAATCCCCAGGCCCGGACGAGATGTATCCCAGGCTGCTGTGGGAGGCAAGGGAGGAGATTGCAGGGGCTCTGACACTAATTTTCAGAACCTCTCTGGCCACAGGGGATGTACCAGAGGACTGGAGAACAGCTAACGTAGTACCATTATTCAAGAAAGGTAGCAGGGATAAACCAGGGAATTACAGGCCAGTGAGTCTAACATCTGTGGTGGGGAAATTATTGGAAAAAATTCTGAGGGACAAAATTAATCTCCACTTGGAGAGGCAAGGATTAATCGGGGATAGTCAGCATGGCTTTGTCAAGGGTAAATCATGTCTGACAAATCTGATCGAATTTTTCGAGGGGGTGACTAGTGGGGTGGATGAGGGAAATGCTGTGGATGTGGTGTACATGGACTTCAGTAAAGCTTTTGACAAAGTCCCGCATAGGAGACTGGTCAAGAAGGTAAGAGCCCATGGGATCCAGGGTGCCTTGGCGCGTTGGATCCTAAACTGGCTGAGTGGCAGGAGGCAGAGGGTGATGGTCGAAGGTTGCTTTTGTGACTGGAAGCCTGTGTCCAGTGGGGTACCTCAGGGATCGGTGCTGGGTCCCTTATTGTTTGTGATCTACATAAATGATTTGGATGAAAATGTAAAAGGTATGATCAGTAAGTTCGCAGATGACACGAAAATTGGTGGGGTGGTAAATTGCGAGGAGGAAAGCCTCCGGCTACAGGACGATATAAACGGGTTGGTCAGATGGGCGGAAAAGTGGCAAATGGAATTTAACCCTGAAAAGTGCGAGGTGATGCATTTTGGACGGACAAATAAGGCAAGGGAATACACAATGAGTGGTAGAACCCTAGGAAGTACAGAGGGTCAGAGGGACCTTGGTGTACATGTACATAGATCCCTGAAGGCAGCGGAGCAGGTAGATAAGGTGGTTAAAAAGGCATATGGGATACTTGCCTTCATTAGCCGAGGCATAGAATATAAGAGCAGGGAGGTTATGATGGAGCTGTACAAAACGCTGGTGAGGCCACAGCTGGAGTACTGTGTGCAGTTCTGGTCGCCTCACTATAGGAAGGATGTGATTGCTTTGGAGAGGGTGCAGAGAAGATTCACCAGGATGTTACCTGGGATGGAGCGCCTCAGCTATGAAGAGAGGCTGGACAGGCTGGAGTTTTCCTTGGAGCAGAGAAGGCTGAGGGGGGGACCTGATTGAGGTGTACAAAATAATGAGGGGCATAGATAGGGTAGATAAAGAGGAACTTTTCCCCTTAGTGGGGGGGTCAATAACAAGGGGGCATAGATTCAGGGTAAGGGGCAGGAGATTTAGAGGGGATTTGAGGAGGAACTTTTTCACCCAGAGGGTGGTTGGAATGTGGAACTCAATGCCTGAAAGGGTGGTGGAGGCAGGAACCCTCAACATTCAAGAAGCATTTGGATGAGCACTTGAAATGCCATTGCATACAAGGCTATGGACCAAATGCTGGAAAATGGGATTAGACTGGACAGGGATGGATGGGCGGCGCAGACACGATGGGCCGAAGGGCCTCTTTCTGTGCTGTAAAACTCTATGACAAATAACCTGTCGGGGAACATAGAGTCTAATGAGAGGGAGGAACTGAATGAAATCAGTAATTGTAGGGAAATGGTGTTGGGGAAATTGACTGGATTGAAGGCTGATAAATCCCCAGGGCCTGATAATCTACATCCTAGGGTACTTAAGGAAGTGGCCCTAGAAATAGCAGATGCATTGCTGGTCATCTTCCAAAATTCAATAGACTCTGGCACAGTTCCCATGGATTGGAGGATAGCTAATGTAACCCCACTATTCAAAAAAGGTGGTAGAGAGAAAAGTGAATTATAGACTAGTAAGCCTGACATTGGTAATGGGGAAAATGCTAGAGTCCATTATAAAAGATGTAATAGCAGAGCACTGGGAAAACCGTGATGGGATCAGGCAAAGTTAACATGGATTTACAAAAGGTAAATCATGCTTGACTAATCTACTGGAATTTTGAGGATGTAACTGGTAGAATAGATAAGGGAGAACCAGTGGATGTGGTGTATTTGGACTTTCAGAAGGCTTTTGATAAGGTCCTGCATAAGAGATTGGCGTGCAAAGTTAAAGCACATGGGATTGGGGGCGAGGTACTGTTTTGGATAGAAAACTGGTTGGCAGACAGGAAGCAGAGTTGGAATAAACAGATCTTTTTCCAAGTGGCAGGCAGTGACTAGTGGGGTACTGCAGGGATTGGTGCTAGGACCCCAGCTATTCACTATCTAGATGAGGGAACTAGATGTAATATCTCAAGTTTGCAGATTAAACTAAGCTGGGTGGGCATGTGTGCTGTGAGGAGGATGCAGAGAAACTCCAGTGTGATGTGGATAAATGGAAGGTTATCCACTTCAGTAGCAAAAACAGGAAGACAGATTATCTGAATGGCAATAGATTGGGGGGGGAAAGGAAGTGCAACAAGACCTGGGTGTCCTTGTGCACCAGTCGCTGAAGGTAAGCATACTGGTGCAGCAGGCAGCTAAGAAGGCAAATGGTATGTTGGCCTTCATAGCGAGAGGATTCGAGAGAAGCAAGGATATCTTGTACAGGGCCTTGGTGAGACCACACCTGGAGTCTTGTGTGCAGTTTTGGTCACCTTATGAGGAAGGATGTTCTTGCCATGGAGAGTGTGCAGCAATGATTCACCAGACTGATACCTGGGATGGCAGGGAGAGATTGGGTCGATTAGGCTTATATTCACTAGAGTTTAGATGAATGAGGGGATCTCATAGAATTTTATAAGTTTCAAACAGGACTAGATGCAGGAAGGATGGTCCTGATGGCAGGGAGTCTAGAACCAGGGATCACAGTCTAAGGATAAGGAGTAAGCCATTTAGGACTGAGGAGGAGGCATTTCTTCACCCAGAGAGTAGTGAACCTGTGGAATTCTCTACTACACAAGGCAGTTGAGGCCAATTCATTAAACATATTCAAGGAGTTGGATATATTTCTTAAGGCTAAAGGGATATGGGGAGAAAGCCAGGACAGGGTACTGAATTTGGATGATCAGCCATGATCTCATTAAATGGCAGAACAGGCTTGAGGCCAAATGGCCTACCCCTATCTTCTGTTTCTGTGTATATCCTATGTAATTGTATGTAAGCCTGAGAATTGAGAGCTTTAGAACCAGCAAAGGATGACCAGAAAATAGAATGAGTAAACTAGCAATATAAACAGATTGTAGTACCAAGCAGATATAGGACATTGAACAACAGACTCTCACAGGGTTATGTCCTGGCACCCCTGTTCAACATTTACACCAGTTGTAAAGTCTGTGGGTTGTTTAGTTAATTAATACAGACTCCAAGAGTAACTTAAAACAGGACTTTACTATTCCAAGGTCAGGGCGAATCTGCCCAATAACTCCTGGCACAACACTTGTATACTGGTGTGGTCACTGTCGGTATTACCGTATACAGAAGCCAAACAAAGTAGTGCCACACCTAAAATAGTTCTCAAAGGTGAACGGTTACATACAATAGTTCTCTTAAAGGTAGACGGGTACATACACTACACCAGTGACCTGCCAGTCCCAAAGTTTGTATATGCTGATGACATTGCCTTGGCCACACAACATTAATCTGTGAAAATCACTGGTCAGGGTCTCCTTGGTGATGCAGAGGATGGAGGCCTACTTCCATCAATGACTTTGGCCAAACCTGCAAAAGACTGTCATCTCAATATTCAACCTCCACCATCAAGCAAATCTAGCTTAAGTCTCCTTTTGCAGTGCAGAGGTACACCATGCTGAAAAATCCCTCCTAATTAGGAGTCATGATCGATAGCACCCTGTCGTATAGACAGCATCTCCAGACACTTGGGAAGAAACTAAAGAGTAGGGTCAACTTGATCTAAACTTGCTAGATCCATATGGGGAGCAGACATTAAAACCCTAAGGCAGCACTTGCCCTAGTGTACTCTAAGTGGAGTACTGCTCTCCAGCATGGCCATGTTGTCTGTTGATGTCCTGCTGAATTATTACAGTATGCTTTTATCAACCAACACCTTGGCTGCCTGTGCTGGCAAACCTCAACACCTGCACCATGAATATGAAGTCTCCAGAGAATGTAATGCTACACCAGCAGACATGCCAATTCAGGCCAACTAACAACCTACCACCCACCTGTCTCTCTCCAATCCAGAAGGCCATTTTGGATGGTCGCCAAAGCCCTTCAGCAATCTCAACAGCCTTGACTGATGGCAAAATGCTTGGAAAGACTAACCTATGGAATGGATTCCCTCTGGAGGACCCCACAGTATAACCTGAAGGATCAAACCTTCCTTGCAAACAGTGGACAACCACCTCCCAACTAGTCATGGTAGATGCTGCCACCTTCTCCATAGATGGAAGATTAAAGCATACCCATCATGTGACTGGGGCTCCTAATCAGACCTTGGAGCACATCATTGAGCACTGCCCTCAGGAAATTCACAAGCTGTCTACAAGATATCCACTTTGGCCTGGATATCTGACTTGGATATTGACATTTTGGTTTGCTTTGGTACTACCCATATGAAAAGTATGTAGCAAAGAAGTGTTGGTCCCTTGTAGGCTGAGATGAGAGAAATCATAATGGGGATTAAAGAAATGACAATCGTTAAACAAATACTTTGTATCTGTCTTCACAGTAGAAGAAATAAAAAACATACCAAAAATGGTAGGGAACCAAAGGGCTAATGGTGAGGAAACTAAAGTAATTAATAGGACAAAAGCCAACAAATCCTGATGGCCTGCATCCTAGGGTTCTGAAAGAGGTAGCTGCAGTGATGGTGGATGCATTGGTTGTGATCTTCCAAAATTCCCTAGAATGGTCCCAGCAGATTGGAAGGTAATGTAATCCTGTGAGGAGCAAGAAAACATGGAACTACAGGCCAGTTAGCCTGGCATCAGTTGTTGGGGGAAATGGTGGAATCTGTGTTAACAGGTCACTTAGAAAATCATATTAGGCAGAGTCAACATGGCTTTATGAAAGGGAAATCCTGTTTAACAAATTGAGTTCTTTGAGGATGTAACTAGCTGGGTAGATAAAGGGGAAACTATTGGATGTAGCATATTTGGATTTCCAAAAGGCATTCAATAAAGTGCCACATAAAAGGTTGTTATGCAAGATGAGGGCTCATGGGATTGGGGGTAATATTCACATGGATAGAGGATTGGCTAACAAACAGTAGGAATAAACTGGTCATTATTGGGTTGACAGGCTGTAAGTAGTGGGGCACCAGAAGAATCAGTGCTGGGGCCTTGCTATTTACAATCTATAATGTTAAATGAAGGGACTGTAATCAAAGTTTGCTGACAATACAAAGCCAGGTGGCAAAGTAAGCTGTGAGGAGGACACAGGCTGCCAAGGGATATAGACAGGTTAAGTGAGTGGGCAATGAGGTGGCAGATGGAGTATAATGTGGGGAGATGTGAGGTTATTCACTTTGGTAGGCAGAATAGAAAAACCATTTTTTTAATGGTAAACTAAAGTCTCAACATTTAGGTGTCCTTGTACAGGAAAGTTAGCATGCAAGTACAGCAAGCAATTGGGAAGGCAAATGGCATGTTGGCCTTTATTGCAAGGGGGTTGGAGTACAAGAGTAAGGAAGTGTTGGTAAATTGTACAGGGCTTTGAGACCATACCTGGAGTACTGTGCAGTTTTGGTCTCCTTATCTGAGGAAGGACATACTTGCCTTGGAGATGGTGCAACAAAGATTCACTAGATTGATCCCTGGGGTGAGGGTAGTCCTATGAGGTGAAATGGAGTAGATTGGGCCTATACTCTTTGGTGTTTAGCAGAATGAGTTGATCTCATTGAAACAAAAGATTCTGAGGGGGATTGAGTAGATGCTGAGTTGTTCCCCTGGATGGAGAACCTAGAACTAGGGGTGGCATAGTCTCAGGATAAGGGGTCAGCCTTTTAAGACTGAAGAATTTCTTCACTCGGAAGGTTGTGAATCTTTGGAATTCTCTACCCCAAGTGCTGGAAATGCTGAGTCAAGTATAGATTTTTGGACTCTAGGGAATTGGAATATGGGGATCAGGTGGGAAAGTGGAGTTGAGGTCTAAGTTCAGCCATGATATTGAATGGCTGAGCAGGCTTGAGGGGCTGTATGACCTACTCCTGCAGCTAATTCTTATGCAATGTCTGTCTAGATCCAAGCTTAATTACTTTGTGCCAGTAAACTTTAGTCTTGATACAATCTAAATGTTCATCTTTACTACTAAGAGGCAGTAGTAAAAGGTTAATTCCTCCTCATTGTGCTTCCGATTATGCCTTTTTGCAGCGACATGACTTGCATTGCCTATAATTTGTGCAATTTTACCAGTTATTTAGGTGTCACTCTTTAATGCCTGATTGGCATTTGAATATCTAATTTGGGCATCAAATAATAACATTCAATCAAAGCTCTTGCACTAATTTCCTACTAAGACCTACAACTTTTGTTACATCACTTCCTGAAATGATTTGCATTTATATAATGTTTCAGGGCTCTTTGGCCATTTTCCACAATGGATTTGGAAAAGTTACTTAATGTGTTTTTAAAATCCATGTATTCAGCCAAAGCTATGGGTAATTAAGATGTTAAGCTAGCTTTGATTCTTAGAATATAAATCAGTTCTTTTAACTTCTCTCAATGGGTGAGGTGTTTAATTGTTATTAGAAAGCCTTGAGTTTTTTATTTTGGCTGAACAACCTGGCAGCTATGACATAGGCTGGCAGTGCAGATTTCTGAAAGGGGATGCAGTGCTGGTTTTTAGCAAATGGTTGTGCACTGTGAATGAGTGACTCAGCCCTATAAAAAAAAGTTAATGGTCATAATTGATGGTTTTGGAGATTCCCATATTGGTGGGGAAATGTGAATTCATCCAGGACTTAAAGTGGAAACATATGGAGTAGATGTTGAGTGAAGCATGGACCAGAAGCCAGCAGAGATTGTTGCTCTACTGTTTCTAGACCAATAGCTGTCTTCACCACCTCCCCCCACCCCCCCCCCCCCTCTCATCCTTGCATCAGGATTGAAGCCCCAGAGAACTGTATAGCAGTGTACTGGCTCCTGGGCTAAGGATGTTTTCAGCCCAGGCAATAAATTGAAGTAAAACTAAGTGTTACTTAACAGTAGCTGACAGGCAGGCTACTAGTTTAGTAGCAGAGTCTCTGGTAATCAGAAGGTGAGTAAATCCTGACTGGAAGCAGCTTCCACCTGAAGGACGGTGATGGGCAATGGGGGAGACTAGGGATAGTGATGGATAAGGTTGGAAAGGAGACTGGCAAGGAGTTGCCTGCCTGGTGGCTTCTTGGACAGAATTAGTTATTAGTTGGAAAATATAAATGGAGACAAATCACTGGCACAAAAGCAAGAGACAAATTGAGCCGAATGCATAAGATGTGTGTATCTCTTGTATCTGCTTTAGATTTCAATATATCTCACATGGGGCATCTTTAAGATGTCTGATTTATAGTTTGTGGCACAAATGGCCAATTTATTGCAGCACAATCTTGTAAATTCCTGAAGGCTCAAAATAAGTTGTTTTGTCAACTGACTGAATTTACCCTGAAATATGTGTGGTCTTGTTTCAGGATCAAGTATACTGGATTGATGCAATAGACGAAGCCATTCATGGAGCCAACAAGTATACAGGAGCAGATGTGGTGACTTTGGCTTACAATCTTAATGAGCCTCGTGATGTCATTATTTATCATGAGTTAATACAGCCACCTGGTAGGAAATATGGCAAATTTCTAAAACCTTTTTAGGAAGATTTTTGCAATTGTTGGCTGTGTATTTCCAATATTCTCAATTGTGCTACAAGGTAAATGATGCTAACTGCTACTGTGTAAACTCTCCAATAGCTGGAGATCAGCAGATTTGGTCAGTGCTGTTCTAGAACTAGTAAGCTGGCTGTTGCTTGCATTTCAGTTATCTGAATAGTGTATGTAGAATCAAATATCCCAATTGTATAGAATGAATATTTGTCTTATAGCTAACATAACTTTTGTTCCAATTTTTCTTCTCAATTGGAATTGTTCATGTATGACTAAAGTTGCAAATACTGTTGACTCTTGGATTACAAATTTGACATCCCACTGCAAAATGTGTATCAATTATGGAATTTGAGGCACACTGGTGTAACTTTGAATTTTGTAATATCACCCAATGTTTGGTTCAGTTTGAGAACTTCTATCTTGTGGGGTCTTATCTCTGAATTGCTGACTTTGAAAACTTGCATTCTTGCTCTTAACAGGCAAAAACTGGTGCGATGAGAAATTGAAAAACGGAGGCTGTAAATACCTGTGCCTCCCTGCTCCGCACATTGGTCAGTTGCCAAAATACACCTGCGTGTCCCCATCTGGAATGGAATTGGAGGCTGGAAGATGGTGTGAATCAGGTAAATATTGGTTTGAAGTTTGTTCACTACTGCAGTGGGAGGTATATAGGTTCTAAATTGTGAGCATGTTGCATGAATATAATGAAGTAGATCCCAAATTCTTGAGCTTGACAAGTTGTTTAAAATTTGCATGAAGAGATAGAGAAATAACCTGTAAACAGGCCATTTGGCACAACCGGAGACTTGGTGTGAAGCAACTCAATTATAGCAGTTCAGTGAAAATTCAACTTGACTCTGCTCCATTATTGCTGTTCAACCTCAATTGATTTCCATTTTTTATCTTCACATTCATTCCTGCATAAGATCTATAATTTCACTTTATGGCTGGAATTTTCATTATTTCCAACTTCATGCCTCTAATTCCAGTAGGTATTGTATGCAAAAACCAGTGTGCTTTTGGATGTTGCAAGCAGGTGATTGATCCAGTGCTAGACTTGGGCTATGATTTTTTAAACTTTATTTCAAGTGAGGAGACTGGAGAAGTCAGTATGTAGTTGGGGTGGAAAAAATGGTATTGAAGGTTATAGAATTTCCAATGCTCCATACACATAGTTCCTTTCAGAAACCATGGACAATCAGTTGCAGAAAATAACTGGACAAGCTGATTTATCTAATGAAATTTTGTGTATAAAGATTTTGCTCCTTGGGATTGGAAATGTTGTAATGTTAATTATACATAGCCTGTGAGGGAGAAGGATAAGCAGGCTGGAATTTTTTGCTTTAAACAAAAGAAATATCCCTTGCCAGAATTACTGCCCCCCCTCTCAAATTCCCCAAAGTAGGTTAGAGCTCTGCAGCTGCAGATTGCACTCTTGTACCTTACCCACGTCTCAGTCGAGATACCAAATGTGGGAGCATCATGGATAAATGGAATCCTGCCTATTTAATGCTCCTACAGAACTTGCAAGTCACTGGATAGAGATCGGTGAGAACCCTGGTGTAATTTCCACTATTGCCTTGGGGGTACTGGTGCCAATAACTACCCCAACTGAGATCTGCTTTGTTCAGTGCCATAACTTTAACTCTTCCCAGCCCAAACTGAAAATATTGTAAGTTCTTCAACTCTGCAGATAGGAACAATAAAACACAATGCTAAACTTGACTGAATTTTTTTAAATGGTCATTACCTGGCACTTTTTGGTGCAAATGTTTTTGTTCATGGGATGTGGGCATTGCTAGCCAGGCCAGTATTGCCCTTAAAGGTGGTGGTGAGCTGCCTTGAACCACTGCAGTCAGTGTGGTGAAGGTACTCCCACAGTGCTGTTGGGTAAGAAGTTCCAGGATTTTGACCCAGCAACTATGAAGGATCAGTGATATGCTTGCAAGTCAGGATGGTGAGAGACTTGGAGGGGAAGTTGGAGGTGGTGGTCCTCCCATGTGCCTGCTGCCCTTATCCTTCTAGGTGGTTGAGGTCACTGGTTTGGGAGGTGCTGCCGAAGAAGCCTTAGCGAGTTGCTGCAGTGCATCTTGTAGATGGTACACACTGCAGCCACAGTATGCCGGTGGTGGAGGGAGTGAATGTTTTAAAGTGGTGGATGGGGTGCCAATCAAGTGGGCTGCTTTGTCCTGGATGGTTTTGAGCTTGTGTTGGAGCTGCACTCATCCAGGCAAGTGGAGAGTACTCCATAACACTCCTTATTTGTGCCTTGTAGATGGTGGCAAGGCTTTGGGAAGTCAGGTGAGACACACTCAACAGAATACCTAGTCTCCAACCTGTATGTGGCTGGTCCAGTTAAGTTTCTGGTCAATGTGACCCCCCCAGGATGTTGATGGAAGATTTTGTGATTAGTAATGCCATAGAATGTCCAAAGGGTGGTGGTTAGACTCGCTTGTTGGGAGATAGTCATTGCTTGGCACTTAAGTGACAAGTAACATCCACACCTCAGCCCAAACCTGAATGTCGTCCAGGTCTTTGTATGTGGGCATGGACTGCTTCATTATCTGGAGTTGAGTGGTGCTGAACACTGCAGTCATCAGCAAACATCCCTATTTCTGACTTTGTTGGGAGGGCAGGTCATTGATGAAGCAGCTGAAGAATGTTGGGCCTAGGACACTGCCATAAAGGCCTCTTGTAGCGATGCCCAGGAGCTGAGATGATATGGCTCCACAGATGCTGGAAGATCTTTGGTAGCTTTTGCAAATTAACATTTCTCATAGGAAAACTGATTTTGGTTTAGTAAACTATTCAACCAAAATGCCTAGCTTAATTTTGGCCTTGCCTGATGCATTGGCTTGTGAATAATTGAAAAGACTTGTATACCTGATGAGGCAGTTGCCCTGACTCTCCTGCTTTGCAAAGCTGAGTCCAAATGTAACACCCCTACTGTTCTTGAGGCTAATGTAACAATGGCCAAATGAAGTTTTAGGCTTCAACTGACTTAGGCAAGTTTAAATCCCTGAAAGGAAGCCAATAAAACCACATGGAAAATTTAGTAAACTCAGTCAACAAACTGTTAACCTCAACCTTGTATTAAAAGTTGCTATATCACTAAATGCAGATTTGTACTGCTTTGCACTCTGAATTCAGCAATGTTGCATTTTTTGGCTTTTGCCTTTTTGGATTGGGGTAAATGCAAAGGTACAGGCCAAACATGTTGAATTTAAGCAATGGCTTCTGTTCATGTAGCTTGACCATTGCTGATACTGAATAAGGAATGAGTTGTGCAGTCTTGCTAAATTTTCAACTTGGCAATGTACCTTGAGTCAATTGCAGTCAGCACTAGTTTAAAATTATAGCTTTGAATAGAATTTAAGGTAAGATTTCCCTTTTTTTTTCCTCCCCCCTCCACTAGCTAATGCAACCTGTCAAGCATCTGACTTTATTTGCCATGATGGGCAATGTGTGCCTAGTAAGTGTCAGTGTGATGGTAATGCTGACTGTGCAGATGGCTCTGATGAAGCCCCAGAAGTCTGTCGTAAGTATTTTCTACTTAATCTAGGTAAGATCAAGAACTAACACAATGCTGGAAATTCTCTGCAGGTCAGGCAGCATCTGTGGAGAGAGAAAGTTAAAGTTTCAGGTTGATGACCCAATGACCCTTTGTCAGAACATTCTGACTAAGGGTCATCAGTCTGAAATGTTACTTTCTCCACAGATGCTGCCTGACTGGTGTATTTCCAGCATCTGCAGTATTTTGCTTTTAAGAACTAGTTTGTGTAGTGTTCCTCTACCTAGGTTTCTATGTCCTTGGTGTTCACCTAATGGTGCTGACAAATGTGTGCTATGATGGAATGTCTATTGCCAGTTATCTTTCTACAAAAGATTAGTCTCAACACCACTGCATTTGACTAACTTTGACCACTAGTCTGCTTTTAATCTCCATTTGAGAACTGGATTAGCTTCCTTAGTTTTGTTTATTGAATTCTTGGTTAATGGTGAGAAGTTAACTAGTCTTTTGGTCTATGTTGAATTGCATGCTTTTAGTTCACTGCACAATTGGAGTGGAACTAAAATTGAACAGTTGGCGCCATCTACAGTACAAAGCAAAATCTCGATGTACTATGAATTTTAGCTGTAGGGCTTTTCTTCAAACACAAACTTGATTTCTTCAGTGGTCTGGAACCATAGTCATAGTCATAGTCAGAGTAATACCGCACGGATAGAGGCCCATCGTGTCCGCGCTGGCCATCAAGCCCTGTCTAATCTAATCCCATATTCCAGCATTTGGCCCGTAGCCTTGTATGCTATGGCATTTCAAGTGCACATCCAAATGCTTCTTAAATGTTGTGAGGGTTTCTGCCTCCACAACCCTTTCAGGCAGTGAGTTCCAGACTCCAACCACCCTCTGGGTGAAAAAGTTCTTTCTCAAATCCCCTCTAAACCTCCCGCCCTTTACCTTGAATCTATGCCCCCTAGTTATTGACCCCTCTACTAAGGGGAAAAAGCTCCTCAGCATCCATCCTATCTATGCCCCTCATAATTTTGTACACCTCAATCATGTCCCCCCTCAGCCTCCTCTGCTCCAAGGAAAACAAACCCAATCTGCCCAGTCTCTCTTCATAGCTGAAGTGCTCCAGCCCTGGTAACATCCTGGTGAACCTCCTCTGCACCCTCTCCAACGCAATCACATCCTTCCTGTAGTGTGGCGACCAGAACTGCACACAATATTCCAGCTGTGGCCTAACCAGTGTTTTATACAGCTCCATCATAACCTCCTTGCTCTTATATTCAATGCCTCGGCTAATGAAGGCAAGTATCCCATATGCCTTTTTTACCACCTTATCCACCTGTTCTGCCGCCTTCAGGGATCTGTGTGCTTGCACACCCAGATCCCTCTGACCCTCCGTCTTGCCTAGGGTCTTTCCATTCATTGTGTATTCCTTTGCCTTGTTGGTCCCCCCCAAAGTGCATCACCTTGCACTTTTCCAGGTTAAATTCCATTTACCACTGTTCCACCCATCTGACCAACCCATCTATATCGTCCTGCAGACTGAGGCTACCCTCCTCGCTATTTACCACCCTACCAATTTTTGTATCATCCGCGAACTTACTGATCATACCCTTTACATTCATATCCAAGTCATTAATGTAGACCACAAACAGCAAGGGACCCAGCACCGATCCCTGTGGTACCCCACTGGCCACAGGCTTCCAGTCACAAACAACCTTTGACCATCACCCTCTGCCTTCTGCCACTAAGCCAGTTTTGTATCCAATGTGCCAAGGCACCCTGGATTCCATGGGCTCTTACCTTCTTGACCAGTCTCCTGTGCGGGACTTTATCGAAGGCCTTGCTGAAATCCATGTATACCACATCCACTGCGTTACCCTCATCCACACACCTAGTCACCCCCTCAAAAAATTCAATCAAATTAGTCAGACATGATCTTCCCTTGACAAAGCCATGTTGACTATCCCTGATTAATCCTTGCCTCTCCAAGTGGAGGCAAATTTTGTCCCTCAGGATTTTTTTCCAATAATTTTCCTACCACTGATGTTGGGCTCACTGGCCTGTAGTTCCCCAGTTTTTCCCCACTACCCTTGAATAATGGTACTACATTAGCGGTTCTCCAGTCCTCTGGCACATCCCCTGTGGCCAGAGGTCCTGAATGTGTTAGAGCCCCCGCAATCTCCTCCTTTGCCTCACACAGCAGCCTGGGATACATTTCATCCGGGCCTGGGGATTTATCCATTTTTAGGCCAGCTAAAACCGCCAATACCTCCTCCCCCTCAATGTTAATATGTTCAAGCATATCAGTCCCCCCGCCCTATTTCTATGTCTACATCGTCCTTCTCCATAGTGAAAACAGATGCAAAAAATTCATTTAGAACCCCTCCTACATCTTCCGGCTCCACACAGAATGCCACTTTTGTCCCTTATGGGCCCTATTTTTTTCCCTAGTTATCCTCTTACCCTTAATATACTTATAAAACATCTTCGGATTTTCCTTTTTTATTTTGCTCGCCAGTGTTATTTCATGGCCCCTCCTTGATCTCCTAATTTCTTTTTTAAGTATCCCCTGCACTTTTTGTACTCTTCTAGGGCTTCCTCCATCTTTAGCCTTTTGTATCTACCAAAAGCCCTCTTTTTTTTCCTAATCCATTCTCGTATATCCCCTGACATCCAAGGTTACCTGTGGTTTTTGGAACCACCCTTGACCTTTTACGGGAACATGTTGCCATTGTATGATCTCAATCTCCCTTCTGAAAGCCTCCCATTGCTCCAATGCGGATTTTCCTACAAGTAGCTGATCCCAGTCCATTTTGGCCAGATCCTGCCTTATCCTATTAAAATCGGCCTCCCCCCCCCCCCCCCCCCCCCCCCCCCAATTTAGAACCTTTATTTCCGGCCCATCCCTGTCCTTTTCCATGACCACCTTAAATCTCACCATATTATGGTCACTGTCACCAAAGTGCTGACCTACTAGCACTTTTTCCACTTGGCCGGCCACATTCCCTAGAATTAGGTCCAGTACCGCCCCCTCTCTTGTAGGGCTTTCTACATGCTGGCTCAAAAAGCTCTCCTGGATGCACTTTAAGAATTCTACACCCTCTGAGCCTTTCACACTTTGACTATCCCAGTTAATATTGGGGAAGTTGAAATCCCCCATTATTATTACCCTATTATTTGCACATTTCTGAGATTTGCCTACATATCTGTTCCTCTATCTCCCCCTGACTGTTTGGAGGCCTATAGTACACTCCCAGCAAAGTGCTTGCCCCCTTTGTTTTTAAGCTCCACCCATATGGCCTCATTAGAGGACCCTGCTAATATATCATCCCTCCTTACTGCAGTAATTGACTCAATTAATATTGCGACACCCCCCTCCTCTTATACCTCCCCTCTGTCTCGCCTGAAGATTCTGTACCCTGGAATATTGAGCTGCCAGTCTTGCCCTTCCCTCAACCATGTCTCTGATAGCAACAATATCATACTCCATGTGTTTATCAACACCTTCAGTTCATCCACCTTTTTATTTGCAAGACTCGTTGCATTAAAATAGATGCCATCCAGCCTTGCCCTTATATTTGCCCTGTCTACCAAGCTGACTTGTTTTTTTTTCTCTATAATTGGCAGCACATCCCCCCCCCCCCCCCCATTTCAGCTCCCCTCTGTATCCCATCCCCCTGCCAAGTTAGTTTAACCCCCCCCCCCCCCCCCCCCCCAAACAGTGCTAGCAAACCTCCCCGCAAGGATATTTGTCCCACTCTGGTTCAGGTGCAACCCGTCCGACTTGTACAAGTCCCACCTTTCCCAGAAGCAGGCCCAGTGATCCAGGAAAGTAAACCCCCCCCCCCCCCCCCCCCCCCTACACCAGCTCTTTAGCCACGCATTCATCTGCTCTATCCTCCCATTCCTATACTTACTAGCACGTGGCACTGGGAGTAATCCAGAGATTACAACCTTTGAGGTCCTGCTCTTTAATCTGTTACCTAGCTCCCTAAATTCTTGATGCAGGACCTCATCCCTCTTTTTACCTATGTCGTTGGTACCAATGTGGACCACGACCACTGGCTGTTCACCCTCCCCCTCAGCTTTTTACTGTGATTTTAAAATCAAACTGCTAATTTGGACCAATAATGGGTAGAAAGATGGATGCAAAAATGAGTAATACTCACAGGTAATTTTAATTGGGCAATAGTGAATCGGCTGCCTTTTATACACCCCAATTTTAAAATTTATTTTCCATTGACTAGCTATGTAAAATGAGCTGATTCACTAGTCTGTTTTACGTCAGGCAATAATTGAAATTACCCCATATGTTGGCCCAGAGCTATTTGAAATTCGGGAAAGAAACTGTACTAAGGTTGCCTAACTGAGTCAGTTATGGGTATTCTGATGGGAAAGTACCTGATCCTGGACACCTATATGGCTGCACACATTGCATTGAGTACTGAGTCATCTTTGTGTATCATTGGGCAAGCTTCTGTATTGGTCTTGATCAACTGAATGTTTGCCTCCATCACTGTACACTTGTATTTCTTGAGCCTAATTTTAAATTGATTCCAAAATATGCCTTTCAGATATTAAAATCTGTCGTGTGAATGAAGTCAGCTGTGGCTCTGGATCTGTTCAGTGCATTCCTGTGTATTGGAAATGTGATGGAGAAAAGGACTGTAATACTGGCAGTGATGAAGAGAACTGTGGTAGGTCAATACTAGCCTTAACACAAGTTTTCACCAAGTACATTCAGATTTGTCAGTAGCCTGCAAGTGTTAGTGGACATTCCAACAAGAGGGGAGAGAAGAAAATGCTTCAATTTAAAACTGAGCAAATGCATTCTACTATACAAATCTTGTTTTTGATTTTTAAGGATATGCAATTTGGTAATTTTTAACTTGGCTACAATTAAGCATTTTGCCAAAAGTACCATCTAAGCTAAGATCTAGCACTAAACACCAACACTAAGTAATGAACTTGTTTAATCTGCTGATGTAGACTCCTTGGCAGAACATCAGCTGTTGGAATAACCCATTGTCCCAAACCTGGAACATGAAGTAAAATTTTTTGGGTTGTAATGGCATACTCCTACCATGAGTGTCTGGTGCATTAACAGACAGAAAACAGTAGGGATAAATGGGTCTTTTTCAGGATGGCAGGCTGTGACTAATGGGGTACCACAAGGATTGGTGCTTGGGACCCAGCTATTCACAATCCTATATCCATGATTTGGATGAGGGGACTAAAGTAACCTTTCCAGATTTGCTGATACAATGCTAGGTGGCGGTGTCAGTTGTGAAGAGGCTTCACGGGGATCTTGACAGGCTCAGTGAGTGGGCAAGATCATGGTAAATGGAATATAATGTGGCTAAATGTGAAGTTATCCACTTTGGTAGAGGCAGAGTATTTTGTAAATGGTAAGATTGGGGAATGCAGATGTCCAAAGGGACCTGGGTGTTCTTGTACATGAGTCATGGAAAGTGCAGGTGCAGCAAGCCATTAGAAAAGCAAATGGTATACAAGAGGATTTGAGTACAGGAGTAAAGAAGTCTTGCTCCAATTATATAGGGCCTTGGTGAGACCACACTGGAGTACTGTACAATTTTGGTCTCCTTGCATAAGGAAGGATATACTTGCCATAGAGGGAGTGCAACAAAGGTTCACGAGACTGATTCCTGGGATGGCGGGACTGTCATGAGATTGAGTAAA
Organism: Somniosus microcephalus; assembly: GCF_052327205.1. Classification (NCBI taxonomy): domain Eukaryota; kingdom Metazoa; phylum Chordata; class Chondrichthyes; order Squaliformes; family Somniosidae; genus Somniosus; species Somniosus microcephalus. Next base: position 97,292,068 of record NC_140987.1, on the reverse strand, counting down.
CTAGGCCTGTATTCTCGAATTCAGAACAAGTGGATCTCATTGAAGCATACAAAATTATTACAGGGCTTGATAGGATGGATGCTGGGAGAATGTTTCCCTTGGCTGGGGAGTCTAGAACCAGGGGCCTCAGGATAAAGGGTAGGCCATTCAGGATGGAGATGAGAAGAAATTCCTTCAGCAGGTGGTGAATCTTTGGAATTCTCTACCCCAGAATGCTGTGGAGGCAGCTCAGTCATTGGGCATATTCAAAACAGAAGTCGATAGATTTCTGACTAGTAAGGGCATCAAGGGATATGGTGATTGGGGCCAGTGAATGGAGTTGAAGCAGATCAGCTATGATCTCATTGAATGGTGGAGCAGGCTTGAATGGCCTACTCTTATTTCTTATGTTAATTGAATGTGTAACTATTACCTCAGTCTTTCAGGTGACTGAATTTCACCACTAGGTTGTGGGGTTGGCCAGGGAAGAATGTGTTCAAGTTGTCTTTGGGTGGAGGATGGGGGAAAAGTGAAATGGGAAAGGACAAGAGCAGTTGAGGGTTGATGCACAGACCAATTCAAATTTCTAATCCAGGCCTGCAATTGAAATGGGGAAGCTGGCTTAGTGGTTCTTGATCTCTCCCACTCCTCACTCCAGGCAATGCTAATATCTAGCTTCAGCAATTAATAGCACTAATCTAAAGCATATGTACTTGAGAATTTTGACAAGTTCTGAATTTGAAGTATATTAGGAGTCAAAATTCTGACACCCATCAGGTAATAGACTTAAAAGCTAACCCTCAATTTTAATAGTGCTATCCTTTTTTTCAGGTAACCTTACTTGCAGTGCAGAAGAGTTTACTTGCTCCAGTGGCAGATGTATTTCTAAAACATTTATCTGCAATGGTAAAGATGACTGTGGTGATGGAAGTGATGAAAAAGGCTGTGCTCCAACTATCTGTGGCCCACATGAGTTTCAGTGCAATAGTTCTGAATGTATCTCCTTAAGTTGGGTGTGTGACACCAATGCTGATTGTGCTGACCAATCCGACGAATCTCCAGACCGCTGTGGGCACATCGTCCTTCCTCCCGTGACCTGCTCTCCTAGTGAATTCCAGTGTAACTCTGGTGAATGCATTCGCCACAAATGGTACTGTGATGGTGATGCAGACTGCAAAGATGGAAGTGATGAAATCAATTGCCGTAAGTTCTAACATCTGATTTTCATGATCTGCACTCCTTGCATAAATCTGCTGGTTGTGACTTGCCCTCCATAGTGGAGGAAAATATGTAGGTAATTTAACCCCAGCCACCAAGAATACCATTGATTGATTGGGTGCAAGAGATTTGTAACTCTCTGCAGTGTAACTGGCATGCTAATCTTTAGAAGAGATTGTGGGGGGGTGGATGCTCTTAAACTATGTCTTATGATTTATTTTGTTCATCAGTTAATTGTACTTTTTGGCTACCAGGTTGGGGGGTGGCATTGTGTGCAACTTTAAGAACAAATAGGAAAAGGCTAGTTTCCTATCTTGTGATCTCAATCCATCTACCTGCAGAATCACCAACACTCAATCCCTTTTACAGAAATGGATAGAATTGTCAATTGAAACCATTTGTATGATCTCTTGGCATGGTCTTCTCTGGTAACTTAGCTCAACTTTATTTTTCAATGCCACACAACTTCTGATGTATCTTTAAACTTGTAAAGGATTTAAAAACCAGAGAATAGTAAGATTTCACAATCTTGTCATTTAAAATTTTAGCTATAGCTTTTTTCACCTTGTGGGGGAAAAACTAGTCAATATTCTCTAACCTTTCCTCAATTTAAATTCCTGGCATCATCTAATCCTTCTGTACTCAGTGCGCACAATTCTGGTCATCTAATATGTATGACATCTCTTTATACAGCAACAATAAATCTCTAATTAGAATATATTAATACTATCTTTCCTTTTCACTGCAGCCCAGCTGTTAGCTGGATGTTTCATGCATTTTATCCAGAATAGCTCCAGTTCAGCTCACTTCCATTAATGCATACACTTTTATTAGTTCATTGCCCTACTGCTAACTTTACAATTTTCAACTTATCCACATTGAACAGTGTATGCCATTTATTGGCCCAGTTGGATTAAATGTAAATCCATCTGAACCTAGTTGCATTGGACATTTACTGTGCTGCTATCTGCAAATTTTGAATTAAGAGGTCCTCATTATAGTCATATTACAAGGAGCAGAAGTCAAGATTGACCTTGTCATGGTACTACAACTTGCTTACTTCACCTGTGTGCAGCAGCATTTCCAGCCTTCTGTCTTGCAAGAAGTATCATGCAGTGGGGAAGCCTAAATTTGAGTCTTTCATTTCTGGTTGACAGCATGGACCCATGTTCTTAATCAGCTCACCCTTAACTGGAGAGCCTTTTTCAGATGTTTTTAGGGCTCCATCTAAATTCTTGCCTTGATGTGCCCCAATCATCTGGTTTTCAAGACAGTAGGTTGTCTGGATATTCAACCACTTTAGGCTGAAAGTTTCCACATAGTGAGTAAGCTGTGTTCTTTAGGTCTGCATTTTATCCATTATTTTGTGACTCCTTACTTTAGCTATTTAATATGGAATCTTGTGAAATGCTTTCTGGAAATCCATGTTCCAACATTCACTGCTTCCAAATTTAAACCAAGAATTTTTGTTTTGCAGTTTTAAACTTTCTGCATGAATACAGCAGTTTTGGGAATAGAGGTGGTTCACATTTCTGAGATGCAATCCAAGTGAATATTCTAAATTTTAGGACATTTTTAGTTCATAATTACAGGGTAAAAATGTGCTAAGAATGCAGTTAAGTTCCTTGTGCATAGACCATAATTGAAAATAAAGTTTTTCACTTGTTCAATGAACCCCCCCCCCCCCCCCCCCGGCCAAAATTGTATGTTTGTGTCCACAATAACTGCCAAAGCTAGTGTCCACTTTTTTTTTTCTTGATCAAATGTGGTATCCTTGTCAATGCTAGTCATTACTAAATTACATTCTCAGTACAGCAATGAAATTTCAAACAAATCAAGTTTGGATAGTTGAAGTACATATCTACAAATACTGAATAGCCAGTGCTATAAATTGAACATTACAAATGGTCTCCATTTTGATTTCAGCACCTCTAACGTGTAGATCAGATGCCTTCCGATGTGGTGATGGTAACTGTATCCCTGGAAGTAAAAAATGTAATGGATTTAGGGACTGTACTGATGGTAGTGATGAGTTCAACTGCAAGAGTGGTAGGTTTATAATTCACTAAAATAATTAACATTTAAGACATTTTTGGCACTTTCACATGCTTGTTCTTTTCTATTAGAATGCACAGGACCCAATGACTTCAAATGTCAAAGTGGAGAATGCATAAATGTGTCTCAAGTATGTAATAAACATCAAGACTGCAAGGACTGGAGTGATGAACCCCCTAAAGGATGTAGTAAGTGGTTTTAAATCTAGTTTGTAGCCACTGTTGGGACTAATGGTTCTGAATTTAGATTTGCTGAAAGTGAGTATTTTACCAATTCCTAATCTGATCAGTAAATCTAATTAGCCTTGTACAAACTCTTCCTTGGCTCTAAATTTCCATTGAAGGTAAAATTGGTAATAAATTTTCAAAGAACTTGCTTGCCTATTTGGTTTTTGTAAACAAACTTGCTCCAAGCATGTCAACTTGGGAAAACTAGCAGGAGCTGACCTAGCTTTGAATTGACTGCTCTACTAGTCCTGAATATAGGCCTTGACACATGGTGATGTGAAATGGTCTTGTCAGTCAATGGAAAGACCTTAGTCCTACTAGAATCTTTCCCCATTGAAGCAATATGGTGTATATACTCTGCAAATAAATACTACTCCTGAATAACACTTTCAATGCTGTTTACTCAATCAAATCACAATTGAGTTCAGCAGCTGAAATATTTAGACACATCTGCAAGAACTAGCATTTAACTTTGTGCTGATTGTTGAAATTTTGAGGCCTTCCAGGGTAAAGTGTGTTCAGATCAAGTCTATTAAAGACCATTTCCCATGTTTTGGTCTATTTAAAATTTGGGCTCTAGTCGTAGATGGTGAAATATCCAATATTATAGTGGCTGTCATACATTCCTGAGTCGGCCTTTGCTCCAACTTCCAAGGAAGCACCTGCTCACTAACATTTTCAATTACCCTCACTAACTGTCCTGAGATTACAAAATTACAAGCAATTTTATTTTTATGCTGTGGCCAATGCATAGTTACAGGCAATTTTTATGCTGTGGCCCTATGCCTGATTTAGATTGGGTTGAGGATGCTCAAGGTAACTTCCATTACAGGCATGCCTTTTAATCCCATGAGTCTGAGCTATAGTTTAACTGAGGTAATTAACAAAAGGCAGATGTCTTTTTTTCTAATTTCAGTCTGTACCACAGTAAATTAAGTTCAGGTGGTTTTATATTGAAGTGCCCCCCCCCTGGATCCTTTGATTCTTAGATTTGCAACATTTGTGATCTGTGATTGCACTGAATTATACAGATATATTCAACAAAAAATGCTTTTGCTGTAATCCATCCAAGGCATCAGATCCAAAATGCTGCAACTTCTAAATTCCTTAGCCCAGCAGATGGATCCTTCTGTTCTGGAGCTAGTTGAATTCTTAAGCCCAGCACCTAGTTGAACCTTTTGCTTCTGTCCTTGTAGGGCCAAAGTAGAGCATCACCAAGTATGTACATAAATATTTATCTCTGCCCATTTCTGTAATGTAATGGTTATCCCCTTCACCTAATTTGTGAAGGGTCTCTGGGTCAATGCCAGGCAGAAACTCACAGGCCTGTATTTTCCGATCGGAGGCTTCCTGCGTGCAGAGGCCTCGTATCTGTAAAAAATCTACAAACTTACTGGAGGGCTCCTGAAGTGCATATACTTCTGCTCCTGGGCCCCTCCACTTGATGTGCAGGGCCCACGTATCCCAGAGGTGCAGGTGGTTTGCAAGCATCCCTGGATCACATGGCCATGGGGAGCCAATCAAGGAGAATCTCCCTTCATACACTGACAGGCCTGTCAAATATGAATGGAGATCACCCAAAAAACAAACATTAAATAAATTAAACACTTTTTAAGAATGAGTTGAAATTAGAAAATATACAATTTTTTGAAAATAAAGCTTTTTACAAGGCAAAATTTTAACAATTTAAATTTTTAAAACTCTTTTCAACTCCTATGCTAGTAAAAAGCAGGCCTTGCACCTTTTACCAGGCGTAAGATTTCTAAGGGGTTTTCTGCAGGCAGATGTTCTCCAGAAAGCAGAACTCTGTCCGCAGAGGCCCTTCTCTAGGGCAGGCGTCCCATCTGTCGGGAGCTTTCTTGACCGATCGGAAATGCCAGTTTTCAGCACTTTGCATGCCTGAAACCGGCATTTCCAATGTCCCTATGGGTGTGTACACACCCGTAGGCATCGGAACATACAGCCCACAGTATTTATCTGCAAATATTTAGGCCCACATCCAATCCATAGTTCAAGAATCTATCTTCCTTTTGATAACCCTCCACCCTAACCTTACTGAAGTTCAGCTTCTAAAAGTATGCATCTATGGAAACTTCTGTTCTAGTTCAGCCAGGAAGCAAGAAGAATTGAACAACCTTGGATCCTCAGTGTTGAAGATACAAACTTTTCTAAATTCTAGCAGTGACCATAAAGCTTAACTGTAGCAACAGCTAGTGTCTTTTTGCACTATTTATTTGACATTGCTGTGCTTGCTTTAGTTTTATCCAAAATGTCCATTTCAGCCTTCTGATCTGAATCTTGGAGGGGTTGAAGGACATTCTGGGGAAAAATTGGATCTCCCAGGTAGCATCTAATCCAAGTATCTTATGGGAGCAATTCCTGTGATCCTATTTTAAGCTACAATTCACCCCTAACCTAACTTGCTCTTGTGGATTTATACACTGACCACCTATGACTAGAATTCCTTGTCTGTCTGTGGGCTGGATGGTATATTTTCTCTCTGCTGACTTTCATCACCATAGTCTCTGGCTTTTGCTTTGTGAAGCCAGACTTGTACAGGCTTTGACAGATTTTATTCAGAAGATGCATATCCTCAATTTCTTAGAGCATGTAACTACCCATTGAGGAGTTTTGAATTGGGATTTCAAAATATAGAAAAGTCCTTTTTATACAAGTAATGGCTTTAACCCTTTCAAAAAAAATAATCCATGTTTGTGGATTGACTGTTCTTGATCCTTGGTTGAACTTAGTCAAACTAGTGGTGATTCAACTGATACTGGCTATCCAAGGACCTTGTGCAGTCTTTTAATTGCAATGGCTCAAATAGTAATTTAAACAAAATTGTAAATTTCTTTCTACTAGTTAATGGTACCTTCATGCAATGTCTCCCCCCCCCCCCCCCCCCCCACCCTAAATGGACTTGAGCCCAACTGATCCTTCTAGGATACATTCAATTTTGACCATTCTCAACTGGGCTCCTCACTTTTCTCTTGGTTTCAAATGTCTAAACTTATTCTTTCTGCTACTGAATTAACCTTAACCATTGCTCAGGTGGGGGGTTTCCAGTAATACATTACTCATGGTTCTGCCATCAACTGCAGGACTTTTTTTGCTTCCAGATGCATCTCAACCAGTGATCTTGATCCTAGGATAGCTAGGAATTTAGTCTTGGCAGTTGCTCTAGCTTAAGTCTTGCACATCATTCAAGCTGCTGACTTGGTATTGGGTTACTACAATCCTTGACTACACTGATTATTACAAACTCCTCTAGATTTTGAGCAACATTTAAATTATGGAGGTTTGATCTTTTTACACTTTCCTGCAATTGCAGTACAACTTTTATTATTTAACCAACTTGCCACCTGCCTCTAGATAGGATGCAACTACCCCAGAACATTCTTTAAATTATGAATACACAGGGCATAACTACATAAAACTTAAAAATTCAAACTTTTAATAAGCAATGTTATCATTTTGTACAGCTTTTGAAGACTATAAATATACTCAAACACTGCATCGGGGGACCATGTGGAGTAAGACTCTTCTGGGGGAGTGGACATATTGAAGTTATCTGGATTTCTTGTCTTTGCAGATGTGAATGAATGTTTAATGAACAATGGAGGTTGCTCTCACATCTGCACGGATCTCCCTATTGGTCACAAATGTGCATGTCCTGCAGGCTTTCAATTGTCTGCAATGGCCTGTGTAGGTAAGTTGAGTTCCTATAAACAGGCTAATGGAAAATGGGTCCTCTTCAATATGAAATTGGTGAGTTTAATTTTTTTTTTTTTCAGACATTAACGAATGTCAAACTTTTGGAACCTGCAGTCAAATTTGCATAAATTTAGAAGGAAGCTACAAGTGTGAATGTCATCAAGGATATCGCATGAATCCAGCTAATGGGGTTTGCAAGGCAATTGGTAAGTACAACTCAGTTGCTTGCGTAAGTTGAAGATTTAAGTAACTTTAAATTGCTTGATCAACACCAGTTTCTGATTTGTCAGAGCTTCCATCTCTGTCTAGCCTGTAAATACTTGTGCAGTCTGCAAGCTTCAGTATTTATCCAGATTCAGACTAAGTCTCAGGAATTGGATCTCTGGCTGTAAATGAACAAATCTCTACATTAATTTTTTTGTCATCTATTTAAGTGAGTAATACCATTAGTGTCTTGCAGGGAGGAGGGAAATCAGCGACATTTCTTGCTGGCCGAAATAAACAGCGTCTACATAGGGTAGAATTTCTGCAAGGGTTCAGTTGATCTTCAGTGGAAACAATGGAGAAATGGCCATTTATAGCACTTCTCTGGTGTTTCTGCTGAAGTTATGGCAGGAGATTTGGAGAATCCAGCTCCATTTTGATTTTGCTGACAGTTGATCAGCCAAGACTACAGTTTCAACTAATCACAAACACATACAAACATGAAGATGGATGAGAAAAGACAGGCTAGTCAATAGCACCTGTACCAGTCACATGCAACCAAGCATCACAACCATCCCTAGTGTTCCCTCCTACCAGCAGTTATGTAATCAATTGAGAAAAATCTAATTTAAACTCTGCCAATTCAGGGAAACAAAGTAGGAAAATATTTTTTGACCTCTTGGAAATCTAAACAAATGTAGATGATCTTGACCATGTGGTACAGGCCCAACAGCCTCCCTACCCTTTGTATGTAGTGATACTAATTACAATAAGGAACTAGTCAAGCTCCTTTTTTTGAAATGCTTTGATTTTTTTTAAATTGTGTGGTTCCATTTGATCTGACCCAGCTGTATAAATGATCAACACTTTTTTTTTTTTTTTTTAAATTCTGGATAAAAATCCACAACCAGCTATAGTTTTGAAATGCCTCCAACAGCCCTTGCAATTATTTATCCTGTCCCCAGTGCCTTTAAACAGGGAAGCCCCTACACCAGGTGCAGTGACTTTGATTTCTGCTCTGCTCCCAGCTAATTTGGAAAAACCATCTTCAATTTCACTTTCTCCATGAAATGGGTATACATGAAAGGTATTACTTGCTCCATACACAATTTGCCCTTTGAAACCCATATCATGTAAATATTCCCTAATTGCAAAGGAAATTGTGAAGCTCCAGACTTAGTTCAGCTCAACTATTCAATGCTAGTCCCAACAACATGGATATCATGTGCAAGTACTTGCTGCTTTAGAATGAGTTCATTGATTGCATTAATTGTTTTATTTAAGACTGCTCATGTTTTGCACTTAGTTTTATTATCTCATTATAGCCAAGCCTGCTCTGTTCTTGCCCAATGTCCACATGTGCAACATCCAGCAGAGGTCACTAGAAAATGAGCAGGAATCATTTTTTTTTCTCCTCTTCTACCTTGCCTGGTAGCACTTGAGGCTGACCACAGCCAAGGGTTGAACCTGGGATTTCTGGTATGAGACTTGGCTACTTGCTGGATAGACTGGACATGGGAACCTTTTTTTTGTCTCCATTCAGCATAACTGTTGTGGAAAAATAAACTTTTTTTTTGCTCAGCTTGCAATTTCTACTTATCAGTTCTTGTATCCAGTATGAAATTACTGGAGCTATAGTAATGGCTACCTGCTTTTAGTTTTTGACTGTGATCCTAATGTTTACTGCTCAGCCTATTTCCAAATGCACCATTTTGTTAAGTTGCATTGGGATTTTGCTTTAAGTATTGGCTTTCCAAGCCAGTTATGTATTTTTAATGTTGCATAGGAAAAGAGCCTTATTTGATCTTCACAAACCGCCATGACATCCGGAAGCTAGGACTGAATCACCAAGAGTACACCCAGGTAGCTGGACAGCTGAGGAATGCTGTAGCATTGGATGCTGACATTGCAGAGCAGAGAATCTTCTGGGCTGACTTGGGCCAGAGGGCAATCTTCAGGTAAATGAAATGCTGAGCATGAATACTAGACTAATGCTAAAACTTGCCTACCTTATTTGTGCAGCCTTCAAGTTAATGTGTGGTGTGCTGGATGTTGAGAATTTCAGATCAAGACCATTGACTACCAATCTTAATTATAGCAATTTTTCCCATGGTCTGGTAATCCTGTCCTTTAACTCATGCTTTCTGATTCTTTGGTGTGGCAATGGATCACAGATTCCCACAGTAACTACACAACACCAACTATTGTCTAGGCATAAATTGCTTGCATTTTTCTGCATTAAGCTGCTTAAGAGGGAACTAATTAAGGTGTCACATTGAAATGAAGCATTTGATTTGGTATAATCTCTAAATGAACTGAATGCTCAAGTTAATTAATTTCATCCTGTTTAGTGTATCCATCAATAAGTGGGAAGGCAGAGCTGGTATTTCCATAGTAGTCAAGGATGTAGGCATCCCTGTGGGAATTGCTGTGGATTGGGTTTACAAGCACCTCTACTGGACTGATCGTGGTGCTAAAACTATATCTCTGGCTATGTTTGATGGAACCAAAAGGATGATCCTCTTCGACACTGACCTAAAGGAGCCAGGTTCTATAGAAGTTGATCCACTATCGGGGTATGAATGTTTTACCTTCTATAATTTTAGTGCTAGTGTTCAGATACATTTAGTGCTGTGATTAATGTAATCTGAATTTGTGTAAAAGGTGGAAGATTTTGTGCCCAAAACTGGTACAAATTGCATGTTCACACTGACTCTTGAGCCTTCACTTGAGCATATTGAAGCTAATTAAATTACTTTTGAATATCCGGTGATTTGGAACTGTAGATGAACACATGGAAACGGGAAGGTAGTGCAGTTGGAGGTGTAATTAGTATTGTCCGAGTTTACTGACCTCCCAGTCAAAAGCAGCTTCATCAGCTGTTAGTTGAAGGCTGGATGCACTGGCTTGAATGCAAATGTGATTGGAATATGAGTTAGAAAGGCTTACCAGTTATATTTACCCCCTCTCTCAAAAGGTTCATTAGCCATAAGCCTGTTTCAATTGAACATTGGGTAGCACTATCCCTAGCACTAGCTGGATGTGATTTTCCTACTCCAAATATTGCAATTGCTTTAAGTTTAGATGTAAGCAGCAAAACATTGTTTAGCTTGGTACTTCAATGTAGGTTACATCCTTTTTGACTCTTGTATTTTAAAGGTTTGTTTATTGGTCAGACTGTGGTGAACCAGCAAAGATCGAAAAATCAGGAATGAATGGTGCTGCTCGGCAGCTCCTGGTTACCAGAGATATTCAATGGCCAAATGGAATTGCACTTGGTAAGTAATTAAAACCTGCTTTTACGAGATAAACATAATTAACACCTAATTGAAACTTGACTTGACTTAAACACCTGCTTTGCCCCCAGACCTTGTGAAAAGCCGTCTCTATTGGGTTGACTCGAAGCTGCATGTGTTGTCAAGCATAGACCTAAATGGTCGGGATAGAAGAACAGTGCTGCAGTCACAAGAATTCCTTGCTCATCCTTTTGCTGTTGCAGTATTTCAGGTGAGATTGCAAGTTAGAAATTCTACCAAAATATGTAAAGTAGACTAATTTTTATAATTGAATAAGATTGCATATTAAACTTATTGTGGGTAGTTAATTCAGTAATTTAATTAGAATCTCCATTGTTACGTCTCAAATCTTGCCATGACTCTTCTGTCTAGAACAATGATGCTGCTAAATGTATAACCATACTGGGTGGTGGGGTGTTAAATATTGAATGTATTGTGATCCAAAATAAGATTAAAATGACCTGAGTAAATGCTGCAATTCCAGAAATCTGAAATTACTGAGCTGTTAAAGTTCATACTATGCAAGACATTTTCTTCCTGGCATGTACCAAAGGCTGCAGTTATTTCACTCTTTAAATCCTACAATGATATTTAATCTATTTCAAAACTTACAATCATCAAACTGGCTAGGTCAAAGCTTTGCATGGAACACTTTACTGCAAGATCCTGATGATGGCATGGTGCTTTTTAAGACCATTGCCATCTGTAGGTCCTGTGAAGTTCAAACACAACATTCTGACTTGGGTACAATTATTATCAAAAATATGCACCTTGGACACTACACAATTGGCTGTGCTTGCTACTTGTGTAGTCATTTAGGGATTATGTTCATTTTAGATTCAATTACTTCTGGGATACAGTGCTGATTTAGATATGCAACTGTACAAGGGTTGCACCTATTGCTCAAACTTGGGCATGGAATGGGGCACTGGAAATATTTTGGTTAATGAGCTTGAAGTAACTAGAAAATTTCTGTTCCAGGATAGTGCCTTCTGGATTGATGAGAATGAAGCCATCCATGAAGCCAACAAGTTCACTGGTGAAGATCTAGTAACTTTGGCCTCTAATCTGAATGGACCTCAAGACCTCATTATTTATCATGAGTTAATGCAGCCATCTGGTAAGTTTGGGCTGTTTTTTTAATAAAGGGAAAGCAAGACTTGTACATTTACAGCGCAATTTTTTAAAAAAACCCTTCATGGACTGTCACTCTTCATGGACAGTCACTATTAAGGAAGTGAGGTTTCTGCAGACCTGGGTGCTTTGTCTTTTTGCCAATGGCATGTTGCTGTCCTAATTTCAGATAAATTAGAACAGTTCTTATTCTGTGGGGCAGGAGGAGTGGACATTAAGGAGCATATGTTGTGCTTCCTTGATTTTAGTACCATAGCAATTGTGGAAGTGTCACTTTTGTGACTGGTAATGCTGTCACATTAAGTTGGAAATGGCTTTATGCTAGTTTGTCAAAAATGTTGTAAATCCATCAATTATAATTGGAAGTTGTAAATCTCCCTGATCTTGAATTGTGATTCAAATGATACAGCCAGCATCTGTAAAATTTTCACAAGCTTGATGTGCAATAGCATGAAAGTTGTCCTTTTGGGTTTGGCAATCAAAATTTGATTCACTTTTTTTATGTACTTCAATTTTAAATATTTTGGCATCGTTGGTGTTAAGCAACCTACTTTCTCTAGTTCACAACACATTTTGAGTAAGCAAGAGACTTTGTAATGGGGTATATGGAACAGACTATTGATGACTAAAGATGATCAGTCTTAACTGCATAGTGTGGATATTCAGTTTCTATCTTTGAGTACACTGACAAACTAAACCATGCTCCTTTTATACACCATATTTTGACTACAACAAAAGAAAATGTCTGACTTAGTCTGTTTCCAGAGGATTTGGGAAAAGTATTGATGTAAGCCCCCGAAGTGCAGACCAAGTGATATACAAGGTCGACGTCACTAGCTTGTCGAAAGACAGACCACTAATTGAAGTCAACGGTTTACTCAGGCCTGAGGAGAGCCTCCAGATCATGTCTGAATCGAACTCTAACAAGCTTCTCAAAGTCCACACAATTGTACACATTTTCCAATCCCTCCTTCAGAGATCCAATCGATTTAAAAGTCTATACATTAATCACTAACTAGGTGTGTCTAACTTATACAAAGTAGCCTATAACAAGTTTCACTTTTCACTGAAGGGGCCTGTAGACCCTCTGATTTCTTGGAAATGAGTCATCCAGGACATGTGATTTCTGAGAAACGAGTCATTCTTTCTCTTGACCACTACTAAGTTTTGTTTTTCCAGAAAAGGGTTATGTCAGTGTCTTTTTGTAAGTTTCATCTCTCTAAACTGGTATGGTCATTTCTGCAATTAAACATAGAATAATTAGTACATCTTTACACATTTTGCTGCTGCAATTGCGTTCTACTAAACGTGCCCTGTTACGCTCACTTTTTAATCTTACTGCAAGTATATCTATGTAAACAGTTTGCAATTGTTTACCTCGGAACCATTTGACTTCCTGACATTTTCTAGCATCTTTGACTTCTGTATCAAATGGATACCTACTTCCCATGTTTATTACCCTAAAACTAAACATTAACAGGTGATGTCATCACTAACACATTACCTTACTTGAGCACTTTGCATTTCAGAAGCAATGCCTTAGACACTTCAATGTCATCCTGTTTATTTTGGAAAGCCTGACACTGCATTCCTTTTATGACACTTCCAGGAAAACCTGTTGCTTTAAGATACAAAGTAGACTAATTCTCAACTTTTCACATGTCCAACTGTTGGTTGATCTAAACTTTCTTTAACAGGAAGAAACTGGTGCAATGTGGACTTGAAGAATGGAGGCTGTGAATACATGTGTGTGCCTGCTCCTCAAATTAGCAGTTATTCAGAAAAATCTACCTGTGTGTGTCCATCTGGAATGTTGCTGGAGGGTGGACAGTATTGTAGGCCAGGTACATATGAGCAGCTTTCTTGTACAATGTCTATGACAAAATTGAAGAAAGGAGATAACCAAACAGCACATTAAGGTTTTTTATATTCATTCATGGGATGTGGGCATTGCTGGCAAGGCCAGCATTTATTGCCCTTTAAGGTGGTGAGCCACCATTTCAGAAGGCAGTTAAGCATCAACCACATTGTGGGTCTGGAGTCATAGGCCAGACTGGGTAAGGATGGCAGATTTCCTTCCCTAAAGGACATTAGTGAACCAGATGGGTTTTTACAACAGTAGTATCATGGTCACCATTACTGATACCAGCTTTTTAATTGGATTTATTTAATTAACCATTTAAATTCCCCAGCTGCCAGTGGTGGGATTTGAACACTCTATCATTAATTCAGGCCTCTGGATTACTAGTCCAGTAACATAACCACTATGCTACTGTACCCTGTTGAGACTTGCAATCTGGAGAAAGTGACTTGGTATAGATGCCTTAGGGGTGGGGGGGGGGTGCAACATTTGCATATGCTAATTCTGAAGCCTGATCTGCAGTCATCTTGAGCATAAAATCTAGATCACCTGACTGTTCATAATGCAAAGTAAAATTGGTCTTGCTGTTGAATTTATAGGTTTAATGTTTGCATTTAGTCTTAAATTCAACATGTAGATCCTTGGCCTCTTGCATTAACTTGGCTTGCTCCTATTTGTATTTAGAAACTAAATTTGTCTGCAATGGTTATAGTAGTATTCTCAATTTCCATCTTGATGTGCAATCCTTATGGTCCACATCCCTTTTTTTTTTTTAACCTTTGCTTTATTCAGGAGAGCAAGGCTTAAGTGGCAGATTTATTCACTTATATCCACTACCTATTAATACCAGAGTTCTAGGAAAAGAATATCCAATTAATTTCTGCAAACTGACACGTTCCATTTGCAGGTTGTTTTATAACTGGTTGTAGCAGCTGTGATTTGTCATTGCTTAGTGGTCAAAATGATAGGATAGCATAAGTTTACAGAATAAAAGGTATGGTTTTAACACTCTGGCTTCTATTCACTAGCTAAGATGACCTGTAGACCATCAGACTTTGTGTGCCACAATGGACAATGTATACCTAATAAATGGCACTGTGATGGCAATGTTGACTGTAAAGATGGATCTGATGAAAATCCAGAAATCTGTCGTAAGTACCAAATTTGTATCTAACTGGCACGATATAACTTATACATACCATATTTGATCTTGGTTTTTTGCCTTTTTTACTTTCAAAGTCTTAGTACTTTTACCAATGGTGGCTTTGCATGTGCTTCCATTGCTTCAAATTAAATATAATTTTGTATTCTTGATCAGAATATGCATTTAACCTTTTGATCCACCTGCACTAATTGGTATTTAATGGGGCAATCCTTCAAATCAACCAGTGGAATATTTATTTGTGTCCACATGTGAAGTGATTATTGCATCAGGTGAGACACAAGCTTTCAAATGACTAGCTGAAATGTGAGCAATTCAATACTGACCTATTACTCAACTAAGCAGACACTAAGATTTGTGGCACATGACCACAATAATGCACATACTGAATTGTGAATTCCATTATTTCTAACAATAGAAATAAATTGAAAGAAAATCTGGGAATTGGAAATACACCAATCAGTCTATAAACAAAGAATAAGTTAACATATTGGGTCTTGAACTTTCTGTCTTTGTTTATTCATTTGATGTGGGCTTTGCTGGCAAGGCCAGCATTTATTGCCTGTCCCTGATTGTCCTGGAGTGGTGGTGGGGAGTCACCATCTTGAACTGCTGCAGTCCATGTGAAGGTACACTCAGTGCTGTTAGGGAGGGAGTTCCAGGATATTGACCCAGTGACCATGAAGGAACAGCAATATATTTCCAAGTCGGGATGATGTGACACTTGGAGGGGAACTTTGAGGTGGTGCTGCCCTTGTCCTTCTAGGTTGTAGATGTCATTGGATTTGGGCAGTGCTGTTGAAGCCTGGGCGAGTTGCTGCAGTGCATTTTGTAGATGGTACACATTGCAGATGTGGTGTGCAGGTAGTGAATGTTTAAGATGGTGGATGGGGTGCCAATCAAGCAAAGTGCTTTGTCTTGGATGGTGTCAAGCTTCTTGAGTGTTGGAGCTGCACTCCAGGCAGTGGAGAGTATCACACTCCTGACTTGTACCTTGTAGATGGTGGAAAGGCTTTGGGGAGTCAAGTGAGTCACTTGCTGTAAAATACCTGGCCTCTGACACCTCTTGTAGCCATGGTATTTGTGGCTAGTCCAGTTAAATTACTGGTCTATGGTGACCCCCAGGATGATAGTGGGGGATTTGACTAGTAATGTCAAGGAGGTAGTTAGACGCTCTCGCTCTCGGGCGATAGTCATCCAGCACGTGTGGTGTGAATGTTACTTGCCATTTATCAGCCCAGCGGCACCCAAACTGAGCATTGGTATGCAGGTTATTGGTAAGTGCTGCTTGATATCATGGTCAATGACCCCTTCCATCACTTTTCTGATTGAGAGCAGACTGACGGGGTGGTAATTGGACATACCTGGGCAATTTTCCACTTTGTTGGGTAGATGCCACTGTTGTAGCTGTACTGAACAGTTTGGCTAGTTCTGGAGCACTACAGCCAGGATGTTGACAGCCCATAGCCTTTGCTGTATCCTGCCTGGATCTGAAGGGTCTACATCAAAGTGTTGTCTTTTCTCTTTACAGATGCTGATAGATTTGCTGTTTCCAATATATTTTTTGCACCAGAAACTTTCCCTTTGGCCATGTAAACAGTCATACAAAGCAAATTGCTTCTGTTCCTATTTGGTGTACATGTGCTTTTCTAAAATAACTAATCTTGCACTTAAAAATTTTTTGGTTGTTTCAGATATGAAAATTTGTCATATCCATGAAATCAGCTGTGGCCCTGGATCTCTCCAATGCATTCCTGTCTCTTGGAAGTGTGATGGCAAAAAGGACTGTGATAATGGTGGTGATGAGGAAAACTGTGGTAATATGACCTTGAACAAAACTTTTGACATGTTGCTCTAGGGGTAGGGAAGGGGGTGTAGTCACTTTTGGTTTCTTTCCAATATTTTGTGTGCCATGGAAGAGCAGACGAGCCCATGAACTGAAATTTGACCTTGTGAAATATCTGTAGTACTGGTGACATGGGGTAAATGAGCAGTTCTACCATTTTGGGAATGCACCAGAAGTAATGTGACCTACCTACTGCTTTGGATCTCCATGGCAAATATGATGTTGGACTGTAGCTTGGGCAAAAACTAATTTTTTGAAATAAAATTACAGAAGCAAGAGCGAAACTGATGGATTGCAGTAGCTAACACCATCTGTTCCAAGTACAATGAAAGCTCAAGTCCATGATGATCCAAGTGTCCTAAGTGTCCAATCTATGTAGGGGCCAGCAGTCTGTTTCCTTTTTGACATAGTACTAAATCTAAAATAGATTTCATGGGTATTGGTCAGATTACAGGCTGTTAATCCAAAATCTACATCAGCTGAATATTGATCTACACCTAATTTAGGTCTTGGGTATCTAATACTTTAACAAAGCATAAACATTAGCTTAGGATATAGCTGACTGACCTGCAGATAATGACTCTTGAACTTATCAAGAAAATTGCTACCTTAACCTAGTTCAAAGTTATACATAGTTTCAGCATAATTCAGATTGGGCAAGATTACTTCTACCTAGCCTAATTCAGTCACGCATATTTTCTGCACTAATTTAAAATGATTAACTTGCATTTGTATAATGCTTTTTAATCCTACAAATGCCCCAAGGCACTATACAGGTGCAGCTGTATTGAATAGCTTTCAGAGAGCCAACGCTGGCACATTGGGCCAAATGGTCTCTTGTGCTGTATGATTTGATGAAGAGGAACCAATTGCTGTCTGGAAGAGTTTAGGAATGTTGACTCAGTGGCATGAAAGCAGTGGGGAGGGGAAGAAATGTATGAGGCCAGGGTGCAGTAAGAAAGGTAAATTTGCAGGAGATTAGAGCTAGGGTGAGGAGAGGCCATCAAAAGGTGAGGATAAAGATATTAAATTTAATTGATGTGCTGTGGGACAAGGATCCAATATAGTTCTGCAAGGTGGGGCTTGGTGCAAGATCAAATATGGGCAACTGCAATTTCAGTAGTTTATGGAACATGGATAAAGACCAGCAAGGGGAGCACTAGCAAGAGTCTGGATGTGATAAAGGGCACAAATAAGGATTTCTGTAGCTGAGGGGCTAAGATGGGGAGCAGAGATAGACAGCGTTGAGATGGAAATAAGCTGTTTTGCTGATGGAAATGGCAGGGATTAAAGTGCAACTCAGTCACAAGATGCCAAGGTCTGCAGCCTGAGGCAGTGGGTTTGTGACTAGTGCCAAGAACATTGGCTTTTGTCTACTTTCAGCTAAAGAAGTCCCTACTCATCCAGGACTTGCTGTCAGGTGGTCTAATGACCTGGAAGTGGTTGTGGAGTCTAGAACAGTGGTGGATTGATGGAGCTAGGTGTTGACATATGTACAATCTGACTTTGCCCCTGATGTCACAAGTTCAGCACATGGATGAGGAAAAAGGGAGCTAGTGATGCAGGAAAGAAAAGCCATTGCTGCAAGTGTAGGGCAGGACAGTGGAAGAGTAACTGCCAAAAGATGGGGACGGCATGCCATGGTTGATATAGCAAAGGATAGAGGGCAGTAGTGAGCTCTTAGAAAGGGCTGAAGTCTGAGACGGTGGTTGCCATTGCCCAGCCTGCCTTCTGCCAGTGAATAGCTTTGAGGGAGGCATGGTGCTGAGGAAAGAGAAAGGGGAATAGTTGAATAAGGAGCCTCGACCTAAACATCTGTATTCTAGCATCATACAGGCAAACTTCCCTTCTCCAAGCAGTGAGACGAACCATTTGTAAACTGCTATAGTGCAGAGCCTACCTAAACTTAATTTTCTTGTAAATTAAAACAGTGTGCCTCTGGATCTGTCACCAGGGGGGAAAAAAACTCAACCATTTATCCAGAGACTAAAAACTTGTTCCAAATTAATCCAATTTAGCTTTAATATTGTCTTTTTATTGAATTCAAACTCTTACTATTCTGCATCCCACTGAATTTGCAGTGGCAACTGCATTCCTGTGATTTGCTAAATTTTAGCGCATCAAGTCTCCAAGGCTGCAGCATGGCCCAGTTTATACTGGAGGCTATGACTTGTACTCTTTTCAGAGATCCTGCACTTGAAGGTTTCTAGCACTTGGCTTTCCCAATGGCTATGTAATCTTAATGTACCATATGTATTTTAAAAAGACCTGGGAGGTCCATTGAACCACCCACTTTATACCAGTCTACAATATATTCTAGCCTGTGCCCAACCCAATTGATACGAGTGCTTAAGTTTTTATTGAATCCAATCCGAAGTTGACTGACCTACTGCTACATTGTTTTTGTGAACCTGAAACTGCTTTCTAGTTTTATGAAAAATGCAAGAGACAAAATACTATGATGCTGGAAATCTGAAATCTAAACTGAATGCTGAGAATAAGTCAGGCAGCATCTGTGAGGAGGGAAAGAAGTTCACATTTCAGGTCTGACCATCCATCAGAATATAACTGCAGTCTAGTTCACCTTTTATTACTTAATTAAATAACAGTAATTAAAACAGCCTTTAATTACTAAAGAGATAAGGGACAGCGTAAACAAAAGCATACAAAAATGCAAATCTCTGATTCTGGCAAATGGGCAAAGATGCAAAGGGTCACAGATCTGATGGTAAGAGCTACAAAAAGGGATTATGAAAGGAAACTTGCAAGGGATAGCAATCAACACTTTCTTACAATTATTAGGAAAGAAGGTGCAATATTGGCCCCTTAAAAGCAGTGATAAGGAAATAATTACTTTGTCAGTTATTACAGCAGAGGAAAGCATGCCAGAAATCTCAAAACTAAATTGGGGACAGGAACTCAAAAAAAATTAATGTAAGTAAAATAACTAATGAAGAAAATAATGGCACCAGAGTGACAAATCCCCAGGATCAGATGGCTTCCATCCCATGACTATAAAGGAAGTAGGAGAGTACCTTGCAGATGTTCTAAGTATATATAATGTTCCAAATTTCTTTCAGGAGCCATTCCTTTTAGTTTGGAAAATTGTGCATGTCGCTCTATTTAAAAATGGTGAAAGGGAAACCAAGGAATTCTAGACCAGTTAGCCTAACATCTGTTGGGACATTGATCAACTGAAAATTTGTGGTGTTCTGTCACCCTATCCTTAGACTTTAGCAGAGAGCCAGCATAGATTTGTGAAAAGTAGTCATACCTGACAAACCTGATTGAATGTCTATGGATGTTATTTATATGGACTTCCAGAAGGCATTTGATAGTCTCATATGAAACTGTTATCTAAAGTAGAAGCCTGTGGAATCGAGGGCAAATTATTGACCTGATTAGGAAAGTGGCTGAATGGTAGATAGAATAGGGATAATGGGTAGTTGCTCCAATTGGCAGGAGGTGACTAGTGATGTCCTGCAGGGATCTGCTGGGGACTCAACTATTCACAGTATTTATTAACTACTTGGATGATTGCATAGACAGTCATATTGACATTAAGTGAATGAAATCCATTTGCCATAGTTTTGCTCAATGTAGGCAAATGTGAAGTCATTCACTTTGGACCTAAAGGATAGAACAGGATACTTTCTAAATAGTGATGGTCCAAAGAGACTTGAGGGTCCAGGTACATAGATCATTAAAATGTCATGAACTGGTATAGAAAATCAAAGGCTAAGAGGATTAGAATAAAAGGGGGTAGAAGTTATGCTGCAGCTGTACAAACCCTGGTTAGACCACACCTGAAGTACTGAGTGCAGTTCTGGGCACCACCTTAAGAATGATATATTGGTCTTGGAGGGAGTGCAGTGTAGGTTTACCAGAATGATACCTGGGCTTCAAGGGTTAAGTTACAAGGAGATTATACAAATTAGGGTTGTATTCACTGGAATTTAGAAGGTTAAGAGGTGATCTGATCAAAGTTTACAAGATATTAAGGGGAATAGATAGAAACTATTTCCACTGGTTGGGGATTCTAGGACTAGGGGGCATAGTCTTAAAAATTAGCCAGACCTTTCAGGGAAATTAGGAAACTCGTCTACACAAAGGGTGGTAGAAGTTTGGAACTCTCTTCTGCAGACGGCCATTGATGCTGGATCACTTGATTTTAAATCTGAGATTGATGGCTTTGTTAACCAGAGGTATTGAGGGATATGGGCCAAAGGCTGGTATGAGGTTAGATCACAGATCAGCCATGATCTAATTGAATGGTGGAACCAGCATGAGGGGCTGAATGGCCTACTCCTGTTCCTATGTTAATTCCTTCTCCATTCCCCAAGTATGGTGCTAGAAGTGTGTTGGCAGTGATTCTGGTCTACTTTACATAGAAACATAGAAGATGGGAGTAGGCCATTTGGCCCCTTGAGCCCACTCCACCATTTAATGAGATCATGGCTGATCATCCAAATTCAGTACCCTGTCCCTGCTTTCTCCCCATATCCCTTGATCTCTTTAGCCTTAAATATATCCAACTCCTTGAATATATTTAATGAATTGGCCTCAACTGCCCTGTGTGGCAGAGAATTCCACAGGTTCACCAATCTAGAAATTCCTCATCAGTCCTAAAATGGCTTACCCCTTAAACTGACCCCTGGTTCTGGACTCTCCCACCATCAGGAACATCCTGCATCTAGTCTGTCTAGTCCTGTTAGAATTTTATGCATTTCAATGAGATCCCCCCTCATTCTTCTAAACTCTATTGAACATAAGCCTAATTGACCCAATCACACCTCGTCATTCCTGCCATCCCAGTATCAGCCTGGTGAATCTTCACTGAACTCCTTCCATGGCAAGAACATCCTTCCTCCGATAAGGTGACCAAAACTGCGCACAATACTCCAGGTGTGGTCTCACCAAGGCCCTGTATAACTGCAGCAAGACATCCTTGTTCCTGTACTCTCCCTCCCTACAAAGGCCAACATGCCATTTGCCTTCTTAACCGCCTGCTGCACCTGCATGCTTAACTTCAGTGACTGGTGCACAAAGACACCCAGGTCTTGTTGCACTTCCCCTTTTCCCAATCTATTGCCGTTCAGATAATGTCTTCCTGTTTTTGCCACTGAAGTGGATAACCTCATTTATCCACATTGGGCAGTAGCACATAATCACCCAACCTGTCATGTTTCTTGGCATCCTCCTCACAGCACATGCCCACCCAGCTTTGTTATCTGCAAACTTGGAGACATTACATCTAGTCCCCTCATCTAGATCATTATATATTGACTAGCTGGGGTCCAAGGACCAATCCCTGCAGTACCCCACTGCCTGCTACTTGGAAAAAGACCTGTTTATTCCAACTCTTTGCTTCCTGTCTGCCAACCAGTTCTCTATCCAAGACACTACCTTACCCCCAATCCCATGTGCTTTAACTTTACACACTAATCTCTTACACAGGACCTTATTGAAAGCCTTCTGAAAGTCCAAATACACCACATCCATTGGTTCTCCCTTATCTATTCTACCAGTTATATACTCAAAAAATTCCAGTAGATTAGTCAAGCACAATTTACCTTTTGTAAATCCATGTTGACTTTGTCCAATCCTGTCACTGTTTTCCAAGTGCTCTGCCATTACATCTTTTATAATGGACTCTAGCATTTTCCCCACTACTGATGTCTGGCTTACCGTTCTTTAATTCCCTTTTTTTTTCTCTACCACCCTTTTTAAATAGTTGGGTTACGTTCGATAGCCTCCAATCCATGGGAACTGTTCCAGAATTTTGGAAGATGACCAGCAATGCATCTACTATTTCTAGGGCCACTTCTGTACCCTAGGATGTAGATTATCAGGTCCTGGGGATTTATCATTTAATCCCATCAACTTCCTTAACACCATTTCCCTACAAATGATTTCATTCAATTCCTCCCTCATTAGACCCTATGTTCCCTGACATCTCTGGGAGGTTATTTGTGTCCTCCTTTGTGAAGACTAAGTGTAAAAATGGGTTTCTGTGCCAAATTTCAAATGGAGGTGCTTAATTGTGGTGGCACATTTCAATACCACTAGTACTAGAGTTTTTAAAAAGGGTGGAGGGGAGAAACTGACTTAACACCAGCTAAGCAGTTACTTCAGGAAATTTGTTTAATACAGAAGAACAAATGGGAGCAGAAGTAGGCCATTCCATCCTTCGCGCCTGCTCTGCCATTCAGTGAGATCATTGCTGATCTGCCTCCACTCCATTCACTGGCCACTCCATTCACCGGCCCTATCACCATATCCCTTGCTAGTCCGAAATCTATTGACTTCTGTTTTGAATATACTCAACGACTGAGCCTCCACAGCCCTCTGGGGTAGAGAATTCCAAAGATTTGCCATCCTCTAGAAATGTCTTCTCATCTCAGTCCTGAATGGCCTACCCTTTATCCTGAGGCTGTGGCCCCTGGTTCTAGACTCCCCAGCCAAGGGAAACATTCTCCCAGTATCCACCATATCCAGCCCTGTAATAATTTTGTATGTTTCAATGAGATCCCCTCATTCATCTGAATTCAAGAGAATACAGGCCTAGTTTACTCAATCTCTTCTCATACGACAGTCCTGCCATCCCAGGAATCAATCTCGTGAACCTTTGTTGCACTCCCTCTATGGCAAGAATATCCTTCCTTGGGTAAGGAGACCAAAATTGTACACTACTCCAGGTGTGGTCTCACCAAGGCCATATATAATTGGAGTAAGACTTCTTTACTCCTGTACTCAAATCCCCTTGTAATGAAGGCCAGCAAACCATTTGCCTTCCTAATGGCTTGCTGCACCTGCACATTCACTTTCAGTGACTCATGTACAAGGACACCCAGGTCCCTTGAGCATCTGCATTCTCTAATCTTTTGCCATTTTAGGAAATACTCTGCCTTTCTGTTTTTAGTGGATAACTTCATATTTATCCACATTATATTCCATCTGCCATGTTCTCAGCCTGTCAAGATCCCCTTGAAGCCTCTTCACAACTGACACTGCCACCTAGCTTTGTATCAGCAAATTTGGAAATGTTACATTTGGTCCCCTCATCCAAATCATTGATCAAGATTGTGAATAGCTGGGGCCCAAGCACTGATCCTTGCGGTACCCCACTAGTCACAGCCTGCCATCTTGAAAAAGACCTGTTTATCCCTACTTTGTTTTCTGTCTGTTAACCATTCCCAATCCATGCTAATATTACCCTCAATTCCATGTGCCCTAACTTTGTTCCCCAATAGGTTTGTTAAACAGGACTTCCCTTTCATAAATCAATGTTGACTGCCCAATCGTACTATTAGTTTC
The DNA here is from genome assembly GCF_052327205.1 of Somniosus microcephalus. Classification (NCBI taxonomy): domain Eukaryota; kingdom Metazoa; phylum Chordata; class Chondrichthyes; order Squaliformes; family Somniosidae; genus Somniosus; species Somniosus microcephalus. Next base: position 97,268,055 of record NC_140987.1, on the reverse strand, counting down.
TAAGTGCCCAGTTATTGCATCCTTTATAATAGATTCCAGCATTTTCCCAACTAATGTGAGGCTAATAGGTTTGTAGTTCACTGTTTTCTCTCCCTCCTTAAATAGCAGGGTTACATTTGCTATCCTCCAATCTGCAGGAACTGTTCCAGCATCTATAGAATTTTGGAAGATGACAACCAATGTGTCCACTATCCCAATGGCCACATCTTTGAAAACCCTAGGATGTAGATCATCTGGTCCTTGGGATTTATTGACTTTAGTCCCATTAATTTTGCTAGCTCTACCATAGAGTAGGACAACAATGCTCTAAATCTGTAGTAGGTACAAAATATGGTTAGTTTGATCTCGCGCCAGTGCTAATGGAATCTAATTTTGCCATTCAAACTACATGTTGCAAATGCATTCCTGTATACAATTAATATGGTTATAAATAACCCATTTGCCACCCAAATAAGACTGCTCAAGACAATGTCAATGCCTTTTTATTCTACTGTCCATTTAATTGGTTTGAAAAGTAAGTGTCTTTTGAAGTTACTCAAATAATAGACATATCTATCTTTCAAGCCATCTTAATTTTGTCTTTATCATTTTTCAGGTACTTTTACTTGTGGCTTAACAGATTTTACCTGCTCCAGTGGCAGATGCATTTCCATGGCATTTATCTGCAATGGTGCGGATGACTGTGGTGATGGAAGTGATGAAAAAGGCTGTGTCCCACCTTCCTGTGGCCCACATGAGTTTCAGTGCAATAGTTTGGAATGTATCCCCTTGGGTTGGGTGTGTGACACAAATGCTGATTGTGCTGACCAATCTGATGAATCTCCAGACCGCTGTGGGCACATCCATCTTCCTCTGATCTGTTCTCCAAATGAAATTCAATGTAGTTCAGGTGAATGCATCCATAGTCGATGGTACTGTGATGGAGATGCTGACTGCAAAGATGGAAGTGATGAAGTCAACTGCTGTAAGTTGTCCAACCTTTTCTGCTTTTGGTATTTAAAGAACGATTTCCTGTTCAGTTCAGCAGTGTTGTGGGTCTTCTAGGTGTGATGTGAAAAAGTCAGCAAATGTTAACCCAGGCACCACCTAATGGTCAAATCCAAAGAACCTAGGATTAGGCCATTCAGCCCCTTGAACCTGTTCTGCCAATCAATTACTTCATGGCTGATCTGTCACCATTCCATTTACCAGCCTTTGATCCATATACTGTTTCCTAATTTTAAAAAACTGATTCAATTGTCCTGAACCCACAGCCTTTTTGGGGAAAGAGGATCCCAGATTCACTATCCTGTGGCAAAAGTGCTTCCTGAATTCACTCCTAAATGGCCTAGCTTGAATTTTAAGACCATGCTTTGTTCTGGATTCCACCACTAGTGAAAATTGTTTCTCTACCTCTAACTGCCCTATTGAATCACCATTTTATATAGTAAGCTGAGGCCCAGTATAAATCCCTAGGGCACATCACTTTTTATACAGTAACATTCTCTCTCTCCCTCCTACCTACCCATGTCATGAGTTTATCTCCAATTCTGGGTGCTTTTATTTTTGCTGCTAGGCTCTTGTTTGGAACTTTATCAAATGCTTTCTGCAAGTCTCTAATATAGATAGAACATCCATAGACACTGCCTATCGAGCAACTTGGTGACATCCTCAAAATTGAGCTAGATTAGTCAGATATGACCTACCTTCACATTAATGCTGCCTCTTTGCTCTACTTGTATTTGTTGAAGTGCTCAAGAATAATCCTGGGGATGGTTCTAGCAACCATGGTACCAAAATGTAATTGAGATTTTAGCTCCTTTTATCAAATATAATTTGAGTTTCAAAAGCTGTCCTGAAGAGGACCAGAAAGTTTAGCTTCTGATTTCAGGTGGGGCTGAAGCAGGAACAGCATTTACTGCTTTCAGATATTGTACATCTGTTTAACCACTAGTAGTTTAACTGGCTGGAATACCTAAATGTGAGCAAGCTGTTCTAACTTTGCTTTTTAGCTCCTCAAACATGTAGACCAGATTACTTCAGATGTGGCGATGGTGCCTGTATCCATAATGACAGGAAATGTAATGGACTGAGCGATTGTCTTGATGGCAGTGATGAATCCAGCTGTATAAATGGTAAGTGTACAACATCATTAGAATGACTGACTGACTGACTGACTGACTGACTGTTAACAAGCTCTTCATTAAAAATTGTTTGTTTTCTTTTCTGCAGCTACAGAGTGCACAGGACCCACTGACTTCAAATGTGGAAGTGGAGAATGCATAGATATAACAAAAGCATGTAATCGGCATCAGGACTGCAGGGATTGGAGTGATGAATCTTCCAAAGAATGTAGTAAGTAGTGAATTGGTTATAATGCAGGCATACAAAGCTTTAATTCCTAGTGTGCTGGTTTTAAAACTAATATTGCTGCTGAGGGACAAACCCTGTATAGTACTTGGCTATAACAAGTTTAATGGTTAACTTTATTGTGCCTAGCATTCTGCAGTCAGATGTAGTTTGATTTATCCCAAATCTATTTTTAAATGACAATCTTCCTTGGTTTTCATTAAAAATTGATTTATCTACAAAAAGATGCAATTTAAGTGTAGTGTAGCGGTTCGTGTAGATCGCCACTAGAGAGTTTGACTTCGACAAACTATTAACAAGTTGTTTATTTACAGGAACAGACTAATTACATCAGGTAAGATGGCTGACTGTAGGAGCACCGTGGTATAGGTCTTGTCCCAGCGGGGACTCCACGAGTGTATTGATATCATTACAACGAGGACTGAGTTTGCAGTCCTGTGGAGTGATGACGTCATTGCGTTTGTTGTGACTTCACGTTTCCCACGCTTAGGGCGTCACGTGATGCGCGTCGCTAGCCGTTGAGGCAGAAGAGGCTGGGCTGTGCCGGCGGCTGTCCTGGAAGGTCGGGCCAGCAGCCACCGCACTCGCGTTGTACGTGATGTGACGTCAGCGCGCTAGGGCGTGTCTTAAAGGGGCAACGGCCCCAAAAGCTAAGTTAAAGGGAATTGTCTTCATGTAAGGTACAACCAGTGGTACCGCCACAGTAGCACTATTGCAGTCTTTCAGATCTTTTTTCCTAACATTCCCATCTCTGAAAACAAGCAGATTAAGCCTGAAGGCTTTGGGTGTGATTAAGAATTAATGTAATAGAGGACTTGCTGACTTTCAGTAAACTTGTATTGCAAATTCCTTTTCAAAAATGTTTGGCAAAGTAAAATTCAAATTGGCAATATTGGACTTCAGTTAGCATGCATGGTTTCATTTTGAACTCCTATGCAGGATATCTATGGAACACAACCTTTTTTTTATTTACATGTTTTCTAGCTAGGTCATGAATTCTGCAACTGGACAAAAAAATTAGGTTGCATCTTATATTTAGCAATCAGCACTCTGGAATTCTTTTCACATTTGTTTACAACTTTGTACCTAGCCCTACACTGAGGTATTTGTTCACCAGTACAGAGATGCATGGCACTGATGAGGACCAGCTTTAAATCTGTAGGTTATGGTATTGAAAGTACATCAGAATGTATGAGATATTCAAACTTTAATCATGCAATAAGTATGTTTAGTTTTATAGCTTATGAAGCCCTTGAATGTACTTTATTTAGTAGGAGTGATTTTATCCTGGGAGAGGAGTATTAAGTAACTTCATTCTTTCCTCAGATGTGAATGAGTGCTTAGTGAACAATGGAGGCTGCGCTCACATCTGCAGGGATCTGGTCATTGGCTATGAATGTGATTGCCCCACTGGTTTCAAGTTAATTGATAAGAAAACCTGTGATGGTAAGTTGACTTTGCTGTCCTACAAGAAGTTAGTGACTCACTTCATAAAGTTCAAGGGTTATTGGTGCTTTATTTGCAGATATTGATGAATGCAAAAATCCTGGAACCTGCAGTCAAACTTGCATCAATTTAGAAGGAGGCTATATGTGTGAATGCCAAACTGGATATCTCATGGATTCAGCCAATGGCGTTTGCAAGGCTGTAGGCAAGTACAATATCTTTAGTTGAAATCTGTTAAGGATATTGGGTATTAACTGGTTGGTGCACTGCTCTTTCACAACTAGGAATTTTATCTGAAACTAGCCCAGACTGAGAAGCTGTTTAGTTGTAAAGGGGACCAATGAAATGCTCACTCCATTTTAACTCAAGTGACTCAGACCTGTGCACAATTTGGTATTTAGTAATCTGGCTGAAAAGACTAACATGGAATTGGAAACACTTCCACTTGTGCAGTAGGACTGCTTTTCTGAATTTGGGATTCAAGTAAGCTGTTGAGGCAGATAAAAACTGCCTCAGTAGAAATAGTAGATGCATTGCTGGTCATCTTCCAGAACTTGATAGACTCTGGAACAGTACCCATGGATTGGAGGGTAGCTAATGTTATCTCACTATTCAAAAAAAGGTAGAGAAAAAGCAGGGAATTATGGACCGGTAAGCCTGACATCGGTAGTGGGGAAAATGCTAGAGTCCATTATAAAAGATGTAATAGCAGAACACTTGGAAAGCAGTGACAGGATCGGACAAAGTCAACATGGATTTACAAAAGGTAAATCATGCTTGACTAATCTACTGGAATTTTGAGGATGTAACTGGTAAAATAGATAAGGGAGAACCAGTGGATGTGGTGTATTTGGACTTTCAGAAGGCTTCCGATAAGTCCCGCATAAGAGATTAGCGTGCAAAATTAAGGCACATGGGATTGAGGGCAAGGTATTGACTTGGATAGAGAACTGGTTGGCGGACAGAAAGCAGAGTTGGAATAAACGGGTTGTATTCTGAGTGGCAGGCAGTGACTAGTGGGGTACTGCAAGGATTGGTCCTAGGACCCCAGTTGTTCACAATATATATTAATGATCTGGACGAGGGAATTGGATGTAAAATCTCCAAATTTGCAGACGACACAAAGCTGGGTGGGAGGGTACACTGAGGAGGATGTTGTGAAACTCCAGTACGATTTGGACAGGTTGGGTGATTGGGCAGAAACATGGCAAATGCACTATAATGTGGATAAATGTGAAGTTATCCACTTTGGTGGTAAAAACAGGAAGGCAGATTATTATTTGAATGGCAATAGATTGGGAGAAGGGGCAGTGCAGAGAGACCTAGGTGTTCTTGTGCACCAGTCGCTGAAGGTAAGCATGCAGGTGCAGCAGGCGGTTAAGAAGGCAAATGGTATGTTGGCCTTCGTAGTAAGAGGGTTCGAGTACAGGAACAAGGATGTCTTGCTGCAGTTGTACAGGGCCTTGGTGAGACCACATCTTGAGTATTGTGTGCAGTTTTGGTCACCTTATCTGAGGAAGGACGTTCTTGCCATGGAGGGAGTGCATCGAAGATTCACCAGGCTGATACCTGGGATGGCAGGAATGACGTACGAGGCGCGATTGTGTCGATTGGGCTTATACTCACTGGAATTTAGAAGATTGAGAGGGGATCTCATCGAAACCTATAAAATTCTGTCGGGTCTGGACAGACTAGATGCAGAAAAGATGTTTCTGATGGCCGGGGAGCCCAGAACCAGGGGTCATAGTCTAAGGATAAGGGGTAAGCCATTTAGGACTGAAATGAGGAGGAATTTCTTCACCCAGAGTGGTGAACCTGTGGAATTCTCTGCCACAGAGGGCGGTGGAGGCCAGTTCATTAAATATATTCAAGAAAGAGTTGGATATGTTTCTTAAGGCTAAAGGGATCAAGGGATATGGGGAGAAGGCAGGGACCAGGTACTGAATTTGGATGATCAGCCATGATCTCATTGAATGGCGGAGCAGGCTCAAAGGGCCGACTGGCCTACTCCTGCTCCTATCTGTTTCTGAAGATAGATGTGATGTACCTGGCTTGGATGTACTTGATGTTGACATCACTGCTTGAGCATCAAATAGCTTACATATGAAAATGAAAAGGCAAGCTGATCCATCAAGCCTGCCCCACATGATGATGAAACACCACCTTGCCTCCCTTCCCCCCCCCCCCCCCCCCCCCCCCAAAAAAAAAAAAATCTATTAAACTGGAATAATATCAATCTGGGTGTTATCCAGTCCTTTTTTATTTTATAGACCTCATCAGGTCTCCTAACTTTATGGTGCTCTAAAGTAAATAGACTAAGGTCCTTGAGCCTATCTGAGTAGCTGAGAGTCTTTTTAAGCTAGGAATCATTTTTGTAACTCTTTCCCCCTCTGGACTTTTTCCAAGGCCACTATCACCCACCATGTGAGGGGACCAAAACTGGGTGCAGTACTCCATATGCAGTCTGACCAGCAATCTGTACAGTGACAATTGTGTCCTTTGCTTTACACTGGTTTTATTAAAACAATCCAATACCCTATTGGCTTTAGCTACAGTTCTCTACATTAGTCATGAACTTTCAATGATCTGTGCACAATAATACTACTTTCAGTATTGTTTGCTGGAAATTGTGTATATTCTGTGGGCCTACCAATGTGCATGACATTGTTTATCTAGATTAAATGCTGGTTGCTAATGTGACCCACTCCCCCAGTACCTTTTTTTTATCGAGGCTTTCTGAAGGTCCAGCTAGACCATGTCTACCAGATTGTCCTTGTCCACTACCCTAGTGACTTACTCAAAAGGCAGGACCTATTTTCTGAATCTGTTGTGAATTTCTAATGGCCCCTTCCCCCTTCAATGATCATAAAGGGCATCTCTTGTGATCCCTTTTTAGCATTTGTATATAACTAGTTAAATAGTCTCTAAACAAACCTGTAGTATATATTGGGCTCTTGATGTTTTTGGTAACTTTGTATAGTCTGAATGACTTCAGAATGATACCTTTTATGGGCAAGGTGTGATTTCATACATGACCTGCCTTTTTTCCTCCAATGCAAAATGTTTAGTGTTTTTTTTCCCCCCCTGTAACCATATGCACTTTAGCTTTCATGGATTTCATCACTAGCAAACTGGTACTTGATGCAATTAACACACTTATCCTCAAAAGCCAACACTTTCCCTGGCATTTCATGCCTTCTTGAAACCATGCTGACCTTGCCTGTAGGAACTACATTTGGACAGGAGATGACTAGCTGGTCCATCAAGTCTGTTCCATCCTGACCATGCAATTTGCACAGAGCAGCAATCTCCTGGGAGAAGCAAAAAAACCTTTTTCAATTACAGGAAAACAAACTCCTGGGGAACTGCACTCTGACCCTCTAAGGCAATCAAGTAAGCTCCAGGAGGCCAGTGATTAATCACTAGTCCCCATTAGCCCACCTATTTCCCATTACTGACTTCTGGTTGCAGGAATTTGTCCATATCCCTTTTTGAATGCTTGCAGCAAATCCATGCTCAGCAAACATCGCCAGCCTATTTTAGAGTGTTGACTGTGAAAAGTATTCCTTGGTATCTCATTTACTTCGTGTACCTCAGCCGAATGAAAAGTATTGAGCTGACTTCTGCCCAGTCTGTTTCTTGGCTTAAGTGGCCAATTATTTGTACATTGTTCAGTTTGCAGAATTTTTTGCTTGGTTATATTAAACTGTTTAAATTATATTCTCATTCAATTAAACAAAGGGGCAGATATGATCATGGGAGGGGTGTGAAGTTCTGGTACAATGTGACGAGTTTAAAAAAGCACAATCTCTGCTCATTTAAGTTACAATTATTTCCTCAATGCAAGTAATATTTCTGAGCTGCTCTGAGCTTTTTTTTTCCCCCACAAGCTGACTTTCACCAGATGTTGCAGGGCATAGGTTAATGTAATTGCTTCAGTGTAGACAATTCACCAGTATATCAATCTCTCTAGTGCCAAGAGAATAATAGGAATGAAAATGCCTTGGGCATTTTGCACAGTCTTCCTGCATAGAAATTTCTGGTAGACTCTTGAATTCCTCCAGCTTTACTTGCCTGATTCTAATGAGCACAGCATGAGGACTTTGGTGCAAATAAACTAATTTAATGGCTCACTTCATCTAACTTGTCACTTTGGACTTCATGTCGGTTTACTGTGAATTGCTTTTTGTTCTTCTGCAAGAGGAACAAATGCCTTGGTTCCAAGCTACATGTCAGTTCATTGAGTGAAGTTTGCAGTGGAACTGATTTTTACTTTTTTTTAGGGCCACTTTCATGTATTCAGTTTAAATTTTCTTTGTAGGAGAGGAGCCATACTTGATCTTCACTAATCGCCATGATATCAGGAAACTGGGATTGCGCCACAAAGAGTACAGTCCGGTGGTTGGGCAGCTGAGAAATGCTATGGCGCTTGACGCTGATGTTGCAGAGCAGAGAATCTTCTGGGTTGACTTGGGACAGCAGGCAATTTTCAGGTAATTCAAATGTTGTTGAATCCTTGTAGCTGTTGTAAAAGATCCAATTTGTAAACTTTTGTTCAGTCAGCTCCATCGACAAAGTGCCTACTTTTTGTATTGAACACTTTATGGCTGAATAGTTGCTTTGATTTGATTTTTGTTGTAATTGCAGATGTTTAGTTTCTCTTGGCTGATTTGTAATTGAGTCAAAATGGTAGTTTATTGGCATTTTAAATGGGACTAGTAATCCCAGTGGCATACTAAATTTACTTTGAATTGTGCCTTAAGTTTTATTTAAACTTTTTCTATCGCATCCACGATCTAAACTAAGTGGCCCAGTGAGAACATTCAAAATGGTTTAATGCTAAATGTGCCACAAACCTTTTGTGACATGTCTCAATTTTTGCTTATCTTTTTGGGGTGGGGGAGGGAAATCAGTTGGTGGTTCATCTTTTGATTAAAATTATGGCTGTGTTCTTTGCATAATATCTGGTAATGGTGCAGCCTGCATGGTGATGACTTGGACACACCTAGATCAGTTATAACTATACTGGCACTGTGTTGTGCATTTCAGTCATGAATTAACATGACTTCACCCCAGTTCAAGAGTATTAATTTTTAAATTTGGAGTAAACAGATTCTAACCATTTAGCCTTTCCACAGTATGCTGATGGATAAGCACAAAGGCAGTGCAGATATTTCCAGGATTGTTAACAATGTACAAATTCACGTGGGAATTGCTGTGGACTGGATCTACAAAAACATTTACTGGACTGATGTGGGTGCTCGAACCATATCTGTGGCAAGCTTTGATGGAATCAAAAGGAAGATTCTCTTTGACAGCAACTTGAGGGAGCCAGCTTCTGTAACAGTTGATCCACTATCTGGGTATGAAGCTCTTAAATGTTCTGCAGGGTATTGACATGCAATTCAAAGCACATGTAGTTTTAAGTATTTAAGACTGTTTTTTGATCAGATAACCACAGATGCTAACTATGCAGAAAGTCGGCATTTGTATTACAGAATTTACAGCACGGGAGCCATTTTCCCCCTTTATGCAGGTGCTGATGCTTGTTCTTGGACAGGAGTTGTCTTTCCTTGCACACTTATTTTTATATTCAAATTAATGTCGTTCCCTTTTTAAATGACTGGTCTGTACCTCAATAGCCACTTGTAAAGCATTTTGTTATCATAACCCTTAATTATTTCTAACTTCCCCTTCACTTAATCCTCAGTCTGTTCCTGATTTACTAACCAAAACCACCTTCCTAATTTTGAAAACCTGTTTAGCCTTATTTCTATCCATGAAAACCCTTTTTAGCCTTCATAACTGACCACTCAATTCATACTCTAGTGAATCTTTCGTACATCTTCCATGGTTCTAATGATTCCTATAAAGAGGATGCCCAGAACTGCGCACAACATTCCCAACTGTAGCCAAACCAGTATCTTGCTCTAATTCAACATCACTTCCCTGCATTTACATTCATTGCTCCATGGATAAAATGTAGAATGCCACTTACTTTATGGCCTATTTCTAGCTGCATTTTCATCTATATCTGTATCCAATTAATTTTATATTGGTATCTGAAGTTTCTGATTGATACCAACTTCAATCTGTGCAGTTCTTCAGGGTCATGCTGTGCAGTGAGTGCATTGATCTTTTTATCTTAATCGGCATTGGAACTTGCAGAGAGATTAGTTCAAAGACATGGTTCAGCGCTTGCACATGGGCTAGAAGCAGCCCTTTTTGGAAGACCTGGATCTGCTTAATTATCACACCGCTGTAGCATATGCATGCTGCACTGTTCTGTTTTTTATGCTACAAAATTATTTTAAATCCGATCTACTAGACACTAGAATTTCCACTTTGGGTGCAATTTATGCCCAGATTATATTAGTTTTTTCCACCTAGTTTCTGCTCAAACTCACTTATCACTGAACAGACAATCTGGAATGCACCAGCACAATCAGGTAGCATAGTATAATTTAAATTTTGCTTTCAAAAAAAATTCCTTGATCTATTAAAAATGGTAACTTTGTGCAGCTTGTTAATACAACTGAAGGTTTTTTACTAAGCATTTTAATCAGTCACTTCACTTGAGTAACTGATTTTAAATTACTGGTCATGACTAGCAAATGGTTGTTTTTTAGTTACATTGAGGTACAGTAGTCAGTTTCTTAGTAAATAAAAGAAATCCATTCTAAAACTTTTAAATTGTGCCCAAAAGAACCAACTTAATTTTTTGGAGCCACCTTGAAGGCTGGCAAATGAGTGCAATAGTGGAAACTCCCAATGGTAATTCACCCTGGGGGTGTGGCCAGTTTTGTGGACAAGGCTGGCTTTTAGTGCAAAAGATTGGAAACTAGTTTCCAAACAATTTGCATTTAAAAATCCAATCTCTTGCATGGGTTACAGATTTCTGGCAAAAAATTTGCTTCAAAATTAGATCTCCATGCTGGAAGATGCAACAAAGTAATTTGAAATCAATTTAGAGGCTGTATATGCAGATCATCCTTTGCAATCCCAACCAAGTTTACCCATTATCCATCATTTTGAGTTATGATGAGCTTGTGTCCCACTAAGCTCTTAACTAATTTTCTGATGTCCAGGAGTCCGTTTACACTAAAATGTGTGAATATCCCCAAAACATTAAAGAAAATCCATTGAATTTAACCAATTCACCCAATCCTCCCCCCCCCCCCCCCCCCCCAAGATAAAAGCAGTTTCCTTGGCTGATGGTGTGCTTTAAGCTGTTCTGGTTTTTTCTAGGTTGACTTTGTGTAACCATCATGGGCATCTCCATTTCTGGCTTCATATTACATTTTTTGGACTTGGATTCCATATGTAGCTTTCATCACTGCAGTTACTTGCTTTTGTCCAAGTTCTTGAGTGAGTTGCATGTATCACCATAGCAAAGCACTCACTTGGTGGGGAAAAGAAACTTGTATACTTAAGTAGGAAATTATACACACTTGGAACCATGTAAACATGCAAAGTAATTGTGCCCACTTCATCTGAAGTTGTAAATTAGCTATGCCAAAATCTTCAAACCAGTAATCTGAAGCACAGTTCAATTTTCAATCTTATATGGTAATCTCATTGAGCTACACTGATGTATGGTGTATACCTTGACTTTCAGATGGTAGGAATCAAAAGTTGGTGTGCCACCATTAAGTGTAATGCAGCAACTAGGTGGAACAGCAATGTTATTTCTTAAATTCTACTGTTCTAGTCATCAAGGACAACTCTGATTGCATTAATTGTTACTACTTATTTACAGGTATATTTATTGGTCAGACTGGGGTGAACCATCAGTAATTGAAAAAGCAGGAATGAATGGTGTTGATCGCAAGCTCCTAGTTACTAGAGACATTGAATGGCCAAATGCCATTGCACTTGGTGAGTAGACTCTTGAAAGGACAGATTTTTTTTGGTTTTGTTTTAAAACTACAGCCTGGTTTATTCAATTCCACTTGCCTACAGATTATGTGAAAAACCGTCTATATTGGGTTGACTCTAAACTGCACACACTGTCGAGTGTCGATGTGGCTGGACAGGATAGAAGAACTGTGCTTTCCTCGCATGAATTTCTGGCTCATCCTTTTGGTGTGTCAATATTTGAGGTAAGGTATTTGATATTAAAGTTTGTATAACTGCAGCAGTATTAAATAAGTTACTATATCTGAATATTCCAGTTTCAAAAAAAATTAAGAAATAATACTTGAGATTCTATGAAGTTTTGGAAGATTCTTGGGTTTTACTGAAACTCCACTGAGCAGCTTGTATTGGATACATCTGAATTTTTTCTGTGAATTGCATTCTTGTCTGTTCCTCTAATACCCAACTGCCCACAGCCAAGAGGGCAGATGGTCTGTTGAGGCTGCACAAGGATGATTACAATCTTGTCCTTCAGGAGCATCTGGCCTCTACTCAGCATCTTTATGGCTGCTGGTCCATATTCATGTACATTAACTGTAGTGTGGAGCATTGTAATATTGAGTGTAGCGATTGATGGATTTTGGCTTTTAGAAAGTGTGGGCAAAGTTTCACGTGATGCATTCTAGGTGACTCTACTAAACATCAGTTATAAAAGTGAACACAAACTCTGTAAAGTTAATTGTAAATGCCTGTACAGCAATTCTACCCAGTAACCCTAGCTATAGTGCAAAGCATGTGAAGTTAGAAAATGTATCCACCACTGGAATGTGGATTTTCATGATTAACATTGACTCCATTTGCCTGATATGAACTTTGAAAGTGGTCTTATTTCAGGATCGTATCTTCTGGACTGAGTCTAACGCTATCTATGGAGCTAATAAATTCACAGGAAAAAATCTGATTACATTAATCTCCAACCTTCAGGAACCTAAGGACATCATTGTCTATCATGAGCTAGCACAGCCATCAGGTAGGAAGTCAAGCAATTTAACATCAATTTAAATGGGGAAAAACTGCTTATAAATTAGTCTTTTCAAAATAAGATTATACTATGGTAACATTACTGTTCAGTTTCATGGATCAGTCACTTAATGTATAGTAGCCTCTCTCTAGCTAGAAATTAAACCAGTTTTTTGACAGCCATGGTTGCATTTGCAAACAATAAAATGATCAAAATTAGATCTCCAAATTCTGAATTGTCCTACAGTTACATTTTTTGGCCCAGCATTTGTGGTGGGAAACTGACCAACCTCCAGGATGTTGCACATGTGCATCCTAATGTGAATCATGAAGTTGCGTCAGTCATTCACTGCTCCAACACTGGCTGCGCTGTGGGGACCACCCACCCTGGACAGCTGGCAATCGGTGTAATCTATCAATTGGAAACTAATTTAACTTTGGCTCTTCTGCTGTTAAATACCCCATTAAAAGTTAGACCCAATTACACTTTAATCCAAAGGGGTTTTAACAGCATATTGACTGCTACAGACATTGGCCCTGAAACACTAACTTTTATTGTAAGGTGTCAAATTTATCTTAATAGTTTCTTCATTATTTCAGGTTTGCCTTTTTCCCCATGTGAGCCCCAACCTCTGTTTTGCACTCATATTTTTAAAAATTAAAATCAAAGGAGCTTACAAAGTGTGACTCGGTAGCAGAGTCCTGAAGGGTATAGCTGCCACTGGGTTTGTGGTGAGAACAAACGCTCGGGAAAATCCAACCTTGTCCTTGTTCTCACCAATCTATCTGTTGCAGGTGCATCTATCCATGACCGCATTGGTGGCAGTGCCTACCACAGTCCTTGTGGAGACTAAGTCCACTCTTCAGAGGACACCCTCCATGTGTAGCACTACCAACTTGCTAAATGGGATAGATTCAGAACAAACCTAGCAGCTCAACTGGGCATCCATGAGGGGCAGCAGATTTGTATTCCACCACAATCTAACCTCATGGCCCAGCATATCCCTCACTCTACCATTGCCATCGAGTCAAGGGACAAACCCTGGTTCAATGAGTCCAGGAGCAGCACCAGGTGTACCAAAAAGAGAGGGGGGGGGGGAGCTGCAACACAGGACTACATGCATGCTAAACAGAAGCAGCATGCTATAGACAGCTAAGTGATCCCACAATCAACAGATCAGATCAAAGCTCTACAATCCTGCCACATCCACTCATGTATGGTGGTGGACAATTAAACAATTAAGAGAGGAGGAGGCTCCATGAATATACCCACCTTCAATTAATAGCACGTGAGTGCAAAAGACAAGGCTGAAGCATTTGCAACCAGCTTCAGCCAGAAGTGCCAAGTGGATGATTCATCTTGGCCTCCTCCTGAAGTCCCCACCATCACAAGCCCATTCAATTCACTCGACGTGATGCCAAGAAATGGCTGAGCGCACTGGATACAGCAAAGGCTATGGGACCCAACAACATCCTGGCTGTCATGCTGAAAACTTGTGCTCCAGAACTAGCCGTGCCTCTAGCCAATGTGGAAAACTGCCAGGGTATGTCCTGTCCACAAAAAGCAGGATAAATCCAATTACCGCTCTCGGTCTACTCTATCAGCAAAGTGATGGAAGGTGTCGTTGACTGCTATCAAGTGGCACTTGCTCACCATTAACCAGTTCCCTGATGCCCAGTTTGGGTTCCACCATGACCACTCTGCACTAGACCTCATTACAGCTTTGGTCCAAACATGGATGAAAGAGCTGAATTCCAGAGGTGAGTGACTGCCCTTGACATCAAGGCAGCATTTGACTGTGGTATCAAGGAGCCCTAGTAAAGTTGAAGTCAATGGGAATCTGGAGGGAAACTCACCACTGGCTAGTCATACCTAGCACAAAGGAAAGTGGTTGTTGGTCAATTGCCTCAGGGCAGTGTCCTAGGCCCAACCATCTTCAGCTGCTTCATCAATGACCTTCCCTCCATCATAAGGTCAGAAGTGGGGATGTTTGCTGATGATTGCAGTGTTTCTTTAGTTCCATTTGCAACTCAATGAAGCAGTCATGCCCACATGCAGCAAGACCTGGATGGCATTCAGGCTTGGGCTGATGGTCATTGCCTGGCACAAGTGTTACACTCTACCTATCTCCAATAAGAGAGTCTAACCACTGTCTCCCCCCCCCCCCCCCCCCCCACCCCACCCCATAAATGTTGACCTTGCCAGTGATGCCCACATGCCAGGAATAAATTTTAACAAGAACAATTTCCTGGTTTGCTGTCTGAGAATTCTGCATTTTGACTGACTCCTTAGGCAGCCTGTTGATGTTACAGCTCGCATTAGGGATTCCCCATTAATTTGTTTATTTCAATTGCATATCTGAAAAGCCAAACTTCTTGCCACAGATCACTAAGATTTTTATGGGAAGCTTACTTCGGGGCCAGTGGCAAATGCTTTTGCTTTGCCACTGATCACACATTATGGGCCAATTTCTTATTTTTATGTTTCAAAATGCAAATATGCATTATTGGATTCTGCTCACCACATGATGATATGTTTTTTTTTGTTCCGAATATCCATGTTTAATGCAAGTTTGCCCCACTCAGCATATTAACTATAGATAAAGGAAATGGTAGAGTTTTGGCTACCCTGTTCTGCTTAACTACTGACACTGCCATTTGTTGGTCTTTGAACAAAATATTCAAAGATTGCTTTTAGCCTTCCCCTCATCGAAGGATTGTAAATGCAATGTAACAATACTAAAATATATAATTTTAGTACTCCAGGTTTAAGAAAATAAACTGACTTTTTGGTGAATTCCTGTTGCTGATCTTGCATTAAAACTGGCAAGAAATGCCAAATTTAACATCAAACTTATTTTTTTTAAAGAAACCTGAGCCTGAATTTTCAGGCAGCAAAATGCCTGCAGTTTGAGAATTTTAATCCAGTCCCCAACACTTCTACCATCCACATTTATCACAGGCAGCTGCCTATATCTGACAGTGATGGCCATTTGCCAGTACCATAGTAAATGAAGAGGCAGCGCTCAACTAACATTGGTAGTGTTTCCACTCTTGCGCTAGTTTTGTCTGCGCAATTAACCTGAAATCAGCATAATGCAAGCAAAGGTTCACAGAATTTTAAGCGCAAATAGTTTCCGATCTCTTGCACTGGTTTAGAAACCATTGTGCTAGAAGCCAGCCCTGACCGCACCCCCAGGATGAATTAATTACCATTGGGAGTTTCTGCTAATTTCACTTGTTTGCAGGCCTTTGAGGAGGCTCTTAAGCTGGTTCTTTTGGGTGCAAGGACACACTGGCATGTGTTTAAAAGCTTTTGAATGTCATTTTTCACTACTGTGCCCTAATGTAACTAGCAAATGGTTCTGTATGAAGTCAGTCAGTGACTTTAAAATCCAGTTACTTATGTGGTGGATCAACAGTGATTAAAGTAATTTTTGTGGGGTAAACCAATTACTGCTGTATTAATAACCAATAAGTTAGTGCACTGGAATATTTTTAAAGCAAATTTTTTTTAAACTTGCATATTGCAAACGTTGCCTGATTTACACTGGTCCATGGCCAATTTTGGTGGTTGGTGATATGCAAATGAGTGGAAAGTTGAGAAACTTAAATCAGTGCAATTTACACTGCCCAATTTACCCCATTAAGCGAGTGGCTATTTCTGGCAGTTTGAGTTCTTCACTGCTCATTAATCTTGCAGATTTAACTAACGCCCCTCTATCTGTGATGTTCATATTTTATACACTGGGAATTTTTGACACTGTTCAGAATTAAATGAGTTGTATGGGAGCAAACTAAGATTGGATTAAAATATCTACGCTAGAACCTAGTGTATTACAAAAGCCAGACCTTGTAGACTGGAGTACATATTGCAAGTTTTAATCTAGCCTTGATGGAATGCATGAAGATGAATGAGACTACATTAATTTCAGTTTGCTTGATTTAAACTGTACATGCTTTGCTGTTTGGTCTCAATCATGCGGCATTGGTAATCAGTTTTTGATGTGATTGGTTTTGCCATCCATTGCTTGTAGCAAGTAATCACTAACCTAACTGCTATATGCAGTTGGGAATGTATGAAATAAACTCTTCCAATGAGAGAAAGCAAATCTTGTATTGCAATACTTTGAAGCTTGGCCTGTTGGCTACAAGATTAGATCTGGCTATCAATATCTTGGACTTTGAGCTGTCTTGCATGAGAAGAATGCTGATTTCTGTCAACATTGATTTTGAAAACTTGTGTTTGCAGGCAAAAACTGGTGCAATGAGAAGTTGAAGAATGGAGGGTGTAAATACATGTGTCTCCCAGCTCCTCAGATCAACAGTCACTCTCCAAAATACACCTGTGTGTGTCCATCTGGAATGGTGCTGCAGAAGGATGGACAGCACTGCAGAATGGGTATGAGCATGAAGTGGTTTATTTGCTACTTCATACAATTGCTTTATTACCTAGATACATCTAATCTCCACAGTAAGTCATCTATTGGTAGAGTAGATGTAGAGCAGGAAATCCCACTTATGTTCTTATTCCAAACATGACAAGATTTGCAAAATTAAATGTCTTGGCTTAAACCAAGTCATGAGTTACAGCCTCAAACTGACTGGTGTAGCTTCCTTTTCATTCTGCTCTGCCTCTTTTACAACTACTGGGTAAACCTAGACAATGCATCTAGAAATCAAATGGTCAACACTGATTTCAAAAGGGAAGGTCATGCTTGACCAACCTTACTGAATTCTTTGAAGAGTAGACAAGGGTAATGCAGTCTGATTTTCAACAGACCTTCAAGGTATTGCATAATAGACTCATGACTAAGGTCTGAGCATGTGGAGTCAGGGGGGATAAGTAGAATGGCTAGCATTGGCTATAGAACAGAAGACAGTATAGGTTAAAGGTAGTTACTCAGACTGGCAGGGAGTGGTGTTCCAGAGGGATATGTGCTAGACCATTGCTGTTCCTCACTTACAAATTATTTGGAATCTTAAGTACAATTTCAAAATTTGTGGATACCAAATTGGGGTGTGTAATTGAGGGGAAGACTGACAAAATAAAAGCAGAATGGGTGTAAATGACATTAATTTCAATATAGGCAAGTGTCTGGTGGTACACTTTTTTGTAGGGGAATAAGGGGGCCATACTCTCTGGATAATTAGTCTAAATGGAGTAGAGGAGTATAGGGATATGAATGTACAAATCATAAATGTAGTGACAAATTAACAAGGCCATAAAAAATACAAACTAAGCAAGAGTTCATTTCTAGAGGAATAGAATTGAAAAGCAGGGAAGTTGTTAAACTTGTATAGAACCTTGGTTAGACCACATTTTGAAGTAGTGTACAGTTCTAGTCTCTATTACAAAGGATAGAGACACGAGAAGGTGTGGGGAACAAAAAATGGTTTACAAGTCTATCAGAACTGAAGTTGTACCTGTCAAAAGACTGAACAGACTGTCTTTTCTCTAGAAAAGAGAAGGCTGATGAATATAGAAAAGAGAAGGCTGATGAATAACCTAAGAGGTCTTTAAAATTATGAAGGGTTTGATGGGTTAGAAGCAGATGTTTCCACTTGTAGGGGAGTCCAGAATTGAGGCTTTAATGTAAGATACTTGCTAATAAATTCAATAAAGAATTCGGGAGAAACTACTCTACCCAGAGTGGTTAGAATGTGGAACTTGCTACCATATGGAATAGTTGAGGTGAATAGCATAGAAGGGAAGCTAGATAAGTACACGAGGGTGAAAGGCATAGAACAATATGCAGATAGAATTTGGATGAAGTAGGGTGGGAGGAAGCACAAACATCAGCATTGACCAGTTGGGCCAAATGGTTTGTTTCTGCTGTGAATTCTATGTAGCCACACCACCCTCCAATGCTTTTTTTTTTTTTCCCCCTCTGCTATCCAGCTCTGGATTAACCTCATTTGGTTCATTTTTCACACTGGCTATGATTGTACAAGTATCTGACATTGGCTTTCTTCCTGACCCTGCACTGTTATCTTGTCCTCCAAGGATTTATCCTCCGAGCCCCTCTTTATCTATACGCTGACCCTTTGTGCCATCATCCACAGACATGGGGTTAGCTTCCACATGTACACTGGTGACACTATCTCAAGTTTCCTGCACTACCATTTTTGACCCTTCTACTGCCTCCTATCAGACTGCATGTCAGCCAGTTGGTCTTCTCCAATGAAACATTGGTAAGACCAAAGCCGCCATCTTCAATGCCTGCCATAAACTCTACCCTTGCCACCAATTCCATCTGTGGCAGTTGTCTCTGCAGAACCAGACTATTTGCAACCTCTGCATCCTATTCAACCCTGAGCTAAGCTTCTGACCCCCATATCCTCCATCACAAGGACTGCCTACTTCACTTAACATTGTCTCTGTCCATCTGCTGCCAAAACATCATTGATGCCTTTGTCACCTTCAGACTTGACTATTCCAATGCGCTCCAGGCTAGCCTCCCAACACCCACCCCCTCAGCTTAAGCTCATCTGAAACTCTTACCCTTGTGTGTCCCCATTGCTCATGATCTCCTTTCTCCTCTCCTCTTTCCCCCCCCTCCCCCCCCCCCCCCCCCCCACAACATATGCATCAAACTTGACACTCTTCACTTGCTCCTATCTCTAACCATTTTCAGCCCTAAAGCTGCCCCCACTCTCAAGTTCTGTTCATCATCCTCTTCACCCCACTTTTGGCAGCAGTGCCTTCATCTGCCTAAGCCCCATGCTCAAAATCCCTCCCTA
This sequence comes from Somniosus microcephalus, assembly GCF_052327205.1. Lineage (NCBI taxonomy): Eukaryota > Metazoa > Chordata > Chondrichthyes > Squaliformes > Somniosidae > Somniosus > Somniosus microcephalus. Next base: position 97,248,639 of record NC_140987.1, on the reverse strand, counting down.
AACTCCTGCCTCCTCAAAAACCCACATCTTTGGCCATGTTTTGTTATTCCACCTAACTTTTGGGTTAGTGTTTATTTTTCCTCTTGCCTCAGTCTTGATGTTAAAGGTGCTATATTAATGCAATTTTCTGTTCAGAGTATTCACAAGTTTCTGCAACTGGGTTAAAATGTTAATATAAATGCCAAATACTGGAAACTTGAATAAAAATAAAATGCTGGAAATACTCAGTGGGTCAGGCAGCATCTGTGGAGAAACATTTAACATTTCAGGTCAATGACCTTCAGAACTCACTTTAAATTGTCATTTTATGTTTGAGTACTCTTGTGAAGTGCCTTGGAATGTATTACTATGTTAAAGGCACTATATAAATACAAGTTGTAAAGAAAAGTGCAAGTTTTCACCAGACAGATTTAGAATACAGAAGGATAGCTGGCAATTATTTTAATCAAATAAGATAACCACTGATGTAGGAAAATGTAGCATCTTGGGCCTCGGCTATTTACAATCTATAATGACTTAAAGGGACTGAGTAATGTATCCAAGTTTGCTGATACAAATCTAGATGAGCAAGTAAGAGTCTGCAGAGATATAGACTAGTTGAGTGGGCAATAAGGTGGCAGATGGAGTATGAGGTTATTCACTTTGGTAGGAAGAATAGAGTTTTTAATGGTGGGACACATGTTCAGAGTTAGGTGTACAAGAAAGAGTTGGCATGCAGGTACAGCAAGCAATGGGGAAGGCAAATGGAATGTTGGCCTTTATTTACAAGGGGGTTGGAGTATAAGAGTAAGGAAGTCTTGCTACAATTGTGCAAGGCTTTGAGACCACACCTGAAGTACTGTGCAGCCTTGGTCTCCTTATCTGAGTAACAATATATTTTCCTTCGAGGCAGTGCAAGAGGTTCACTCGCTTGATCCCTGGGATGAGGGTTGCCCTATGAGATTGAGTAGGTTGGGCCTATACGGACTTTAGAAGAATTGAAAATATAAGATTGAGGGAGATCAACCAGGTAGATGCTAAGAGGTTGTTTCCCTTGGCTGGTGAGCCTAGAACTAGGGGCATAGTCTCAAGATAAGGGGTTGGCCATTTAAGACGGATGAGGAATTTCTTCACTGGGTTGTGAATCTTTGGAATTCTCTACCCCCAAAGGGCTGTGAAAGCTGAGTCATTGAGTATATTTGAGGCGACGATAGATTGTTGGACTCTACAGGGATCAGGAATCAATCGGGCAGGCAAGTGGAGTTGAGGTTTAAGATCATCCATCCTCTTATTGAATGGAGGAGTGGGCTAGAGGGGCCGTACAGCCTACTCTTGCTCCTAATGTTCTTATGTCTCCATTTTTGTATTGCATGAAGATAACTTGTACTGATTTGCATTGAGTGAGCCTGATCATTTTGCTCCAAATTAAAGCAGTTTACTAATTTTTGTATCTGGCTTTCTTACCATGTGGTTTCAGCCCACATTCAAAGATTGGGGGCATGTGCAAAAGATGTGAAGCTCCAGTTCAGGTCACCAGGGTTATTGTTACACCCGAGTTTCATTACTATTTAGTTAGTGAACAGCATGGGTACATTCCTAAATTGTGGTGTGACCCTAAACTTGTAACTAGTTATGCAAAGGATAATGGCCTCTCCAGTATCATGGGTATCCCTACAATCATGGCAGAGTACTGTGCAGTGAAATATATATTCTATAGAAATACTAGGACATGGGAAGCAGTGTTCCTAAATTCTGGATGACTTAATCCATTGAATGGTGCTGTGAATTGTCTAATTTTACTTCATTTATCTTGGCTTTGGTCCGAATGGAAAGTGTCATTGCTTCACTTACAAGTATAAGGAAAATAACAATTCCATTGATAAGTGATTAGATCTTTAACTTCAATGGGAAGCAATTGGGTTCTGGAAAACCATGGTATTAGTGCAACTTTTTAATAGACAAATGTTTGTCTACCTTAAGGTAGACAATCTAATCTGGCTTCATCTAGTCTACTGAACCATTGTCACTTGCTGCTGAACTTTTCTTCACTGACCAGCTCAATGCTTCATATCAGTGTTGATGGATGTAATCATTGAAGGCTGTTTGAATTTCTATGCCCTGTTGTACTGTTTCTGAATGCTTGATTGGTATATGTAAGCTTAATGTGACCATCTGTCCCTGCCAGTGATTAATATTTCTCCTTAAAGCCAACATCTAATTGAGTTGACTGACCTCCAGGGAGTAATCAGCTCAAGCTAGAGGACCTAAAATGCACTTACTGAGAACCTGTCTGAAGATGCATGCGCTTACTGCTTCAACCTTTCTTGTAGTAATACTGCAAAGTAATTTAGTGCTTGGCAAACTTCCCAAATGCTAAGACTAGTGGGATCACCATGCTTGAGTCTGAGACGAAACTATAAACAAATTCAGAAGCCATTTTCCCCATTCTCTCTCTAAGAACACTTGCCAGCTATATAAGCCCAGATAATTTGGGCAAACACTGGCCAGTACTAGGAAGCTTCCTCCTGTTTTGAGCTAGGACCATGTGGGAGGTTGCTCATTTCTGAATTAAGTGGATGTTAGTGAGCTATCTGTAGCATTGGAACATGGTAATCAGTACTTCAGCCAGGCAGGTCTGCCACATTGCTTTGGTAAAAAAATCTCCCATCCTAATATTACCTCGGTGCCAGCGAGACCCTGCTTAAACATCTAATGGTGAGGATTTATGCAGTTGGGAGTGTACAACTTGGGACCTTGCTAGTGATGCATGCTTTGGCATTTGTACATACTGCAAGTCTCTTAATCATGAATAAAAAGTAGGTTCTAAAGCTGCAAAGGTGTTGCTTGTGACAACTGCAGTATTTTTATTTTCTAGTTGCTGTCTGAGTTAATGCAGTCAAATCTCACTTTGAATTGGAATGCCTGCAGGCATGTGTAGGTTGATCTGACTTTAATCTATGAATTTTTAAATTGAATTTTATATAGCTTCAATTCAGCTGCAGCTTCTCTGAGCAGAATATCAAAAGCTTGTGTGAAATTTTCTTAGTGCAATTTTCAACAATGCCTTGGTCGAATAAAGGCCATAAATTGTGCTTTGTCACGCTACTGCATTGCCCTCTAAGCAGTTTGAATACTATATTTGATGAGCTTTACTCACACATTTGCATCCTAATTATAGCAGCAGGAAACTCTCTGCAGGGCAGATCACTGGCAGGACTGAACACCTCCTGATTGGGTGCAGCAGTATTAAAAGCCAAATGTAGGAGTCCGTGACATGCTGGCTTCTGAAAATGCAATTTCTTATAAAATTGTAGATTTTTGATTGCCTTCAGTCTTTTTGGGGGGGAGCACTTCCTGTAGGAAATTTGCCAATGAAACAAGTGATTAGCTCCCTATTATTTGACCATGAACAATTCAGCCATAGAGTCCAAGACAATCCTGGACTGAACTTATTCCCATCTTGGCTATGGTCAGTTGGAGGTGCTGCAATTGGCTTGAATGTACCTCAATTAAGTTTGAGGGTAGTAGTAAAGAAAGGGAAGAGATTCTGCTTGTGATTTTCTTGCTGGAAGTATACTGGTGTGGATGTTGAAGGTCTGGATCAAGCCTGGTTGTGGTCCGTAGCTTATCCATTCTTGGCAAACTGGATTTTTAAAAAAATGTTTCCGCTAAGGTATTGGCAATGGGTTCACTTATTGAACTATACCCGAGGAAGGATTCAACACCTTCAGGGAAGAAAAGATAGCTATTTGCTGAAGTCAAATTTTAATTCATCAATTTTTGCTTTTACAACCTTAATACTGTACTGCAAAATTTGTCACCTGAATTTTTAAACTGACTCCACTAACTAGTGAAATAACGGAAGGATAACGAGGTTGAAAGTTGGCATGTTATACAGATTTAGATTAATTTTAATTGGCATTTCTAGATTAAACCCTGCACAATTTCCATTTTTAATCTGAATAAAACTTGCTCATCAATCAGCTGCTCTTCACTTTACTAGTAATGTTGGATAGCACATCATTCAATGTACATGTTTCTAATTAAATTAAATGTCTCTTACTAGCTAAAACTACCTGTGGAGCAACTGAGTTCAAGTGCTATGATGGACAATGTATACCTAATGGGTGGCAATGTGATGGTGAAGCTGACTGTCATGATGGCTCTGATGAAAGTCAAGAAGTTTGTTGTAAGTAGCTGTACCTAGATGGAATCTATTTATTATAAAACTTAGTGGGAGTATTTTCCCTAATGAGGGTTTATATTTATCTGCTGCTTATTTCAGTACTTTGGAGTCTGCATGGATTAGGTAACCTCAAATGTCCACATTTTGCTTTCTGTGGAGCAAAGCTAACTCCTTGGTGGCTTTCCTCTACTCCCGACTCGTTTGCCTTGCAACATCCATCAAACTTTGTTTCTGACTCTAGCTTCTTGTGCTTCCTTCACCTTCACACCCCCTCTTCCTCTTTTTTTCCCCCTCCCCTGCCCAAAAAATTAATAGCCATGTCTTCAATCACCTAGGCTCCATGCTGTGGCATTCCCTCCTTGAAACCCTCCTCTTTAACCAAGCTTTTGGTCATCTCTTCTAAAATGAGCTCCTGTGCCTCAGCAAGCCCTTTTGTTGTTTTTCAATGTTAAAGGTACTCTAACTGCAAGTGGTTGTAGTAAAATGATCATCAGCTGTCAATCTACAGAATCTGGCTTTCAGAATTCTAGTTCGAGCCATTGAAAATTTTATTTGAGATTAGATTTTTTTAAATGGAAGTAAAAAGATGAGCCATTTCTAACATTTCCCAATTTCTTTTTTTTAAATCAACAGGCAAGAGAACCAGCATTAATCCAGGGAGATGTTTCTGTAAATGTAGAAAATTCAATGTTCATCGTCTTTTACTGTAGAAACTATAAATGGAAAACAGGCTATTTGAGCTATATAGTGAGCAAAAAGGACTAAAGTACTGCTAACTGGGGGTGGGGGGGGTGGAAATCGATGCTTGTACAGCTTTTTAGGGTGGGGAAAGGATAGAACCAGTGTTGCTCAACATCAGTGCTGACTTTCTTTTAAAGATTAGTATCTTGGTACAAACTTTATTTTTAAATTTTGTCTAAACTGTTCCCCTTGAATTTCCTATAATTCTTCAATGCCTATCATGAAGCAACCCTACACTCCAGGCAAAGAAAGCCAAGCACTTAAACTGAAACCTGATTACTTATTTCAGACCTGAAAAGCTGCCCCATTGATCAATTTAAATGTGGCTCTGGATCTCTTCAGTGTATTCCAGTTTCCTGGAAATGTAATGGAGTACAGGACTGTGACTACGGTGATGATGAAGAAAACTGTGGTAAGTTAATTGAGGAAACTCAATTCTGGTCTCTTCAGTTTCATCTTTCTGCCTGGCCCCTTTATGTTCTCCTTTTTCCAATTCACCCTCAAAGTGCTGGTTACACAATTGGAAGATTGACACTACGTGCTATGCTTTCTTGATGTACATGGGTGATGTTTTCCAGCACAACTGTGTCCAAATAGTGCATGGGTGCCCATTTTCTACTCCTTCCACTTCAGCCCATTTAGTGTTGAGTAACATTTCACAATCTTGTATTCATAAGGTAATCTGTCTGCAGCATTCTGCTTGCATGGCTGATCTGTTTGCATAATTGGAGAAAATGGTCTTGCATAGTGCATTTGATTTTAATACATTCTCAGGCTGTGGGCACTGCTGGCAAGGCCAGCATTTATTGCCCATCCCTAAATTGCCTTGACTTAGTAGCTTGTTGGACCAATTCAGAGGGCAGTTAAGTGTTTAATACAACTTGTTAAGCCATGTCAGAAAGCAATTGGGAGTCAACCACATTGGCGTGGGACTGGAGTCTCCGCCAGGCTGGGCCAGGTAAGGATGGCAGATTTCCTTCCCTAAAGGACATTTAACCAGTTGAGTTTGTATGACAATCCAACAGCTCGTGTTTTTTACTGATAGCAGTTTTTAAAATTTTATTGCCAGGTTTTTTAAACAATTCAAATGATCAAACTGGACTCTTGTCTGGGCTATTAGCCCAGGCCTCTGGATTACTAGTCCAGTAATCAGCCCTACACTACCGTAGGATTACGAAGTTACATTTGTAGAGAAGCTGTTTATTCCTTGACTTGATATATTCAAGTTAATTGGTGTTGGACAAGACCTTTGGTTTTTGTTGCTGAGCATTTATAGCTGTATGGCTCATTCTCTAATTATGGAGACTTGACTGGTCCTCTGGCCTGTGTACCTCCTGCAGATAATTGGCTCCCAGGCTGCTACCAACGCCACTCTTGGTAACTAATAAGTTGGTAGAGATGCTCTTCCCATGCAACACATGAAGAATTTGGCACAGGCTTAAACTGTGTCCAGCCTGTGACATAATGTGTTATCTTTGTATCCTGAAGCTCTCAATACTCTTTATCCATACTGTGTAAATATATCCTAGGCTCAAGTAATGTGATTAATAGCAAAATGGTTCACTTAAAATTCAGTTAAATATAGTCAAGTAAATTCTAACATTGGGTAACAGATTTAACAATGAATTGCATTAACGATTTTCCATTTCTGAAGGCATTTAAGTCTTTTAAACACTTTTAAATGGCTTTTAAACATGACTTTTTTTTCCCCCTTTTAAAATATTGTCGTCATCCCTTTTTTTCAGGCCACCTTACTTGTAGTCCAGTAGAGTTCACTTGCTCCAGTGGCAGATGCATTTCCAAGGAATTTATCTGTAATGGTGCCGATGACTGTGGTGATGGAAGTGATGAGAAAAACTGTGCTCCACCTTCCTGTGGCCCACATGAGTTTCAGTGCAGTAATTCTTCAGAGTGTATATCCTTGAATTGGGTGTGTGACCACCATGCCGACTGTGCTGATTGGTCTGATGAATCCCCAGACAACTGTGGGTACACAGCAGCTCCACTTGTCACCTGCTCTCCTAATGCAGTCCAGTGTGGTTCAGGTGAATGTATCCAGCATAAATGGTACTGCGATGGGGATATTGACTGTAAAGATGGAAGTGACGAAGCCAACTGTCGTAAGTTATTTTCTATAAATGACTTCTATGCTTATTTCCTTCATCTACTTGAAGGACATTATTAGAGGAACTTTTGGCACAACCGACACTGATTCTGTGCAGAACAGCCACATGTGGAGTAAAGTTTGTTTTCTGACTCCAGCAATGTACCTGCTGTCAATTTGTTTCACAAATCTTGTTTCCCAAATGGGCATTATGGGGTGAGGGTAATGTTGTTTCTGGTGGCAAGATTTCCTAAACCATAATATCCCAAGTCACTGCAGGTCCCATCCTGAGTGAATATAAGGGAAACTGCCAATGTTTTGTAAGGTGGTTAGCAAAGATAAGCACCCAATGTAAAATAACAAAGAAAACAATTAGGATGTGGAGTGGCCTACATCTACAAGTTCACATTCTGGAAAGGGGGTCCCCAAGACTCATTTTCCACTAAGCTTGTTGGAATAATTCCCAAATTACAGCCAACAAGCCCTTGGATTATTGGCTATAATTTGGGAATAGTCAAATCTAGTTAATCTTGCCATATACATGGTTCAAAATGCCATGCAGCATCAAATAGCAAGTGTGGAACCTCTAAGACTGGATAGGTCATATACTTTGTTCTCCAAGGTGGTGCAGTTATACACTTGACCAACTGAATTAGACATAAGCAGTGTCAGTCAGCCACACAGTAAGGCCGAATCATGGAACAGATCTTGATGTGCCTCAATAAATCCGAGACTCTGTTAGCGAAACAAAACAAGGCTTTTATTGACTTAGAAGGTAACACAGAGGAGAATGTATCTTCCATCCAGAGGTCTGCCGTACTGGATGTGCTGCAGGCTGGGCCAGCTTACATAGGAGCCAGGTATGGGCGGAGCCCTACACAGTACAATACAATGGAAATGAAACTGAAACCAACCACCGTCACAAGCAGAGAAATACTGATGAGTGATGAATGGAATATTTCATCACAGATCTAAAATTCATAAGGCTCCCAACTGCTCCAATATGTGTTGTGGAATCATAGAATATCTCAATAGTTATAGCATGCAGTAGGCCATCAAGCCCATGCTGGCTTTCCAAGAGCACATCAGCTAGTCCCCCTCCTCCACCCTTTCCCTGTAGTCCTGCAAATATTTTTCCTTCAGGTACTTATCCAATTCCTTGTGAAAGCCATGATTGAGTTGGCCTCCACCACCCTTTCAGGCAGTGCATTCCAGATCCTAACCACTCTCTGCATTTATATTTTTTTAAAAGTTTTTCCTCATGTCTCCTTTTGGTTCTTCTGCCAATCACCTTAAATCTGTGTCCTCTGGTTGTCTACCCTTCTGCCAATGAGAACAGTTTCTCTATTTACTGCCTAGACCCCTCATGATTTTGAACACCTCTATCAAATCTCCTCTCCACCTTCTCTGTTCTAAGGAGAACAACCCAAGCTTCTCTAGTCTATCCACGTAACTGAAACCCCTCATCCCAGGAATCATTCTCGTGAATCTTTTCTGCACCCTCTCTAAGGCCTTCATCATTCCTGAAGTGCAGTGCCCAGAATTGGACACTACTCCTGCTGAGGCCGAGCCGATACAGGCTCATCATAACTGCCGTGCTTTTGTACTCTATGAAGCCCAGGATCCCATTTGCTGTTTAACCACTTTTTTCAACCTGCCCTGCCACCTTCAATGATTTCTGCACATTATACCCCTAGGTTTCTGTTCATGCACCTGCTTTAGGATTGTACCCTTTAGTTTATATTGCCTCTCCTCATCCTTCCTACCAAAATGTATCACTTTGCACTTTTCTACGTTAAATTTCATCTGCCACAAGTCTACCCATTTCACCAGCTTGTCTATGTCCTCTTGATGCCTATCACTATCCTTCTCACTGTTCACCATACTTCCAAGTTTTGTCATCTGCAAATTTTGAAATTGTGCCCTGTACACCCAAGTCCTTAATATACATCAAGAAAAGCAGTGGTCCTAGTACTGACCCCTGGGGAAAACCACTACACCTTCCTCCAGTCTGAAAAACAACCAGTCACCACTACTGTTTCCTGTCACTTAGCCAATTTTGTATCCATGCTGCCAGTTTCTTTTATTCCATGGGCTTCAACTTTGCTGGCAAGCCTATTATGTGGCACTTCACCAAATGCCTTTTGGAGGTCCATGTACACCACATCAAACTCATTGCCCTCATCAAAAAACTCACTCAAGTTAAACATGATTTACCTTTAACACATCTATGCTGGCTTTCCTTAATTAATCCACACTTGTCCAAGTGATTAACTTTGTCCCTGATTTAGTTTCTAAAAGCTTCCCCACTACTGAGGTTAAACTGACTGGCCTGTAGTTGCTGGGTTTATCCTTGCACCCTTTTTTGAACAAGGGTGTAACATTTGCAATTCACCAGTCCTCTGGCACCACCCCATATCTAAGGAGGATTGAAAGATTATGGCCAGTACCTCTGCAATTTCCTCTGCATCCTAGGATGCATCCCATCCAGTCCTGGTGACTTATCTACTTTAAGTACAGCCAGTCTTTCTCGTAGCTCCTTTATCAATTTTTATCTCACAGTATCTGCACTACCTCCTCTTTCACTGACTTTGATAGCATCTTTGTCCTTGAAGACAGATGCAAAGTAGTCACTTAGTACCTCAGCTATGCCCTCTGCCTCCATGCAAGGGTTTTTTGGTCCCTAATTGGCCCCACCCCTCCTTACTACATGTTTGTTTATATGCCTAGAAGACTTTTGAATTCCCTTTTGTTAGCTGCCAAGCTATTCTCGTACACTTTGCCCCATATATTTTCTTTTTCACTTCCCACTCTGAACTTTCTATATTGTATTCTCAACTTGACATCTGTCTACATGTGTTTTTTTCTGTTTCATCTTGCACTCTTGTCATCCAGGGAGCTCTGGCTTTAGTTGCCCTACCTTTCCCCCTTGTGGGAATGCACCTTGACTGTACCTAAACCATCTCTGCTCTGAAGGCAGTCCATTGACTGTTTTGCCTACCAATCATTGATTCCAATTTACCCAGGCCAAATCAGTTCTCAACCCAGTGACATTTACCTTCCTCCAATTAAGTAACTTTACTCTAGATTGTTCCCTGTCCTTTCCATAGCTAGTCTAAACCTTATACTATGATCTCTGTTCCCTAAATATTCCCCTACTGTCACTTGACCCACTTCATTCCCCAGATCCAGCAATGCCTCCTTTCTTGTTGGGCTAGGAATATACTGATCTAAATTTCTCCTGGACACTTCAGAAATTCTTTCCTCCTCTGCCCTTTTACACTTACTATTGCAATCTATATTACAATAATTTAAAGTCCCCCATTATCACCACTACTCCAACATTCTTGCACCAGTTTCATTCTTGTTCTCCTCTCTCCCCCTCTCTCCTTCCTCCTCTCTCTCTCTCTCTCTCTCTCAATCCAATCCTGCTCTAATCACCATGACCTCATATTCCCATGTCTATTTGCACCTGCAGCTCACGAACCTTTTTACCATGTTTTGTGTGTTTCCACACATGCACTGTAAATCTATCTTAGAACTTGTATTAGTCTGACCCCACCCAATACCTGACTTTCTTACTCTAGTGCTGTCTGTCTCCCAATGCTTTGTGCACTTTGTTTCTCTTTTCTAATGCTATATCTGGGTGCCTCTCTTTTCTAATGCTATATCTGGGTGCCTATTTCCCTCCACCACCCCCCCCCCCCCCCCCCCACCCCTTGCGAGGACATTGGTTCTGGCTCTGTTGAAGTGTGGCCTATAAATGTCCCAGGAATCTGAAGCTGTCCCATCTCTCCAGCCATGCATTCATCTGCTCTATCCTTATTTCTATATACTCAATAGCTCATGGCACTGGGAGTAATCCAGAGATTGCTACCTTTTTTTGAGTTCCTGCATTTTAATCTCAACTCCCTAAAATCTGCCTGCAGGGATGAAGGTTTATTGTACATATAAAAATAGAACTGAGCAAGTTAATTGCAGTGATTCAATAAAAGGATGTGTATATAGTCTACAGTTGCTTTGTCAATATTTACATCTGACCACTTGCCCCAAAAGCATCCTTTAAATGCCTGGTGCTCATGGCTTCAATTTAATGAGGAGCAAAGTGGATGGGCCAGATTTTGCTGGAGTGAGGCACCTTGTGGTGTGCCCCACTATCTAGACTTAAATTGCTGCTTTAGGTTTTAAGTTTTTGCCCAATGTTGCCAAAAGTGTGAACTGTTAATGGCACAATGAGGGCATCTGGGACTTTGGTGACCAATGGGACCAACTGTTTCTCCTCCAATGAGATTTAAGCAGTGAACAGAGGAAGCCGAGAAGGTTGAATTAAGAGTGGGTGAATTCAATGTCAAATCAAGTAGAGAAATGGAGGGAAAGAAATTGGATTGAATGACAGACTAAGAAGTAAAACAATAAAATTTGACTTAAATCTCCAATTCACAGCCTGAATGAATGAGACTCATAGAAACATGAGTAGGCCATTTGGCCCCTTAAGCCTGCTCTGCCATTCAATGTGATCATGGTTGATCATCCAAATTCAGTACCCAGTCCCTGCTTTCTCCCCATACCCCTTGATCCCTTTAGCCTTAAATATATCCAACTCCTTCAATATATTTAATGAATTGGCCTCTACCGCCTTGTGGTAGAGAATTCCACAGGTTCACCACTCTCTGGGTGAAGAAATTCCTCCTCATTTCTGTCCTAAATGGCTTACCCTTTATCCTTAGACTGTGACCCCTGGCTCTGGACTCCCTGACCATCGGGAACATCCTTCCTGCATCTAGTCTGTCCAGTCCTGTCAGAATTTTATAAGTTTCAATGAGATCCCCTCTCCTAAACTCCAAGTATAAGCCCAATCTCTCCTCAGTCATTCCTGCCATCCCAGGTATCAGCCTGGTGAATCTTTTTGAACTCCTTCCATGGCAAGAACATCCTTCCTCATAGTGACCAAAACTGCACACCATACTCCAGGTGTGGTCTCACCAAGGCCCTGTACAACTGCAGCAAGACATCCTTGTTCCTGTACTCGAACCCTCTCGCTACAAAGGCCAACATACCATTTGCCTCCTTAACCACCTGCATGCTTAACTTCAGCGACTGGTGCACAAGGACGCCCAGGTCTTGTTGCACTTCCCCTTCTCCCAATCTATTGCCACTCAGATAATCTGCCTTCCTGTTTTTGCCACCAAAGTGGATAACCTCACATTTATCCACATTATATTGCATCTGCCATACAACTGCCCAATCACCCAACCTGTCCAAATCATCCTGGAGTTTCTCCGCATCCTCCTCGCAGCACACACGCCCACCCAGCTTTGTCTGCAAATTTGGAGATATTACATCTAGTTCCCTTGTCTAGATCATTAATATATATTGTGAATAGCTGGGGTCCAAGGACCGATCCCTGCAGTACCCCACTAGTCACTGCCTGCCACTCGGAAAAAGACCCGTCTATTCCAAATCTTTGCTTTGTCTGCCAACCAGTTCACTGTCCAAGTCAATACTTTGCCCCCAATCCCATGTGCCTTAACTTTACATGCTAATCTCTTATGCGGGACCTTATCAAGCCTTCTGAAAGTCCAAATACACCACATCCACTGGTTCTCCCTTATCTATTTTACTAGTTACATCCTCAAATTCCAGTAGATTAGTCGAGCATGATTTACCTTTTGTAAATCCATGTTGACTTTGTCCGATCCTGTCACCGTTTTCCAAGTGCTCTGCTATTACATCTTTTATAATGGACTCTAGCATTTTCCCCATTACTGATGACAGGCTTACCGGTCTGTAATTCCGTTTTCTCTACCACCTTTTTTGAATAGTGGGGTAACATATATTAGCTACCCTCCAATCCATGGGTACTATTCCAGATTCCATCGAATGTTGGAAGATGATCAGCAATGCATCTACTATTTCTAGGGCCACTTCCTTCAGTACCCTAGGATGTAGATTCGGGCCCTGGGGATTTAGCAGCCTTCAATCCCATCAATTTCCCTAACCCCATTTCCCTACAAATACTGATTTCTTTCAGTTCCTCCCTTTCATCAGAACCAGAGCGGGACAAATATCCTTGTGGGGAGGTTTGCTAGCACTGTTTGGGGGGGTTAAACTAAAATGGCAGGGGGTTGGGAACCTGAGCAGGGAGACAGAAGAAAGGAAAACCAGGATAAAAGCAAAAGATAGGAAGGAGAAAAACAAAAGTGGCAGTCAGAAATCAATGGTTTAAATCAAACGTGGCCGCAGTAAATAATAATTCCAATAGGTCTAAGTGTTTATTTAAAAAAAAAAAAAAAAAAAGCAAGCCTGAAGGCTTTGTCTTAATGCAAGGAGCATTTGTAATAAGGTGGATGAATTGGCTGCGCAAATAGAGGTAAACTAATACGATTTGGTTGGGATTACAGAAACGTGGCTCAAGGATGGCCAAGACTGGGAACTCAACAGCCAGGGGTATTTGATATTCGGGAAAGATAGGCAAAAAGGAAAGGGAGGTGGGGTAGCATTACTGGTTAAAGGAGGGATTAATACAATTGTAATGAAGGATATTAACTCTGATGTGGAATCTATGGGTAGAATTGAGAAATACTAAGGGGAAAAAAACATTAGTGGGAGTGGTATATAGACCTCCAAACAGCAAGGTGAAGGTTGGGGATGGCATTAAAAGGGAAATTAAAGAAGTGTGCACTAAGGGCACAGCAGTCATCATGGGTGACTTTAACCTACATATAGATTGGGCCAACCAGATTAGTAACAATACTGTGGAGGAGGAATTCCTGGAGTGTTTACAGGATGGTTTCCTGGACCAATATGTCAAGGAACCAACCAGAGATCAGGCCATCTTAGACTGGGTATTATGTAACGAGAGGATTAATTAGCAATCTTGTTGTACGAGGCCTCTTGGGTCGGAGCGATCATAATATGATCGAATTCTTCAAGATGGAGAATTAAGTAGTTGACTCAGACAAGGGTCCTCCATTTAAATAAAGGAAACTACGATGGTCTGATGAGCGAGTTGGGTAGGATTGAGTGGGGAATGGCGCTCAAAGGGCTGATGGTGGATAGGCAAACATTCAAAGACCGAATGGATGAGCTACAGAATTTGTTCATCCCAGTTTGGCATAAAAATAAAACAAAGGTGACAACCATGGCTAACGAGGGAAATTAGGGATAGCATAAGATCCAAGGAGAGGACATATAAATTGGCTAGAAAAAGCAATAATCTGGAGGATTGGGAGCAGTTTAGGAGTCAACAAAGGAGGACAAAGGGATTAATTAAGAAAGGGAAAATAGAATGAGTAAGCTAGCGGGTAACATAAAAACTGACTAAGCTTTTATAGATATGTGAAGAGAAAAAGATTGAAGTCAAGCGTAGGTCCCTTAGTCAGAATCAGGGGAATTTATAATGGGAAACCAGGAAATGGCAGACCAACTAAATACAGGCTTTGGTTCTGTCTTCACAAAGGAGGACACAAATAACCTCCCAGAGATGCTGGGGAACATAGGGTCTGATGAAAGGGTGGAACTGAAAGAAATCAGTATTTGTAGGGAAATGGTGTTAGGAAAATTGATGGGACTGAAGGCCGATAAATCCCCAGGGCCTGATGGTTGACATCCCAGGGTACTTAAGGAAGTGGCCCTAGAGATAGTAGATGCATTACTGGTCATCTTCCAGAACTCGATAGACTCTGGAACGGTACCCATGGATTGGAGGGTAGCTAATGTTACCCCACTATTCAAAAAAGGTGGTAGAGAAAAAGCGGGGAATTATAGACCGGTAAGCCTGACATTGGTAGTGGGGAAAATGCTAGAGTCCATTATAAAAGATGTAATAGAGCACTTGGAAAGCAGTGACCGGATTGGACAAAGTCAACATGGATTTACAAAAGGTAAATCATGCTTGACTAATTTACTGGAATTTTTTGAGGATGTAACTGGTAAAATAGATAAGGGAGAACCAGTGGATGTGGTGTATTTGGACTTTCAGAAGGCTTTCGATAAGGTCCCACACAAGAGATTAGCGTGCAAAATTAAGGCACATGGGATTGGGGGCAAGGTATTGACTTGGATAGAGAACTGGTTGGTGGACAGAAAGCAGAGTTGGAATAAACGGGTCGTTTTCTGAGTGGCAGGCAGTGACTAGTGGGGTACCGCAAGGATCGGTCCTAGGACCCCAGCTGTTCACAATATATTAATGATCTGGATAAGGGAATTGGATGTAATATCTCCAAATTTGCAGATGACACAAAGCTGGGCAGGAGGGTAAGCTGCAAGGAGGATGTCTGGAAACTCAGTATGATTTGGACAGGTTGGGTGATTGGGCAGAAACATGGCAAATGCACTAATGTGGATAAATGTGAGGTTATCCACTTTGGTGGCAAAAACAGGAAGGCAGATTATTATTTGAATGGCAATAGATTGGGAGAAGGGGAAGTACAGAGAGACCTGGGTGTTCTTGTGCACCAGTCACTGAAGGTAAGCATGCAGGTGCAGCAGGCGGTTAAGAAGGCAAATGGTATGTTGGCCTTCGTAGCGAGAGGGTTCGAGTACAGGAACAAGGATGTCTTGCTACAGATGTACAGGGCCTTGGTGAAACCACACCTTGAGTATTGTGTGCAATTTTGGTTGCCTTACCAGAGGGAGTGCAGCAAAGATTCACCAGGCTGATACCTGGGATGGCAGGAATGACTTATGAGGAGAGATTGTGTCGATTGGGCTTATACTCGCTGGAGTTTAGAAGATTGAGGGGATCTCCGAAACCTAAAATTCTGTCAGGTCTGGACAGACTAGATGCAGGAAGGATGTTTCTGATGGCTGGGGAGTCCAGAACCAGGGGTCATAGTCTAAGGATAAGGGGTAAGCCATTTAGGACTGAAATGAGGAGGAATTTTTTCACCCAGAGTGGTGAACCTGTGGAATTCTCTGCCACAGAGGGCGGTGGAGGCTAGTTCATTAAATATATTCAAGAAAGAGTTGGATATATTTTGAGGCTAAAGGGATATGGGGAAAAGGCAGGGACAGGGTACTGAATTTGGATGATCAGCCATGATCACATTGAATGGTGGCGCAGGCTCGAAGGGCTGAATGGCCTTCTCCTATCTTCTATGTTCCCCAAAATCTCTGGGAGGTTGTGTCCTCCTTTGTGAAGACAGAACCAAAGTATGTATTTAATTGGTCTGCCATTTCTTTGTTCCCCATTATAAATTCCCCTGATTCTGACTGCAAGGGACCTATGCTTGACTTCACCAATCTTTTTCTCTTCACATATCTATAAAAGCTTTTAGTCAGTTTTTATGTTTCCTGCAAGCTTACACTCATTCTATTTTCCCCTTCTTAATTAATCCCTTTGTCCTCCTTTGAATCCTAAACTGCTCCCAATCCTCAAGTTTACTGCTTTTTCTGGCCAATTTATGTGTCCTCTCCTTGGATCTTATGCTATCCCTAATTTCCCTCCTTAGCCATGGTTGAGTCACTTTTATGCCAAACTGGGATGAACAAATTCTGTAGTTCATCCATGCGGTCTTTGAATGTTTGCCATTGCCTATCCACCTTTGTGACATTCCCCAATCAATCCTACCCAACTCGTGCGTCAGACGATTGTAGTTTCCTTTATTTAAATTCAGGACCATAGCCTGAGTCAACTACTTAATTCTTCATAATGAAGAATTCTATCATGTTGCTCCAACCCAAGGGGCCTCGTAGAACAAGATTGCTAATTAATCATTTCTCGTTACATAATACCCAGTCTAAGATGGCCTGATCTCTGGTTGGTTCCTCGATATATTGGTCCAGGAAACCATTCTGTAAACACTCCAGGAATTCCTCCTCCACAGTATTGTTACTAATTTGGTTAGCCCAATCATGTAGATTAAACTTGCTTATTAACTTTCTAGGCAAGAGGTTGATTGGCAGTCATTAACTATCACCCTATTAAAAGGGTAAGTTTGCTGATGCTTAACTTGACTTTGTGGTGAGCTTAATGGGCAGTTAATTCGTAAATGCAGCAACTTCCTAAGATCAAGTAGATTAAGCTGTTTTCGCAAAGTTAACTTAGTGGTGCAAATCAGCCAGCAACTTGTGGTGATTTGCAATTCACGGTATCTCTCTTCCTAGCTACAAGTTGCTGGCTGATTTTTGTGCATCACTAATGGCATGTGGTGTTCAGACACCATTAATTTGCAGCAAAATCTGGCCTGAAGTTTTTAACCTTCCACTTTGTTACAAAAATTCAACTTTAGTATGGCATTCTGCAGAAACCCACTTTTTTTTTTTTTTTTTTTGTCCTCGCTTGCTCCATCAACTCTGGATCCAAAATCTGTAGCCTCATCTACACCCCTGCTGTCACCCAAATGAGCCAACATTTATCTCCATGTCTACTTGAAGGGTGTGGTATTTTTATCTGGTGACTTTTTGTGGAGAATGTCTTTTTTTTTCTGTGCTGTAGCATTGTCTGCAAACTATATTGCTTTGTAATGTGCAATGAAAGTCCTATTTCTTGTAGTTGTAATGCACAATTGTGGTTTTTCATTGATTCTTCAGCTACTCAAACATGTAGGCCAGATCACTTTAGCTGCCGTGATGGTAGCTGTATCCCAGGAAGTAGCCAATGTAATGGAATTGGAGATTGCACTGATGGTGATGATGAAATCAACTGTAAGAAGGGTGAGTGCACCAATATACTCTTTTAGTGACTTAAATATTTTGAGGTATTAAACTCAATTTTATATTTTACTTTTGGCAGTTGCAGAGTGTACAGGACCCATGGACTTCAAGTGTCAAAGTGGTGAATGCATAAATTTAAAGCAAGTCTGTAATCAACAGCAGGATTGCAAGGACTGGAGTGATGAACTCCTGGAGAAATGCAGTAAGTGCCTTGTAAAGGTAATCTAATCTGAATTGTTTGGTCCTGTTTCTCAAACATGTTACCTACAAGGTATGACCTCTTGTGGCTTTAAATATTTTCTTGGTCTTTGAAAGTTTGGCACTAGTCAAATCAAACTGAATAATTTATCTTTATTGTAGTATGCCACTTCAGAAATTGATTTGGCAAAATTATCCCAGCACCTTGCGGATATTAGTTTGCCTGGTTGCTGTTGTAGTTAAGCGACTAATTTGGTAATCGCAATATAAATGTTGAATGAAATGATATTGGAAAAGCTGCTTCCTAATCTGGTTCTGTTGCAAAACATCCTAGTATTTAATGGCTTTCTGTATTTCTTAACTTGCATCTTAGTATGACATTGCAGCAGGATCAATAGTGCTGTGAATTGTTGAATACAAATAATCAAGATTTATGAACACTAACTGCATGTGGATAAGAGATTAGCTATTGTAAGACCTTTTGAGTTGTAATCTCAATCTGAAAGAAAGGCAAAGGAGTGATCTAGATGCTTTTTGACTGCTTTATTTGATCAAACCACTAAATTAACCTGCATTTTAAATTTGACTATTGAGTTAGGGCAATTGTACAAAGTCCAGAACTGGCATTGTGCAGTACTAACATCAGGGAAAATTTCCCCTGCATGATATCTTAGTGTGAATATGTTATGCTCATCAAATCTTACAAGTGCTTTAAAGTCTCGTATGAAATATTTGACCCAAGTTCTAATTGAGCTAATGAGGCCAGTTATCAGAACTCTTGACCCAAAGTTTAACTGTGGGTGGGGCAGGTAGGTGAAGGGTGGGAGGACATGGGAGAAAATTACTATAGAGAAATATGATTCTTCCCTGATGAAGGGAATGCATGATTGTGAATTAAGCACTTTGGCCAGCCTTAATCCTGTAGTTAAAGCATTGCTACTAGTTTAAGTCAGCCATCAACAATTAACTGGCAATGTACTATTGTGTTGGTGCCACAATTAATGCTTTACTCAATTCAAGGGCATTCATCTGTCACTCTGATAACTGAATACTTGAGATTCCCCTCAAAGGATCTGTGCTTGTGGAGATGGAGTTGGTTTGACCACTCTTTACACATCCAGTATCTTTGAATCCAGATCAAACTTGACTCAATGTTTGCTAGGTTTGAGTTACAAGTAAAATGAACTTGGTAGTGTCAAACCAGCTGAGGGTGTGGGCTCTCAGCCCAAACTACCTTAAGTTGATACTAAAATGGCAATCTTGCTTGGAGGCCACAAGGGTGGTTTGTATGGAAAATGCTAAATTTCTAGTAGGTTGTGCTCTAGGTCAGTGTTAAACTATTGGGCAGAGTAACTGGCTTACTTTACATCTGATCTGGAAATCATTTTAATGCCAAAACTGGGTGTCTGAAATGGGACTTTGGTGTTGCATTGCTCTGTGCATTTATCTGCAAACACTTGCACAGAAAAGCTGGAAATACACACATGGTCCATCAGCATCTGTAAAGGAGAGATCAATGTTCTGGGCATGGACCCTTTGGCAACTGAAACCTAATGTGTACTAAATAGTGCTGAATTTAAAAAAAAAAAAAAAACAAAACTGATGTTACAATTACAGGAAGTTTGGGTGGCTACGGAATTGCCTATTGAGAAAGAAGACTTTCATTTAATATAGTGCCTTTCACTGCCACTGGGTGCTTTACAGCTGATGAAGTACTTTTTTTTTTAAGTAGTCACTGTTGTGTAGGAAACACAGCAGCCAATTTGTGCTTGGCAAGCTCCCACAAACAGCAATGTGATTATGACCAGATAATCTATTTGTGATGTTGATTTGAGGGATAAATATTGGCTGGGCTTCAAAGAGTACCATAGGATCTTTTACATCCACCTGAGGGGGCAGACAAGGTCTCTGTTTAATGGCACCTCTAGCAGTGTAGCACTCCCTCAGTACTACACTGGAGTGTCAGCCCAGATTCTTGTGCTCAAGTCTCTGGAGTGGGACTTGAACCCACAGCCTTCTGACCTCTGAAGTGAGCATGCTCACCTCATTGAGAAAGCAGGAATACTAGTAGACCTTCTGAAATGTATCTCTTTTTTCCCCCTCTTGTGCTCTTTTTTTTTTCTCTTTTTCCCCCCCCCCCCCCCCCCCCCCCCCCCCCAAAACCACACACCAAAGAAAACACCAGGTTATCCTTCAGTTGCCCCTGGACTATCTTGCTCTCCATTCCTCTCTCTTTCTCTTCCCCCCCCCCCCCCCCCCCCCCCTCCCACACACAAGCCATCTGGTATTGGGGTTGCCTTTATCCTCAGTTTCTACCCCACCAGGCCCTACATGATCTCAGTAAACTCATTTCCCCCTTCTCCTCCCCACCTATTTCTCCTCCTCCCTCCCCCTCTTCTCTTCTTTTCCCCCCCCCCCCCCCCCAAAACCACCCTTTCCAGAAGGCCCATTCCTTCCAGGGTACTTTTGTTCATTCCCATGTTCGTGTTTGCAGATTTTTGTACTAATTTCACTTTCACTGAGCATAACATATTTTCAGCATTTTGTCAATCATCTTTTGCAAATTTTCCAATTTTAGTTGAAAAATAAGCAGTCTCATTTATTATAGGTAAGCATTAATAATTAAACTCAATCAAATGGTAGACCGGATTTAAAATGATATGCTTGATTTGGTTACTGGCTTTTATTCTGGGAATTAACTTGTAAATGTCTTGTGTATTCTGAGAAGTGAGTTAATGCATTCATGTTTGCACCTAAACAAAGTTTCAATTTTAGCCTTGTAACTGTAAACCATTCTAACAGCATCTCCGCCATATAGCAGACATAATTATTCCTCAATCGTATGATGAATCTTTAACATAATGTGCCCAGTAATGCAGATTGCACTTCTGGACTAGAAGTGATCCTGAGGAGTGGGATACTCATTACAGTACTTTATTTGTTCCCTTTGCAGATGTAAATGAGTGTTTGTCTAACAATGGAGGTTGCTCTCACATTTGTCACGACCTTGTCATTGGCTACGAATGCGACTGCCCTACTGGTTTTGAATTGGTTGATAAAACGTGTGAAGGCAAGTTGAGTTTTTTTTTATAGATCCTTAAAATTGGCTTCCTTTATGAATCTAAAGTGATATTGGTTTATTTTCAGATGTTGATGAATGTCAAAATCCTGGAACCTGCAGCCAAATTTGTATCAACTTGGAAGGAAGCTATAAGTGTGAATGTCGTACAGGATATCACATGGGTCCAGCTAATTGGGTTTGCAAGGCAGTAGGTAAGTCGAAAGTTTGTGAAAGCAGTCTGCTCGGTTAAAAGGTGATAGTTGGACATTACTTTTGAATGGTTCCTGCCAGA
This sequence comes from Somniosus microcephalus, assembly GCF_052327205.1. Lineage (NCBI taxonomy): Eukaryota > Metazoa > Chordata > Chondrichthyes > Squaliformes > Somniosidae > Somniosus > Somniosus microcephalus. The sequence goes on along the minus strand of NC_140987.1, from coordinate 97,227,422 downwards.
AATGGAAGTAATTTTAGACATTATCTTTTGCATTGCATCCAACTGATGCATTTTCAAAACTTTCAGATGATCATTAATATTTGAGCTTTTAAGACTTGTAAAAAGGCTACATAATAACTCTATATTGTACAAATCCCCATCAATTCAACAACTTGTATTTATATAGCACTTTTAACTTAATAAAATGTCCCAAGGCACTGCAGAGGAGTATTGTAAGACAAAACATTTGATAGAGCCACAAGGATAAATTAGGGCAGGTGACCAAAAACTTGGTCAAAGAGGTAGGTTTTAAGGAGGAGAGAGGGGTGGACAAGTTTAGGCAAGGAATTCCAGAGCTTGGGACCTAGGCAACAGAAGGCGCAGCCACCAAAGGTTGAACGATTATAATCAGGGATGCTCAAGAGCGCAGATATCTCTGGGTTGGGGGGGGTTGTGGGGCTGAAGCAGATTAGAGATGGGAAGCAGCGAGGCCATGGAGGGATTTGAAAACCAGGATGAGAATTTTGAAATTGAGGCACTATTTAGCCAGGAGCCAATGTATGTCAGCGAGCACGGGTGATGGATGAACAAGACTTGATGTGAGTTAGGACATGGGCAGCCAAGTTTTGGCTGCCCAAGTTTACGTAGGGTGGAATGTGGGAGGCCAGCCAGGAGTGTGTTGGAATAGTCAAGTCTAGAGGTAACCAATGCATGGACGAGGGTTTCAGCAGCAGGTGAGGCAAGGGTGGAGATGGGCAATGTTGGAGGTGGATGTAGGTGGTCTTTGTTATGCTGTGGATATGTGGTTGGAAGCTCATTTCAGGGTCGAATATAACTATACCAAGGTTGCGAACAGTGTGGTTCAGCCTCAGATGTTGGGGTGAGGGATGGAGTTTATGGCAGGGACTGAAAACTCTGGCTTTGGTCTTCCCAAAATTGGTGAAAATTTTTGCTCATCCAGAGCAGTCTGACAATTTAGACGCCGTGGAGGGGTCGAGAGAAGAGGTAGAGCTGGGTGTCATCGGCATACATGTGGAAACTGGTGCCGTGTTTTTGGATGATGAGAAATAGAAGGGGGCCAAGGATAGATCCTTGGTGGACACCAGCGGTAATGATGTAGGAGCGGGAAGAGAAGCCATTGTAGGTGATTCTCTGGTTACGATTAGATAAGAATGGAACCAGGCGAAGGCAGTCCCACCCAGCTGGATGACAGTGGAGGCATTGGAGGAGGATGGAGTGGTCAACTGTCAAAGGCTGCAGACAGGTCGAGAAGGATGAGGAGGGATAGCTTACCTTTGTCATAGTCACAAAGGATGTCATTTGTGACTGAACTTCGACTGTCCATTGCATGTGCTTATCCAAGCTTTTTATAAGGGACTATACTAGCTGTTGGAAATGCATTATTCAGTTTCTTCATGATTGTAGAATCCACACAATTAAGTCATCTAGTGATGCATCATGGGTGACTCTAGTCTGCCAATAACTAATTGCCTTGGGTAGTTTTGAGGCATCTCCCAGTTTTTTCCTGAAATTGGCTACTCTGTGGAGCACAAAGGTTACACATTTTAACAGACACAATGAGCTTGTTTATCTTGTTTGTGAAGCATCTTTGAGTTCCCAGTCACACTGACTTGTATAGTTTACAGTTTCCTACTTAGATTTTAAACAGCTGTTCCATTTCCTCCATAGCCATAGGGCAACTTGCATTTATTTTTTATTAAATGAAAGCATGGCAGCCAGGGTATTTGTAATGGAATGCAATGGCTTAATTTAGAAAGACCCTGATAGCTCAATTAATCCACTCTAGTGAAACAGTAGTGGGATTATATCCATTTTTTAAAAGTTCCATTCTTTTGTACATGCTGTTTCTAACCATGCATGTTGATTTACTACTTTTTGCATATCTGGATGTAATGTGCATGAACAGTTTCATTCCATCTTTGAGTCATACTTTGCTTAGCACAATGTTAATTGTTTTTCTGGGTTTTCTAATGAAGAAACTGATGTGCAATAGAATTATTTTCCTTACAGTAGAATTGTCTATAGCCTCCTGTAAGTAAAATGAATCTTGATGCCAAGTGTTTATTGCAAATGGCAAGAATAAATACTCCTGTTCATTGCAAAATGCCCAAGATGAGCCCTGCAAATGCTAGTAGATAAGCTTTTCCATCTGACCTGCATTAACTAATTCAGTTCAACTTCATGCAAAAGGTGCACAATAGTTTCACTGGATTTGTAACATTCAGTATTTTTGCTGTAATTTGGGTTTCCAGAAGTTGCTGTTGAGATTCTGTTTGGACTGTACAACCAGTCTGCTTGTAGAACCAAGACAAGAATGCAAGTAGATTTCTTTGCAGCAGTATTGCTTAAACAACCTGCTATGGATTTTTTTAAAATTCTTGTACTTGTATAAATCCTGCATAGGAAAAGAGCCTTATTTGATCTTCACTAATCGCCATGATATCCGGAAGCTAGGACTGAATCGCCAAGAGTACACCCAGGTAGCTGTGCAGCTGAGTAATGCTGTAGCACTGGATGCTGACATTGCAGAGCAGAGAATCTTCTGGGCTGACTTGAGTCAGCAGGCAATCTTCAGGTAATCCTAAATCTTGAATTGATACTACAGACTGCAATACAAAATCTTGTTGCATCTTTCATGCAACTGCTTTGCTATTTTAAGATTCTGTTTGAAACAAACGCTTGCTTATAAAGTGTTTAATATCACTGAATAAATTTACTAGAATTCCATAATGGTTAGGTTTAAGATGCTACTTCAGTAAATTCAGCAGGCAACAATCCATCCACTTGCCCATATAACATACCTTAAAAGTAAATTCTCAAAAGCTGCCATTGCATGCTAGTTCAACTAATGGTCCTTTATGCCCAAACCTGCAGACAGCAAACTACATGTGACAAATAATATGGGCAACCCATATCTATATAGTGCAACATTCTTTACTGATTGCAATGAGATGTGGGATCTCTCAAACCATAAAATATTAGTGTTGATATGGAAAAACTGCAGTCACTCCAACTTCTAGTTAATGTGCTAAAGCTTGGCTTTCTGGATTTGTCAATTTTGGTGTACAACTGGGATTAAAATGAGTAATTTCAGTATCTAGTTTGACCAGCTTGGCTCTGTTAGTAACACATTGGAGCCAAAGATTCAAATCCCACTCTAGGACTTGAGCACATCTCCACTAATACGTGAGTGCTGTGTTGTCAAGAGGTGGTGTCTCAGATAAAATTTTAAAACTGAGGCCTTGTTTGTCTCTTCAGGTGGGATGCCAAGATCCTGGTGGCATTTTGAAAGAGCAGGAGTTTGTCCAGTGTCTTGGATAATCCTTTGACCTCCAAGCAATGCCACCAAAATAGATCAACTAGTTATTCATCTCATTGGTGTTTGTAGGCTCTCGCTGTGCAAATTAGTTGCTGCATTTCCATACACAAGTAATTGCACTTCAAAAGAAATGACATGTCTGAGTTTTAGATGAGACAAGACTATACAAAATGCATGTTTTTCTTTAGTCAAAAGATATTGGAGACTCAATAAACAATGTAACCTTTTTGCAGTGTGTCTGTGGATAAATGGGAACACCCAACTGGGATTTCCAGAATTAAGGATCTAGGAATCCCAGTAGGAATTGCAGTGGATTGGATCTACAAGCACATCTATTGGACCGATCTGGGTACTAAGACAATATCGGTGGCTACATTTGATGGAACCAAAAGGAAGACACTCTTTGACACTGACTTAAGGGAACCAGCTTCTGTCGCAGTTGATCCAATAACTGGGTAATGAAATGTTAATATGCATGTGCAAGTGTGTATGGCTTGGTGTGCATGATTCACAAATGTATAGTTAAAATGCTATTTAGAAAATGTATGCCATATCCACTTTGGATTGATGAATACAATTTTGCTGTGGTCAAGTGGAGTGTTGGGGAAAATGCCAACATTATGAATATTCCATTTTTTTGCTTTTATTGACACCATTTATATTATGTATTGTGGTTGGAGAGTGGCAGGGGGTTTGTCCTATCCTGACTAAAGGGCGCAATATTGGTAACTTTGGAAAGGCCTGTATCCTGTCCTAGCTGAGACTCTGGCTGTAAAAAAAAAAAAAAAAAAAAAGCAAGATGGAATATGGTAAAATATCAAATGGTCAAAATAATTACATCTAGGTCTGCCATTGCCCCAAATTAGGTTTTGGTTTGCAAATATTTACTGATCTGAAATCTTAGTTGGAAGGTGCCACTTGGCTTTTGTATACTTGAGCGTGGAAATGTTAACACTTGAAGTTTCTCCATAGCCTTTGCAGAACTAGATGAGGTTAATGTTATGGTTTCAGTTAATTGACAGTTCAATTTAAGGCCCATCAAAAACTCTGTTTTGATTGACATGTTTTTGACTTTTGAAGGTTTCTTTACTGGTCAGACTGTGGTGAACCAGCAGTGATTGAAAAAGCAGGAATGAATGGTGCTGTCCGCCAGCAACTTGTTAGCAGAGAGATTCAGTGGCCAAGTGGCATTACTCTTGGTAAGGAGATTTCTATTCAGGAAGTTGGTAAGATGTACCTTTTTCACTAGACTGGTTTAGACATTTAAACTTTGTCCACAGATCTTGTGAAAAGCTGCTTGTATTGGGTTGATTCAAAGCTGCACACATTATCAAGTATAGGCCTAAATGGTCAGGATAGAAGAACAGTGCTGTGGTCACTGGAATTCCTCATTCATCCTTCTGCTGTCTCAGTATTTGAAGTAAGGCTTTTTTCTATTTTGGAACTTTTCATTTATAATTTCAAATGTAAACATTTTAACTTATGATACTAGTCAGAATACTTGATTATTGTACTATTGGATTAATCATTGCATTAAAATGTACAAATTAATTGTAGCTAGTTAGTTCAGAACAGTACAAAATAGGCCATAAGCCAAACTTCTTTCTGATCTCATGCTGTATTATTGGACTGAAATTCACTCTCGTGTTTTTTAATCTGAATTAAAATCAAATTTCATATTCAGGAAGTGTACTGAGCTGACCAGTGCATGGGCTACTGTGTTTCTCAAGTAAAAATGATCTTGTTTCCAGGATAGTGTCTTCTGGACTGATGTGGAGAGCAAAACAATCTATGGAGCCAACAAGTATATAGGAGATGATGTGGTGGTTTTAGCCTCCAACCTTAATGAGCCTCAGGACATCATTGTTTACAATGAGCTGTTGCAACCATCTGGTATGATTTGTCATTCACATTATGGATTTAAGTACATTGCAAAAGGAAATTCATATCTTCTATTTGTATCTATCCATTTGATTGCAATGGAATTTTAAAGCTGTGGCCTGTTGCTTTAGCCCCACCCTATGCTTTGATTCTTTTGGACAACCACTTGCTAGTGAACTATAGAACCACATCTATGTTAACTTTGGTTGACCATGAAATGAATTTTCTGTGGTACCAAAACAATTGGTCACCAATTTGACTTGTTTTCAATTGTTGATTACTTCCTGTCACAAATATCCACAAATTTCTGGAGTACTTGGGCTGCATGCTACTTTCTCCCCTGCCTCCCCTCTTGTTAATACCACTCACACTCCTTTGACGTGTTGCTGTCTGGGTAGCATTTCAATATCTACTTCCTCTTCACCTTTCTTACCCAGCAAAAAAAAATATTCTAGGCAATAGGGTGATAGCAAAGTTTAACCTAACCTAGTATAAATACTGAACATTGCATATTTTTTTACTCATGCAACTTTGATTTTTCTAGTATTGCAAATTTCAAGGACATGTGGGAAACATTCTATTTCCAATGCATGATTTGCTAATTTATTTTGATCTGACTTTTTTTTTTCTTGGATGGGGAGATTGAACTGTGATTAAACTTGTTTACAGCACATTTCCCCCTCCCCCTCATGAATTGAAGATCTATACTTTATTCACAGGTAAAAACTGGTGTGCCAAAAACTTGAAGAATGGAGGCTGTGAATTCATGTGTCTTCCTGCTCCTTGGTTTAACAGTCAGTCACCTAAATACACCTGTGTGTGTCCATCTGGAAAGGAGCTGGAGCACAATGGACAACTCTGTAGAACGGGTATATATGAAGTTTATACTGTTTATCTAGCACCTGCTTTATAGATTCACCATGAATGAAGTTTATGGACACCATTTTTAATCTATATTCTGAAGTTGGGAATAAAGCCTTTTAAATTATTTTTTTAACAAGTTTGGTTAATGCCCAGAATGTTGCCCTTGATTTGCCCTTTGCTGTTTAATTTCACTGGAAGTTGCTGTAAGGAGATTGAAACTGGATTTGTGAACTGAGCAAGCAACTGTGAATCTGCTTAACCAATCTGATTGAAATATTGTGCAATGAACAGGGCAGAGTCTGAACCAGGAGGTGTAAGTTAGAATGATTAATTCAATGTTAAATCGGTGCAGAAAGTGAGAAATTGTAAGTGAAAGACAATGTAATTTTTTTAAAAGCTCCCAAAAATTAAAAGCTGAAGTTGAGTTTCCACACTTGTAATCAGTGCCACAGATGGTTGTTTTGCAGTAATCAGACTTATTACACCATTAGAGGGTACCTGGATTGAAATGGACAAGCCCCAACTATCTGTGGCTAGTTCATATCTACCATAAAAATACAAGAATTTCATGCTGTTTAATGAATTTGAATGGTGAGGCAGAGCAGTGAATCTCTGACAGCAACATCCTGATTTTTGCATTTAACTGTGCCTCTGCCCTAGCCTGAAGTTGTACAATTTGCATGTAAATAACGGTGAGTGGTTTTCCTCAGTTATTTTTTAAAGTAAATTCTGGCCCATTATGATTTAGAATAGTGAAAAGCATGATATTTACAGTTGTATACACGTAAGTAGTTTTTATTTTTAGAAAGTACAGGTACTTGAATGCTAGTTGTTTTAAAATTAAACAAACAGTTGTAATCTGGGTCTTCAAGTGTACATATAGAATATTTACATGCAAACTTCAAGTAATACAACACAGGAGGCCATTTGGCCCATTGTGCCTGTGCTGACTGAGACTTCTCCAATTATTCCCACTTTGGTGCTCTTTCCCCATAACCCTTCAAATCAAAGGAAGCTGTGTAGGATGATTTCTCTGCAGTTACAGAATATTGAAGAAACCTGGGTGTGGGGAACAGATGAGAGAATTGCAATTTGAATTTTTAAAATCTCATTCTTTTGGTATATTGAGGGTAAAGAAAAATTAGATCACCTAGAGGGATAAATAGGGTCTCTGCTGTCTTGGTGGCTCTAGGATGATGTGTCTAATGAGAGAAGTTCAGAATCAGGTCAGCTGCCTGTGCCAGACTTGAGCAGGTTTATGGTATCCGGAGTGCTGCTGAGTGACCACCCAGGCTAGCTCACTCTTGCCTACAAGGGTAGACCAGTCACTTGAGGCTGAAGTTTTTCCCACTTGTCTCCAGATAATCTTACAAGTTGGTGCCTTAATGGATAAGGTGGTTCTGGTTGGACAATCTGCATGAAGCTTGCAAGTGCTTTCTGTTGCTTTGTTGTATAATTTTAACTAGCTAAAGTCCAATAGTAACCTTGTGCACGCCAGGGTCCCTAAGCCTGGGTCCTTCCAATCTGACTCTGCTGTCTTGACTTGCATAGATGGGGAAATGATTTGTATTTCTTGGGTAAACAAACTGTACTTGTGTGGATTTTAATTGCTTGGGTTGGAGACTCTTCCACAGCGATTGGGTTTCTGTATGTCGGACACTACGCAGAAACTTGCATGCATGCAAGCTACCTCCATTTTAGATTTTTTTTAAAAGCCTGTGGTTGTAATCCTTGCACGAAATAAAAACTAAATTGAGGTTTGAGCTTTTAAAAGGCAATTTAGCTGTGCCTTCACCCCAGTTGTGCTAAAATGTGATCTTTTTTTATCTTACTGGATTTTAGGTAATGATTCATAAGTCTGCTTTTCATATTCCTTTTCAGCAATGGTACATGCAACTGTTACAGCAACTACAACTACACTGGTGTCTACCTTGTCCTCCGGTACTGCAAAATACCTGCCTTCTGATTTGTACACAACAGTTAGGCCCCATTCTAGAGGTAATGCAAATTGCATCTGATGTATACATGAATATTAATCTCTTGAATTTACAACATGTGGTCAGTACCTTGAATCAGTCTTGGCTTTCAACAAGGTTATTATTGTTACTCCAACGGATGTGATTGTACTAGAGGGGGTGCAGAGGAGACTTACGAGGATGTTACCTGGGCTGGGGAATTTTAGCTGAGGATAGGCTGGGGTTGTTTTCTTTGGAACAGAGGAGGCTGAGGGGACCAAATTGAGGTGTATAAAATTGAGGGGCCTAGATAGTGGATAGGAAGGACCCATTTCCCTTGGAAGAAGGGTTAATAACCAGGGGCAGAGATTTAAAGTAATTGGTTGGAAGTTTAGAGGGGCTTTGAGGAGAACCTTTTTCACTGAAGGTGGTGGGGGTCTGGAAGGTGGTAGGTGGTAGAGGCAGAAACACTCATCACATTTAAAAAGTACTTGGTCTGCAGCCTTGTAGGTTACAGCACTTCAAGTGCCTATCCAAGTGCTGGAAAGTGGGTTTAGGGTGGATAGCTGGCACGGACAAGATGGGCCAAATGGCCTCCTGTGCTGTAAATTTCTGATTCTATGCACTCAGAATTACGATCTAAATCTCACTTGTGCTTTACTCCATCAAATGACAAGCTGCCTTGTAGCTTTATGAAAATTAATCTTTCAGTAGAATTCTTCAATTACCACATTTATTTCCATACAGATTCAAATGCTACACTCGATGACACGAACAAATTGCAGAAAGGCTCTGGAGCTGGTTGGATTGCACTTGCTATTAGTAAGATCTCAATAGAAAATTGACTAACAGTTGGCTTTTACCTCTTTAGTGGTAGGAAAATTACTTGCACTTTTTTTATTTGTACAACTCAATTAAATATCAATTGTACAGCTAAAATTTAAGGAAATTGGAAGAGGGAGGACTCGATCAAAGAATTAAGTTCTTAAAGGACCACCATAATTCTTGAACTGAACAGTCAAATTTAAAAGCCAAAGCCTGAAAATGCATTCTGTTCCTGAGCTACCTAATGCTGCTTTTTTTTTATATTTCAGTGCTCTTGACCATGGCTGGTCTAGCTGTTTACTTTAAGTGGCAGGACTGGAAAAGGAAGACCCAGCAGAGCATGTATTTTGAGAACCCAGCCTTTCAGTCTGATTGATTGTAGAAAGCAAATAAAATTCAATTCACTTTTAAGTGTATTTTGTCAGTTTAATTATTTTAGTAGTTAGCAGAACAATGAAATATTGAAGTCATTTAAAAGTGCAGTCCAGCTTGGTTTCTCATTCCAATTTGAGGGTGGAATCTTCATGACACAACTTTTCAAATCATTGTATAAAGATAACTGGTCAATGATTTTGGTTTGTTCAAAATTGATATGGCAGACATAGCATTGAAATATACAATCTTATTTGCAGCAATTACTTTCCTACAGTAAATAAAATTACTACAAGTAAGATAAATAACCAGATGTTTATGCTCCACACTGTCCAGTGGTTTTTCTTCCATTGACTGCCTTTTCAAATACATCCCAACTGTAGATGGGGAAACTCCAATTGCTAACATGCTATTTCTGGGAATGCAAGTCTAACGAAGCTTTTTATACTGAGCCGTGCTAGTGACATGAGCTCCTGATGACGAGCAGAGGTCTCTGTCAAAGTAAACTAGAAAGGGTGGTGGAAACCGATTCAATGGTAACCTTCAAAAGGGAATTGGATAAATACTAAAAAGGGGGGGGGGGAAATTTTGCAGAACTGTCGGGGAAAGGGCAGGGGAGTGGGACTAATTGCATAACTTGAGGGGCTGACACAAGGACAAGCTGAATGGCCTCCATCTGTCCTATAAGATATATTTGGGAGGTCCTAGCAGATGACTTTGGGAGCCCTAATGTAAGCTAGCTACATTTACTGTCCGCTACACAAGATGTGCACTGGGAGCTGATGGCACTTGTAAATGTAAGTCATTATTTCTTGAGGTTAATTTATTCATTGTAGGATGTCTTGCCTGGTGCTAGTGTAATTTCCCCCTCAATATTGCACAACTATTTATTTTGTAGGATAAACTTGATAAACTTCATAAGCTCATCCTAACTTGCTCCCAGTCCCCAAGAACCTCCACTTTAAAGTTATCATCCTTGCATTCAAATCCCTCCATAGCATTGCCCCTCCCTTTTCTCTAACCTCCTACAACCAACATTCCCTCTAAGCCGCGCAGCTGTCTACTGGTCCCACGCAGCCCAGGACTGCTTTTCAAATGTGAAGGCATTTGCAAAATCTTGGGCTGTGCAGCACCTAAAGGGGCTGCGTGCACACAAATTTAGGGGAAACATTGCCTACAACCCTCTGAGAATTCAGCATTCTTCCAACTGTGGCCACTTGCCCATTTCCACAACCCCCCCCCCCCCCCCCCAAAAACCAGGCCATCCACATCCATCTGTGGATGTTCTTTCAACTGTCTAGGCCCCATGCTCTGGAACTACCCTGCCACCATTCCTCAAGACCCTCCTTTAAAACTTACCTCCTTTAGGACAGGTTACCAAAAGCTTGGTTAAAGGTTCCTCCCTTGGCTGTGCCAATTTTTCTGATTATGCTCCTGTGGGCCAAAAATGCTATATAAATGCAAGTTATTCAGCATTATAATGTAATTCTACCTCAGCCCCCTGAAAATAGCCTGATTTAGTGTTCAATAAGTTTGCTGTTCCATCTGTCTGGATACATTTTGGGTGACTTATTGATGCAAATATGACTTGTACCTCCTTTTTGTATATTATGACTTTCAAAAATGGCAGTGTTTCTAAAATTGGTACACTGCTCCAATGAATTGGCTAATGTATTTTGTCCCACTAGTTTAAAAGCTTTACAACTAATTAAACTTGGGTTTTGAGCTGCAAGCTTCTAAATGCATACACCTATTCAGCCTGTATCTGATTCTGGAATTCAGTGTTACAAAATTACTGCATGGCAGCAACTCCTCTCCCCCCCCCCCCCCCCCCCCCCCCCCTCCCCCAGTAACTTTGTCCTCATAGGAATAAACAGGTCATTTTTGGGTTGGCAGGCTGTAACTAGTGGGGTACCACAAGGATCAGTGCTTGGGCCTCGGCTGTTCACAATCTACATCAATGATTTGGATGAGGGGACCAAATGTAATTTATCAAAGTTTGCTGATCCAAAGCTAGGTGGTAATGTAAGTTGTGAGGAGGATGCAGAGGCTTCAAGAGGGTATATAGACAAGATAAGTGGGCAACAACCTGGCAAATTAATGTGAAGTTATCCACTTTGGTAGGAAAAATAGAAAAGCAGAGTATCTTTTAAATGGAGAGAGATTGGGAAATGTTGGTGTTCAGAGGGACCTGGGTTACCTTGCATTCATGACAGTTAACATGCAGGTATAGCAAGCAAGTGGCATGTTGGCCTTTATTACAAGAGGATTTGAGTATCAGTAAAGATGTCTTACTGCAATTACATAGGGCCCTGGTGAGACCACACCTGCAGTAGTGTGTACAGTTTTGGTCTCCTTACCTAAGGAAGGATATACTTGCCATAGAGGGAGTGCAACGAAGGCTCACCAGACTGATTCCTGGGATGAGGGGATAGTCCTATAAGGAGATTGAGTAGACTAGGCCTACATTTGAGTTTAGAAGGATAAGGGGTGATCTCATTGAAACATACAAAATTCTGGCAGGGAGGATGTTCCCCTGGCTGGGGAGTTTAGAACCAGGGGTCACAGTCTCAGAATAAGGAGTTGGCCATTTCGGACTGATGAGATTTCTTCAGAGGGTGGCGATTCTTTGGAATTCTCTACCCCAGAGGGTTGTGGAGGCTCAATCGTCCAGTATATTCAAGGCAGAGATAGATTTTTGAATATTAAGGGATATGGGGATAGTGTAGGAAAGTGGAGTTGAGGTAGAAGATCAGTCATGATCTTGTTGAATGGCGGTGCAGGCTGAAGGGGCCAGATGGCCTACTCCTGCTCCCTATTATGTAATGAAGGTGCAATGGTGATATTTCAGTGCAAAAATGAAGGAAATTTTCATGGAAGTTGTGTTTGTACTGCTATACACAACTACATAAAATAATAAAGCAGCAGAGACTGAGTAACTTTCATCATAGTCAACTTTATTGTCATTGTTAGTGCACAAGTGCAGTACAACGAAATGTAGGCTTGCGGCTCCCGAGAGTGTACATTTAGATTAAGACATTTAAACATTCAACATTCATTTGGCTTGTAATACATTAACATAACCATAATAAAGTGCATTGGAAGATGTGCAGGCTTTATAGTTTTTGTGGCGTTCAGTAGGATGAGCCCTGGGAAAGAAGCTATTCCTAAATCTGGTCATTCGGGTGCAAATGCATCTGTAGCGTCTCCCAGATGGCAGGAGGGCAAACAGACTGTGGCTGGGGTGGGTAGGGTCTTTGATGGTCCGGACCTCTGTAAACAGCGTTTCTGGTATATGTGCTCCATGGTCGGTAGCCGGGTCAAGTGATCTTTACTGGTGAACTGGAACTTCGGCACTGATGATACAAATCGATACGCGTCTGTTATATATGCTCGCAACTAAGGGATGTACATCCGCAAAACAAAGTAGTCCCTTCAATGTTGTATACATTACACTTCCTCCCCGTTTAGTTTAATAGTATATTAATGCAAAATTTATATAATTAACAGAGCCTGTCTTTGCAGTAACCTGAGTTTTCTTAAGTAACAAAATTCAAATGCCAACATTTTATTTTGTCAACAGCCCTTTTACAAGTCAAGCCTCTGGGGAGGCCTCCTCTGCCTCTCTGGGTAACGTCTCTCCAGACTCTCTCGCTTTGGGGAATGAGACTGTACAGGTACAGATGCATCAGGTGAGCTATCAGCACAGGTAGAGCTCTCAGCTGTGGATGAGGCTGGTGCTGATGAATCCGGAGTGTCTGTTTCCATGTCTGGGTGAGGTATAGAGGTGTTTTTCACCTGAACATCCAGAATTTGGTCCACATGACTTCTCAAAACATTCTCTTCCCACATCCACAGTATACATCAGTGGTCCTCTCTTGTGGATATTGTGCCTGGTTGCCACTTTTCCATCCGGAAATCACGAGCAAGAACTGACTATCCCACACTGAAGCTTCTTGTTGGCTTAGCATTCAAATGTTTGAACTGTTTGTTCTCTACATGACGTACATTCGGTTTAAGAATGTCCATGCGAGATCTCTGGTTCCTGTTCAGAAACATCATCGCTGGAGTCTGATTAGTGGCTGCTGTACTGTGTTCCGATAAGCAAAGAGGAAATTATCTATCTTGTGTTGCAGTGGTAGATTCTCGCTGTACATTGCTTTGATGGCCTTGAAAGTCTATGAATCTTTCTGCCAAGCCATTTGTAGCTGGATGGTATGGAGCAGATGTGTAGTGCTTGATTCCATTTTTCCTCATGAAACCTTGGAATTTGTCAGACAAATTGTCATCCATTGTGCAGATTTGTTCTGGTAGGCCATTTCTAGCGAACATGGTCCTCCGAACTGTGATCTTTTCAATTGTGGTTAATTTCATTTTAATGACCTCTGGCTATTTGGAATGTGCATCAACTGCAATCAAGAACATGCAGTCCATGAACAGTCCAGCAAAGTCTCTGCACATGTTGCCATGGTGATGGCCATTCCCATGGATGGAGAGGGGCTTGTGGTGGTGCGTTCTGGACCTTTTGACATCCTGAGCAGCTTTTTGTCAGGTCCTCAATCTGTTTGTCAATTCCCGGCTGCCACACGTATCCACGGGCAAGGCTTTTCATCTTTACCGTACCTAAGAAGTGGCCTTCATGCAGTTCATCTAGCACTCAGTTACGAAGCTTGGGAGGAATCGCAACTCCTGAGCCGCACATCAGTGTTCCCTGACACACTAAAAACTGCTCCCTCCTAGCTGAGAATGTTGGAAACAATGAGTCACCATGTGCTGGCCGTCCCTTCAGTGATGTTATAAACTTTTGACAATATAGGATCATTGCGTGTTTCTCTTTCAACGAGGGAGTTTGTCACTGGTAGCTGCTCAACTATTGTGTGAAATACCTCTGCTGAGTCAACTGTTGTAGTTCTGAGGTCCGAAGTGGTAAATGTGACAAACCATCGGCGTTGCCATGTTGCTTGGTCCCCTTGTATTCAATATCATACAGGTGAGCCCCTAGGAAGAGTGACCATCGTTGCAGCCGTTGTGCCGTCATCACTGGAACGCCCTTCCTTGGGTTGAAGATTGAAACGAGAGGCTGGTGGTCAGTTAACAGTGTAAACTGTTGACCATACAAGTAGTGGTTGAATTTCTTGACTCCCCACACAAGGCTCAGGGCCTTTCGGTGAATCTGTGCATAATTGTGTTTAGCTGTAGTCAATGATCTTGAAGCAAAGGCTATCTGTCTTTCTGAGCCATCTGGGAACTTGTGACAACACGGCACCAATGCCATGGGGTGAAGCATCACATGCCAGTCGAATAGGTAAGGATGGGTCAAAGTGAGCTAGCACCTCTTCTGAAGTAATGAGTCTTTTACTCTCTTGAAAAGCTTGTTCACAGCTGTCGCTCCACTTCCATTGTGACCCTGTTTGTAGCAGTGCATTTAGTGGATGTAACACTGGATAGGTTGGGCAAGAACTTGTGATAGTAGTTCACCAGTTCAAGATATGATCTCAACTGAGACACATTTTCAGGTGTTGGTGCATTAATCACAGCTTCAATCTTGTCTGGAGACTTGTGTAAACCGTCCTTGTCAATCACATGTCCACAGTATGAGATTTCCTTTTTGAAAAACTCTCACTTGTCTCGGTTCGCTCGGAGCCTGTACTCCCGTAACCTGATGAGCACCTGTTCGAGGTTGGAAAGGTGGTCATAACATAAGAAATAGGAGCAGGAGTAGGCCAATAGGCCCCTCGAGCCTGCTCCGCCATTTAATAAGATCATGGCTGATCTGATCCTAACCGCCAATCTACTATCACAGAACCATCTCCTGAATCTAACAGAATTAGACACACGAAATAGGAGCAGGATCAGGCTACACGGCCCCTGGGCCCACTCCGCTACCCACAGGGCCATGTCCGATCCGAACCTAGACTCATGTCCAAATTCCTGCCCGCTCCCCGTAACCCTTAATTCCCTTTTACTTCTAGGAAACTGTCTATTTCTGTTTTAAATTTATGTAATGATGTAGCTTCTACAGCTTTTTGGGGCAGCATATTCCATGGACCTACCACCCTCTGAGTGAAGTAGTTCCTCCTCATCTCAGTTTTGAAAGAGCAGCCCCTTATTCTAAGACTATGCCCCCTAGTTCTAGTTTCACCCATCATCGGGAACATCTTCCCCCGCATCCACCCGATCCAAACCCTTCACAATCTTTTATGTTTCAATAAGATCGCCCCTCATTCTTCTGAACTCCAATGAGTAGAGTCCCAATCTACTCAACCTCTCCTCATATGTCCATCCCTGGGATTAACCGAGTGAACCTTCTTTGTACTGACTCGAGAGCAAGTATGTCCTTTCTTAAGTATGGACACCAAAACTGTACGCAGTATTCCAGGTGCGGCCTCACCAATACCTTGTACAACTGAAGCAATACCTCCCTATTTTTATATTCTATCCCCCTAGCAATGAAAGCCAACATTCCATTGGCCTTAATCACTTGCTGCACCTGCATACTAACCTTTTGAGTTTCGTGCACCAGGACCCCTAGATCCCTTTGTACTTCAGTACTTTCCAGTTTCTTGCCATTAAGATAATAACTTGCTCTACGATTTTTCCTGCCAAAGTGCATAACCGCACACTTTCCAGTATTGTATTCAATCTGCCAAATCTCTGCCCACTTACTTAGCCTGTCTATGTCCACTTGCAGGTTTTTATGTCCTCCTCACTCACTACTTTCCCCCCCCCCCCCCTCTTAGTATCATCTGCAAACTTTGATATGTTACACTCGGTCCCCTCCTCCAAATCGTTAATATAGATTGTAAAGAGTTGGGGACCCAGCACTGACCCCTGCGGAACACCACTAGTTACTGATTGCCAGTCTGAGAATGAACCATTTATCCCAACTCTCTGCCTTCTGTTAGATAGCCAATCCTCTATCCATGCCAGAATGTTACCCCCCAATCCTGTGATTTTTTTTTATCTTAAGCAATAATCTTTTGTGTGGCACCTTGTCAAATGCCTCTTTGGAAGTCTAAATACACTACGTCCACTGGTTCCCCTTTATCCACCCTATATGTTACTTCCTCAAAGAACTCCAGCAAATTTGTCAAACATGACTTCCCCTTCATAAAACCATGCTCACTTTGTCCTATTAAATTATGATTATCCAAATGTCCTGTTACTGTCTCCTTAATAATGGACTCCAAAATTTTACCTACCACAGATGTTCGGCTAACCGGTCTATAGTTTCCAGCCTTCTGTCTACTGCCCTTTTTAAATAAGGGTGTTATTGACTCAGACAAGTGTCCTCAATTTAAATAAAGGAAACTACGATGGTCTGAGGAGCGAGTTGGGTAGGATTGAGTGGGGAATGGTGCTCAAAGGGTTGACGGTGGATAGGCAATGGCAAACATTCAAAGACCGAATGGATAAGCTACAGAATTTGTTCATCCCAGTTTGGCGTAAAAATAAAACAAAAAAGGTGACTCAACCGTGGCTAACAAGGGAAATTAGGGATAGCATAAGATCCAAGGAGAGGACATATAAATTGGCTAGAAAAAGCAATAATCCTGAGGATTGGGAGCAGTTTAGGAATCAACAAAGGAGGACAAGGGGAATTAATTAAGAAAGGGAAAATAGAATATGAGAGTAAGCTAGCAGGGAACATAAAAACTGACTGTAAAAGCTTTTATAGATGTGAAGAGAAAAAGATTAGTGAAGTCGAGCACAAGTCCCTTAGTCAGAATCGGGGGAATTTATAATGGGAAACAAGGAAATGGCAGACCAACTAAATGCATACTTTGGTTCTGTCTTCACAAAGGAGGACACAAATAACCTCCCAGAGGTGCCGGGGAACATACGATCTGATGAAAGCGAGGAACTGAAAGAAATCAGTATTTGTAGGAAAATGGTGTTAGGAAAATTGATGGGACTGAAGGCCGATAAATCCCCAGGGCCTGATGGTCTACATCCCAGGGTACTTAAGGAAGTGGCCCTAGAGATAGTAGATGCACTACTGATCATCTTCCAGAACTCGATAGACTCTGGAACGGTACCCATGGATTGGAGGGTAGCTAATGTTACCCCACTATTCAAAAAAGGTGGTAGAGAAAAAGCGGGGAATTATAGACCAGTAAGCCTGACATCGGTAGTGGGGAAAATGCTAGAGTCTATTATAAAAGATGTAATAGCAGAGCACTTGGAAAGCAGTGACAGGATCGGACAAAGTCAACATGGATTTACAAAAGGTAAATCATGCTTGACTAATCTACTGGAATTTTTTGAGGATGTAACTGGTAAAATAGATAAGGGAGAACCAGTGGATGTGGTGTATTTGGACTTTCAGAAGGCTTTCGATAAGGTCCCACACAAGAGATTAGCGTGCAAAATTAAGGCACATGGGATTGGGGGCAAGGTATTGACTTGGATAGAGAACTGGTTGGCGGACAGAAAGCAAAGAGTTGGAATGAACGGGTCGTTTTCTGAGTGGCAGGCAGTGACTAGTGGGGTACCGCAAGGATCGGTCCTAGGACCCCAGCTGTTCACTATATATTAATGATCTGGACGAGGGAATTGGATGTAATATCTCCAAATTTGCAGACGACACAAAGCTGGGCGGGAGGGTAAGCTGCGAGGAGGATGTCGGGGAAACTCCAGTACGATTTGGACAGGTTGGGTGATTGGGCAGAAACATGGCAAATGCACTATAATGTGGATAAATGTGAGGTTATCCACTTTGGTGGCAAAAACAGGAAGGCAGATTATTATTTGAATGGCAATAGATTGGGAGAAGGGGAAGTGCAAAGAGACCTGGGTGTCCTTGTGCACCAGTCGCTGAAGGTAAGCATGCAGGTGCAGCAGGCGGTTAAGAAGGCAAATCGTATGCTGGCCTTTGTAGCAAGAGGGTTCGAGTACAGGAACAAGGATGTCTTGCTACAGTTGTACAGGGCCTTGGTGAGACCACACCTTGAGTATTGTGTGCAGTTTTGGTCACCATACCTGAGGAAGGACGTTCTTGCCATGGAGGGAGTGCAGCGAAGATTCACCAGGCTGATACCTGGGATGGCAGGAATGACGTATGAGGAGAGATTGTCGATTGGGCTTATACTCACTGGAGTTTAGAAGATTGAGAGGGGATCTCATCGAAACCTATAAAATTCTGTCCGGTCTGGACAGACTAGATGCAGGAAGAATGTTTCTGATGGCCGAGGAGTCCAGAACCAGGGGTCATAGGATAAGGGGTAAGCCATTTAGGACTGAAATGAGGAGGAATTTCTTCACCCAGAGAGTGGTGAACCTATGGCATTCTCTGCCACAGAGGGCGGTGGAGGCCAGTTCATTAAATATATTCAAGAAAGAGTTGGATATGTTTCTTGAGGCTGAAGGGATCAAGGGATATGGGGAAAAGGCGGGGACAGGGTACTGAGTTTGGATGATCAGCCATGATCACATTGAATGGCGGAGCAGGCTCGAAGGGCCGAATGGCCTACTCCTGCTCCTATCTTCTATGTTTCTATGTTACATTAGCAGTTTTCCTGTCTGCCGGGACCTTTGCTGAGTCCAGGGAGTTTTGGAAAATTATTACTAATGCATCCACAATCCCTACCACCACTTCCCTCAAGACCCTAGGATGTAAGCCATCAGGTCCAGGTGATTTATCCGCCTTGAATCCCATTATTTTACCGAGTACCACTTCCTTAGTGATTTTGATCATGTTTAGCTCCTCTCCCCCCCCCCCCCCCCCCCCCCCCCAATAGCCCCCTGTTTGTCCAGTGTTGGGATATTCTTAGTGTCTTCTACTGTAAAGACTGATACAAAATATTCATTCAGTGTTTTTGCCATCTCCATATTTCCCACCATTAATCTCCCGGTCTCATCCTCTAAGGGACCAACATTTACTTTAGCCACCCTTTTTCTTTTTATATAACTATAAAAATTCTTACTATCTGTTTTTATATTTTTTGCTAATTTACTTTCATAATCTATCTTCCCTTTCTTAATCAATCTTTTTGTTATTTTTTGCTGTCTTTTAAAGTTTTCCCAATCCTCTATCCGCCTACTAGATTTGGCTACCTTATATGCCCTTGTTTTTAGTCGAATACTATCCTTAATTTCTTTACTTAGCCACGGATGGCTGTCTTTTCTTTTACACCCTTTTCTTCTCAGTGGAATATATTTTTTTGGGAAGTTGTAAAATAACTCCTTAAATGTACACCACTGATCATGTATCGTCTTACCCTTTAATCTATTTTCCCAATCCACTCTACTCAATGCCGCTCTCATACCTTCATAGTCTCCTTTATTCAAGCTTAGCATGCTTGTTTGAGATCCAACCTTCTCACCCTCTAATTGAATATGGAATTCAACCATGTTATGGTCACTCATTCCAAGGGGATCCTTTACTAGGACATTTTTAATTAATCCTGTCTCGTTACACAGGACCAGATCTAAGGTTGCTTGCCCCCTGGTCGGTTCAGTTACATACTGCTCAAGAAACCCATCCCTAATACACTCAATGAACTCATCCTCAAGGCAGCCCTGCCCAATTTGATTTGCCCAATTAATGATAGTTAAAATCCCCCATAATTATAGGACATGGAGCAGTTCAGATGGAGACTGTACTTCACCAGAGAAGCAATTGGCCTCCTGTGTGAAATTCTACAGGCTGAAGCTATGGTCTATTTCCCACAGGATCTTTATCAGTGGCGATGCTGTCATTCTTGCCAGTAATGATGATGTCATCAAGATAACACTGAGTACCTGGGATCCCCTGCAGGACTTGGTCCATTGCCCTTTGCCAGATTGCAGGAGCTGATGCTATTCCGAATACCAGCCGATTGTACTGGTAAAGGCCTTTGTGCGTATTTATTGTCAGGTACTTTGATGCATCATCAATTTCCATTTGGAGATAGGCCTGGGCCAAGTCAATCTTTGTGAAGCATTCCCCTCTTGACAGGGAAGCAAAGATGTCCTCAATGCGAGTCAATGGGTACTGTACTGTGTGGAGGACTGGGTTAACAGTCACTTTAAAGTCTCCGCAGATGCGCACTTTTCTTGGCTTTCCTGGTTTTGTGCTGGAGGTTTTCTTCATCACTGGAACTATAGGTGTGGCCCATTCACTCCAATACACCTTGGACAGGGCCCCTAACTGCTCCAAGTTCTCCAGCTCTGCTTCTACTGAAGGGCAAATTGCATAAGGCACTGGTCTGGCCTTGTGGAACTTTGAATTTGCGTTCTCCTCAATCTTAATTTTTGCTTTCATGCCCTTAAGTGTTCCTATTCCCTTCTTGAACACTTCCTGAGAGTCAGAGTATTTGTGACAGTCTCTCAGGAGTGGTGTTGCAAACAGTGCTTGGATGGTGTGCCAATCCAACTGTGTTTTCCTGAGCCATTCGCATCCCAGTAATGGTGGTCCTCCATTTTCCACTACATAGAGGTTCAATTGCGGTATTTTTTTTTCTTTGTATGTCACGGTCACTTTTATTTTACCTTTGGGGCACACTCTCTTTGTCCTGTGTATGCCTTTAACAGTACTTTAGTTGGCCTTAGCGGTATGTGTGAAAACAGTCGTTTGTAGTCATGTGCAGAGATCACTGTTAAAGATGAGCCTTTGTCCAACTCCATTTTCAGCCTAACTCCTGCCACTTCTGGAGTAACCCATATTATTCTGTGATCCCCTGTCTCTTTCACACTGTGTAGTTTTGGACAAGCCAGATCCTCTTCCTCTGAGTCTGTCACTTTTTCCTTTATCTGAACTGTCTTCAGTCACGTGGTGTACCTTCTTGTATCTATCTTTGAAAGGTTTCTTGTTTTCAGTCACTTGATGTACCACCTTGTTACTCTGTATTGTATCAGTTTTCGGCTTCTTATTTGCTTTGCAGACTCTTTCAATGTGCCCTCGTCTGCCACATTGTCTGCAATCTTTATCTTTAAACCAACAGTCATTGTGGTCATGTGACATTTTGCCACAGCGATAGCACCACTTTTCTTGTTTCAGTGACATTTTATTTGTTGAATATTCCAGGGATTTTTGTTGAATTTCTGAAGCACCACGTGCTGCTGCTTCCATTGATATTGCAATACCCAGAGCCTTCTCCAATGTGAGGTCTTTTTCAGACAGGAGCTTCTTTTGTGTGCTTTCACTTTGCATGCCACACACAAATCTGTCCCTCAATGCGTCTGATAAGCCCACTCCAAATTGGCAATGTTCTGATAATTTGCGCAACTTTGCCAAATATTCAGAAATGCTTTCATTTTTGCTCTGGTTCCGTTTATGGAATTTAAATCTTTCAGCTATGAGCAGTGGTTTGGGGCTTAAATGGTCTTGGAGTGTGTCCACTATTTGTTTGAATATTTTGTTTGCTGGCTTTTCAGGGGTTAATAAACTACGTAGCAGCCCATATGTCTTTGCGCCCATAACACTCAGCAAAACAGTGGCTTTCTTTTCTACCTCCACTCCATTAGCCTCACAGTACAACTCCACTCTTTCAAAGTAAGTTGCCCAGTCTTCAATGCTGCTATCAAATGCTGCAATAGTGCCAATTATCGCCATTTTTTTCCCCCAAACCCGTTTTTCTTTCTTTACTAGTTAGCTAGCGTCATGCAAGTCCTGTGCACTTTTCACTTGACTTATGTATCCCCTGCCTAGCTTAGCAAGCGTGCTCTGTTTTCTCTACCTTCTCGCTCCTTTCTTCCAAGTTTCGGTGTCCTCTGGATGCGATGCCAGAATAGGAAGACGTAGGTTCATAATTCTCGTCGCCAATTTGTTGTGTTCGGACCGCTATACACAACTACATATAATAAAGCAGCAGAGACTGAGAGTAACTTCAAGTGATCTTTACTGGTTAACTGGAACTTCAGCACTGACGATACAAATCGAAACGCGTCTGTTAGATACACTCGCAACTAAGGATGTACATCCGCAAAACAAAGTAGTCCCTTCAATGTTGTATACATTACAGAAGTGACTTGCACTAATTTTCTCTCACTTCTGCAAGCCCTCTGTTGCTTATTAACATAACTCTGCCCCCCCCCCCCCCCTCAAAAGACCAGCTTTCCTGGATGTATGCTGGTTTCCTGGTGGTTGTAAAGAAATCTAAGCAGCTGGGCCCAAAGTCACCTGCCAGTGTAATTTACGATGCTTGGTGCTGAGGATTTTCCCTTGCCTCCACTTTTTTTGACTTTGTTTCTTTGACATTTCTAGTTTTTGATCACAGTTTGGAGTCTCTGAGCCAGAGATTTTTCCAGACTCCCCTCCTTCTCAATGTGAACAAAAGAACAAAGGAGCTGCAGTGTTCAAGCCTGTGTTCAGCTTTTTAATGGAGGATGAGGAGCAGAGGTTCAGGACCCAGTGAGTTAGACACTAGGCTAAGAGTCAGCAGCAGACACTCATTGCACCCTCTTGCTCCAGTGTGTGTGCAGTGCAAAGGCATTAGGACATGGAGCAGTTCAGATGGAGACTGTACTTCACCAGAGAAGCAATTGGCCTCCTGTGTGAAATTCTACAGGCTGAAGCTATGGTCTATTTCCCACAGGATATTTATCAGTGGCGATGCTGATCACCAGGGCCCTCTTTTTAATTACATAGGATATATGGCACGAAACAGGCCATTTGGCCCAACCAGTCCATGCTGGTGTTTATACTCCATGAGCCTCCTGTCTTTTTTCTCATCTAAATCTATCGGCATAATCCTCTATTTCCTTCATATGCTTGTCTAGCCTCCCCTATACTATTTGCTTCAACCACTCCCTGGGGTAGAGTTCCACATTCTCACCACTCTTTGGGTAAAGAAGTTTCTTCTGCATTCCCTCTTGGATTTCTTGACTTTCTTGGTGACCATCTTATATTGATGGCCTCTAGTTATACTCTTCCCCACAAGTGGAAACATTCCCTATCCAATCTGTCATTAATTTTAAAGACTTGGTAGGTCACCCCTCAGCCATCTTTTCTTCAAAAGAAGAGACCCAATCTGTTCATCCTTTCCTGATATGTATACCGTGTAGGAACGGAGGTTCCTAACTAAATAATTCAGCCCAACTCGATGGATTAAAAGACTGGAATTTAATAACAATGAAGTTTGCTGGATGTTAAAAGGAGGAAATCAAAACACGTTCGTTCAAGATGCCAGGTAGTCGAAGACTGCTGGCAAGTTCTCTAAGCTGACGTCATGACGTCCTCACGTTCTTCGCACCACTGGCGCTCACATGATCGGCGTCATGATGTCACCATGCAGGATAAAGGCAAACACACACTGTAAAGGTAACAATCAGTTTAAAGGTGCAGTCCCTGGCTCCATTATAATACAATTAAGGGGATTATACTAAAGTACACTGAGTCTCTTGTGGCTCCTCCACAGGCGCCCCCTAGAATCCCCGTTAATGGCCAGTGTCAAACGAACAGGGGGCTTGATGGTTCTCTCCGAGCATCGACGACCCTCAGGCGGCGGAAGTGGAACATCAGGAGAAAGCGTGGAGCCTGGCTGTGGTTGTTGCGGCGTGTCAGGTGCGGCGAACGCAGTGTCTGACTGCGAAAACGACGACAAGGCATCTGTAGGCGGTTCAACGGCTGGCTGTTGTAATGATGAATCGGCGTGCAACGGCGGTCGTCCTCGGTGAGGTGGCTAGGCGGGCATTATTGTTTCAGTGTGATCGAGGTGCGCGGCCTTCAGACGGTCAATGGAGACGGTGTCCGGTCTGCCGCCTACGTCGTCGGTGAAATATTTCTCACCGGCAGATATGACACGAAATGGGCCGGCGTATGGTGGTTTAAGTGGGTCTCTGTGCGCGTCGTGCCTGATGGACATAATCAGCGGACATGAGGTCCACAGGAACGTGAGGCCTCTAAGCCATGATGCGAGGTCAGAATGGGCAGGAAGTTCTTGGCCGCCTCGCGATGCTGGATAAGCTGCTGAGTTGCAGACCACGGTTCTGTATGTGGAGGCAGGAAGTCACCAGGGACCCTCAAGGTTTGCCCGTAAACTAACTCAGCTGATGAAGACTGAAGGTCTTCCTTGGGAGCCGTCCTTAGCCCTAGCATCACCCAAGGCAATCTGTCTACCGAGTTGGATCTGCGCAGGCTGGCACGAAGGGATGCCTTAAGCGACCGATGGAACCTTTCGCACAGGCCATTCGCCTGCGGATGGTAGGCGGTGGTACGGTGTAGCTTGGTACCTAAACCGTGTGCAACGGCGTTCCATAATTCGGAAGTGAATTGTGGACTTCGGTCCGATGATATGCCGGATGGGACGCCGAAGCGAGCCACCCACGATGACAGGAATGCCCTGGCAATATCCGCTGTAGTGATAGCGACCAACGGAATCGCCTCTGGCCACCTGGTGGTGCAGTCCACTATTGTGAGGAGATGCGTGAAACCTTGTGAACCGGGGAGAGGACCCACTAGATCCACGTGCACGTGGTCAAACCATCGCTCTGGCACTGGAAACTCAGTCAAAGGGGCTTTAACATGCCGGTTGACTTTCACTTTTTGACAATCAATACAATTGTTTGTCCAAGCCCTTCCACACGAACTTGCGGGACATGAGACGTTGCGAAGCTCACATCCCTGGGTGTGACAACCCGTGTATCGCCCGAAAGACTTTCTTGCGCCACTCGACCGGCACTATGGGACGAGGCACTCCCATGGACGTGTCGCACAAAAGGGTGGTTCCTGCTGAGTGGAACTGAACATCAGCGACTTGCCAACTGGAAGGCGTGGTCCGGTACGCTTGAACTTTGGGGTCAGCCAACTGCTCTTCCGCTAAGCCAGCGAAATCGACGCCCAGGTTAACTGCCAGGACAGGAGTGCGGGAGAGGCAATCGGCCACGAGATTGTCCTTGCCTGAGACGTGTCGTAGATCGGTGGTGAATTCCGAAATGAAGGTGAGGTGGCACTGTTGCCGCGCTGACCAAGGTTCAGACGTTTTGGCTGTGGCAAACGTGAGTGGTTTGTGGTCCACAAACGCGGTGAACGGGCGTCCTTCTAGCAGAAAGCGAAAATGTCGAATAGCCAAAAACAGGGCGAGCAACTCCCTATCGAACGTGCTGTACTTGCGTTCGTTCTTGCGTAGTTGGCGGCTGAAAAAGGCCAGCGGCTGCCAAGTCCCGTCTACCCACTGCTCCTGCACCGCTCCAATGGCGTAGTCCGAAGCATCCGTCGTGAGAGCGATGGTTGCACCTGGAATAGGGTGTGCCAGCATGGTTGCATCTGCCAGTGCTGCTTTGGTATCTAGGAAGGCCTGGTCCATCTGGGGAGTCCAGTTGATGAGGTCTTTGCCAGATTTCCCTTTCAGTGCTTCATACAGCGGTTGCATCAACTGCGCTGCCTTGGGGACAAAACAATGGTAAAAATGAACCTTCCCCAGGAATTCCTGCAAGGACTTAACAGCGAGGGGACGTGGAAAAGCTGTAACAGCCTCGACCTTGGTGGCTAGTGGAACGGCGCCGTCCGATGTTATCCTGTGCCCCAGGAAATCGATACTGGTGAGACCGAATTGGCATTTGGCCGGGTTGACAATGAGGCTATGCTGGCTTAACCGAGTGAAGAGCTGGCGTAGATGTAACAAGTGTTCCTTGGGGTTCTTGCTAGCGACGAGTATATCATCCAGATATACGAAAAGGAAAGGCAAATCCCGTAAAACAGAGTCCATGAGCCGCTGGAAAGCCTGCGCTGCATTTTTTAACCCGAAAGGCATTCTCAGAAATTCGAAAAGGCCAAAAGGTGTGATGACTGCCGTCTTGGGAACATCTTGGTGGTGCACCGGAACCTGGTGATACCCGTGGACGAGATCCACCTTTGAAAATATTGAGTTTCCAGCCAAATGTGCTGAGAAATCCTGGATATGAGGTATGGGATACCTGTCGGGAGTCGTGGCATCATTTAGTCGTCTGTAGTCACCGCAAGGCCGCCACCCTCCACCTGGTTTGGGGACGATATGCAGTGGAGAGGACCAAGGACTGTCGGAGCGTCAGATGATCCCGAGGCGCTCCATTGTTTGGAATTCGGCTCTAGCCGCCGTGAGTTTGCTGGGTTCTAACCTGCGCGCCCGAGCGTAAACCGGTGATCCATTCGTGGTGATATGGTGTGCCACACCATGTTTCATGACTGCTGCCGAGAAGGTAGGCCGGGTGAGCTCTGGAAACTCGCTGAGTAGGCGTGTAAACCCGTCTTGAACTGGTACCGCACAGGCGACCGACCAGGACACTGCGGTGGCAGGGCACCGTGTGGTAAGTGGACGCGTGAATAAGGCGGCAGTTTTTGACGTCGACTAGAAAACCATTTGCACAAAAGAAGTCGGCTCCTAGTATGGCCTGTGATACTGTGGCAGTGATAAATTGCCAGAGGAACTGCTGACCGCCGAAAGTAACGGTAACCGTCCGTTTCCCAAAAGTGCGAATCACCGCCATTGGCTGCCTCGAGTGCAGGGCCGTGGCCGCTGGATTGTAGATCTAGCCTGGAAGCTGGCAAAATGCTGCACTGGGACCCAGTGTCGCAGAGGAATCGCCTCCCCGTTGTGGAATCCGCAACATAAAGTAATTTCCCCGTTGAACCGACCGCCATGGTAAATTGAACGCGCTTTTCAGGGCTTGTCGTCCTTTTCGAAGGGCGATGGCTTGCTGAAGGATTTTTTGGGGGGGAGAAACTGCAGGGAGGCTTGCAGCATCGAGCTTTGGCGCCAAAACGGGCGTGGTACGTGCACCAGCCTGCTGGAGGAGGGCTGGGCTTCGCACGCGCAGGAGAAGGGTGCCTCGTGGCTGCACAGCACTGCTGTGAGACTGCAAAAATTTTGTCTGCCTCTGCCGCAAGCTTAACACAGTCGGTGATCTCAGAGCTGGCCAAGGCTGTCTGCACCGCGTCAGGTAGCTGGCAGAGGAAAAGTTCTCGGAATAAAAAACATTGGTCTTCCGAACCAAGTAGGGTTAGCATTTGGCTCATTAATTCCGAAGGCTTTGAGTCCCCGATGCCTGGCATAGCAATGAGCCTGCGTGCGTGCTCTGATTTGTTAAGGCCAAATATTTGCAGTAAACGAGCTTTGAGAGCCTCATACTTGCCCTCGTCTGGTGGACTGCTCAGTAGGCTGACGACCCTCGAGGCCATAGCGTTGTCGAGAGCGGAGACCACGTAAAAATAACGGGTCGAATCCGCTACGATCTCCCGCAGGTGAAACTGTGCTGTAGGAACCAAGCTTCTGGTTGCTGCTCCCAGAACTGAGGCAATTTGAGGGCGACGGCATTTGTGCTCATGTTGAATTCTCTTCGAAGTTTGTTCGACGTGATCGGGGTCACCAATGTAGGAATGGAGGTTCCTAACTAAATAATTCAGCTCAACTCGATGGATTAAAAGACTGGAATTTAATAACAACGAAGTTTGCTGGATGTTACAAGGAGGAAATCAAAACACGTTCGTTCAAGATGCCAGGTAGTCGAAGACTGCTGGAAAGTTCTCTAAGCTGACGTCATGACGTCCCCGCGTTCTTCGCGCCACTGGCGCTCACGTGATCGGCGTCATGACGTCACCACGCAGGATAAAGGCAAACACACACTGTAAAGGTAACAATCAGTTTAAAGGTGCAGTCCCCGGCGGCACTATAATACAATTAAGGGGATTATACTAAAGTACACTGAGTCTCTTGTGGCTCCTCCACAACCCCCTCATTTCTGGTATTATCCTTGTAAATCTTCTCTGCACTCTCCCCGGTGCCTCTATATCTTTTTGATATGGTGATCAGAACTGTACACAGTATTCCAAGTGTGGTCTAACCAAGGTTCGATACAGGTTTAGTACAACTTCCCGACTTTTCCATTCTATACCTCTAGAAATTATCCCAAGTGCTTGGTTTGCTTTTTTTTTAATGGCATTGTATATGTACAGCTCCACATCTTTTCAATTCTGCACCAGAGATCTTTGTGATGGTTAGCCAGGGAGCTCAAGGGTCTGTATTCAACAGGTGACTGAAGTTCTCTTCTAAAGGCCATCTGACTTCATCCCATATGAAATGACCCCTGCAGAGCAAAGATGGCGTGATCAATTTCTACCAGCTCTGTGGCTTTCCTAGGGGGCAGGTGCCTTATCGATGGAGCTCCAATAGTGCTTAAAGCTCCAATTCTGGACCTAGTCACATTCAATTCAATTCAATTCAATTCAAATCGCTTTATTGGCATGACAAGTTACATCTTATGTTGCCAAAGCATCGAAAAACATTCATGTTTGTTCACAAAAATACAGATCTATCCATACAGTGTATAAACAGATATATCCCTGAGTGTATAAATATACTTTCATATAATTTATATATACTCATTTCCTATATTTAGTGGTTGTCCCTCTGTTTATGGCAAGCTGTAACATAGTGTGCCGCTAGTGGTACACAATTTCTCTCTTCCCCTAGTAGGTATGGGAGTTTTTGGTCGTCATTCAAATTTCTGAATTCCGGGCATATTTTTGTGAATTTTGGGTAGAAATTCTCCCTTATGCCCTGATATTTTCTACAAGCTGTGAGGAAGTGCATCTCTGTCTCCACCACTCCCTGACTGCAGTGGGAGCATATCCTGTCCTCTCTTGGTAGCCGGGTCTGCCTGTGTCTACCTTTTTCGATCGCCAGGTTATGTTCACTAAGTCTGTACATTGTCAAAGTTTTTCTCAGTTTGCTATCCTTTACCATGGTCAGGTAATCAGCCATGTTGTATTGTCTGTTTAGGGCCAAGTAGCAATTGAGTTTGCTTTGGGTTTTTGTTGTTTCTGCCCAATATGACAGATATTTTTCCTTTTGCTTAGCGACGATTGTGTTGGGTCGAATTCTTTGTGTTACGCTGTCACTGTCCTGGGGCTGGTTATTGTTAGTAGTTACTTCACTGAGTCCCAGGACTAGTTGACTGAGGGTATTCTTCTTTATGGTCCTCTCTTGGCATTTCAGGGCTTCGTAATGATAGCATTGGGGGTTGCTCATTTCTAGGTGTTTCCAAAATTTGGTGGCTCTTTTTTGGATAGTGATTATTAATGGATATTGGCCTAGTTCTGCCCTGCATGCATTGTTTACGGTTTTCCTTTGAGTCCGGAGGATACTTTTACAGAATTCTGCATGTAGGATCTCAATTGGGTGTTTGTCCCATTTTGCAAATTCTTGTTGTGTTAGCGGTCCCCACACCTCACTGCCATAGAGTGCAATTGGTTCAATTACTGATTTGAAAATTTTGAGCCAAATGCTAATTGGGATTTCTATTTGGATTGATTTTTTAATGGCATAGAAAGCCCTTCTTGCTTTCTCTTTCAGTTCATTCACAGCCAGTTTGAAATTTCCCATAGAACTGATTTTTAAGCCCAAGTATGTGTAGTTAGTGGTTTGTTCAATTTTGGTTGTTCCTAGTGTGAAATTTATTTTGGGTCCCTGATGTCTGGATCTTTGCTGGAACACAAGGACTTTGGTTTTTTGGGGATTTATTGTCAGGGCCCAAGTCTGGCAGTACGACTCCAGCAGATCCAGGTTCTCCTGTAGACCCTCCTTAGTTGGTGACAGTAGAACCAGGTCGTCTGCATAGAGGAGGAATTTAACCTTGGATTCATATAGGGTGAGGCCGGGTGCTGTAGATTGTTCAAGTAGTTTTGCCAAATCATTTATGTAAATATTAAAGAGTGTCGGTGAGATTGGCGAGCCCTGCATCACCCCCCGCCCCTGTGGGAAGTATTTTGTTTGTTTGTCTCCAATTTTAACTGCACATTTGTTGTTTGTATACATTGATTTAATTACATCATATGTTTTTCCCCCTACCCCGCTTCCGATAAGTTTCAGGAATAAACATTCACTGACAGGAAAGGGTTCCACTACGTGCAGATTATTCTGCATGTCAACATGAAGTATCTGGGAAACTGCCATGACCCCTTTTATCCTTTTCCATTCAGCCGTAAATGATTTACTAAGCAGGCAGGGCCAAATAGTTGGATGGATTCTGTAGAACAAAGATATGATCATGCATAGCTACAGCCAGGGTAGAATATCTTCTGGTGCCTCCTGGACCTGCTAACAGTTAGGTTTGTTTACAGATCTTGCTTTATAACTATTATACAATAAGTATTCCTTTTGTAGAATCTCTCATAATGAATAGCTTGCACTCATTTTGGATGAGTTGTATTATTGTGGGAGCTACATAAAATAAAGCCTGACCGCAGGGGAATTGAGGTGTGTGGAGCATTTCATTGAAGGTCTCGAACTAAAACTAGAAATAAGCATAAAGCACAACAGCCAGAGGATCCCAACCTGGACATCCTGGGCCCAAGAGGTGATGAACATTCAGCTGCTGGGACAGTCGGTGCAGCTCCTAGCATAGGTGTTCAGCAACTGATTGTACCCACCTTCAGAACCCCCCTTTCCTCCCCACCCACCTCTCTGCCCCCCCCACTTCCTCTCTTTCCCCCCAAAGCAGTGAACTGAAATCAGCAGCATCAGAAACTTTCAACTATCCATGTGGGCCGTTACTGTGGGATTGTGACTGCAAAGTCTAACAGACTAACCAATGTAGAAAATTATTGTGACTTTGAACTTTTACTCAGCAAACCAGCTTCAATCAACAACAAACCTCAAAAAAGCAAACTTTTAAACAGAAAACCCAGAGGGCGAGGCCCAGACTCTTCTATATTGCTGATAGCAATAGAACAGGTGAACTGTCATAAGTTCTGACATTCAGTGCAATATGTAAACATTCTACCTTAACTAAGATATGACCATTGTCAAAAGGCCAGCATGAATGACGGTGCAGCAGTAGTTGATTAGCAACTGTAAAATATATCACAAATTTAAAAATATTTTCCTGTAAACACTTTAAATGTTTGTTCAACCTTAATAAATAACACTCCTTGGACAAACAGGGCTGCATCAGATTCGAAAC
This sequence comes from Somniosus microcephalus, assembly GCF_052327205.1. NCBI lineage: Eukaryota > Metazoa > Chordata > Chondrichthyes > Squaliformes > Somniosidae > Somniosus > Somniosus microcephalus. The sequence goes on along the minus strand of NC_140987.1, from coordinate 97,196,348 downwards.
AGAGTACCAGTATTATTAAACAGTTCACTAATTACAGGTGCAAAAAGTCAGTGGGACTGTCAGCAGACAAAAGTAAACCCTGTACAGTAATGGTCAAAAACAAACTGGCCAGAGTCAGCAATTCAACAACAACTTGTATTGTTATAGCGCCTTTAACATAGTAAAACACCCCAAGGTGCTTCACAGGAATGTTATAAGACAAAAAATATTTGACACCAAGCTACATCAGGAGATATTAGGGCAGATGACCAAAAGCTTGGTCAAAGAGGTAGGTTTTAAGGAACGTCTTAAAGGAAGAAAGAGAGGCAGAGAGGTTTAGGCAGGGAATTCCAGAGCATAGGGCCTAGGCAGCTGAAGGCATGGTTGCCAGTGGTTGTGCAATTTAAAATCGGGGATACTCGAATTCAAACACAATTAACAGTAAACTGATCCCTCTGTTATAACATAGTGCAAAGCAGCCCCTCAAGGTGAAAAGTAGCAGGAGGAGGTGGGTACAGAAAGCAGACACTCGCTCTAATTCTTCGAGTCACTGTGCTTTCTCCCCCCCGGGTGCCAAGATGAGCCTTTCAGCCAGATAGCCTGCTGCTGGGGTGGGGGAGGGAAGGAAGGAAGTCCTTTGAAGTGCTGCCATCCTGAGAGTCAGCTGTATCTGCTTCTTGGATTGGGACCAATGCTGTCCCACTGGTTGCTGGATCTGCAGCTGAACAGCTAGTGCTGTAGCTGAAGGCCCTGAGTGACAGCTTGAGTTAAAGATTGGAGGGCATAGCTTAACTTGCCTTCAACCTGTCGCCCAGTGCTGCAGTAAGGCCTTCCGTGGAGGGCTCTACGATGTTGCTGTGAGCTGCCACAACTGATTGACGATGATCCCCAAAGGAGAGACCTATTTGTGATTCTCCCAGAGCACCTGTCTTTTAAGGGGCAGGCCTGTAAAGTCTGCGTCCCTTGCCTCTTTGCTCCTTCTCCTCCTTCTACCCTGCCTCCGTATATATGCTGCCACATTATTTTCCACCACCCCCCCACCCGCCCCTCTTTGGCTCTCCCTGATCCCCCAAATTGTTGGTCAGCCTGGTTATTTACTGGGCTTTGTCTTACCAGCTGTACCTGGATGCCTGTGGCAGGAAAACAGGATGATGCTGCTGGGTCATCGGGCCAGGAGGTGGTGAGGAAGTAGCGCTCCCAGAGGAAGAGAGGGGACGGGTGCGCTTATTCCCTCCACATCACCCTCACTGTGTGTGGGAATGAGAAGGCCTGGGCCTCTTCTCACCACTTGCCCCTGGAGCTGCTCCTCAATTTCCTTCCAGCCCTCCTCCTCCTCCCTCGTCTTCCTCCTCCATCTCCTCCTCATCCCCTTCTTCCCTGTACTCCTCCCCCATGCAATACTGGGTGCTTGGGCTTTGCTGGGCATGAGGTTAGAATGATTGCGCATGTCCCTCCTGTGATGCAGTCTCCATTTCAGGGGGGTGCTGCAAGGTTGGGTCCGTGTTCTGGCGCAAGGTGCTGCGGTGGAGTGAGTCCAGGGGTATAGGAACTCACCATGCTACAGCTTGATACCACCGACCTCGGCCCGCATCAGAGACTGCGGCAGCCAGGGAGCTGGAGGGCTTTCTCCTCATGAAGGGGGCGTGGGGGGGCTAGTCAGGGTTCTTGGGTATGGGGTTTCCCCAGTGCTTTTCCTCTCCTGCATATTGTGTGCCAACTTGGATTGCAGAGAGAATGTAGGTGAGGCTTATAGTTCACTGGCTTGTTGTGCGAGAGTGCAGATTTTATGGTGCCTGCTTGTTTGGGAATTGTGCTAGTCGGTTGCTGTGTTATTAGAGAGCTTTAAAGGTGAAAGTACTTCATGATTGAGGAACTGACGTAACCTTAAGCCAGGTTTTCCCCTTGCAGCTTGCTGCTGCTTGGTTGACTTTAGGGTGTCCATGTCCTTTTAAAAACCTCTTTCTACCTGACCAACATATATTAAAGGGGCTTCTTCACACCAGGGTGCTAGGTGTCTTCCTGAGTAAACAAACATAGCTAACACATTCTGGCCACTGCTTAGAAGCTATGTGTAGTGTATGTACCTTTAAGGGGAGAACTACTTTTTACAGCTCCTGTATACTGTAGTACCGGCAGTGACCACACCTGTATATAAACCCTGAGTAGGGATCTGTACGTTTAGTTTTAGAGTAACCCTCATCCAGTAAATAACTGTTGATTGTTCCTGCAGTCTCGTGTCTAGTTATTGAAGGGCACACTACATCAAAAATACACGGATCTAACAGTGGCGACAAGGCAGATTCGAACCTACCTGCAACTCTGCATTACCTCCCAGGGATTCGCTCCAGGAGAAGAGTGGAAGAAAGTTGAGGCCAGAAGCACGGGCGTCGACCACGAGCAACCGCCCAGTCATCCAGCAGAGATTGAGCATCGCAGGAGAGGCTGTTGAGAGCTGGGCTTGGTTCTCCAGTCACGGTGGTCCAGCGAAACGGGCTGGCAACAGGTACGGCGCAGACCCTTCCCGGACAGCGGCGGCTAGAGCCGACCGACGGCACAGAAAAGGCCAAGCAGCGTCGACGGGAGAAGAGAGAGGGTAGAGCGCACAGGGCGCAGCCGATGTTCAGGACTGAACGGCATCGACAGGAGAAGAGAGAGAGGGAAGAAAGGGAAACGCGCAGAGCACAGCCAGTGTTCAAGGGCCGAGCAGCCGCAGCGGAGAAAGGAGAGCGCGGGAAACGGCATTTTGAGCCGTAGCGGAGAAGAAGGGAGAGCGCGGGAAAACGCCATTTTGAGCCGCAGCGGAGAAGAAGGGAGAGCGCGGGAAAATGCCATTTTGAGCCGCAGCGGAGAAGAAGGGAAGCATGGGAAAACGCCATTTTGAGCCAGTCTAACCACACCCAGGGATGCCGAAGAGTGGCAGTCTCACAGCGTTCGACAATGAAGTCGAAGATTGGACGACATATGTTGAACGCATAGAAGTGTACTGCAAGGCGAATGAAGTGCCAGATGAGGGGAAAGCACTGGTATTGTTGATTTCCATGGGTGCAAAATCGTATGGCTTACTGCGAAAACCAGTAACCCCAAAGAAGCCAGTGGACAAGGATTTTGGAAACATAGTGTCAACCCTACAGAACCACTTAAACCCCACGCCGCTGCTGATAGCAGAAAGATTTAAGTTTCACAAAAGGAACCAGCATAAAGATGAAAGTAATGCTGAGTATTTAACGGAACAGCATAAGCTATCGAAACACTGCCAGTTTGGAGCAGGACTGGCAGATACCTTAAGGGACAAGTTTGTGTGTGGGCTTCAAAGTGAAGGAACCCAGAAACGGCTTTTATCTGAAAAGGACCTTACGCTGGAAAAGGCTTTCAGCATGGCAGTATCACACAAAGCAGCCGCACGGGGCGCTGCAGAGATACAACGGAGACCGCAAGAATATGGCACAAATGAAATGTCATACGGAACAGTGAAGTGTTATCGCTGCGGCAGAACAACACACGACCATAATGATTGCTGGTTTAAGGACAAAGTGTGCAGACAGTGTGGAAAAGTAGGACACATAGCAAGAGTCTGCAGGTCAGGAAAGAAAACCAGCAGCAAGAAATCTCCACAGGAGAAGTACAAGAAGGTACATAAGGTGACGGAGAGTAGTTCAGACGAACAGAAAAGTGATACAGGCTCCAGAAGCAAGGAGCTGGTTTGTCTGAAACTACATAAGGTGATCCAAATGGAGGATTCATCAAACTATCTGGGTCATGCTCAAGATAGCTGGAGTCCAAGTGAAAATGGAATTGGACACAGGATCAGCCCTAACAGTCATAAACCGAAGGGACTACAAGCGGCTATTCTCACATATACCCTTGAGAGATACAGAGATTGTCTTGAAGACGTACATGGGGCAAAAAGTCTACCCCAAAGGAAAAATAAGGGTGAACGTTGTATATAACGGCAAGGAAACACCAAAAATGGACCTATATGTATTGCCAGATGGAGGACCACCACGACTAGGACGTGAATGGATCCGGAAGATACAGCTAGATTGGCATTCCATACAAGCACTGACTGTAGATGCCAAAAAGGATGATGACGCCACACCTGGACGACTGTCAAAAATGCTAACTGATGCACAAGAAGTGTTCCAGGAGGGACTTGGAACACTAAAAGGTATAACAGCGACGATCAAAATAGAGGAAAATGCAAGCCCAAAGTTTTTTTTAAGGCCAGAGCGGTGCCTTATGCGATCCTCCCAGCCGTCGAAGCAGAGCTGGAAGGTTTGGAACGTTCAGGAGTACTGTCCAAAGTGGACTGGAGCGAGTGGGCCACACCCATCGTTCCTGTAATGAAGAGGTCGTTGAGTAATATGCCTGGGGAACCAAAGAAAGTTCGCATCTGTGGGGACTTTAAGGTGACAGTGAACCCAGTCCTTCACACGGTACAATATCCGCTTCCGCGGATTGAAGATATTTTCGCCTCGCTATCTGGAGGGAAGCGCTTCACTAAGATTGATCTGGCCCAGGCGTACCTGCAAATGGAGGTAGAAGAAGCCTCGAAACAGTACCTCACGATCAACACTCATAAAGGTCTCTACCAATACAACCGGCTGGTGTTCGGGGTAGCATCAGCTCCGGCTATTTGGCAAAGGGCAATGGATCAAGTCCTGCAAGGGATTCCAGGGACCCAGTGTTATTTGGGCGACATCCTGGTCACGGGCGAAAATGACAGTGCTCACCTTGCCAACCTGGAGCAGGTGCTCACTAGATTGAAGGAATATGGGCTCCGAGCAAATCGCCACAAATGCGAGTTTTTCCAGGAGCAGATCTCGTATTGTGGCCACGTTATTGATGAAGAGGGGTTACATAAGTCCCCTGAAAAGATTGAGGCAGTAGTCAAGGCTCCAGCACCAGAAAATGTGTCACAACTGAGGTCGTTCCTCGGGCTGGTGAACTACTACCATAAGTTCTTGCCGAATTTGTCTACAGTACTACACCCACTGAACACCCTACTGCAAACGGGGGTACCATGGAAGTGGAGTGACGAATGTAAACGAGCTTTCCAGAAGTGCAAAGAATTGATCACATCAAAAGAGGTGTTGGCTCATTTCAACCCAGCACTACCAATTCGGTTGGCGTGTGATGCATCACCCTATGGCATTGGAGCGGTGCTATCGCACAAGTTCCCGGACGGCTCGGAGAGGCCGGTAGCCTTTGCGTCTCGGTCACTAACCTCAGCCGAGCGTAACTACGCCCAGATTGACAGGGAGGCCCTCGGCCTCGTGTGGGGAGTGAAAAAGTTCAACCACTATCTGCACGGGCAGAAGTTCACCTTGCTGATGGACCACCAACCACTTGTCTCCATCTTTAATCCAAAGAAGGGCGTGCCAGTGATGACTGTGCAACGGCTACAAAGATGGTCGCTTTTTCTAGGGGCAAACCAATATGAAATCGAGTATAAGGGCACGAAACAGCATGGAAACGCTGATGGGCTATCACACCTGCCACTGCCTACTGCGGAGGAAGCACCAGCAGTGGACCCTGTCGAAATATTTCATTCGACTATAATTGAACGCTTGCCAGTAACTGACGCTGATATAGAGAAGGAGACCCGAAATGACCCAACACTGCCTCGGGTATATGACTTGATGGTGAAGGGATGGCCAACACATGGCGACTCACTGTTGCCAGCATTCTCATCCAGAAGAGAACAGCTGTCAGTATGCCAGGGGACCTTGATGTGTGGATCCCGAGTGGTAATTCCACCCAAGTTAAGGGAGAGAGTGCTCAATGAGCTTCACGAAGGCCATCTGGGAGGGGTAAAAATGAAAAGCCTTGCTAGGGCTTATGTGTGGTGGCCGGGGATCGATCAGCAAATCGAGGACCTGACGAGCTGCTCAGGATGCCAGAAGCTCCAAAATGCACCACCACATGCCCCTCTACACCCATGGGAGTGGCCCTCATCTCCATGGCAACGGGTGCATATTGATTTTGCTGGTCCATTCATGGACTCAATGTTTCTAATAGCCATGGATGCGCACTCGAAATGGCCAGAGGTGATCAAAATGTCGCCCACCACCACGGAGAAAACTATTGCAGTCCTACGGACCATATTTGCCAGGAACGGCTTGCCAGTGCAGATTTGCTCTGATAATGGACCACAGTTTGTGTCCGAAGAGTTTCGAAGATTCATGAAAAGGAATGGGGTAAGGCATTACACATCCGCCCCGTATCATCCAGCCACAAATGGATTGGCTGAGAGGTTCGTACAAACCTTTTAAGAAAGCAGTAAGGGCCATGTGCGATGACGACATTCCATTGCAGCATAAGGTGGACAATTTCCTGTTTGCATGCGTCACATTTCTGTAGGCTGTCACCAACCAGACCCCGGCCATGATGTTCTTTAACCGAAGGTTGAGATCTCGTCTGGATTTGCTCAGACCAAATGTACGAAGAGATGTTGAGAATAAGCAATTCCAGCACATCAATGAGAAGCCGACAAGGAGCTTCAATATAGGGCAACCAGTCTTGGCCCGCAACTACCGAACAGAGAAATGGCAACCAGGAACGATATGCACACGGCAGGGGCCACTAATGTACACAGTGGATGTTGGGGAAAACATTGTGAGACGCCATGCCGACCAGATCCCAGAGTCACAGGAATGAGTCAACCCCATGTCTCGCGCATCTGGTGATGAATCCGACATACAGGTAGCATCTACCCCAGAAACAGTAGCATCGGAAGCTGATGAACCAACTGACGACAGGGGGCCTCCGCACCAAGAACAAGACACTCAGGAAAGGCGCTATCCAGAAAGGATCAGGAAGCCGCCCCAAAGCCTGCATTTATAAATGGACTATTTTCAGTTAATGTGCATGTTAAAAGTGTTAATTGTTAAATGAATGTTATGGTACTGTCAATCTAAAAGGGGAGGAATTGTAGTGTATGTACCTTTAAGGGGAGAACTACTTTTTACAGCTCCTGTATACTGTAGTACCGGCAGTGACCACACCTGTATATAAACCCTGAGTAGGGATCTGTACGTTTAGTTTTAGAGTAACCCTCATCCAGTAAATACCTGTTGATTGTTCCTGCAGTCTCGTGTCTAGTTATTGAAGGACACACTACATAAAAAATACACGGATCTAACACTATGGAAAACAACTGGTCATCTTGCATTTTTAAGACCCGTCACCTGCCTTTGGAGGCACAGTTCAGCAGGAGGCTTTCCTGGAAGGCTAACATCTTTTTAGGTAGCTGTTCCTCAGAACATTTTTAAATTGTTTATGACCATTTCTGTTCACCAAAAGAAAGGGCGAGCATGGTGGGTGTCTTACCTGGCCAGCTCTGGTCAGTTTGTTACATTTCTTACAACCCTGTTTAGGGGTCCATGGGTGTCACACAATTTGCACCATGGATCAAACCTGTTATTAAACGGAGCTGTTGAGCAGAGTAGACTGTACTTGCCCTATTATTTGAATACCTCTAATACCTCTCTAACATCCTGTAAATGAAACGAGTAAAGCTTGCTTTGTAATAGGTCGTCTTCTCACTTCTCACCTCCAAACTCTCTCCAATGTAACGTTTCTTGTTGTTTAGCACCCTGGCTAACTTTATGGGATGGATTGATGTCCTTGCTACTGAGCAACCTGTCCCTCCTGAGCTCGATCTCCTCCAAGAGTGCCTGCAGATCTTCCTTCAACAAATTGCTGGCCCTCATCCTGGCTTCTGTCTCCTCAGTGAACACCTCTGTGAAAATGGAGATGCTGCTGAGATGCTGGAAACAATTTATAAATTAATTTTCCTCAAAAGAGAGGAAACCATGCTTCACTTACCTGCAACTCCCAAGCCTCACAATGAGGAATGACATTTGTTGTGATTCTTTTATAGTGCTGCTGACATTTCCTCATTACTTATGCCACTTCCGTGCCCAAGGTTTCACGGCAGTTTATATGTTTCAGTGTATGTTAATGCAATTCTCAGGAAATTTCACCATAAGTTGTCAATAGCACCGATGTAAGATATTCTGGGCCTACTGTCTTTGCACCTTTTGGGGCCTAAGTTCAAATCTAGGCTGTTTCTCCAGGGTTTCCACCGATCTACCAAAGTCATGGCAGGAGACCAGAAGGAATCTGTGGAAATTCTACCCCTCTACGCCACCCCCCCCCCCCCCCCCCCCCCAAGTAACCAAGTCTGAACATGAATCCATTCTTACTGGCATTTATCCACAAACACCCCATAATTTGGCTGTTCTGGGAAGTGGTGACCATCTTATTAGTGCAGTAAGGAAAGATAATGAGAAATTGGGGTTAAATACTCAGCTTGAATTGGCAAAGAAGCACTTTTTTAGAAGCAGTCTATAGAGAGAAAGAGTTCTCCCCTACGGTATGCAAGGGCTGGAATTACTTCTGTTAGTGGAAAGACTTAGGTAGAAGCAGCACTCCAAGAGGGAATGGAGAAAATGCATGGCAATGAACTTCTTGTTATGATCTGGAATGCACTGCTTGAAAGGGTGGTGGAAGCAGATTCAATAATAACTTCCAAAAGGGAATTGGATAAATACTCGAAGGAGAAATATTTGCACGATTATGGGGAAAGAGCAGGGGAGTGGGATTAATTGGATAGCTCTTTCAAAGAGCCGGCACAGGCACGATTGACCGAATGGCCCCCTTCTGTGCTGTATCATTCTATGAAAGGGAGAGGGAAAAGGAGAGGAGCTGAGAGTGACACTTGTGTTGTGAAGGAAGGGTGGTTTCATTATTAATTGAGAAGATGGGTGTGCCAGCAGTAACTGAAGGGGAGGGAAAATGCTGTTAGAATGAACTGAGCGAGGAGAAGCGTGTCAGCTTGAATTAAGGCCAGGAAAGTGTGCTATCTTGAACTGGAAAGGGAAAAGGGTAGCAGCTTGAATGGGGGGGGTGGGCGGTAGGGAGAGACCAATATCAGCTTGAATGGAAGAGAGTACCATCTTAGCAGACTTTAGCAGAAAGTCATAGGTTCAAGCTCCACACCAGCTGACACTTGCACTGTTGGAGGTGTCGTCTTTCAGATTAGATGTTAAATGGAGGTGCTGTCTGCCTTCTCAAGTGGACATACTAGATGCCATGGCACTATTCAAAGAAGAGCAGGGGAGTTCTTGGGTTGTCCTATCCAACAGTTATCCTTCAACCAACACCATTAAAACAGATTACCTGGTCATTTACCTCATTGCTGTTTGTGGAATCTTGTTGTGTGAAAATTTGCTGCCACATTACCCTAGATTACTTGAGTGACGACAGTTCAAAACTATTTAATTGGCTGAGAAGGGCTTTGGGATGTCCTGGGGTTGTGAAAGACGCTATATAAATGCAAATCTTTTTCTATTACAAATCTTTCTGGATCAAGTATTGAATGACCAAGCCAACCCTGAGAGGGTTAACTCAGCTCTGATGTTCCATCACCATGCATAGAATCCTGGAGTCCCTTCAACCTTAACTAGGCCTCACTCGCTGCTCCTTCTTCCATCCCCTCCTCAATGCAGGAGAATAATCACTAGTAGGTCATTAAATAATTGGCAAGCTTGTGTTTTATTTCTTTGAAGATAGACAGCAGGTACCAGGAACTCCTCATGAGTGCCACTCATCACCATAAAAGATGTATTGAGACCACTATTTTCAGCACATGGACACCACAGAAACCACACCATACCTCACCCACTCCATCCACCATGTGGATGTATGAGGACCAATTTTAACTCCGCCTACCCAGCGGAAACAGGTGGTAGTGGAATTAAAATCACAGTACACCATTTACTGCCCCATTATCGCACTGCCACCCTTCCACTGGGCAACTCGGGTGTCAGCTGGAATCAGGTGGATGCCTCATTACTGTATGCACATCAGGGTCCTATGACCTACACAGAACCCCAAAGCAACTTAGCGGGACAACTGGGTGTAGGGTTCACCATGCACACGCCACCCAATTGAACTGGGCAGCCAAGAGGCTTAAGTAATTAATTATTTTTGTCAAGCCAGAAAGAACAGGAGTCCTCCTCCAGGCTCCACATGATTAATGTGCATTACTGCTGTTGGGGGTTCCCTCGCCCATGATACCTATCCCGCAACCGAGCTCATTCTCAATAGAAGTCAGTTAAAATTAACATTTGCTGCACTGTCTGCTGGCTGGGTCAGCCTCCTGTTTGGAGTGTGCAGCTCGCCAGCAGCATGGTAATGGACCAGGCCTCCCACCAGCAAGAATGGGCAAACATTCTACCCACTGCCCTCCCATTCAGTGCCTGGAGTTCAATACTAGCCCATGGAACTTCAGCAACATCAGCTTGTCTCTGAGCAGCCCAATCTTGATAGACAATAAATATTAGATATATAAGCATACGTTCTCCTATTCAATAAGTGTGATGAATTGTATCAGGCTAGAGGTGACATCCATCAAGACCTTCCATGCCACTATGAATCAATAACTGGGATAGATGCATTTGGTTCTTCAAATAACTAACCTTTGAGATCCCTCTTGAGCAGTCCATAGTCCCTATTACTGTAGGACCTCAAACCCAGCACCAAGCTCATGGTCTACAGAGCAGTAGTGATACCTGCCCTCCTGTATGCTTCAGAGACATGGACCATGTACAGCAGGCACCTCAAAGCACTGGAGAGGTACCACCAATGCTGCCTTTGCAAGATCCTGCAAATCCACTGGCAGGATAGGCGCACCAACGTCAGTGTTCTCGCTCAGGCCAACATCCCCAGCATCGAAGCTCTGACCACGCTCGATCAGCTCCGATGGACAAGCCACATCGTCCGCATGCCCGATACGAGACTCCCAAAACAAGCGCTCTACTCGGAGCACCAACACGGTAAGAGAGCCCCAGGTGGGCAGAGGAAACGCTTCAAGGACACCCTCAAAGCCTCCTTGAAAAAGTGCAACATCCCCACCGACACCTGGGAATCCCTGGCCCAAGACCGCACAAAGTGGAGGAGAAGCATCCGGGAAGGCGCCGAACACCTCGAGTCTCTTCGCCGGGAGCAAGCAGAAGCCAAGCGCAAACCGTGGAAGGAGTGCACGTCAACCCAAGCACCCCACCCACCCGCCCCTTCAACCACTGTCTGCCCCACCTGTGACAGAGACTGTAGGTCCTACATTGGACTCATCAATCACCTGAGAACTCATTTTTAGTGTGGAAGCAAGTCATCCTCGGTTCTGAGGGACTGCCTAAGAAGAAGATTTGGGGATACTCACCAGTTACCACCCTATCCCAGTGGTTAGCTAATTGTTCAAGAAGGTAAATAGAGCACATTAGATCCCCAGGTGAGTCCATTAACAACACATTATTTGTGAAAAGTAGTGACACAATTCTTTCAGCTATTCCTCGAGCAGACACTGCCCCTTCTGGCTGCATCCAACACATGATTGTTGAATATGTTGATGAGGCTGTGTGCCTCAAATTTTAACCGCCTTTCTGATTTAATGGCTGCGGGCCAGGTTTCCTAGGGCTTGGCATTGCTTGTGGGCCAGGAGGAGCAAGAGTACTTCCTCTCGGCCCCCCAAACTAACCCACTCCCGAGTCACGCTCCGATCTCCACCTCTCCCCATGCTCCAATCTCTGCCTCCGATCCACACGCTGATCTCTCGCCGACCCACGCTCTGATCTTCCACCCCAACCCACGCTCTGATCTCACCACCGACCCACGCTCTGATCTTCCACCCCAACCCACGCTCTGATCTCACCACCGACCCACGCTCTGATCTTCCACCCCAACCCACGGTCTGATCACACCACCGACCCACGCATTGATCTTCCACCCCAACCCATGCTCTGATCTTCCACACCAACCCACGCTCTGATCTTCCACCCCAACCCACGCTCTGATCTCACCATCGACCCACGCCCTGATCTTCCACCCTAACCCACGCTCTGATCTCACCACCGACCCACGCTCTGATCTTCCACCCCAACCCACGCTCTGATCTCACAACCGACCCACGCTCTGATCTTCCATACCAACCCACGCTCTGATCTTCCACCCCAACCCACGCTCTGATCTCACCACCGACCCACGCTCTGATCTTCCACACCAACCCACGCTCTGATCTTCCACCCCAACCCACGCTCTGATCTTCCACCCCAACCCACGCTCTGATCTTCCACCCCAACCCACGCTCTGATCTTCCACCCCAACCCACGCTCTGATCTTCCACACCAACCCATGTTCTGATCTTCCACCCCAACCCACGCTCTGATCTTTCACACCAACCCACGCTCTGATCTTCCACCCCAACCCACGCTCTGATCTTCCACACCGACCCACGCTCTGATCTTCCACCGACCCACGCTCTGATCTTCCACCCCAACCCACGCTCTGATCTTCCACACCGACCCACGTTCTGATCTTCCACACCGACCCACGCTCTGATCTTCCACACCGACCCACGCTCTGATCTTCCACACCGACCCACGCTCTGACCTCACCACCGACCCACACTCTGATCTTCCACACCGACCCACGCTCTGATCTCACCACCGACCCACGCTCTGATCTTCCACTCCAACCCACGGTCTGATCACACCACCGACCCACGCTCTGATCTTCCACCCCAACACACGCTCTGATCTCACCATCGACCCACGCTCTGATCTTCCACCCTAACCCACGCTCTGATCTCGCCACCGACCCACGCTCTGATCTTCCACCCCAACCCACGCTCTGATCTTCCACCCCAACCCACGCTCTGATCTCACCACTGACCCACGCTCTGATCTTCCACACCAACCCACGCTCTGGTCTTCCACCCCAACCCACGCTCTGATCTTCCACCCCAACCCACGCTCTGATCATCCACACCGACCCACGCTCTGATCTTCCACACCGACCCACGCTCTGATCTTCCACACCGACACACGCTCTGATCTCACCACCGACCCACACTCTGATCTTCCACACCGACCCACGCTCTGATCTCACCACCGACCCACGCTCTGATCTTCCACACCGACCCACGCTCTGATCTCACCACCGACCCACGCTCTGATCTTCCACTCCAACCCACGCTCTGATCTTCCACACCGACCCACGCTCTGATCTTCCACCCCAACCCACGCTCTGATCTTCCACACCAACCCACACTTTAATCTTCCACCCCAACCCACGCTCTGATCTTCCACACCGACCCACGCTCTGATCTCACCACCGACCCACGCTCTGATCTTCCACACCGACCCACGCGCTGATCTTCCACACCGACCCACGCTCTGATCTTCCACACCGACCCACGCTCTGACCTTCCACACCGACCCACGCTCTGATATCACCACCGACCCACGCTCTGATCTTCCACACCGACCCACGCTCTGATCTCACCACCGACCCACGCTCTGATCTTCCACTCCAACCCACGGTCTGATCACACCACCGACCCACGCTCTGATCTTCCACCCCAACACACGCTCTGATCTCACCATCGACCCACGCTCTGATCTTCCACCCTAACCGACGCTCTGATCTCACCACCGACCCACGCTCTGATCTTCCACCCCAACCCACGCTCTGATCTTCCACCCCAACCCACGCTCTGATCTCACCACTGACCCACGCTCTGATCTTCCACACCAACCCACGCTCTGATCTTCCACACCAACCCACGCTCTGGTCTTCCACCCCAACCCACGCTCTGATCTTCCACCCCAACCCACGCTCTGATCATCCACACCGACCCACGCTCTGATCCTCCACACCGACCCACGCTCTGATCTTCCACACCGACACACGCTCTGATCTCACCACCGACCCACACTCTGATCTTCCACACCGACCCACGCTCTGATCTCACCACCGACCCACGCTCTGATCTTCCACACCGACCCACGCTCTGATCTCACCACCGACCCACGCTCTGATCTTCCACTCCAACCCACGCTCTGATCTTCCACACCGACCCACGCTCTGATCTTCCACCCCAACCCACGCTCTGATCTTCCACACCAACCCACACTTTAATCTTCCACCCCAACCCACGCTCTGATCTTCCACACCGACCCACGCTCTGATCTCACCACCGACCCACGCTCTGATCTTCCACACCGACCCACGCTCTGATCTCACCACCGACCCACGCTCTGATCTTCCACTCCAACCCACGCTCTGATCTTCCACACCGACCCACGCTCTGATCTTCCACCCCAACCCACGCTCTGATCTTCCACACCAACCCACACTTTAATCTTCCACCCCAACCCACGCTCTGATCTTCCACACCGACCCACGCTCTGATCTCACCACCGACCCACGCTCTGATCTTCCACACCGACCCACGCGCTGATCTTCCACACCGACCCACGCTCTGATCTTCCACACCGACCCACGCTCTGACCTTCCACACCGACCCACGCTCTGATATCACCACCGACCCACGCTCTGATCTTCCACACCGACCCACGCTCTGATCTCACCACCGACCCACGCTCTGATCTTCCACTCCAACCCACGGTCTGATCACACCACCGACCCACGCTCTGATCTTCCACCCCAACACACGCTCTGATCTCACCATCGACCCACGCTCTGATCTTCCACCCTAACCCACGCTCTGATCTCACCACCGACCCACGCTCTGATCTCACCACCGACCCACGCTCTGATCTTCCACCCCAACCCACGCTCTGATCTTCCACCCCAACCCACGCTCTGATCTCACCACTGACCCACGCTCTGGTCTTCCACACCAACCCACGCTCTGGTCTTCCACCCCAACCCACGCTCTGATCATCCACACCGCCCCACGCTCTGATCTTCCACACCGACCCACGCTCTGATCTTCCACACCGACACACGCTCTGATCTCACCACCGACCCACACTCTGATCTTCCACACCGACCCACGCTCTGATCTCACCACCGACCCACGCTCTGATCTTCCACACCGACCCACGCTCTGATCTCACCACCGACCCACGCTCTGATCTTCCACACCGACCCACGCGCTGATCTTCCACACCGACCCACGCTCTGATCTTCCACACCGACCCACGCTCTGACCTTCCACACCGACCCACGCTCTGATATCACCACCGACCCACGCTCTGATCTTCCACACCGACCCACGCTCTGATCTCACCACCGACCCACGCTCTGATCTTCCACACCGACCCACGCTCTGATCTCACCACCGACCCACGCCCTGATCTTCCACACCGACCCACGCTCTGATCTCACCACCGACCCACGCTCTGATCTTCCACTCCAACCCACGCTCTGATCTTCCACACTGACCCACGCTCTGATCTTCCACCCCAACCCACGCTCTGATCATCCACACCGACCCACGCTCTGATCTTCCACACCGACCCACGCTCTGATCTTCCACACCGACACACGCTCTGATCTCACCACCGACCCACGCTCTGATCTTCCACACCGACCCACGCTCTGATCTCACCACCGACCCACGCTCTGATCTTCCACTCCAACCCACGCTCTGATCTTCCACACCGACCCGCGCTCTGATCTTCCACCCCAACCCACGCTCTGATCTTCCACACCAACCCACATTTTAATCTTCCACCCCAACCCACGCTCTGATCTTCCACACCGACCCACGCTCTGATCTCACCACCGACCCACGCTCTGATCTTCCACACCGACCCACGCGCTGATCTTCCACACCGACCCACGCTCTGATCTTCCACACCGACCCACGCTCTGACCTTCCACACCGACCCACGCTCTGATATCACCACCGACCCACGCTCTGATCTTCCACACCGACCCACGCTCTGATCTCAACACCGACCCACGCTCTGATCTCACCACCGACCCACGCTCTGATCTTCCACACCGACCCACGCTCTGATCTCACCACCGACCCACGCCCTGATCTTCCACACCGACCCACGCTCTGATCTCACCACCGACCCACGCTCTGATCTTCCACTCCAACCCATGCTCTGATCTCACCACCGACCCACGCTCTGATCTTCCACCCCAACCCACGCTCTGATCTTTCACACCGACCCACGCTCTGATCTTCCACACCGACCCACGCTCTGATCTTCCACACCGACCCACGCTCTGATCTTCCACACCGACACACGCTCTGATCTCACCACCGACACACGCTCTGATCTCACCACCGACCCACACTCTGATCTTCCACACCGACCCACGCTCTGATCTCACCACCGACCCACGCTCTGATCTTCCACACCGACCCACGCTCTGATCTCACCACCGACCCACGCTCTGATCTTCCACACCGACCCACGCTCTGATCTCACCACCGACCCACGCTCTGATCTTCCACTCCAACCCACGCTCTGATCTTCCACACCGACCCGCGCTCTGATCTTCCACCCCAACCCACGCTCTGATCTTCCACACCAACCCACATTTTAATCTTCCACCCCAACCCACGCTCTGATCTTCCACACCGACCCACGCTCTGATCTCACCACCGACCCACGCTCTGATCTTCCACACCGACCCACGCGCTGATCTTCCACACCGACCCACGCTCTGATCTTCCACACCGACCCACGCTCTGACCTTCCACACCGACCCACGCTCTGATATCACCACCGACCCACGCTCTGATCTTCCACACCGACCCACGCTCTGATCTCACCACCGACCCACGCTCTGATCTCACCACCGACCCACGCTCTGATCTTCCACACCGACCCACGCTCTGATCTCACCACCGACCCACGCCCTGATCTTCCACACCGACCCACGCTCTGATCTCACCACCGACCCACGCTCTGATCTTCCACTCCAACCCATGCTCTGATCTCACCACCGACCCACGCTCTGATCTTCCACCCCAACCCACGCTCTGATCTTTCACACCGACCCACGCTCTGATCTTCCACACCGACCCACGCTCTGATCTTCCACACCGACCCATGCTCTGATCTTCCACACCGACCCACGCTCTGATCTTCCACACCGACCCACGCTCTGAGCTGCCACACCGACCCACGCTCTGATCTTCCACACCGACCCACGCTCTGATCTCACCACCGACCCATGCTCTGATCTTCCACTCCAACCCACGCTCTGATCTTCCACACCGACCCACGCTCTGATCTTCCACCCCAACCCAAGCTCTGATCTTCCACACCAACCCACGCTTTAATCTTCCACCCCAACCCATGCACTGATCTTCCACACCAACCCACGCTCTGATCTTCCACCCCAACCCACGCTCTGATCTTCCAAACCGACCCACGCTCTGATCTTCCACACCAACCTACGCTTTAATCTTCCACCCCAACCCACGCTCTGATCTTCCACACCGACCCACGCTCTGATCTTCCACCCCAACCCACGCTCTGATCTTCCACACCGACCCACGCTCTGATCTCACCACCGACCCACGCTCTGATCTTCCACCCCAACCCACGCTCTGATCTTCCACCCAAACCCACGCTCTGATCTTCCACACCGACCCATGCTCTGATTTTCCACACCGACCCACGCTCTGATCTTCCACACCGACCCACGCTCTGATCTCACCACCGACCCACGCTCTGATCTTCCACACCGACCCACGCTCTGATCTTCCACCCCAACCCACGCTCTGATCTTCCACACCAACCCACGCTTTAATCTTCCACCCCAACCCACGCTCTGATCTTCCACACCGACCCATGCTCTGATCTCACCACCGACCCACGCTCTGATCTTCCACCCCAACCCACGCTCTGATATTCCACACCGACCCATGCTCTGATCTTCCACACCGACCCGCGCTCTGATCTTCCACACCGACCCACGCTCTGATCTTCCACACCGACCCACGCTCTGATCATCCACACCGACCCACGCTCTGATCTCACCACCGACCCACGCTCTGACCTTCCACACCGACCCACGCTCTGATCTCACCACCGACCCACGCTCTGATCTCACCACCGACCCACGCTCTGATCTTCCACACCGACCCACGCTCTGATCTCACCACCGACCCACGCTCTGATCTTCCACACCGACACACGCTCTGATCTCACCACCGACCCGCGCTCTGATCTTCCACTCCAACCCACGCTCTGATCTTCCACACCGACCCACGCTCTGATCTTCCACCCCAACCCGCGCTCTAACCTTCCACACCAACCCATGCTTCAATCTTCCACCCCAACCCAGGCTCTGATCTTCCACACCGACCCATGCTCTGATCTCACCACCGACCCACGCTCTGATCTTCCACCCCAACCCACGCTCTGATCTTCCACACCAACCCATGCTCTGATCTTCCACACCGACCCACGCTCTGATCTTCCACACCGACCCACACTCTGATCTTCCACACCGACCCACGCTCTGATCTTCCACCCCAACCCACGCTCTGATCTTCCACACCCACCCATGCTCTGATCTCACCACCGACCCACGCTCTGATCTTCCACACCGACCCACGCTCTGATCTTCCACACCGACCCACGCTCTGATCTTCCACCCCAACCAACGCTCTGATCTTCCACACCGACCCACGCTCTGATCTTCCACACCGACCCACGCTCTGATCTTCCACACCGACCCACGCTCTGATCTTCCACACCGACCCACGCTCTGATCTTCCACACCGACCCACGCTCTGATCTTCCACACCGACCCACGCTCTGATCTTCCACACCGACCCACGCTCTGATCTTCCACACCGACCCATGCTCTGATCTTCCACACCGACCCATGCTCTGATCTTCCACCCCAACCAACGCTCTGACCTTCCACACCGACCCATGCTCTGATCTTCAGCACCGACCCATGCTCTGATCTTCCACACTGACCCACGCTCTGATCTTCCACACCGACCCACGCTCTGATCTCACCACCGACCCATGCATTGATCTCCCCACACGACCCATGTTTCGATCTCCCCCCCCCCCCCACCCCCAACTCAGGTTCCGATCTCGGCTCCGACCCACGAGCCGATCTCCCCACTGACCCACACTCCGATCTCCACCCCCGACTCAGGCTCCGATCTCCCCTCGCGACCCATGATCCGATCACACACCCCCAACCCATGCTCCGATCTCCCAATGCAACCCATATTTCGATCTCCCCCCCAACTCAGGCTAAGCATCTCCCCCGCCCCCAACCCACGCTCCAATCCCCCCAACCCACGCTCCGATCTCACCCAACCCACGCTCCGATCTCCCCCAACCCATGCTCCGATCTCCCCCAACCCACGCTCCGATCCCCCCAACCCTCAACCCACGCTCCGATCTCCCCCAACCCACGCTCCGATCTTCCCCAACCCACGCTCCGATCTCCCCCAACCCACGCTCCGATCCCCCCAACCCCCAACCCACGCTCCGATCTCCCCAACCCACGCTCCGATCTCCCAACCCACGCTCCGATCCCCCCATCCCACGCTCCAATCTCACCCAACCCATGCTCCGATCTCCCCCAACCCACGCTCCGATCGCCCCCAACCCACGCTCCGATCCCCCCAACCCCCAACCCATGCTCCGATCTCCCCAACCCACGCTCCGATCTCCCCAACCCACGCTCCGATCCCCCAACCCACGCTCCGATCCCTCCAACCCACGCTCCGATCTTCCTCAACCCACGCTCCGATCCCCCCAACCCACGCTCCGATCCCCCCAACCCACGCTCCGATCCCCCCAACCCACGCTCCGATCCCCCCAACCCACGCTCCGATCCCCCCAACCCACGCTCCGATCTCACCCAACCCACGCTCCGATCTCCCCCAACCCACGCTCCGATCTCCCAACCCACGCTCCGATCCCTCCAACCCACGCTCCGATCTTCCTCAACGCACTCTCCGATCCCCCCAACCCACGCTCCGATCCCCCCAACCCACGCTCCGATCCCCCCAACCCACGCTCCAATCCCCCCAACCCACGCTCCAATCTCCCCAACCCACGCTCCGATCCCCCAACCCACGCTCCGATCCCTCCAACCCACGCTCCGATCTTCCTCAACCCACGCTCCGATCCCCCCAACCCACGCTCCGATCCCCCCAACCCACGCTCCGATCCCCCCAACCCACGCTCCGATCTCACCCAACCCACGCTCCGATCTCCCCCAACCCACGCTCCGATCTCCCCCAACCCACGCTCCGATCCCCCCAACCCTCAACCCATGCTCCGATCTCCCCCAACCCACGCTCCGATCTTCCCCAACCCACGCTCCGATCTCCCCCAACCCACGTTCCGATCCCCCCAACCCACGCTCCGATCTCCCCAACCCATGCTCCGATCCCCCAACCCACGCTCCGATCCCCCCATCCCACGCTCCGATCTCACCCAACCCATGCTCCGATCTCCCCCAACCCACGCTCCGATCTCCCCCAACCCACACTCCGATCCCCCCAACCCCCAACCCATGCTCCGATCTCCCCAACCCACGCTCCGATCTCCCCAACCCACGCTCCGATCCCCCAACCCACGCTCCGATCCCTCCAACCCACGCTCCGATCTTCCTCAACGCACTCTCCGATCCCCCCAACCCACGCTCCGATCCCCCCAACCCACGCTCCGATCCCCCCAACCCACGCTCCGATCCCCCCAACCCATGCTCCAATCCCCCCAACCCACGCTCCAATCTCCCCAACCCACGCTCCGATCCATCCAACCCACGCTCCGATCGCCCCAACCCACGCTCCGATCCCCCCAACCCACGCTTCGATCCCCCCAACCCACGCTCCGATCCCCCCAACCCATGCTCCGATCCCCCCAACCCACGCTCCAATCCCCCCAACCCACGCTCCGATCTCCCCAACCCACGCTCCGATCTCCCCAACCCACGCTCCGATCTCCCAAACCCACGCTCCGATCTCCCCAACCCACGCTCTGATCCATCCAACCCATGCTCTGATCCCCCCAACTCACGCTCCGATCCCCCCAACCCACACTTCGATCCCCCTTGACAAGCCTTCCTGCCCGACAGCCTTTCAATCTGCCGGCTGCCTGCCTTGAAACAGAGAAAAACATTTTAATCAGGCACCATCATTAAATTTGGCAGGATCTCTGTGTTACCCACATTTCCGGGTCTCATGGCCACTACGACCACCCCCCCCTCCCCACACCCTCCCCACATCTCCGTAGATATCCGAGCCCAGGGGTTACTGCAGATTAGTTACATAGGGGGTAATTCTAATCCCCAAAAATGGGTGAGTTTGGATTGGGTGGGAGGCTAAAATATTACAAATCTGAAACAGGAACCCAACCCACCCACTTCCCGTTATAATGGAGGCGGGAGGAGGGACAGGCGACCAATCCGCTCTCAGGAGGCGGGTCATTCATTGAAACCTTTTAAAGGGGCTGCGTGCATCTATTTTTACAGAGTTTCTATTTTTAACCTATTTGGACTGTTTTCCTGGGCCTTGAGAAACCCAGCAGGTAAAACGAGGCGTGAAGGGCCAGATCCATCAGGTAAGTGTCCTTACAGCACTGCTTGTGGGCCAGGAGGAACAGAAGTGTTTCCTCCCGGCCCAACTTCTTCCCCAATCCCCGCAACCGCGCTGTACCCACCTCTCCCCATACCCTGCTCCCCCCGCACCCCCCCGCAATCTCTACACCCTACAACCACAAAACTTACCCACTCTTGGGCTGCAGCCTTTTCTGGAGAACTGTTAAAACTCCATGGCCTTTGGGGAAACCCACCCTTCCAGGTTTCCCGACCATAACTCCTACTCCTGCTCTGAAACCCCACCCCAGTGAATATCGGGGCCATAATGTGGAAAACTGGGAGTGAGCAGCAGCATTGCACCTGTAGGGCCCAGTAGGGAATGCTGCCAATGGGATAAATTTAAACTGAAAAAGTTCCATCAGCAACAGGGAAAAGAAGTTCATAAAAGGAAAATTTAAAATCCGAATTTAAAAATGGGTATTCCAGGGGTTTTACTAAACATTTCTCTTTTATTCACCCGATATTCACTGGGGCGGGGTTTCAGAGCAGGAATAGGAGTTATGGTCGAGAAACCTAGAATTGTATACAGACCCCCAAACAGTAATGCTGAGGTTGGGGATGGCATTAAATGGGAAATTAGAGATGCGTGCAATAAGGGCACAGCAGTTATCATGGGTGACTTTAATCTATATATAAATTGGGCTAACCAAATTAGTAACAATACTGTGGAGGAGGAATTCCTAGAGTATATACGAGATGGTTTCCTGGACCAATATGTCAAGGAACCAACTAGAGATCAGGCCATCTTAGACTGGGTATTATGTAATGAGAAAGGATTAATTAGCAATCTTGTTGTGTGAGGCCCCTTGGGGAAGAGCGATCATAATATGATAGAATTCTTCATTAAGATGGAGAGTGAAGTAGTTGACTCAGAGACTAGGGTCCTGAATTTAAATAAAGGAAACTATGATGGTATGAGGCGTGAGTTGGCTAGGATGGATTGGGGTTGACGGTGGATAGGCAATGACAAACATTTAAAGATCGCATGGATGAACTACAGAATTTGTTCATCCCTGTCTGGCATAAAAATAAAACGAAAAGGTGGCTCAACCGTGACTAACAAGGGAAATTAGGGATTGCATAAGATCCAAGGAGAGAACATATAAATTGGCCAGAAAAAGCAGCAAACCTGAGGATTGGGAGCAGTTTAATGTTGAGTTCAACAATTTCAGATAATTATCCCTGCCCCCATTTTTCATGCTGTATGATTTTGCCATTCCCATTTGCAACATTTTATCTTTCCTGCCTCTTACAAAAGTACAGGATGTTCTTTCTATTCCTTCCTCCCCTCCTAACCCCGCCCCCCCCCCACCCCCCGTCACTGCACCTGCTTAATATCTGTTACATCTCCAGCTTTTTCCAGTTCTGATGAAGGGTCCCAGACCTGAAACGTTAACTCTGTTTCTCTCTCCACGGATGCTGCCTGGCCTGCTGAGTATTTCCAGCATTTTCTGTTGTTATTTCAAGGGAGTTTATAATGGGGAACAAAGAAATGGCAGACCAATTAAATACATACTTTGGTTTTGTCTTCACAAAGGAGGACACAAATAACCTCCCAGAGATGTCAGGGAACATAGGCCTAGAAATTCAGTTAGGGGCGCCCAGCTCGCCTGGGCGCCGGAATTACCGCTGCGCGCGGAGCCACTTGCGCCAGCGGGAAATTCACTTTCAGCGCCCCAAGTGGAAGCCGGCCGCTAAACAAGGGTTTCGGCGCCCCGCTTGGGGCGCTGAAACTGAATATCAGCGTGCAAAGTGCCGCAGCGCCACCCGCTGTGGCATGGCAGCCTGCGGTACTGCAGGCCTTCCTCTCAGTTTTAAGGGGGAGGTGCCTGCAACAGCGCGATCCCCGCTCGCGAGTGCCGGCAAATGAGCCCGGCACCAAGGAGAAGTGCCGGGCTCTCTGGAAACAGCCGGCAATGCCGCGGGGGGGGGGGGGGGGGGTGGGGTAGGAGGCCGGGGAAGGAGGTCATAGAGTCATAGAGTTTTACAGCACAGAAAGAGGCCCTTCGGCCCATCGTGTCTGCGCCGTCCATCAATCCCTTTCCAGTCTAATCCCATTTTCCAGCATTTGGTCCATAGCCTTGTATGCAATGGCATTTCAAGTGCTCATCCAAATGCTTCTTGAATGTTGTGAGGGTTCCTGCCTCTACCACCCTTTCAGGCAGTGAGTTCCAGATTCCAACCACCCTCTGGGTGAAAAAGTTCCTCCTCAAATCCCCTCTAAATCTCCTGCTCCTTACCCTGAATCTATGCCCCCTTGTTATTGACCCCCCTACTAAGGGGAAAAGTTCCTCTTTATCCACCCTATCGATGCCCCTCATCATTTTGTACACCTCAATCAGGTTCCCCCTCAGCCTTCTTTGCTCCAAGGAAAACAACCCCAGCCTGTTTAGCCTTTCTTCATAGCTGAGGCGCTCCATCCCAGGTAACATCCTGGTGAATCTTCTCTGCACCCTCTCCAAAGCAATCACATCCTTCCTATAGTGAGGCGACCAGAACTGCACACAGTACTCCAGCTGTGGCCTCACCAGCATTTTGTACAGCTCCATCATAACCTCCCTGCTCTTATATTCTATGCCTCGGCTAATGAAGGCAAGTATCCCATATGCCTTTTTAACCACCTTATCTACCTGTTCCGCTGCCTTCAGGGATCTATGTACATGTACACCAAGGTCCCTCTGACCCTCTGTACTTCCTAGGGTCCTACCACTCATTGTGTATTCCCTTGCCTTATTTGTCCGTCCAAAATGCATCACCTCACACTTTTCAGGGTTAAATTCCATTTGCCACTTTTCCGCCCATCTGACCAACCCGTTTATATCGTCCTGTAGCCTGAGGCTTTCCTCCTCGCAATTTACCACCCCACCAATTTTCGTGTCATCTGCGAACTTACTGATCATACCTTTTACATTCTCATCCAAATCATTTATGTAGATCACAAACAGCAAGGGACTCAGCACCGATCCCTGAGGTACCCCACTGGACACAGGCTTCCAGTCACAAAAGCAACCTTCGACCATCACCCTCTGCCGCCTGCCACTCAGCCAGTTTAGGATCCAACGCGCCAAGGCACCCTGGATCCCATGGGCTCTTACCTTCTTGACCAGTCTCCTATGCGGGACTTTGTCAAAAGCTTTACTGACGTCCATGTAAACCACATTCACAGCATTTCCCTCATCCACACACCTAGTCACCCCCTCGAAAAATTCAATCAGATTGGTCAGACATGATTTACCCTTGACAAAGCCATGCTGACTATCCCCGATTAGTCCTTGCCTCTCCAAGTGGTGACTAATTTTGTCCCTCAGAATTTTTTCCAATAATTTCCCTACCACAGATGTTAGGCTCACTGGCCTGTAATTCCCTGGTTTATCCCTGCTACCCTTCTTGAATAATGGTACTACGTTAGCTGTTCTCCAGTCCTCTGGTACATCCCCTGTGGCCAGAGAGGTTCTGAAAATTTGTGTCAGAGCCCCTGCAATCTCCTCCTTTGCCTCACACAACAGCCTGGGATACATCTCGTCCGGGCCTGGGGATTTATCCACTTTTTGGCCTGCTAAAACCGCTAGTACCTCCTCCCTCTCGATGCTAATATGTTCAAGTATGTCACAGTCCCCTTGCCCGATTTCTATGTCTGCATCGTCTTTCTCCATAGTGAACACAGATGCAAAAAATTCATTTAAAACCCCGCCTACATCATCTGGCTCTACACACAGATTGCCACTTTGGTCCCTAATGGGCCCAACCCTTTCCCTGGTTATCCTCTTGCCCTTAATATACTTATAAAACATCTTAGGATTTTCCTTTATTTTGCTCGCCAGTGTTATTTCATGGCCCCTCCTTGCCCTCCTAATTTCTCTTTTAAGTATGCCCCTGCACTTTTTATACTCCTCTAGGGCTTCCTCCGTCTTTAGTCTTTTGTACTTGCCAAAAGCCCCCCTTTTTTTCCTAATGCATTTTTGTATATCCCTTGTCATCCAAGGTTCCCTTTGCTTGTTGGTCCCACCCTTGACCTTTACAGGAACATGTTGGCGTTGTACTCTCTCTATTTCCCTTCTGAAAGTCTCCCACTGTTTTGATGTGGATTTTCCTATAAGTAGCTGCTCCCAGTCCACTTTGGCCAGATCCTGCCTTATCATATTAAAATCGGCCTTCCCCCAATTTAGAACCCTTATTTCCGGGCCGTCTTTGTCTTTTTCCATGACCACCTTAAATCTCACCGAATTATGGTCACTGTCGCCAAAATGCTCTCCTACTGACACTTCCACCAATTGCCCGGCTACATTCCCTAGAATTAGGTCCAGTACCGCCCCCTCTCTTGTAGGACTTTCTACATGTTGGCTCAAAAAGCTCTCTTGGATGCACTTTAAGAATTCTGCACCCTCTAAGCCTTTCACACTCTGACTATACCAATTAATATTGGGGAAGTTGAAATCCCCCACTATTATTACCCTATTATTTTCGCACTTTTCTGAGATTTGCCTACATATCTGTTCCTCTATCTCCCCCTGACTGTTTGGGGGCCTATAGTACACTCCCAGCAAAGTGCTTGCCCCCTTTTTGTTTTTAAGTTCTACCCATATGGCCTCATTAGAGGAACCCGCTAATATATCGTCCCTCCTTACAGCAGTAATTGACTCCTTAATTAATATTGCAACACCCCCTCCCCTTTTACACCCCCCTCTGTCTCGCCTGAAGATTCTATACCCCGGAATATTGAGCTGCCAGTCCTGACCCTCCCTCAACCATGTCTCCGTGATAGCAACAATATCGTACTCCCATGTGTTCAACAACAACTTCAGTTCATCCACCTTATTTGCAAGACTCCTTGCATTAAAATAAATGCCTTCCAGCCCTGCCATATTCCCTTTTGCCTTCACATATTTGCTCTGCCTTCCCAGCCACCGAAAAAGCGGCCGGCCGCACCTCCACCTTAACTCGCCCCAGTACCGGCACAGGTAGGCCCCGTGTACCGGTCGCTGTTTGCGGCCGGCGCGGGCGAGGCGGCAGCAACCAAATATGGCCAGCGGGGCGATAGCGGGGCGCTGCGCACACCGATGACGTCATCGGTGGCGGCGCAGCGCTAATGGCTAACACCGCCATTAGCGCCCCGCTAAATATCGCGGTAGGTTTGCACAGTGGCGCAAAAGCCCTCTTTGGGCGCAAACTGATGGCGCAGGCCACTGAATTTCTAGGCCATAGGGTCTAATGAGAGGGAGGAACTGAATGAAATCAGTATTTGTAGGGAAATGGTTTTAGGGAAATTGATGGGATTGAAGGCTGATAAATCCCCAGGGCCTGACAATCTACAGCCTAGGGTACTTAAGGAAGTGGCCCTAGAAATAGTAGATGCATTGCTGGTCATCTTCCAAAATTCTATAGACTCTGGCACAGTTTGAAGGGATAATTACTAGTCCTAGCCCTTTTCAGGCTACCCCAGATCAGGCGTATTCCCCAGATGTTCACCTTCAACTAAAGTTAAAGATAGCCGAATTCTATAAGGCGCTTAATTGGGTCTAAATGTTCAGACTATCTCTCCCTAAAGGAAAGGAACAACGTGAAGATGTTACCATCCTCCAGAAAGCACTTTTAATAAGTTTAACTAGACTGTAACCTTCCGGATATTATGAGGGTCCAGAAACCCCCCCAGAATTCTGCAACTCCTCACAAAAGAGTGTACAGAAATTGAGTTTGCGAGATTGATGCAGAAATACTTCTTGAGACAATTCTAAAAATATATAGATTTATTTAAGAACTGATATACAGTTAACAGCTTGTGAGTCAATCGCAACTTTAACAGTTCAAAAACAAAAAGCTTACATTTCTTATCCTCGGAGATCCTTATTCTCAAATCTTAACTTCATACATTTTTACATTTCTTATTCTTAATTCTAATCCAGAATATCCACCAAAATCAAATTAAAAGTACCTTGATCCCCGAGACACAGAGTTAAAAACTTACAGAGCGTGCCTCTGATGTTGAGAGAATCGCTTTGCCCCTTTCCAGCGACTTCTGACTGTCTATCAGAAAAGCTCTATTTTTATACCTTTTTTTAGTGGTTTATCCTTTGAGGTTTTCTGCTGATGTAAGCTAATTATCTCTAGTCATCTTCCTGTTGACGTTTCTCTATACTTACTGTCAATTTAGCTTCTGCATGCATAATTATGTCTCTACCTTTAGGTGTTCCAAAAACTTATCATATAAAATTGTTATTACAGATTTATCTCTTTGATGCCATTCTTATCAAAGGGCTTCCATTTAATTCTAAAACCATCTTATCTGGTTACAACCATAGACTTCTGTCTCCGTGGTGTTCCAAGTTCAATACAAAAACCGTGTGATTGCTTGGTGCATATATTGAAGTCGTATCTTCAAAGTGCTCTGTTAGTATCATATTTATAACATGTAAATTAAAGACACTTCAACTAGGGTGTTTGTTTTCCTAGCGATCTTGGTTGGTTATATTATATCGTGTTTCCTGTTTCATTTGATGTTACTTTTACAAAGGCATGTGGTTTTTTAATATTCTGTGTTCCTGTTCGAAGTGTTAGTTTTTAACACTTTACTTGGGTCATTCCATTGTGTTTCTCCCAAACTCCAGACCTTCTGGAAGTGCCAAATTGCTATTTCAATAGGGCCATTGTTTTAGTATTTATAACCAATTCCCATTTCAAAAGCTTGTGTGTTAACACATCATCTTATCTCAGAAGCCTGTTTGCGCAGCTTGTGTCGTTGAGACTTTAGATTTTTATACCCAGTATATCATGTATTAATAAAATCAGAATTCTGTTCATATGATGGCTTATTCCTTCACAAGTTCCCATGGATTGGAGGGTAGCGTATGTAACCCCACTATTTAAAAAAGGTGGTAGAGAGAAAATGGGGAATTATAGACCGGTAAGCCTGACATCGGTAGTGGGGAAAATGCTAGAGTCCATTATAAAAGATGTAATAGCAGAGCACTTGGAAAACAGTGACAGGATCGGACAAAGTCAACATGGATTTACAAAAGGTAAATCATGCTTGACTAATCTACTGGAATTTTTTGAGGATGTAACTGGTAGAATAGATAAGGGAGAACCAGTGGATGTGGTGTATTTGGACTTTCAGAAGGCTTTCGATAAGGTCCCGCATAAGAGATTAGCGTGCAAAGTTAAAGCACATGGGATTGGGGGTAAGGTACTGACTTGGATAGAGAACTGGTTGGCAGACAGGAAGCAAAGAGTTGGAATAAATGGCTCTTTTTCCGAGTGGCAGGCAGTGACTAGTGGGGTACTGCAGGGATCGGTGCTAGGACCCCAGCTATTCACAATATATATATAAATGATCTAGACGAGGGAACTAGATGTAGTATCTCCAAGTCTGCAGATGACACAAAGCTGGGTGGGTGTGAGTGCTGTGAGGAGGATGCAAAGAAACTCCAGTATGATTTGGACAGGTTGGGTGATTGGGCAGATGCATGGCAGATGCAGTATAATGTGGATAAATGCGAGGTTATCCACTTTGGTGGCAAAAACAGGAAGGCAGATTATTATCTGAATGGCAATAGATTGGGAAAAAGGGAAGTGCAACGAGACCTGGATGTCCTTGTGCACCAGTCGCTGAAGGTAAGCATGCAGGTGCAACAGGCGGTTAAGAAGGCAAATGGTATGTTGGCCTTCATAGCGAGAGGATTCGAGTACAGGAGCAAGGATGTCTTGCTGTAGTTGTACAGGGCCTTGGTGAGACCACACCTTGAGTATTGTGTGCAGTTTTGGTCGCCTTATCAGAGGAAGGATGTTCTTGCCATGGAAGGAGTGCAGCGAAGATTCACCAGACTGAAACCTGGGATGGCAAGAATGACGTATGAAGAGAGATTGGTCGATTAGGCTTATATTCGCTAGAGTTTAGAAGAATGAGAGGGGATCTCATCGAAACGTATAAAATTCTAACAGGACTAGACAGACTAGATGCAGGAAGGATATTCCCGATGGCGGGGGAGTCCAGAACCAGGGGTCACAGTCTAAGGATAAGGGGTAAGCCATTTAGGACTGAGATGAGGAGGAATTTCTTCACAGAGCATGGTGAACCTGTGGAATTCTCTACCACAGAAGGCCGTTGAGGCCAATTCATTAAATATATTCAAGGAGTTAGATATATTTCTTAAGGCTAAAGGGATCAAGGGTTATGGGGAGAAAGCAGGGACAGTGTACTGAATTTGGATGATCAGCCATGATCTCATTAAATGGCCTACTCCTGCTCCTATCTTCTATGTTTCTATGTTTCTTCTTATGAGCAAATGTGCAATAAAGACTCATTAACAGATAAAAAAGCACAGTCATCTTTGACCACTGGCTACATACTATATGTGAGTAAGATGCTCTCCTCTCAAGAATTTAATGTCTACCTAACAATAGGATGTATTGTTCCCATACTGTACATATTGTTGCATTCATGCACTTACATGCGGGTGCAGAGAGACACCCTTAAAGGAAAACTACAATGCCAAATTCACAAGCACAATCCCAATTCAGAATTAACAACTGAAAAACATAAGTATTTTACAATATACAAACGGCATTTTACTAGCATTTTAGATTTCAACAATTTCAGACCATAACCTCTGCCCCTATCCTTTTTTTCCATTTATTTTTTTCTCTCTCCCACATGTTAGCTGTCTTTCATTCTGCCAGTGCCATTTACACTTCATCTAGAGCCATCTTTTGTTTCTTAACTTGTCCCATTACCATCTCCTTTTGCCTTGCACCATCTCTTAATGTCTCTTAATCTCTCCTGCCTTCCACCCTATCACAGACCTTCCCTTTTGTTCTTTCCTCCCCTCCCCCCTTTCCCTGCCCCTACACTTGCTTAAAATCTGTTACGTCTCCAGCTTTTTCCAGTTCTGATGAAGGGTCACGACCTGATACGTTAACTCTGTTTCTCTCTCCACAGATGCTGCCTGACCTGCTGAGTATTTCCAGCATTTTCTGTTTTTATTTCAGATTTCCAGCATCGGCAGTATTTTGCTTTTGTTTTACTAGTCGTGTTGCTTTAAGTGTCAGAGTTAAATCTACTGGATTATGAAACCAGTTAAATATTGACCAGATTTAACATTATGTCTGTCAATAAGAGGAAAGTGATAATGTGTAAACACCAGTTATTGATGCCAATCTGCAGAGAAAATGTGTGGGCATTTCTGATATCGACATACACATGCAACACAGCAAGACTCTAAATAAGTCACTGTTAAGTGATCTTTGGAAGAAGCTTGCAATGACCAAATATTAATTACCAGAATAAAGTATGTAAACAATTTGGCACTTTAGAATGTTAATTCTAAATAAATAAATGGTTACAAGGCCACAACATTTTCTGAAGAGGGTGGAGGAGGGGCTAGTTAACCAATGTTGTACAATATACAAATGTCTGCGATTTCGGGTTGAGGAAATAGGGGGGGGAAATTCAGCATTGCCCCATTTGGGGCGCAATTATCGGCTGTGCGCAAAATTTAGCGCCTGGCGCTAATTATCGCCTCCGGCAGCAAACTTGGCTTTTATCGCCCTGGAGGTGATTGGAGCACTAAATCAGGCACTACACACCTGTCTTAAGGCGCAAAGGCCGAGGAGCGAGGCGCTATCTCAGAGCGCTGGCGAAGCTCATGTCATGTCAATCAACAATGGAACACAGACACAATGGCGCCAGCCAGTTCTTAAAGGGGAGAGTCGATCTTGCTCTCCATCCACATCCTGTTCATTGCAGCCTTGAATCTCGGCCTGGAGAGACTTGTACGTCAAATCTGCTGGAAAGAACAATGGAGAGTCCATGGGAAAGAGCTCAGAGTGCAGACCCCCACAATCTCTTCTAAATTGATGCAAGGAAGGGCAAATCAAAATAAACCTGCAAAGTGCTGCTCAGTACCCAAAACTCCTTCCCACAGCGTTGAATCTCTCCAGAAGTCTCTCTCTCTCTCTCTCAGAATGCGTGGTGCAAAAATGTCACCAACAAAAAAAGGCAGGAAGCGGCCACCTTTAAATAGCGCTCACCCAGTCCCTTCCCGACTGCAAAACGCTCCCCTCAACCTGCCGTTGCTAGCAGCAGGCAGTAAGGCAGGGGGCACCACTCAATATCTGCTCTGGGGCGCTACCGGGGCATTGCGCACTCGACTGACGTCACGATCTGCCGACGCAGGAGATCGAGGTGGTAATGTTTAGTGCTGCCGCAAAATGTCTAGTTCATTTCGTGAGCGGCGCAAACATCGCCGCGCACGGGCGCTAGTTGCTTTGCGGCCCATTAGCGCCCTCTTAAGGCACTAACGGGAGGCACAAAGCAACTGAATTTTTCCCCCTAGATATTTTATTTTTCCAAAAATATACACTTCCACTCCTACTTTATTTTAACATGTTTTTATTTCCTCAAATTTAATCCAGAGAGAGCCATGGTGTCAGCAAGTAGTTGTAAAATAGATTGCTTTGCAGCACAGGGAGAAACAGCATGGACATGATTTTTGGCTTAAATTTTTTCCCCTCCAGTTGGGGAAACTGCACTGCAAAGTGAACAAGGCTGTCTTACCAGCAGGTGGGTTAAGCTGTAAATGAAGCTTCTTCCAGAAGCAGTTCTGCATTATAAATATAGAGTAAGAAAATGTGGAATATATAATCATTCACAACCTGTTCACAAAACAATTGACTAATTAGCATTCACACTGCTTCCAGTTGCACTGGAATCAAAACACAAAAGAAATATAGTGCACTATTAAACCAATCTTTTAGAATCAATTGTTAACATATTGTACATTATACAGACTTACGGGATCTAATTCATGTCAGATCTGTGGCAATCTGTAGGCCGGGTCTCCAAAACTGGGGTCCTGATTTTTGTTTTGTTTGTTGACTTACTGGCACATTAATTCTGTTGCTATATACTGTATAAACACACAAATAAAGCATGTTTTCCATAATTATATTTCACTTTTGGTAGCTGACACTGTCTTTTGGAAGTCAGAAGGGAGATCCTGAGGTCTGTGTCAAAACGGTTCTGAGGAGGGGACCCATCTAAATATTAACATTTAATGGATTCCCCCTCATAGAAACATTTGTAAACCACCGCTACAAGTCATCCATAACTTTGTGGCTGCTGAGTTATCAGTTCATTATTGGGGCGAGAAGTCAAATCCCTTAGTCTTTTCGCTCCCTATATATAAATTGTACTGTTATATGCTGTCATTTCAACACCATCTATTTTTGTTGATTAAAACAACTTCTTAAAATATTTAAGGCCTGGTGTTTTACAGATTGCCCAAATCGACTAATGCACGAGAAACCTATCTACTGTAACATGTGTTGTGCTACAAATGCTGAATTATTTGTCTATCTTGTATACAATTTATTTATGAAAGTAAATATTGCCCTACTCTCATAAAACACCTCGGTTGCCTTTAAGTTCATCATGTACTGTCATAATCAAAGCTAATATTTTGAACTACTTTTAAGTAGACGTCCATTATTAATTTACTCCTCTCATCATTCCTTATTAATCGCACCACTTCATATCCATCCGAGTATACAGACAGAGTAATACATGCATGAATAATCAGACACATCAAATATTGAAAATGCCACTCGGATCATTTTAATCGGATGCTGCAATGTATGGAGGTGGTTAAACATTCATTAATTTTTTTTAAATCTCACAAGAAATTGTCAATGTTCATTTTAAAGAATGCCTTCCATTCTAACCAGTTCTATACAAATGAACAATCTCTCAAGATATTTGATAAGTAAAACTTGAACTATTTCACTATTGATATACTTGGAAGCTTGTATCTTTAAAAGCTGAATTTATTATCACGAAGAGTTGCCGCTCATTGCCCCCTAGCACATCCATCCCCCAATAAATGGATCATCCAAGTGGCAGTAGAGTTCTCTTTCAGGCCCGATAAATTAAAAAGAAAACAGAGGTGGGGTGGTGGAGAGAATGGATCTAATAGTTCGAGAGTTAAACCTCCTTTGTGAGAACCTTTCACCGCATATTTTGAAATTATTCGTGAGATCGGTTAACTAACAAATAATAACATTCAGCTGATCGTCATCCGATTCCATTCAGCCATGCGGCTGCAGCGACAGATCCGGAATTGCCCCGGAGTTATTTAATGAGGTAATTGGATTGGGGCACACATTGACCAATCAGTTGTATCGGACAGCAGCGGAATTGTGATATAAGAGCAAGTCGCTGAGTAGATGGATATATTATTTTTTTGTCTATCTCAGTATAGTTAAGTTGGGGGTCAAACCATTACTATAGCAAGCTGACTTGGACTCCTGCTTTAGATTGAAACAGTGACATGATTCCTTTTCGTGTAGCCTTGTTGCTGCAGTTAGTAGTATGTTTAAATCCGACCAGATTCGTAAATGGTGAGTAATGTAATTGTTTCTAGGCTGTGAAATTGAAATTAGTTTGTGGAAGTCTTGGTTTAAAACTGGAAGCGGTCACTGCGAGGGAAATACGACATGCATAATTTGCAACAGATGTCGAATAAAATGTCACAGTATGTCCTGATAAATTTACGTACCCCATCGGGGGGGCATCTGGAAATTGGTAATTTTCCTTATGTAAAAATCACTGCAGATAATAAAACCCTTTTTTATTGCTTTGTTGTCTGCATTTCCATCGACTCCCTTGAATCTATTTCACTTCACTACATCTCTAATGGCCCACCTGCAGAACCAAGCGAGCACTTTTCAGGAAGTGTTTCCAGTCAACCCAAATCCATTGCTATGAAAATATGCAATTTTAGCTCATTCAACTGTAAGTGCAGTCATCCGTGTACTGCAATTACCATTCACATTAAGGAAGTTGACTCCACCCTCCACCTCCTCTCCCATTCAGCTAAAGGATTGCAGTAACCAACATTTAGTTTTGTAAATTAATTTTTGTTGGTGCAGACTATGTAATTGTCTTCACCAGCCTGGTTGTTTTGGTCAAGTTGAGCATTGTAAATTGATTTTTCAATTTTATATTTCTGCAGTGTATATAGTTGCTGGGCAGTAGGTAATTTGAGTGAGTGTCTTCAGCTTGGTATGACCAATATGGCTGTGACATGGGTGTTTTTGTTTTTAATTAGAAGGTCCATATTTTAGTGTATTAGTCTAGCATTCATAATATCTACTAGTAAAGTGCCCATTGGTGGTCTTCAAACTCAAAGAACTGAATGTTCTGTAGTCTTTTGATATCCAAGGAATATGAAGTGGCATGATTCTTGCCCCTATGGCTGACTTGCCACATTGCTGGTGTAACACTAAACCTGTACAGACTAGAGGAAATGGCTGTTTTTTTAGTTGGGCTGGGCTGTTGCTCTTGGCTTCTGAGATTGAAATGAGTCAGCCTTGGTTCAGTGCTCGTGCCTCTGAGTCAGAAGGTTGTGGGCTCAAGTGATGAGCACATAATCTGGGCCGGCAGTATGAGGGAGTGTTGTACTATCTTTTGGATGAGATGTTGAACCTCGGAGCCTATAGCACCATCCAAAGAGGAGCAGGGGAGTTCTCTTGGTGTCCTGGCCAACATCTCTGAACCTAAACAGCTTATCTGGTCATTATCACATTGTTTGTGGGACCTTGCTGTGCATGAATTGGTTGCTGCATTTCCTACATTACAATAGTTACTACACTTCAAAAGTACTTCATTGGGTGTAAAGGACTTTGACATTCTAAAATGAATTTTTTTTCCTTTTAATCTTGGAATGGTGCATTAATAGTGCCTTTTTAATACAATGTGGCTAATACATTTGTGGATTACTCAAATGCATTAAAATTGTATTGTCACCTTCATTTTTAATCATTAAATGGGTGTCTAGTTTTGATATCTTGGGAGTAGTTCCAACCCCAATAGGGGAAGCTAACTTCAAAACCTAAACTCCATATAGAACATGGACTGTGTAGTGTCCTAAACCTGACCAACCTTGCCATTTATCAACCTTTCCTTAA
This sequence comes from Somniosus microcephalus, assembly GCF_052327205.1. Lineage (NCBI taxonomy): Eukaryota > Metazoa > Chordata > Chondrichthyes > Squaliformes > Somniosidae > Somniosus > Somniosus microcephalus. The sequence continues at coordinate 97,160,990 of NC_140987.1, read as the reverse complement.
TCATTCATGGGATGTGTGTTACTGCCAAGTCTGCATTTATTGCCATCACTAATTTCCATTAAATGTGGTGGTGAGCTATTGCCTTGAACTGCTGCAGTCTGTGTGGTGAAAGTACAATAGCGCTGGTACTGAGGTCCAGGATTTTGACCAAGTGACGATGAAGGAACTGAGATCTGTTTCCTAGTCAGGATGGTGTGAGATTTGGTGGGGGTCCCGTGCAATGATCCATGTAATTTTTTTTCACGACTGCACAGCCCATTCAAAACGCAGCATGTGTGGTTTTCCTATTGAAAAGCTGGCTGCGTGAGACCCCTGAAGCACTGCATAGCAGCACAGCTTACAGGGACCATTGGTCCCATGCATCTGCTGCCCTTGTCCTCTTCAGTTGGTAGAGTTTGCAGGTTTGGGAGGTGTTGTCAAAAAAAACCTGGGTGAGTTGCTGCAGTGCCTCTTGTAGATAGTACACACTGCAGCTATGGTGTGGTGGTAGTTGGGATGCCAATCAAGTGAACTGCTCTGTCCTGGATGGTATTAAGCTTCTGGACTGTTGCTGGAGCTACACTCATCCAGGCAAGTGAAGAGTATTCCATCACACTCCTGACTGCCTTGTAGGTGATGGAAAAGCTTGAGTCACTTGCTGCAGAATACCTAGCCTCTGACCTGTTCTTGTAGCCACAGTATCTGTGGCTGGTCCAGTTGAGTTTCTTGTCCATGATGAGCCCCCAAGGATTTTGGTGTGGGATTAGATGATGGTAATGCTGTATGTCGGAGGTGGTTAGACACTCTTGGGAGATGGCCATTGCCTGGCACTTGTGTGGTGTGAATGTTACTTGCCACTTCAGCCCAAGCCTGGATGTTGTCCAGGTCTTGCTGCATATGAGCACAGACTGCTTATTATCTGAAGTTGCAAATGGAACTGAACACTGTACAATCATCAGCGATCATCCCCATGTCTGTCCTTATGATGGAGGGGAAGTCATTGAAGCAGCTGAAGATTGTTGGGCCGAGGACACTGCCCTGAGGAACTCCTGCAGTGATTTCCTGGGGTTGTGATTGGCCTCCAACAACCACAACCATCCTTTGTGTTAAGTGTGACTCAGCCAGTGGCATTTTCCCTGATCCCTATTGACTTCAATTTTACCAAGGCTCTTTGGTGCCATTCTGTCAAATGCTGCCTTGTTGAGGGCTGTCACTTGCCTCATCTCTGGATTCATCTTTTTAGTGCAATAATTCAATGTTAAAGCTGTCCATAAGGAGTTGACAAATTTGTGTAGCCTTTGAAGAAAATAGATTTACTTATGAATAAATCTGCAGATTAAAATCTGAATCTGTTCATTATCTACCAGAAGGAAAAAACAACTGATTTGGCCAGTAAGTGCCATATTAGCTGCCTCAACCTGCCTGACATTCAATATTTTTTTTCTAAATAATTCAACCATGTTTTGTTTCTCTTTGAAGGCTCAAAAGCTTCCTGTGATGCATCACTGTTTCAGTGCAGAAATGGACGCTGTGTACCTTTACTGTGGAGATGTGATGGAGATGATGATTGTACTGATGGTAGTGATGAAAGTGACTGTGGTAAGTGATTGACTTGTGTTGAGCTGGCTAGTGCTGTGGATCAGCACAGTGCCTGAGTTCAAATATGGGAGGGGTGGGGATGAAAGAGTTTAGCAAATTGAAATGAGGGTTGAAACTCAATTTGCACAGCATTCTGAGGTTTCACATTGTCTTTCAACCTGAGTAAATAGCCAAGGCAACAGTAGCAGAAACTAAAATATGGCTGACACAATTTGACAGCATAGAAGCTCATGAAATGTAAGTGATTAGAAGTAGACCTAGGTGTAGTCAGCATGCATTTAGATGCTGCCCAATTGCCTACAGAAGTGCAGCAGGTAAATGGTGAAGAGGGGATTCTGGAAACCCTGTAATGAAATGTTTGCTAGTGCATAATTTTAAATCTCCAGTCACTACAGTAAGTTGGGGATGTGCTGTCCAAGGATAGGAACACTCCAGTATACATATTCTGCCAAGCTACTTGGTGTGTCCCTTTTTAAAAGTGTCATTGGTCTGCAGCACATTGTCTTTATGGGAAGGTCAATCTAAGTCCTGTGTTGATGTGGGTATTTGTTAAGCAGTGTGATGTACTGTACTATTTTTAATACTTGCAGACTTGTGGTTGTTCACCAGTATAGGAATGATGGGGACAGTGCAACACTAAGTGACACTTGCAAGTAATGCATACGATACAAGATTTTTATTGGGTTACTTGTTTTCCAGTCAAGCATAACCTTCAAATTTGTCAAGGAACTCTGCTATTTGCCTAAAGTTGCTTCATAGATCAATAACTATTCACTACTTTTGAGGCTCTATGAAAATCTGATCAATCATACAGCTATTCGGCCCATTGTACCTGTGCCAGCTCTTTAGAAAGCTATCCAATTAGTCCCACTGCCCTGCTCTTCTCCATTGCCCTGCAAATTTTTCCTCCTAAGTATTTATCCAATTATTAAACCTGCTTTGACATCCTTTCTCCTTAATCCCCTCTAGTTCTTTTGCCAATTACCTTAAAACTGTGCCCACTGGTTACTAACCCACCTGCCAATGGAAATCATTTCTCCCTACTCTATCATCATTGCTCATAATTTTAAACACCTCTATTCAATCTCCTCTTCTCCTCTGCTCTAAGGAGAACAATCCTAGCTTCTAGAGTCTCTCCACGTAGTCCCTCATCCCTGGTATCATTCTAGTAAATGGCATGAGGTGCTCCCCTATAATGACTCTCTCCTTCTGAAGCCTTGGCATAATTGGAGCTGGTCAGAATATAGAATTTGAGAACTAGACTTGATGACTTTCAAATGCATTCACTAAGTGGCACTCCTCTCTCTCTATCTATATCTATAGTGGAATGCCCTGTAGTATTCTGTACACTTTGAATATAAGTCAGCTATAGTTATGTTTGTAAGAATTGGTTGGAAAAGTAAGATTCTGAGCCATAAATACTAAAAAGTGTATTCTTTCCATAAGCTAAGACCACCTGTGGAACATCTGACTTTGTCTGCCACAGTGGACATTGCGTGCTCAGTAAATGGCAGTGTGACGGTAGATCTGACTGTGAAGATGGATCAGATGAAAGTCCAGAAGTCTGTAGTAAGTATTGTACTAGGCAGGAATGAGAAGCCTCTGCACCCTGTTCTGCTTTTCATTCATTTTAATCAATTATCTTTCTATGCTGCACTTTGTCAATCATGTTCCATCATAAGAACATAGAGGAGCAAGAGTAAGCCATATGGCCCTTTGGCCTACACCATTCAATAAGATCATAGTTGATCTACCTCAACTCCACTTTCCTGCCCTATCCCCATATCCCTTTATTCCCTTAGTGTCCAAAATCTATCGGTCTTAAATATACTCAACGACTGAGCATCCACAGCCTTCTGGGGTAGTGAATTCCAAAGATTCACGAGTGAAGACATTTCTCCATCTATCCTAAATGACTGACCCACTGCCCCCTAGTTTGATTCTCCAGCCAGGGGAAATAACCTCTCAGCATCTACCCTAGCAAGCCCTCAAGAATTTTATACTTTTCAATGAGATCACCTTTCATTCTTAAACTCCAGAGAATATAGGCCCATCTTACTCCATCTCCTCCCAGGAATCAATCTAGTGAACTTTTGTTGCACTCTCTATGGCAAGTATATTCTTCCTTGGATAAGGAGACCAAAACTGCACACTGTACTCCAGGTGTGGTCTCGCCAAAGCCCAATATAATTGCAGTGACACTTTTGTACTTCAACCCTTTTGTAATAAAGGCTAACATACCATTTGCCTTCCTAATTGCTTGCTGTACCTGCTTGTGAACTTTGATTTGTGTACAAGGACACCCAAATCCCTCTGCATACCAACATTTACTAGCCTTTTTATTTATTTAAAAAAAAAAAAAAAAAAAAAAAAATTTAATCTATTTCTCAGTGGATAATTTCACATTTCCCCACATTATACTCCATCTGCCACCTTGCCCACTCAGCTAACCTGTTTATAACCCTCTGCAGCCTCTTTGGATCCTCCTCATAGCTTACTTTCCCACCTAGCTTTATCAGCAAACCTGGATACATTGCACTCTGACCCCTCATCTAAGTCATTGATCTAGTTTGTAAATAGCTGAGGCTTGTGCATGATCCTTGTGGCACCTCTGCTAGTTACAACCTGCCAATCTGACAATTACCTATTTATTCCTACTGTTTTCTCACCTTCATTTCAGGATTGGCTAAGGGTAACATTACCCCCAATCCCATGAGCCCTAATCTTGTGTAACAGCCTCATAGAATGCCTTTTGAAAATCTAAATATACTACACTTGCTGGTTCCCTTTATCTACTTGTCAGTTACACCATCAAAACTCTAATTGAATTGTCAAACACTATTTCCCTTTCATAAAATTGTGGCTCTAACTAATTTAAGTGCCCTGTTACCATGTCCCCTAATGGACTCTAGCATTTTCCTTACTACTGATGTCTTCTTCTGTTTTCTCTTCCCTCCTTGAAGAGTGGGGTTACATACCTTCCAATCCACAGGGAAATTATGAAATAAATGTACTTTAGTTTAGTACACTAACTATTTCATTCAGCACAATGACTCCAATGTGATTTTGTCACCTGAAGAATTACTTTGTTCCCTTACCTCATTAGCATAACCTTCCCCATCCAACTTTGTTGCTTCCATTTGTTTTGGCATTTTTATGGTCCTGCCAATGCTTGTGAGCATCTGTTAAGTTTTTTTTTGCAAGCTTCATGTGCACCTACAGGTTTTGTTGGCTTATGTATGTAATAAACTAATCTGGCCATAAATACCTCAATCTTGGGTGCTTAGTGCTGCATGGAAAATAAAGCATGCCTCTATTTAAGTGACAATATAAATTTGAAGTGTTGATCTGAGTAGCCAAAAGGATGTGGAAGTACTATGCAGTAGGTGGTTTCTTCACCATTTCATAGTTTTTTACCTGTGGTAATAAATCCAATCTTAAGCTGCTGCATTGGGGCCACCTGACCTCTTTTAAATGAATAGGCTAGATTAACCTCATCAGGCAGAAGATTTCTGCATATGTATCCCAAGCATACATGTAATGTCTAACTTTGACTTGCAGTAGGTGAGATTGGAAGAACACATAGTTAACTACTGTTATGTCTTTGTTCCAGGTGCAAGAACATGTCATGCAAATGAAATAAGCTGTGGCCCTGGGCCTCATCAGTGTATTCCTACTTCCTGGAAATGTGATGGAGGAAAGGACTGTGATAATGGCAGTGATGAAGAGAATTGTGGTAGGCTACTTCCAAGATTGAGTCTCAGCTTTGTTTTGGCTAATGCCCAAAGACAAGATCATAATTGGAGGGGCAGAACCTTGAATTGATCTGGCGTGTTGTACTCCAAACTAACACTGCCGTGTACAACAGAATGCTTTGCCCAGTTTTGTAGAAGGTACTTAAGTAATAGTTTGGCTGTAGTAAATGCATGGAACTAAAGTTATTGCTCCAGCATACAGCCATTTAGTTTGTGCCTAAACATTTTTAAAATCTGGCTCTAAAGCTTTTCATAATTTTACCTACCTTTTCACTGCATTCTTGCTTTTCTTCCACACTGCCACCCCAGAAATGTGATTTTCTTCAACTTATTTCTTTGTTTCAATAAGTAACACTTGACATAAGGTAAATAAAATAATGACTTGAGTTTTTAAGAATATCCACTAGTTTTTGTCTTGACTTCAATTGCTCATAATTTTAACTATTGGGCCATCCCCATTCCTTTCTAATACATGAAATTAAGCCCAATTTCCTTAATTGTGTTGTCTGCTGTTATAAGCAAGCAAAATTATATCAGTTTGCAGGATTCCCAATGGGGTTTAACTAGTACTGGAGTGATCTTGCTGCTATTTTATTCTGTAAATAATGCTAGTTAGTATCTCATTTGGCTTTTTATGCAACAAAGCATTAGGCTGATGGTGCCAAAAACTTTTTCCCCCACAAACCTTATCTGGACAAGTGTGCTGCATGACTACTTCATTCAAAACATATGCCTTGCTTTATGCTCTTGAACTCACTTTACACTTGTTCTTTTGAACTAGCTATTGACCTAGGTCAATAGCTAGTTTAAGTCATGTGTAGTTTTGTTTTGGATTTCTTTAACTTTTGATGCCTTAATATTTGTTTAACAATAAGACCAGCCTCTGGTTTAGCCTGCTTGTAACATTTTAGCTTAGTTTCCAATTATGGTTGCCTTTTGTTCCCATTAAGTTAATTGCTTATACAATGTCATACTTGTTTTAATTGGTCAATAATTGCTTAAAATTCCAATATCCACTATTTCCATTGTCTAACAAAAGCATGTCTATTCTAAGTTGGGGAAAATCCATGGACCTAGTTACCAAAAACTTTGACTTCAAAAATCAATTATTTCTCATCTTCATATGGACCTGCTGATCATTCCATGATCTTGCTGACTAGTATCTCTGTGGCCAAATTGAAAGTCATGAGCTGTGAATTTGGAATGATCAGAGTTGTGCTGAAGTAGTCAACTCCAGAAAGCATCATACAGGCTGGATATGCTGAATACACAACTAGTAGAATAGCAAAATACTGCAGATGCTGGAAATCTGAAGTAACAGAAAATGCTGGAAACTCAGCAGGTCAAGTGGCATCCATGGAGAAACAGTTAATGGTTTCAGGTCTGTGACCCTTCATCAGAACTAGTAAAAGTTGAAGATGTAACAGGTTTGATTAACAGCTAGTAGCATAGTTTCTATGGATCACCTGCTTCTAAATCCTTGGGCTAGTCTGGAACCACATCTCTTTCCATACAGCTGCTCTGGAGGTTTTGTCCTCCTTGTACCTCACCAGAGCAACTTGGCAGCAGGGACTGTCGACCTGATGATGCAGATACTTTGGGGTAAAGTTTCCACTCCATAGTGCTAGTTTTTTGCCATAACCTGCACAATCCAATTTCTGCAATCTTTTGTGCTTGTTTTATATATAAAAAAAATTGTGCTAGAAGCTGGCCACTCCCCATCGCCATTGAGTTCCTGCTAATTGCACTCCTTTTGCAGGCTCCAAAAATTAAGCTGATTCTTTTGGGCACAAGGACACTAATGGGCACACTTTAAAAACTTTTGAATGTAGTTAAACTACTATACTCCACTCCAGCAGGGAGCTTACTGAGGGTGAGATAGAGCATTGCAGCAAGGAAGATAGAGAAGAGTGGTGCAATGACTCCGCCTTGCTTGACCCCAGTCCCTATGTGAATTGGTTCTGTGGTGGATCCATTGGTCAAGATCATGGCTTGCATGTCATCGTGAAGCAGGCAGAAGATTGTGACAAACTTTTGAGGGCAGCTGAATTTGAGGACACTCCATAAACCCTCATGGTTGACAGTGTCAAAGGCCTTGTACAGCAGTTGGTGCTGTTTCCTGCATGTCTCTTGTAAGTGACACATGGTTAAGATCATGTCCATTGTGCCCCTTAGTGGGTGGAATCCACATTGACTCTGGGAGGAGCTCTTTTGGCCACTGGGAGAAGGCGATTGAGGATTCTTTGTTTACAGAACAAACAAGAAACTGTTCAACCTCTGTCGCCTCCAGTCCAGATCCAAGGTCGTCCCATCCTGTCTAATTACAGTATGCAGATGATGCTTGCATCTGCACTCAGGTCGAACTCCAAACCATCATCCACCTTCACCGACGTGTACAAGAGCATTGTCCTGTAGATGTTTAGTGTAAGGCTAAGGTCCCTTGCCACAGTACTGCCCCTGATTATCAAAATCCACAACCAGGCCTTTGACAATGTGGACCACTTTCCATACCTCTGGAGCCTACTGTCAAGGGCAGATGTTGATGACTCCAACACTGCCTTCAGTGTGCCAGTGCTGCCTTTGGTCACCTGAGGAAAGTGTTTGAAGACCAGGACCTCAAACCTGGCACTAAGCTCATGGTCTACAGAGCAGCAGTGATGCCTGCCCTGCTGTAAGCCTCAGACATGGACCATGTACAGCAGGCACCTCAAAGCATGAGTGGATTGGCAGGATAGGCGCACTGTGTTCTCACTCAGGCCAGCATCAAAGCTTTGACCACACTTGATCAGCTCCGATGGACAGGTCACATTGTCCACATGCCCGATACGAGACTCACAAAACCAGCGCTCTACTTGGTGGGCAGAGGAAACTCTTCAAGGACACCCTCAAAGCCTCCTTGAAAGTGCAACATCCCCACTGACACCTGGGAATCCCTGGCCCAAGTCTACACAGTGGAGAAGCATCCGGGAAGGTGCTGAACACCTAGAGTCTTTGCTGGGAGTAAATGGAAGCCAAGCGCAAGCAGTGCACGTCAATCTAAGCACCACGCCTGCCCCTTCAACCACCGTCTGCCCCACCTGTGACGGACTGTAGGTCCCATATTGTCCTAATCAATCACCTGAACTCCTTTTTAATGTGGAAGCAAGTCATCTCTGGTTCAGAGGGACTGACAAGAAGACTGTACTCCAATATAACTAGCAAATGGTTCTGTATATGGAGTCACTTTCAGTAATTTAAAATCTAATTACTGAAGTGGTGGATTGACTGATTAAAAATGCTTTTTGTGAACTTGTTTTAAACTGTTAATCAAACTGCACCATATCACTCTTAAAACATTTAAAAATATTGCTGGATATATTTAAAATGCTGGCTGATTGTACTAGTTCATGGCAGATTTTGCATTTGGTGATGGGCAAATAAGTGAGCAGAAACTCAAGCGGAGCAGGAGCTTTGTGCCCAGATCACCAATTCTGCTCAGAGCAGAAACTATCCCTTTTAACTCTTAAATAAAAACAAAATGGGGCTATTGTGAACTGAAGTGCTCTTGCTCACTTTAAGCATGAATCCATACTAAATCAATACTGATACTTCAGGTGTTCCTCTTCCTCATGAAACATTACAATTTCCCAACAAGCATTCTATTTGCCAGTGTGCTGCTTTTGACTTTGCTTTGACAACCCAGATAGATGTGCATTGAAGTGAGGGAGATTGGAAGTGAGTAATTGCAAAAAAATTGAGGCTGCTTTAAACAGTTACCCTTGATGGTAGGGAGATGTACCACTTCAGTAGAACTTCCACAAACACTTGCTTCAATCCATTGAAATGCACAAGCCATATCAGTGGATCAGGTTGATGTGTATACTTGAGCAACACTCTATAAACTGCTGTGCCAAAAAGGAGTACTTGGTTTCTGCATTCAAAATTGAGTTCTGTTTAATAGTTTAACTTTTTTTTTTTCAGGCACTTTTATTTGCAGTCTACTAGAGTTTACCTGCTCCAATGGCAGATGCATTTCCAAGACATTTATCTGCAATGGTGAAGATGACTGTGGTGATGGAAGTGATGAAAAAGGCTGTGCTCCAAATGTCTGTCGCCCATATGAATTTCAGTGCAATAGTTCTGAATGTATCTCCTTACGTTGGGTGTGTGACAACAACATTGATTGTGCTGACCAGTCTGATGAATCTCCTGCACGTTGTGGGAACACCCTTCCTCCTGTAACCTGCTCTCCTCGCGAGTTCCTGTGTGATTCGGGTGAATGCCTTAATCATCACTGGTACTGTGATGGAGATAGTGACTGCAAAGATGGAAGTGATGAAGTTAATTGCTGTAAGTCCAACTTTTTTTAATTGTGTACTGGACTCCTTTTTCAAGAGTTGAAGTGTGGGTAACTTTCTAGTAGTAATTTGAATTGTCAAAATGGTGCATCTCATTTTCTGGACAGATATTTTAATTGACCATGCTAAGGTTAGAGCACGAAAGGATTTGTCATCCAAGTGCTTCCTAGCTAATGGGTAACCTTTTTGAAGTAGATGTTATGTAGGTATGCACAGCAGCCAATTTGTTGAAGTCTCAAACAGTAATGTGATAAATAACCAATTAACTTGCTTTGGTAGTGTTGGTTGAGAAATAAATGACTTGAGACACTAGGAGAGCTCTCCTGTTCTTGGTGCAATGGGATCTTTTATCTCCACCTGAGCAGAAAGTGAGGATCTTATTTTAATGAATTATCAAAAGACTACATCTCAACAACACAGTACCAGACTTGGAGTGCCTGCCTTTATTCTAGTCCACTCCTGGAGCAGGGCTTGAATGCATGACCTTCTGAAATGTTGCTACCATTGAGCCAAGTTGGAGATAAATAGTTAATACTTTTTTCTAGACTACAGCAAAAGCAACATTTCACCTGTTGAGCAAGAGCTAGGAAGTTTATATTCCATCCCAGTGCAATGTTTTGCCAGTGAGTCTGCCAAACAAGGGCTATCTCATTCTTTCCAGGAATGAAGATTCAGATATTGGTGTTTACTGTCTCCAATCCACATTTTACTATTGTAGGTATAGTTGTCTTGGTTTAGTTATGTTGCCACTTTAAATGTATACCTGAAGCTTATTTGTATTATTGCAAACCGTACAACTTTGATCAGATCCTAATCTGACTTACTAAAATTGAGCAGTGAGATCGTTTGAGAAGTTCTCAACAGATGGAATACAAATTTGTACATTAGACTGCAAAATACCCAAATTTTAAAACTTGCTTAAGTGTGGATGCTCCTGTCCACATTAAACAATTCTTGTTTATATAAAAAAATTCCTGCTGGAGAATGACTTTCATGCTGAGCATGAGCAACACAGAACATGTTGGCCTATATTTTCCAATTCCCTATGGTGTGTACACACCCATAGGGACCAAGTGCTGGCTTCAGGCATGCACCAAAAACTGGCACTTTCAATCTGTCGAGGATTTTCTTGACAACAGACGCAAGAATCCTCTTGACAGATCGGATGCCGGCCCTGGAGAAGGGCCTCTGCAGATGGAGAATTCTGCTTTCTGCAAACCCTCTGCCTGTTGAGAACCTTTATATTTAAAAAAAAAAAAAAAAAAAAAAAAAAAAAATCTTATGCCTGGTAAAAGCAGGGGTAAGGCCTGCTTTTACCAGCATAAGAGTTTAAAGTTTAAAAAAAAAATGTTTTTCACTTTTTTAAAATAATTTTAAATACTTTTTAAAGGTAAATTTATTTTTAGCCCCATAAGTTACTTTTTTAGATTTTTGTTAATGTGACTTTTTTTTTATTTGAGTTTTTGGAGTGATCTCCAGTCATACTTTTTGACAGGTCTAAGCTGTCTTTCATTGGTTCCCCTTAGCCCACATGATCCCAGGGACGCTTGCAAGCTGCCTGGGATACCTGGGCCCTGCACATTTCATGGTGGAGCAGAAATGTCTGGAGCCCTCGGGTAAAGGCATAGGTTCCCCCCCCCCCCCCCCCAGATCGGAGACCTCTGCACACAGGAAGCCTCCGATTGGGGAAAATACAGGCAAATATAATATGGGTCTTTGGAAATTCTTCGTTAGCCAATTTTGTCACTGACATGTTGGTTTTATCCAGCAGTCACATTTCCCCAACATCATGCAGGCCAAATGAACCATTTTTCCCCCTATAAAATATGGGTGGGTAGTGTGTCCACTTGCAGCTATCTGAATTTAATCTTTCATATATGCTTCCTAAGGCTTTAGTATATTGAAGCTAATGTGCTCAGAACTTCTCAAATTTTCATATTAATGATGGAATTCAAAGGCTTCTGTTGGAAGAATATATAATCACTAGGTTTTATGGTTTGCTGGCCACAATGTAGAATTTCTTTTATTTCAATATGGCACTGATTGCAAATTGCATGTGAATTATGCAGGTACATGTCTGATTGGTTTTGTGGCATGCTATTTCTAATGGATCTAAAACTTGAATTAACTAGCTCCTCGAACATGTAGACCAGATCACTTCAGATGTGGTGATGGTAACTGCATCCCTGAAAGCAGGAAATGTAATGGATTTGCAGACTGCTCTGATGCTAGTGATGAAGTCAACTGCAAGAATGGTAGGTGCATAATTGCACTAGTAACAATTTACATTGAAGAGAAAAAATGATCTCTAAATTTAAACTGAGTTTTTTTTAAATTAAGAGTGCACAAACCCAACTGACTTCAAATGCCAAAGTGGCGAATGCATAGCTACAACTCTAGTGTGTAACCACAAATGGGACTGTAAAGATCAGAGTGATGAACCCTTCAAATGTGGTAAGTGGACTTTATAGCCTTTGTACAGTTTGTATAATCCTAATCTAGCAACCTCCATGGTCTTTGCTTTCTAAATATTTTCAGGTTGATGTGCTATTGCATTTTTATTCCCAACTAATCAAATTAATCTGACATTTATTTCCCCCTCTCCCCACTGATGTTCAAAGCTTACTTCTGGTAATCTTCCAATTCAGCTGGAATCAGAAATTTCATAATCATAGAAATTTACAGCACAGAAGGAGGCCATTCAGCCCATTGTGTCTGTGCTGGAGTTGACATGTTCTGCATGGAAAATCAGACCTTGTACAATAATATTTGGACATTATAGGACAGTGATTTAACCAATTTAAAATTTCTTCATTAAATATAAAGATTAATTCTACCCTTTAGCAGCTAATTACTCAAACTCTTCTATTCCAGTCTTGGTAAGTTCCTATTCTAAGTGTAGCTAGAACTGGGCCTATTGTGTGGAGACTTGCTGGCCAGGTCAGCAGTACCACAAGTATGACTTTCCTGAGCAATGGGGAAGAATGGAGTATACATGAGAATGATGCCATTTGGTTGGCAACATCTTGATTGGAGATCTTGCTAAACCATGTTTCAGTGTTGGCAAACCATTCATATCTGGGGCTATTCGTCTGCCTATCTGGAAGCATTCATGCCACCTCTTTCCTGGATCACTTGCCAATTTCCTAGGTGTTTGAGGAGATTAACATTAACTCCAAACTGAACAGTACACTTAATTAGGAAATATTCTGGTGCACATTCTTTCCTCCTCCAAACTTTCCCTCTTGGCTGCTTAAGCTATGCTGTTTAAAGAATGTTACAGAAGTGTATGGCAGTTGAATTCTGATCTTGCTATCCTTTTTAATTGTAGTGTCTTGTATCCTAGTGGTGTATATGGTAATATTTGACACCTTGATGGTGACATTGGGACAGGCAGTGGAACTATTGATGTGCATCCTTCTAGTATTAAAATTGAACTTCTCATCAAATGAGAAGTTGGATATTCAAAATGTTGTCCTAATGAGTCAGTTGCAGGTCTTGACCTCTTTGTATTATAATGGACCAATGCCCCACTTCTGAATCTAGTTTCTGCACATGGCCTAAAGGTTTTATCCATTATGGTTCTCATGGAGTTCTGTTAAAATCATGCATATTTGGGTTTAGCCTGTAGAGTAATCCAAAGGAAAAGTTAGGTTTTTTTGCACCCAAATATGTGGAGGAAGATAATGGCTTTCAACAAGATTGTAGAATGTAATAACTCCATCTATTTGAAGAGATGGATATAGCTCTTTGACCTATATAGCTGCTGCTTTATGACTTCATTACAGCATCTAACTGCCTCTTTAATTCCAGAAATTTGCTTGTGCTACACCAGGCCATTCCAGGTACTTTCCTCCTAATAATAGCTTTGCATTTGTGTTCCTGGTTTACTCCATGGTTTAACTTGAAATAGTGCTCCAGATTTACCCCCCCCCCCCCCCCCAAAAAAAAAAAAAAACTTGGTTTGGAGATGCTGGAGTATGTTTTGTTGTTTAGTTAGATTGATCATTTCCAAAATGATGTGCATAAACAGTTTACTCCACAACAGCACCTTTTTAGAGCAGAAGCAGTGACTGGTGCAAGACTACTTAAATAAAGTTCAATAACTTTTGTTTTCCCATATTGGGTCAGTTGATTCACATCTCTTCTATAAAGGGTAGAAGACCCTAGTGACAATTTATTTTCTAATTTCTTGTGACCCAAACATTCCTTTACAAGCAAGCTTGATTTGGTATGTTTTTGAATTCATTGGAATTAACCACATTCATGTAAATCATGGTACATGATTAGATTGCTTAATTTCCATAAATTAAATGGACCTGTTGACTTGATCATAAGGAGCCACTGTAGGGTGAAAATGGAGAAATACTGACTTTTTTCCCCCTCTACAGGGCTAAATGAATGCTTGGTGAACAATGGAGATTGCTCTCACATTTGCAGGGACCTTCTTATTGATTATGAATGTGATTGTCCAGCTGGTTTTGAGCTAATTGATGAGAGAACCTGTGATGGTAAGTTGTCTGTCCAATTAAGAATTTAAATTTAATTTTTTTCCTATTTTGTGAATCTAACATTTTTTTTGCAGATGTTGATGAATGTCAAAGTCCTGGAATCTGCAGCCAAATTTGCATCAATTTAAAAGGAAGCTACAAATGTGAATGTCACAAAGGATATCACATGGATCCAGCTAATGGAGTTTGCAAGGCTGTAGGTAAGTACAATTTTTTTTTGTTGCAAATATTGTGAAATAACTACTGGAAATGGTAAGCATACTGCCACTGTCTGGAATACTTGGGTTGAGAGCAAGCTAGCCTTTTTACAATAAAGCAATTTTGGAATATATTACCCAGATTTAAATAATTGCAGGACAATGGGACTAATTAGATAGCACTTTCAAAGAGCAGGCTAAATAGCCACCATCTGCACTAATTCTAGGATTTTTCATACTTCTGGTTTTAAAGCATATCTGACTAGTGTTTGTAGATTGACTGGAGGCAAAATATTGTAGACGCTAGTCTGCTTTAAATCAAATTTACACTTTTTTTAATTGAAAGCATGGATATATAAATGGCTGAATCACTCAGTTCTATTTTGGAATGAGGTTTTTCCTTGGTCCTAGCATCTGTTAATGGCCCAGAAATTCAGGTCGGGGGCTTCCCACGGGTACAAGCCCCCAACCTGCACTTATCTTGCGCGCCGGCCGTTGTGCTGTGGGCCCCTGTGGAATTCCGATCTGGGGCCTGGTCCAGCTGCTGGCATGCAGTGCTTGCGTATCCCAGGGGCGCAGTTAGTTCAATGCATCACGTGGGCCATGGGGAGCCAATCTGAGCAGGGAATGCTCCATTCATAAGATTGACAGGAAGACCTGTCAAGTTATAAATACGACAGCTCCCAAATGGCACTAAAGCTTAATTTTTTTAATCACATATTTTTTAAATAAACTAAATTACATGAAATAACTATTTTAAACAATTTAAATGTTTGAAAAAATACTTTTATTTTCTAACAGGGCTAAAAATAAATTTACCTTTAAAGTATTTAAAAATAATAAACCTGTGGAGAGAAAAAATGTTTAATTTTAATTAATTCACCACTTGCCTTGTAAAAAGCAGGCCTTGCACCTGCTTTTTACATGTCCAACTTCTGCAGACTTACCCTCCCCAGGAAAATGTATATTTATAAAAAAAAAAAAAAAAAAAAAAAAATCAATGCGCACACAGCCTCTCCTGCGCACACATTCCACCTCAACCTTTCCTTTCAGGGGATCGGAAGTGCTGGTTTTGTGCAGTGCATGCAGAAACCAGCACTTCCATTAGGCCTACAGGTGAGTACCCTGTGCGTACTCACTCATGGAGACCCGAATTTCTGGGCCAATGTGTAATTATGTAATGGTATATGTAAAGTCTGTGGGTTGGTTAGTTAATTAATAGACTACCAGAGTAACTTAAAACAGGACTTTACTATTCAAAGGTCAGGGCGAATCTGCCCAATAAATCCTGACACAGCACTTATATACTGGTGTGGTCACTGTCGGTATTACAGTATACAGAAGCCAAACAAAGTAGTGCCACACCTAAAATAGTTCTCTTAAAGGTGAACGGTTACATACAATAGTTCTCTTAAAGGTAGACGGGTACATACACTACAGTATAAGTTCAAAATGGAACTACATTCTCGAGGAATGTAGGTTATAACTTTTTTTTCTCTTTTCCCTTCATAGGCAAAGAGCCTTATTTGATCTTCACGAATCGCCATGATATTCGGAAAATAGGACTGCATCACCAAGAGTACACCCAAGTAGCTGTCCAGCTGAGAAATGCTGTAGCACTGGATGCTGACATTGCAGAGCAGACAATCTTCTGGGCTGACTTGGGCCAGCAGGCAATTTTCAGGTAAACTAGTGGTGTACTGAACAATCAATGTTTGGGTAGATGACATGCCTTTCATGTAGCTGCTTTTGTAAGTGGGTGAAGTTGTATACCACATTTGGTAAATGTTTATTGATTATCATTTAACATTTATCTCTTTAGCTCAAATTCTTGATTAGATGAACCTTTTCTGTTTAATGTTATATATAGCCTATGGTCCTGAAATTTGAAAGTATAATTTTATCTTTGCACATAACAACTAATCCCACATTCTGGCTTCATTTTTCCTTTTTTACCAAAAACCAGCTCGGCTTCTGGCTCATCAATAAAATTATGAAGTTAGTGGAAATCTGCAGAAAATCAATTAGCATTTGGGGGAGGAGAGGGAAGAGTGAAGTGGAATTAATATTTTAGATATTCTTCCTCAAGCAATCTGGAAAGAACAAAATTACACTTGTAACTCTTCCAGCATCTACTAACAGTAAAGTTGTATGTATGAGACTAATCTTTGATTTGCATGCAGTAGCACATTTTAAAGCTTAGTCATAGATAACTGCTTGCCTTTATGTAGGTCAGAGTCCTACTTTGCAGGATTGAGTGCTGCATTCTGTTTTATGGTTAGTCCACATGTTGACATCTTTTACAACTTTTGGTAGTGTGAAGAAATTGGATGCAGAGACTACCAACCATTTACTTTTTTTCCTTTTAAAATAGCATGTCCATGAATAGATATAAAAGCCCAGCTGGTCCTTCTATGCTTGCTAAGGATTTAGGCATTCCTGTGGGAATTGCTGTGGACTGGATTTACAAGCACATCTACTGGACTGATCGTGGTACTAAAACTATATCTGTGGCTACGTTGGATGGATCTAAAAGGAAAACACTCTTTGACACCAACCTAAAAGAACCAGCTTCTGTAGCTGTTGATCCACTATCTGGGTACTAAAGTTTTATTTTGTAATCACCACCTACAGAAATTTTCAGCATATGTAATACCTTAATGGGGTGCTAATCAAAATGATTTGTAATCCATCCCAATTGAGGTAATTTCTGTTTCTATTCCAGTGCCTTGACAGGATTGTATTTTGACAAGATTATGGCTTGTCTTTGAATTCAACCTGCCTAGCAACAGCAGTCCTCTCTGCAGATAGGGAGGAAAACCAATAATGACTATTGTCTTGTCAAGTTGACCCCTATTGCAGGCCAAATGGATTAACTGTAGAAAAGTATAGATTGCCTGAAGCACTCATTCCCTAAACTTGGAAAAGGGCCAAAGTGAACAAAGTAAGCCACCAACTGGATCAGAATGGGCAAAAGTGAAATGCTCACATTTGCTTATGGACAAAACTAGAGATGTTTAAGACTGAGTGGGATAAGGGCCTTGCAATTGTGTAGATCACTTTTATGGTGCTAGATTCAGAACAGATCCAGCAGCTCAAAACTGGGCATCCATGAGGCACTGGGCCATCAGTAGCAGAATTGTTTTCCACCACAATCTGTAACCTCATGGCCTGGCATATCCCTCTACTATTGCCATCAAGCCAGGGGACCAACCCTGGTTCAATAAGGAGTGTAGAAGCACATGCCAGGTGCAGCAGTGTACCCAAAGAGGTGCCAAACTGGGGAAGCTGCATCACAGGACTATATAGCATACTAAACAGTAGAAGCAGCATGCTATAGACAGCTAAGCAAACCTGCAATCAACAAATCAGATCAAAGCTCTGCAGTCCTGCCACATCCAGTCATGAATGGTGGTGGACCATTAAACAACTAACTGGAGGGGCCTCCATGAATATCCTCATCCTCCATGATGGTGGAGCCCAGCACATGAGTGCAAACAAGGCTGAAGCATTTACAACCATCTTCAGCCAGAAGTGCTGAGTGGATGCTCCTGAGGGCCCCACCATCACCAAAGCCAGTCTTCAGCCAAATCAATTCTCTCCATGATATCAAACAGCTGAGCGCACTGGATACAGCAAAGGCTATGGGGCCCAACAACATCACCGCTATCATGCTGAAGACTTGTGCTCCAGAACCAGCCACTGCCCTAGCCATGCTGTTCCAGTACAGCTGCAACACTGGCATCTACCTGACAATGTGGAAAACTGCCCAGGCATGTCCTGCCCACAAAGTAGGACAAATCCAATCTGACCAATTACCACCCCATTAGTCTACTGTCTATCATCAGCAAAGTGATGGAAGGTGTCATTGACAGTGCTATCAAATGGCACTTACCAATAACCACCTTGCTGATGCCTAGTTTGGGTTCCGCCAAGACCACTCTGCTCCTGACCTCATTACAGCCTGCGTCCAAACATGGACAAAGGAGCTGAATTCCAGAGGTGAGGGGGAAGAAATGTTCCACTAGCTAGTCATACCTAGCACAAAGGAAGGTGGTTGAAGGTTAATCACAGCCCCAAGACATCACTGCAGGAGATCCTCAGGGCAGTGTCCTAGGCCCAACCATATTCAGCAGCTTCATCAATGACCTTCCCTCCAACATAAGGTCAGAAATGGGGATGTTCACTGACTGCAGTGTTCAGCGTCATTCACAACTCCTCAGATAATGAAGCAGTTCATGCCTGTATGCAACAAGACCTGGACAACATTCAGGCTTGGGCAGGTGAGTAGCAGGTAACATTTATGCCACAAGTGCCAGGCAATGACTATCTCCAACAAGCAGAGTCTAACCACCTCCCCTTGACAGTCAATGGCATTACCATTGCTGAATCCTGGGGGTTACCATTGACCAGAAACTTAACTGGACCAGCCACATAAATACTGTGGTAACAAGAGCAGGTCAGAGGCTAGGTATTCAGTGGTGAGTGTCTTTCACCTGACTTCCCAAAGCCTTTCCACCATTTTACAAGGCACAAGTAAGGAGTGATTAATACTCCACTTGCCTGGATGAGTGCAGCTCCAACAGCACACAGCTTGACACCATCCAGGACAAAGTAGCCTGCTTGATTGGCACCCCATCCACCACCTTTAAACATTCACTCCCTCCACCACCAGCATACCATGGCTGCAGTGTGTACTATCTACAAGATGTACTGCAGCAACTCTCCACGGCTTCTTCCGCAGCACCTCCCAAACCCATGACCTCTTCCACCTAGGACAAGGGGCAGCAGGCACATGGGAACACCACCTCTAAGTCACACACCATCCTGACTTAGAAGTATATTGCTGATCCAGGATTTTGACCCAGTGACAATGAAGGAACTCCCTCAACAGCACTGTGGGAGTACCTTTGCCACACGGACTGCAGCGGTTCAAGGTGGCTCACCACCTTCAGGGCAATAAATGCTGGCCTTGTCAGTGATGCCCACATCCCATAAACAAATTCTTTAAAATTTGTTTGGCAACACTAGCTTGTTCAAGGCTATACCCAAGATTGCATCAGATTTGACATGTCCACCATTATAAAGCAGCCACAATCTCAATGTTCCAAATTTAAGACTTTAAGTTAATTGAATGTAGCTGCATTCACAAGATGAATCTTAAACTTTGGAATATCATTTTTAAACTCAAGAATTCATAATTTGGGTGTTTAACAAATTTTTGTGATTAAAATTTCTGGTTTCAGAATGTTTGACACCATCTATTTTAATGTAATTTAATTAACTGCTTTTAGGTTTATTTACTGGTCGGATTGGGGTGAACCAGCAAAGATAGAAAAAGCAGGAATGAATGGTGTTGATCGACAACTTTTGGTTCATGCAGAGATTCAGTGGCCAAATGGCATTGCACTTGGTAAGTAAAACTTTTTTAAACTAATCTCTTGTACCTTTCTTGGATTACTGAAGCTTGGCTTATACTATACTTCAAATTTCTCCACAGACCTTGTGAAACACTGCCTCTACTGGGTTGACTCAAAGTTACATACTCTGTCAAGTATAGGCCTGAATGGACAGGATAGAAGAACAGTGCTTTTGTCACTAGGTTCCCTTTCTCACCCATACAGTATTGCAGTATTTGAGGTAAGGAAGCATTTGACAAAAGCTACATTGAAGGCTAGCTGCATGAAATGTAGTACAATAGTCACTAATGTCCTGAATAAATTTATATCCAAACTAAGGTTCAGAAATTGTAGCCTTGTATTGAATGCACGAAGGGTCCCTTTCAGTGTATAATTGCACCACCTGATACATTTTCAACTACAAAACCACAACAATCCCTGATTTGGTCACTGATCTGAACAAGTGGCTTGCTTTAGTTCCACTAACCTGGTGAATGGAGAGCCAAATTTAGGTTTTAATATATTGGTGCCAATGATTTGGCCAAAAAGTATTTATACCAGCCTTGAGTAAATACTGTATAACCAAATTGGGTTTAAAGATATTGCACTGATATGTATGAAACCCTTGTTTTTAAATACTAAAGTATCCTATTACATTCAAGATTATGAAGTTAACTTGAGGTTCATGTAAAGTTAAGAAATCTAGAATATGTACCACTAATGAGGTGAGGGATTTATCTTTTTGGCTTCTGGCTTTTATTCCAAGCAATTCCCTTCTCTCCTTCCCACTCAAAGGCATCACTGCAGAATTAGCCACAAGATTTAATGGTGGCTTGCTATTTATGCTTGAGCAAATTATTTTCACTCTAGGGGGCACTTTACCCCACCCTGCCTGGCAGGAATGGGGCAAGGGCTCCTTTTTTGTAAACTGAGTATTCAACCTTGCTACCATTTTAACTGCTCACTGCTGTTGGGTGGCTGAGGTGACTGCTGGAAGCAAGCAAGAGCCTCCTGAATTTACCCAAATTGGGGTCCCATGCTATTGGGACCTGGAGTGGATTTTAACTTGGATCAGAGCAGGGAAGCACTCCTACCTTTCCAGCCAGTCGAAGGCTGGTCCGAAGTGCTCTAGTGGACAAAGACTTAAGGTAAGTTGCAATCTTTTCTTGGGCCTGGAGGTGCTGAAATGCATTGGGTGGGCAGGCAGCTGACTGGCATGTAGATGAGGCCTGGGCCTCAAACCTAGGCTTAAGTGTTTTGTGCACTCCTCTCACCACTCTTGCCTGGGACCCACTGAGCATTCAAATCAACCACTAGGTCATTTTCTTCCACATCTGAAGAAAGGGACTAATCTTTCCTCAATTTTTAGATGTGATTCTCTATTCTGATTTTGTTGCAATTAACTTTTATTTTTGTATGAGTGTTTAGTTTAATCTTGCAAACATAGTATAACCTGAGCGCTCAATTCATGGAGAATTAGATGCATATTAGAACAAGAAACTGTTATGGCAGAGTCTGTAGAGGCTATAGAAGTGTTGTGGCTGCATTGTCTTGCAATAACTAAAATCAAAAATCCCTCAGGATCATGTTTTCTGGTCTGATGAGACTGAAGCAATCTATGGAGCCAACAAGTTCACAGGAGCAGATCTAGAGACACTTGTTTCTAATCTCCAGGGAGCTCGGGATCTCATAATTTATCATGAGCTAATACAGCTGCCTGGTAAGTTGTCGGAACTAGTGACTTGCTTGTTTGCACGCACAAGCAGTCTTATATTAGCTTTATCTTTGCCATTTACCTCAGTTATCTTTTCCACTATGTAGTTTTATGCGCTGCCACAGAGCAAGCCTCCAGTTGGTTCACTAATCTGCTTCAGTGACCTCTTGAAGGCATGGAGTTGACTCTGCTGATAACATCCAGATCTATACTTCCACCACCTTTCACAGCATAACATTCTAATGGATGAAGAAAAACTCAACTTTGGGCAACTGAAGCCATTCTGTTTGGCTCAATCATAAATAAACTTAAAATCCCAAAGCAAAGTGTGGAATAAAGTGCTTTTATAAACACTAATTCTAGCTACTCACTCCTGGACAACTATTCTGCATAAAATCCACAAAGTTGTGGAGGAAAAAATCACTGGCTCTTGCCATTCAAAACATCCCTTTTTTTTTTTAGTTTCTTTTTGAATGTTGCATTAAATAATAGAAATGCTGTTTGAGTTCAAGTAAGTAACAGCTACCTTTACTAGTATGAGAATTATCTTTATGTAGATCACACATTGGGTCAAAGATGCTTTCTAGATAATCTAAGTAGCTTCCACCTTGACTGCTGTCATAGTGCCATCAGTTGATGGCCAAGTGCTGGCACAGACTTGCCCTGCCTTCCAATGCAGTACAATTAACAATGACATTGAATTGTGATTTAACTTATGGAAATTTGGCAAAGTAAATTTGTCAAAAGCCTGTATTGCAACTGGTTTCAATCTCTACTGCCAAATGACAAAGCTAGATCACAATTTTGTAGAGATTGACTTATCTCTAGTCTTTCACATAATCCAGATCGTGCAAACCAATGTAGTGTATATTGTTTAAGCTGAGTTTAGGATGGAATATAACACTTATGTTTTTGCTGTATTTATAAAAAAAAAAAAAAAAAATGACCATAAGCAGCTGGTACCAGACCCAATTGGACAGATTGCTAGTATGCTGTATACATGCTCTTATTTGGTCTTGTCCTGTCTCTTTCTGAACTACCCGAGTGTTGGACTAGGATCAGCATGGGTCCACACTTGTGTTAGACCACAGATTTCACTCTTGGAGCCCTCTGCTCCATGGTCTGAGCTAAGGGCTCTAGGACTGTTTCTTCTTCTCTTGGGGTGGGCCTGGAGTAGAATATGGACAGGACCATTTAAACTAGAGGTTTCCCTTAAAACTAGGGGGCCAATGGCATGTTGAGTTCTTGTCTAAACCATGGAAAAAGGGTCAACCCTCCTATCTCACCAGTCAGGGGTTCTTGTAACCATTACACATGCTTTCTGTACTTGACCAATCATGCCTTGCAGCATTGAGGACTGTCTTATCTCTCCCAGCTCTCTCCAAAGCTATAGTCTCTTATCTCATCCTGTCTTGTCGTCATTTTTTTTTTCTCTTTCTCTCTCTCTCTCCTTCTCCTCCACCCACCCCCCCCCCCCCCCCCCCACAAAAAAAAAACAGTGCATGTGCCAGGCACAACCTTGGGCCATTAAATCAGAGGCCCCAAGTTAGAGCTGTCTGTTCAACTAGCTGCTAGCTGAACTATCTTCCCCCTGATCTAACTGACCATTCCATCCTGAAATTATACCTTAACACTCATAAATCCCTTCTATTCTGTGTCCTTTATACTAAAACTCTTAAGCAGTTCTGTTAAACTCCAATTCCTACTGCAGCATAATATGGTCATTAGTAACAATAGAAGAACCATCAGTTGGGCCTTTGGCCAAATTAAAGACCCATTAAACAAAGTCAAGATCCTAACTTGCAAACAAGACCGCTAGCCTGGCAGGCAAGGCCATGCTGTGGGCCCATGTGGAATGTTATGCATCATCTAATCTAACTCACTAAACACCTTGTCTCCATCTCTAATACAAGTTTTGTAGGAAATCACAACTTGTGCAGTTCCAGTAAAACACAACTTATTCATTAACCCCTTACTTGTCTCAAACTCTAACAATCATTTAAACACCATATTTGCATCACAATTTCACTTGCAAAACCATATAGTTTAGGTACCCCTAATTTCTAACTCTGATCTGTAGCATGAGATTTTCAGTAAGTCAGACAAAATTAAATCTAACTTTGAATTGAGGTTCAAGTAAAATACAGTAGCTGCAAGACATTTTTGACTGCAAATGTGTTTTTTTTTAAGGCTTTGGAGATGATACTTGTTACTATTGGTTTAGATATCTGGAATTCAGTTACTGACTGGAAACTTGTTTACAGGCAAGAACTGGTGCAGTAAGAATGGAGGCTGTGAATACATGTGTCTCCCTGCTCCTCACAAGGATGCTCTCTCTCCAAGGTACACGTGTGTGTGTCCATCTGGAATGGAACTGGAACATGGACAACAGTGCAGAACAGGTACATCTAACCAGGGCACTGCAGGTGTACTTCAGTCATACAAGTGCAAATTTCTATGACTTCAGATCTTTGGCTGCAATCTAAACACCAAGCCACCTTTTTGTATCTCGGGACAACAGCTTTTGAATAGTACTAATTTAATGGATTGGAGTAGCAAAACAAATGATTGATTCTATAGTGGGTCTTTAATATGGACCTGTTGGAACAGGAAAAAATGCATAACTTGTGTATGCTAAATTCAAGTTATAAAAATGAAGCTCATTGGATGTAATGGACTTCTATCTTTTTTGAACTTTGGCATTTTATGCCAAATAGCTTTTTTGTTTATCTCCAAGGGCCTTTGATCATCTATATCTAACTATAAACCTTTCTTTCAGACATTAAAGCCTGTGGTTTTCATCAAATCAGCTGTGGCCCTGGATCTCTTGAATGTATTCCTGTCTCCTGGAAATGTGATGGAGAAAAGGACTGTGCTAATGGTGGTGATGAGGAGAACTGTGGTAAGTTGATTGAGCTCAGTTTTTGCAACTCAAGTGTACATGATCTAAGCTTAAGTTTGATTCTATTTTCTCAAAGCTGATATTGGCTTTATTCACTTAGTTGCTGAAATTTATTGTCTCAATACTTTGAATTTGTACTTGTGATTGATACCAATTGAAACTAAATTTCAGTGCCTGAAGTCTTGGGTAAAAAGGATTGATCTGCATTTCTAACTTCCACTGACAGCACATACATCACCAGGCACCATTAGTCTCTACATTACAAATGTGTGCAAACTCAATGGGGTCATTTTGAACTGGTTAGTCTTTGAACCTACATAAAATATCTTGCTATAATTGCCAATGTATAAACATGGCTTCTATTTATGGACTTTTCTAGCCTCCTATGCACTTCCCCTCTTGTGAGTGACAATACCATTGGTCATTTCAGCCCTACACTCAAGCTCTCTCCCTGCCAGCTTTTTTATAAACATTTTTAAATGTCTTTTCAATTGAGCTTCATTACTCATCATGGCCCTTGGCATTCATTCCTTTATCTATTTCTCCCTTTTTGTAAAGAAAGCACCTTATTTCATGCAAGTTTATAAGACTACTTTGGGAGCACAGGGAAAAAATGCCAAGTGTTTGCTTTTTGCATTAAAACTTGTTTTATTTCATACTGGAGTGTTTATTGCTAACTTTTGTTGCAGTATTAAGTGCTGAATGCTAATCTTCACTTTGTACAAACAGTCTAGTTTGTAGTACTAATTGCACAATATTTGCATGCATAATGCATATATCCTCTCAGGATACTGAAATGGAGATTTCATGTAAGATGTTAACACTAATGAAGCAAAGTTGGTCTGTTCTGAACATGTCTTGACTTCTATTTTGATATTTAAGTCTTGCTGAAGCAGAAAACTTTAGAAAGGTTTTTTTTTTGCAGGCAACCTTACTTGCAGTATTCTAGAATTTACTTGCTCCAGTGGCAGATGTATTTCCCAGTCCTTTGTTTGTAACCGTGAAGATGATTGTGGTGATGGAAGTGATGAAAAAGGATGTACTCTAACTATCTGTGGCTCGCATGAGTTTCAGTGCAGTAGTTTGGAGTGTATTCCTTCAAGCTGGGTGTGTGACAACCACATTGACTGTACAGATAAGTCTGATGAATCTATAGAACACTGTGGGCATACTCCTGCACCATTTGTAACCTGTTCCTCCCATGAGATTCAGTGTCATTCAGGTGAATGCATCCACCGCCAGTGGTACTGTGATGGCGATAGTGATTGCAAAGATGGAAGTGATGAAATCAACTGTCGTAAGTAAAACTCTTTTCTGCTTTCCACAAAAATCTAGCACCTATTGCAGTTTGCTCGATCACTTGACTTAAAGTCCAAGTAAAGTCAATCAGCAATATAATTTAGTGGGAAAGGGTTTTTCAACAAAATCTGAACTATGCATGGAATGTGCACTCAGTGCACTCAGTTCCAACAATGAACTGAAGGCTGATTTGTTAACATTTCTTAAATCAAAATAATTAGCATTGATTCCTTCCTGATACTGGACTTCCTAATTGGACTTTCTATGCTGTAGTTGTGAATCATGTCTGTTTACATGTTAATCACATCAAGGTGTCTTTTTTTCTTTAAGCTCCTCTAACTTGTCGACCAGATAATTTCAGATGTGCTGATGGTTCCTGTATCCATGAAGGTGGAAAATGTAATGGATATAGGGACTGCAGTGATGGAAGTGATGAAGTTAACTGTGTAAATGGTAAGAATGTGTAACCCTTAAATTGAGTGTTCAGATTTCACTAGCCATTCCTGGAAGTAGACTTCACATCCTTCAAACCATTTTCTTAAATATCTAATTGCTAGATGAATGTAGTGATCCAGGGGCAAATGGTCATTACTATTGTGCACCAGCTTGCTAGAATATAATGTGCTGCTGCATGATCTTTCCTTCATTGGGTGAAAATGTGCATTTGGAAAATTGACGTGGCAATATACTGTTATGTCACACTGCTTTTCCCACCAAGCTGGACAATGGTAGATGTTGGATAGTCTGGTCATGTAAAAGGCTGCAGAAGGGAAAAGATGGGTTAATACCAGTAAGTCACATGACACAGGCTATTTCAGTGCATGGCAGGGGCAGAAACTTGATTGGCAGGATGGCTATATCTGAAGCAACCTGTTCAAGGATATTGAAGATGGGATGCTTAGCAAGGACTGAGCTTTAAGTAATAACTTGGAATGTCAGCTAGCTTAACCAGGAAAAGTGGTCAAGTCTAGTGGGAATGGGGTTAAAAAGGAGTGGGTCTTGTGGACAAGAACATGAAGGGATGCAGGCTCAGCTAGAATAGAAGGGGGTTAGAGCTTGCCTTAGTGGGGAAGGGAGGGTGGGTAACTAGCAGAGGCAGCTGAAAAGGTGGTGCCTATAATTGATGCATGCTCCTTGGGTGAGGATGGAGGATCAGGAGGGGGTTTGAAGTAATTGATAGAGGAAAGGGGTTATATTTCTAATCTCTAGATGGGCTGCAGCAGAGGAATGGGGCTTGATGGTGCATGATATGGTTGAGCAAGTTATGACTAGACTAATTGTGCACCTTGTACATGAGTTTGTGTCCTGTTGGCCCTGTCACTTAAGATGGGGCTGTAGTGGGAAATAATCAGGATGGAAGATGTTTCTAGGGATTGGGGCATTGGCAATGGAGCTTCAGTTTACTTGTGACTTATTCTATAAAGCTAGGCTCTTAAGCTACCATGTCTGATTAGCCTTTTATCCCTGATCACCTCAGACTTTTATTGTGCAATACAACCAAGATAAAATGCTTTAAATCTTTAAGTTCTATCAACTACTTAAGCAGCCTTTGAAGGATTCAAAATTAGTGCACCAAGCCAGCTGTCAAATGTGTACTGTAATAGGCTGCCAATAAAAAATTTTAAACTTTGCATTTATATAGAGCCTTTCACTATCTCTGGGCATCTTGGTGCTTTACAATGCAATACTTTTTGAAGTATATTCTGTTATGTAGGAAATTCAGCCAATTTGCCCACTAAACTCAAACAGCAATGTGATAATGACATAATCTATTAGTGATATTGATTGAGGGATAAATATTGGCCAGAACACAAGAGAATTCTCAATTGTGCTATAGGATCTTTGTCTGCCTGAAGGCAGATGGGGCCTCATCCAAAAGATGGCATCTCCAACAGTGTAGTACTGCATTGGTATGTCAGCCTAGATTTTTGTACTCCAGTCTAGTGGGACTTGAACCCACAAGCTTTTAATTCAAGCATGTGCTACCAACTGAGCCATGGCTGACACTTCAAATGGCTTGCCTCAGTCAGGTTTGTGGAAGCAGGAATCCAATGATTTGTACCAGACACCTAGACTGTTGAGACAAGGCCTCTCTGGATAATGGCAGCAAACAAACCACACATGTGCCTTCAGTGTACTGAATTGTGCATATCTTGTGGCAAAACAAGTAGGTTGTGGGTTTTGTTGTCAAAAGCTTCCTTCTTTGTCACTAGTAGATAACTTTAAAACTTTCCTCTTGCAGGTACAGTATGCCCCATGCCAACTGACTTCAGATGTCAAAGTGGAGAATGCATAGACATAAACAAAGTATGTAACCATTGGCAGGACTGCATAGATCGAAGTGATGAGCCCTCTGAATGTAGTAAGTGGAGAATTGGGGCTATCGATGCTGTGTTCTGGCTTATAACTTGTTATGCTGATGCAAGTAACCCAAGCTAAAGTGACAAACTAATCTCCAGCAACAATATGTAAATTGGGACAGTGACTAGATGGCTAGGTTGATTTTTTTTTTTTAGCATATAGATTGAAGGACATCCATACATGGCATTTGTCAACTTAAAGACTGACAAGCTGGCATGGGTTAAAATGCCAACAATGTTTTATGTGGGGGTGGTGAATTCTTTTATTACTTTCTCTTCTCCTCCCTGCCCCCTCCTCCCTCACTGCTGCCCCCCACCACAGATGTGCTGACCATTCCTTTATTTGCAAGGTGGGAGAAGGAGCTTCTGTATCTGATTGCTTTCAATCCTACCCTCCAACCTATAGAAACATATAAACAGAAGTAGGCCATTCATCCCCCTCAAGCCTGTTCTGTTCAGTGTGATCATGGTTGATCTGTATCTTGACTCCATCTACCTGCTGTGGTTCTGTAACCCTTGATGACCTTTTTCCTAAAGTCAGACAGGTTGCACCTGAACCAGAACAGGACCAATATAATTGCGGGGAGGTTTGCTAGCACTGTTTTGGGGGGGGGGGGGTTTAAACTAAAATGGCAGGGGGTTGAGAACCTGAGCAGGGAGACAGAGGAAAGGGAAACCAGGATAAAAGCAAAAGATAGGAAGGAGAAAAACAAGTGGCAGTCAGAGAAATCAACGGTTTAAATCAAACGTGGCCACAGTAAATAATTCTAATAGGTCTAAGCGTTAAACAAGCCTGAAGGCTGTGTCTTAATGCAAGGAGCATTTGTAATGTGGACAAATTGGCTGCGCAAATAGAAGTAAACTAATCTGATTTGGTTGGGATTACAGAAATGTGGCTCAAGGATGGCCAAGACTGGGAACTCAACAGCCAGGGGTATTTGATATTCAGGAAAGATAGGCAGAAAGGGAGGTGGGGTAGCATTACTGGTTAAAGAAGGGATTAATACGATTGTAATGAAGGATATTAACTCTGATGTGGAACCTATGGGTAGAATTGAGAAATACTAAGGGGGGGGAAAACAAGTGGGAGCGGTATATAGACCTCCAAACAGTAAAGCAGAGGTTGGGGATGGCATTAAAAGGGAAATAAAAGAAGTGTGCAATAAGAGCACAGCAGTCATCATGGGTGACTAATCTACATATAGATTGGGCCAACCAAATTAGTAACAATACTGTGGAGGAGGAATTCCTGGAGTGTGGTCCAGGAAACCATCCTGTAAAATGTCAAGTAACCAACCAGAGATCAGGCCATCTTAGACTGGGTATTATGTAATGAGAGGATTAATTAGCAATCTTGTACGAGGCCCCTTGGGTCGGAGCGATCATATGATCGAATTCATAAAGATGGAGAATGAAGTAGTTGACTCAGACTAGGGTCCTCAATTTAAATAAAGGAAACTAATGGTCTGAGGAGCGAGTTGGGTAGGATTGATTGGGTAATGGCGCTCAAAGGGTTGACGGTGGATAGGCAATGGCAAACATTCAAAGACCGAATGGATGAGCTACAGAATTTGTTCATCCCAGTTTGGCATAAAAATAAAACACAAAGGTGACTCAACTGTGGCTAACGAGGGAAATTAGGGATAGCATAAGATCCAAGGAGACAACATATAAATTGGCCAGAAAAAGCAATAATCCTGAGGATTGGGAGCAGTTTAGGATTCAGCAAAGGGATTAATTAAAGGGAAAATAGAATGAGTAAGCTAGCAGGGGACATAAAAACTGACAAAGCTTTTATAGATGTGAAGAGAAAAAGATTGGAAGTCAAACGTAGGTCCCTTGCAGTCAGAATTGGGAATTTATAATGGGAAACCAAGAAATGGCAGACCAACTAAATTCATACTTTGGTTATGTCTTCACAAAGGAGGACACAAATAACCTCCCAGAGATGCTGGGGAACATAGGGTCTGATGAAAGGGTGGAACTGAAAGAAATCAGTATTTGTAGGGAAATGGTGTTTGGACAATTGATGGGACTGAAGGCTGATAAATCCCCAGGGCCTGATAATCTACATCCCAGGGTACTTAAGGAAGTGGCCCTAGAAATAGTAGATGCATTGCTGGTCATCTTCCAGAACTCGATAGACTCTGGAACAGTACCCATGGATTGGAGGGTAGCTAATGTTACCCCACTATTCAAAAAAGGTGGTAGAGAAAAAGCAGGGAATTATAGACCGGTAAGCCTGACATTGGTAGTGGGGCAAATGCTAGAGTCCATTATAAAAGATGTAATAGCAGAGCACTTGGAAAGCAGTGACCGGATCGGACAAAGTCAACATGGATTTACAAAAGGTAAATCATGCTTGACTACTGGAATTTTGTGTGTAACTGGTAAAATAGATAAGGGAGAACCAGTGGATGTGGTGTATTTGGACTTTCAGCAGGCTTTCGATAAGGTCCCACAAGAGATTAGCATGCAAAATTAAGGCACATGGGATTGGGGGGCAAGGTATTGACTTTGATAGAGAGCTGGTTGGCGGACAGAAAGCCGAGTTGGAATAAACGGGTCATTTTCCGAGTGGCAGGCAGTGACTAGTGGGGTACCGCAAGGATTGGTCCTAGGACCCCAGCTGTTCACAATATATATTTAATGATCTGGACGAGGGAATTGGATGGAATATCTCCAAATTCGCAGACGACACAAAGCTGGGTGGGAGGGTAAGCTGTGAGGAGGATGTTAAACTCCAGTATGATCTGGGCAGAAAAATGGCAAATGCACTATAATGTGGATAAATGTGAGGTTATCCACTTTCACAAACAGAAATCCCAGAAACCCCACAGTGCAGATAGAGGCCATTTCGGCCCATTGAGCCTGCACCGACACATATCCCACCCGATCCCGGTAACCCCTACACCAACACGTATCCCTGTAACCCCACGTATTTAATTCCCCCTAACACTAAGAGTCAATTTATCATAGCCAATCAACCTAACCCGCACATCTTTGGTGGCAAACAGGAAGGCAGATTATTATTTGAAGGGGAAGTGCAAAGAGACCTGGGTGTTCTTGTGCACCAGTCGCTGAAGGTAAGCATGCAGGCGGTTAAGAAGGCAAATGGTATGTTGGCCTTCGTAGCAAGAGGGTTCGAGTACAGGAACAAGGATGTCTTGCTACAGTTGTGCAGGGCCTTGGTGAGACCGCACCTTGAGTATTGTGTGCAGTTTTGGTCGCCTTACCTGAGGAAGGATGTTCTTGCCATGGAGGGAGTGCAGTGAAGATTCACCAGGCTGATACTTGGGATGGCAGGAATGACTTGAGAGATTGTCAATTGGGCTTATACTCGCTGGAGTTTAGAAGATTGAGGGGATCTCATCGAAACCTATAAAATTCTGTCGGGCCTGGACAGACTAGATGCAGGAAGGATGTTTCTGATGGCTGGGGAGTCCAGAACCAGGGGTCATAGTCTAAGGATAAGGGGTAAGCCATTTAGGACTGAAATGAGGAGGAATTTCTTCACCGAGAGTGGTGAACCTGTGGAATTCTCTACCACTGAGGGTGGTGGAGGCCAGTTCATTAAATATATTCAAGAAAGAGTTGGATATATTTCTTAAAGCTAAAGGGATATGGGGAGAAGGCAGGGACAGGGTACTGAACTTGGATGATCAGCATGATCTCATTGAATGGCGGAGCAGGCTCGAAGGGCCGAATGGCCTACTCCTCCTATCTTCTATGTTTCTATATCATCTCCATGACCTAACCAGCTTTTTGGAGTGTTCAGATTTCCACTACCTTTGCTTTGGCATTCCCTGCCCTTTGAACAGCTTGGCTCTACTTTTAGTTATTCCCCTTGTTCTGGACATTCTACTAGAGGAAATAGTGTTTCTCTATCTGTCTATCACCTCCTTTAATCATAAATACTTCAATTAGATCACCCCTTAATTTTCCATATTCAAGGAAATACAAGCCTAGTCTATGTAACTTGTCTACATAATTTAGCACTTAGCCCCAGTATATTTCTGGTGAATCTGCACTGCATGCCCTCAAAAGGCCAATATCCCTCCTGAGGTGCAGTGCTCAGAACTGAATGTAGTGCTCCAGATGGGGTCTAATACAAGCTCTGTACAGATATAACCACTTCAACCCTATGTGGTGTTGGCAATTTTCCAATCCAAGGGTACAATTCCTGAATTGAGTTTTGGAAGATCATGACTTAATGAATGAACAATTTCTCACTGACATTTAATATCCTAGGGTGAAACCATTTGGATCTTGGAGATTTGTCTCTAAACATTAGTTTTTCCCCATCCCTTTTTACATTATATTGAAACTAGCTAGTTCCTCTATTTTTAGTATTCCTTGTATCTCTGGTATTTTAACCTCATCCTCCACTGTGAAGACTGATGCAAAGTAGCTACCTAGCAAGCCTGCCATTTCCTAGTTTTTAAACATTGTGCTAGAAGCAGTCCCTGCCCTTATCTGTCCACACCCCCCAAGTTGAATTAATTACCATTGGGAGTTTAATTTCACTTGTTTGCAGGCCTTTGAAGGCTCCAAAAATTAAGCTGATGTTTTTGGCATAAGGACACAAAGGACACTAATTGGTACATTGAGTGTATTAAAATTTACTAAAACTGACTACTGTACCCTAATCTAAGTAGAAAATAGTTCTGTATATTTCAGTAACTTACAATCGGGTTACTTGCAGGTGCTGGATTAAAACAAACACTCAGCTGTATAATCAAACTTTGTTGAGGAACCAACTAGAAATCAGGCCATCTTAGACTGGGTATTATGCAATGAGGATTAATTAGCAATATTGTGCAAGGCCCCTTGGGGCAGAGCAATCATGTGATAGAATTCTTCATTAAGATGGAGAGGAAGTAGTTGACTTGGACTAGGGTCCTGAATTTAAATAAAGGAAACTACAATGGTATGAGGTGTGAGTTGGCTAGGATGGATTGGGGAACATTTAACTTAAAGGGTTGACAGTGGATAGGCAATGGCAAACATTTAAAGATTGCATTGTTGAACTACAGAATTTGTTCATCCCTGTCTGGCATTAAAAATAAGTGACTCAACCATGTCTAAAGGGAAATTAGGGATGGCATAAGATCCAAGGAGAGGACCTATAAATTGGCCAGAAAAAGCAGCAAACCTGAGGATTGGGATTAGTTTAGGATTCAGCAAAGGAGGACAAAGGGATTAATTAAGAGGGGTGGGGGGGAGGAGAAAGTGAGTAAGCTTGCAGGGAACATAAAAACTGACTGTGAAAGCTTCTACAGATGCAAAGAGAAAGATTGAAGTCAAGCATAGGTCCCTTGCAGTCAGTATCAGGGGAATTTACAATGGGAACAAAGAAATGGCAGACCAATTAAATACATACTCTGGTTCTGTCTTCACAAGAGGACACAAATAACCTCCCAGAGATGTCAGAACATAGTCTAACGAGGGAGGAACCGAATGAAATTAGTATTTGTAGGGAAATTGACTGGATTGAAGGCCAATAAATCCCCAGGGCCTGATTATCTACATCCTAGGGTACTTAAGGAAGTGTCCCTGGAAGTAGTAGATGCATTGCTGGTCATCTTCCCAAATTCTAGACTCTTAACAGTTCCCATGGATTGGAGGATAGCTAATGCAACCCCACTATTCAAAAAGGTGGTAGAGAAAACCAGGAATTATAGACCAGTAAGCCTGACCTCAGCAGTGGGGAAAATGCTAGAGTCCATTGTGAAATGTAATAGCAGAGCACCTGGAAAACAGACGGGATCGGACAAAGTCAACATGGATTTACAAAAGGTAAATCGTGCTTGACTAATCTGGCATTTTTTGAGGATGTAACTGTAGAATAGATAAAGGAGAACCAGTGGATGTGGTGTATTTGGACTTTCAGAAGGCTTTCAATAAGGTCCTGCATAAGAGATTAGTGTGTAAAGTTGAAGCACATGGGATTGGGGGTAAGGTACTGACTTGGAGAACTGGTTGACAGACAGGAAGCAGAGTTGGAATAAACAGATCTTCGAGTAGCAGGCAGTGACTAGTGGGGTACCGCAGGGATCAGTGCTAGGACCCCAGCTATTCACAATATATATTGATCTAGACGAGGGAACTAGATGTAATATCTCCAGTTTGCAGATGACACAAAGCTGGGTGTGTGCTGTGAGGAAGATGCTGAGAAACTCCAGTATGATTTGGACAGGTTTGGTGATTGGGCAGATGCAGTATAATGTGGATAAATGCAAGGTTATCCATTTTGGTGGCAAAAACAGGAAGGCAGATTATTATCTGAACAGTAATAGATTGGGAGAAGGGGAAGTGCAATGAGACCTGGGTGTCCTTGTGCACCAGTCGCTGAAGGTAAGCATGCAGGTGCAGCAAGCAGTTAAGAAGGCAAATGATATGTTGGCCTTCATAGAGGATTTGAGTACAGGAGCAAGGATGTCTTGCTGCAGTTGTACAGGGCCTTGGTGAGACCACACCTTGAGTATTGTGTGTAGTTTTGGTCACCTTATCTGAGGATGTTCTTGCCATGGAGGGAGTGCAGCAAAGATTCAACAGACTGATGGCAGGAATGACACATGAGGAGAGATTGGGTCAATTGGGCTTATTCAAAAGTTTAGAAGAATGAGGATCTCATTGAAACTTATAAAATTCTAACTGGACTAGACCGAATAGATGCAGGAAGGATGTTCCTGATGGCAGGGGAGTCCAGAACTAGGGGTCACAGTCTAAGGATAAGGGGTAAGCCATTTAGGACAGACGAGGAGGAATTTCTTCACCCAGAGAGTGGTGAACCTGTGGAATTCTCTACCACAAGGCAGTTGAGGCCAATTCGTTAGATATATTTCTTAAGGCTAGAGGGATATGGGGAGAAAGCGGGGACAAGGTACTGAATTTGGATGATCAGCCATGATCTCCTAAATGGCGGAGCAGGCTTGAGGGGCCGAATGGCCTACTCTTGCTCCTATCTTCTATGTTTATAAAGTTAACTTTTTTTATTAAAAAATATTCCTTGATATATTTAAAACACTACCCAATTCACAGCAGATTTCAAAACTGGTGCCATTTGTGCCAGACTTGCCAATTGCACCCATAGTGGAAAGTTTACCCTGTTCTGTTCCAACTGTCTTTGTATCTGAAGCAGTTGGTTTGATCCACATTGAAGCCAGGAGTCTGAGTTTGGATTCAGAGGCTGAACTGCTGAATGCTGCTTAATGTTTCCTATGTAAATGACTTTGTTGCTTAGTCTCATTTAATTTAGATCTGCTACATATCTAGCAACTGCCATGGTGCATTGCTTTTAAATGGCCTAGTTTAATACTTTGACAGGGTTTTTTTTTACAAAGTTGGGATGTATTCTGTACAATTGGCTAGGCATCTCAAAGACCTCTGCAGGTTACTGTTGAAGTCAGTTCAGCTATTTTAAGCTAGTTGCTGCTTTGAGTAATTTCTTGAGACTACTAAAATGACTTTTTTTTTATTCTCGCAGACTTGAATGAATGCCTGGTGAACAATGGTGGCTGCTTGCATATCTGCCAGGATCTTGTTATTGGCTACAAATGTGTATGCCTTACTGGTTTTGAGTTGGTTGAGAATATCTGTAGAGGTAAGTTTTTTTGGTAATTTTTTGTATATTTAAGTGTATGTAATGGCTTAATAAAACTGAAGGAATGTTGCCTGATATTCTGCAGATATTGATGAATGTCAAAATCCTGGAACCTGCAGTCAAATTTGTATCAACATAATAGGAAGCTATGAATGTGCATGTCACAAAGGATATCACCTGGATCCAGTGACTGGAGTTTGCAAGGCAATAGGCAAGTAGAACCTTTTCAAAAACTAGTACAATGCTTTTAGACTTTCATGTAACACGTGCTTTTAAACCTGGAGTCCTGCTTGGTTCTAATCTGTTTCCATTTAGAGGGAAAGTTTATTTAAAAAAAAAAAAAAAAAAATATATCCAATCTTTATCATTCAAGGATAATGGTGAGCCAGGACTTGTCCATTAGATGCCATTGTCTGTATTGCCACGTCAATTTTCAACAAACCATCTATCCAACTGTCTTGCATAAGATATTCATTAATTGCTGCTAGATCTGCAGTCACTAATTTGACATGCTTCAAGTCCCATTTGTCTGTTTTGCACACTCCAGTTGAGCAACTAAGTGAGTGACATCGTACTATGCTACAACTATCAAGACCAGTAGTGGCATTAGTACCAACTCCCTTGATGCATTTTTGGACACTGGCTCTTGTATTTGTGCTAATGAAGATGGAGGGAATGCTTACTACAGAAGAGAGTATTTAAATATTTTGGTTAAAATATTTTCTATAGTAGCTGCATGCAGTCACTGAACTGTCCCTGGAAATCCCTGCATGTATCCTCTGCTGTTTTGCCTAAATTTGTTGCCCTAAATCCAAAATGTTCCTATCTCTTTTTAAATTTGTGCAATGTTTTGTAGAATGTCTTCAGAGGGAGGCAAACCTGTCTGGTTACTACTTCTAATTGTTATCTAGTCAGAGAAAGTTTAGCACTGATTTCCTTGAACTGTTACCACATGAATTGTCATTAAAGTACTGAAGGGTGGCTGCTGCTGCCTGTAGAAATGTTTCGGCAAGTCACTTCAGGAATGGGAGAAGTGAAGCACTATTTTGCCAGTTTAATTTTTAGTTTTTCTATAATTTAAATAGGGGAAGAGCCCTATTTGGTCTTCACTAATCGCCACGATATTAGGAAAATCGGATTACACCAAATGGAATACACCCAAGTAGTTCGGCAATTGAGAAATGCTGTAGCACTTGATGCTGATGTTGCCTCACGGAGGATCTTCTGGGCTGATTTGGGACAACGAGCCATTTTTAGGTATGCAAATTCTTTACTGTGAACTGTAACAATAGCTACATAATGGATTGGCAAGCTGAAGACTCAACTTGACTTTCTTCATCAAGGCACTGATTTCACTTGCACAATGTCACTAATTGAGAGACCTACAAACTATATTGTATCCAGAAGTAGACTTTCAATGATTCAGTATCCAAATCTATTTTGATGCATTCTTTAGATCTGGTTAAGGTACTCCATTTGAAGTATTCAGTCTGGTTTAAAAACTTGTGGGTAGGTGAAAGGCCAGGATGCATAGTTCAGGAAGACATTTGTAGAGAGCGGAGTTCTTTCAAACCTCCAACTTAAATCAGATTACATCTTTGATCACAATTGTACAAATCTGGGGTCAAAACTTCAGGAAACCCACTATTGATGTAACTACTCAGTACAGAAAACTGTCCTTCATTTAGGTTAGTGAATAGAAAAACAAAGGGCCACTCTGCAGGCCACCACTGGATTGTAAATGGGCACAATAGAGGATTTAAATTTTAAAGAATTAATGTTTGCTGTAGACATTGGCATGTACTTTTTAACTACCATGCAGAGGACCTATCTAGAAGCCAACAATACAATGTCCATGTAAAAAAAAAAAAAAAATAGCTTCTGAAGTCCTACTTGTGCAGTCTGCATTGACCAACTGGTCTGACATGGTTGTCAGTTTAACACTTGGTTTCAATTTTTAAATGCTATTGTCTGACTTGTATCAACTTGTGGTCTGATTTGGGTGAGTGCCCTCAAAATTGATTCTGGCATAAACCCTCCTCCATGATATCAAATGGGTTTCATCCTTGAAGCAACCCAATACCTAGATTTGGTGCTGCATTTGGCCTGTTAATGCACTTTGGTTTGCAAAATTGCACATTCCATAAGATTCACTTCATTTGGTTGCATAGGGAAAACTAATGCTCTTCCCTTCAATCCACCAATACAAGTTCACATGCTGAGCACCTAATTAAAATTCATGCAGAGGAATTTTATCTTTAATCATCTTCCACTGCATACATTGAAGTGCTGACTTGTAACGTTTGGCTCAATTGGTTTATTTATTTTTTTAAATTAAAAGGATGGAAATTTAGTACCACTTAACATTCCAGTAGATTCTAAGATGGGCCAAATTGTCTGTCTCTCTCTTTTTCTGTCTTCCAACTTCTATTTAAAGTTGGAAGCTCCCAAAAAAAAAAAAAATTGGATTTGTAGCTTAACTTTTTTGATTTGGATTTTTAGTGTAATCTGCAAACTTTCATTAAACAATGACTTCTTTACAGTGTGTCCATGGATAAACGTGAAAACTCAGTTCACAAATCCAACATTGTCAAAGATCTAGGAGACCCTGTGGGAATTGCTGTGGACTGGATCTACAAACACTTTTACTGGACTGATCGTGGCACTGAAACCATATCTGTCGCTAACTTTGATGGAACCAAAAGAACAATCCTTTTTGATGCTGACCTGAGGGAACCGGCTTCTGTAGCTGTTGATCCATTATCAGGGTACTGAATTGTTTTATAGAATTTTAAGATGTTGCACATACATTGAGGTATTTTCAAAACCTGCTTGCAGTTAATGTACTCTGAACTGTCT
Source organism: Somniosus microcephalus (assembly GCF_052327205.1). NCBI lineage: Eukaryota > Metazoa > Chordata > Chondrichthyes > Squaliformes > Somniosidae > Somniosus > Somniosus microcephalus. Next base: position 97,122,473 of record NC_140987.1, on the reverse strand, counting down.
TGATCTTAATTCTTTCAATCTTACTTTTGCTGCTTCTATCTATATTGAATAACATTTTTTTGGACTATTCTAGTTCACTCTGAACATTTACTTTGTTTAAAAGAGAGATTTAAAAAAAAAAATCTTGCTTGCATGTTTCAGACCAGTGTATGGTATAGCTGGTAATGTGAAACTCTTCTGATCAGCTGGCCAAATCCTAAGGTAGGAAGGAAATAGAGCTCCAATTGGAAATATCAAAGTAAAGTTTTATCTTAAAGGTTTTTTCTTGTGGCAAGTCAAGAGGATAAATGGGAATGGATCTGATCAAACTAAGTGGAAACTTGAATCTTTAAAATGCATTCAATGTGAGATAGTAATCTTGTATATCTGTTTTGAGTAGTGCAGAAGATTAGAGGCATCAAATTCAACTTTCACTAGAATATGTTCATTTAATACTGACGTGCTAACTAAATTTTAGTGCTGCGATAATTTAGTTATCACTTCAGGTTAGGTGAATAAACCTTCAGTTGTCGCAATGTATTTGTTGCTGCTGACAGCACTGCCCGACAATGGAAATGAAAAATCCTGGAAGATTTTGTTTTGCATGTAACTATCATCTCTTTTTAAGGTGCTACATTTTCAGGGTGAATCTTGGTTGTGACTGTTTTTGGTTTTTAAAGGTTTCTTTACTGGTCAGACTGGGGCAAGCCAGCAAAGATTGAAAAAGCAGGAATGAATGGCTATGACCGTAACCTTCTGGTGACCAGAGAGATTCAATGGCCACGTGCCATTGCTCTTGGTAAGTAGACTGCTAATCCTGAAATTAGAAGGCACACCTTTTCATTATTCTGATATTTATACAATGCATCTTTGTCTACAGATCTTGTGAAAAGTCGCCTCTATTGGGTTGACTTGAAGCTGCACACATTGTCAAGTATAGACCTGAATGGTCAAGACCGAAGAACTGTACTGCTGTCAAAGGAATTCCTTGCTCATGCTTTTGCAATCACCATATTTGAGGCAAGTTGACTTGGTGTATAGAATGTCTAGAGCTGCTAAGTAATCAATCCTTGTGTTCTGCTTCTAAAATCTAGCAGATTTCTTCCCACATCATTGTTCTTCACAATCTTTCCATGTGATGGCAATAGACATGTTTCCTCCAAGCATAGAAAAACTGCAGTAAACAGAAATGCTCCTCATGGGGAAGGCTAAACTTAAATAGAATGACCATTCCAATCTATCTAAATGATCCTGACTTCTGGCTTTTTTTTTTTCCTTTCCCTGCTCTAGTTTTCATCTACCTCAGCCTTCTATGCCACCTCAACAAAGCTCAATGCTAACTTCACAATACCTTTTTTCTGTACAATTTCCATCCCTTCATTTGGCAAAGTAAGAGCTAGCTAAAGTCAGCATTTAGTTTTGCCATCCATAACTAATTTACTCTTTCTATAGCAATCCTCATAGAATCATAGAATTGTTACAGCATGGAAGGCCATTTGGCCTGTCTAGCCAGTGCTGACTCTCCTAGTCCCACTCCCCTGCCGTTTCCCTGTAGCCCTGCATTTTTTTTTTCTTCCGATACTTGGCCAACTCAAGATAAGATTGAGTCTGCCGCCTCCACCCTTTCAGGCAGTGCATTCCAGATCTTAACCCCTCGCTGTGTAATTTTTTTCTTGCATCGCCTTTGGTTCTTTTACCAATCACCTTAAATCTGTTCTCTGCCCTTTGGCCAATGGGAACAGTTTCTCTCAATCTACCCTGTCCAAACATAGAAGATAGGATAGGAGTAGGCCATTTGGCCCCTCCAGCCTGTTTTGCCATTTAATGAGATCATGGCTGATCATCCAAATTCCATACCCTGCCCCTGCTTTCTCCCCATATCCCTTTAACCTTAAATATACCCAACTCCTTGAATATATTTAATAAATTGGTCTCAACTGCCTTGTGTGGTAGAGAATTCCACAAGTTCACCACTGTCTGAGTGAGGAAATTCCTCATCTCTGTCCTAAATGGCTTGCCCCTTAGACTGTGACCCCTGGTTCTGGACTCCCCTGCCATCGGGAACATCCTTCCTGCATTTAGTCCTGTTAGAATTTTAAGTTTCAATGAGATCATGATTTTGAACAACTCCTGGAAAGAAAAACTTGTATTTGTATAGCACCTTTCACTACTGCCAGTGCTTTACAGCCAATGAAGTACATTTTGAAGTGTAGTCACTGTTGTAATATGGGAAATGCAGCAACCAATTTGCCCACAAACCATGTGATAATGACCATATAATCTGTTAGTGAGGGATACATATTAGCTAGGATACCAGGGATTGCTCTTCAAAGTGCCATAGGATCTTTTACATCCACCTGAGAGCAGATGGGAGCTCCATTCAGCACCTCAAATACAGCATCTCCAACGGTGCAGCACTCCCTCAGTACTGCACTGGAGTGCCAGCCTAGATTTTTGTGCTCTTAAGTTGCTGGAGAGACTTGAACCCACAGCCTTCTAACTCGGAACTACTGATTGAGACAAAGCTGACTGCATCTCTGCTTGGCCAGAGATGACCTCTTGTACATCCAGTACCCTTTTTTATTAAACATTTTATCATCTTGTATTCATGGGCAAATATTAATGCCTTTACTCTTACTGTATTTGGGTTAATTGACTTCCCTTTCCAGGTCTGATGAATGGACTCTAATGTACTTTTGTATCTTGTTTCCATATGCTGACAGAGCTGTTGTGTACTTGTAGCATTTGGTTTTTCTCCAGGGTTCTCTGGTTTTTGACCAACTGTTTGTTTTTAAGCAAGCTAGAAGCAAATTGACTTGCAGAGCTTGGAAAGGATTAAGGGGAGTGTTTGCTAGTGCTGTTAGGGAGGGTTTAAACTAAAATGGCAGTTGGTTGGGAACCTGTGCAAGGAGACAGAGGAAAGGGAAGCAAGGATAGAAACAAAATAGGAAGGAGAAAAGCAAAAGCAGAAGGCTGAGCAATCCAGGGTGTAAACCAAATAGGGCCACAGAAAATAAGAATTCTAAAAGGACATTGATTGTTTTTAAAAAAAAAAAAAAAAAAAAAATGTGAGGAGCATTCGTGATAAGGTGGATGAATTAGCTGCAAAAATAGATGTAAACTGATATAATTGGGATTAGAGACATGCATTCCCAGCCCTGGTCACCCTGGAACCAACATCCAGGGGTATTCAATATTCAGGAAAAGGAGGTGGGGTAGTATTGCTGGTTAAAGAGGAGATTAACACTAGTAAGGAAGGATATTTGCTCTGATGTGGAATTTGTATGGGCAGAGCTGAGAAATACCAAGGGGCAGAAAACATTAGTGGGAGTTGTATACAGACCCCCAAATTTTGAGGCTGTAACTGGTATATAATAAAGGAGAACCAGTGGATGTGGTGTATTTGGACTTTCAAGGCTTTTAAGAAGGTCCTGCATAAGTGATTAGTGTGCAAAATTAAAGCACATAGGATTGGGGGTAAGATACTGTCTTGGATAGAGAACTGGTTGGCAGACAAGAAGCAGAGTTGGAATAAACTGGTCTTTTTCTGAGTGGCAGGCAGTGACTAGTGGGGTACTGCAGGGATTGATGCTAGGACCCCAGCTATTCACAATATATAAATGATGTAGACGAGGGAACTAGATGTAATGTCCAAGTTTGCAGACAACACTAAGCTGGGTGGGCATGTGTGCTGTGAGGAGGATGCAGAGAAACTCAGTACAATTTGGACAGGTTGGGTGATTGGGCAGATGCATAGCAAATGCAGTATCATGTGGATAAATGTGAGGTTAATCACTTCGGTGGCAAAAACAGGAAGGCCAATTATTTGAATGGCAATAGATTGGGAAAAGGAAGTACAAGACCTGGGTGTCCTTATGCACTAGTCGCTGAAGGTAAGCATGCAGGCGGTTAAGGCAAATGATATGCTGGTCTTCGTGCAAGGATTGGAGTACAGGAACAAGGATGTCTTGCTGCAGTTGTACAGGGCCTTGGTGAGACCACACCTGGAGTATTGTGTGCAGTTTTGGTCACCTTATCTGAGGATGTTCTTGCCATGGAGGGAGTGCAGTGAGATTCACCAGACTGATGCCTGGGATGGCAGGAATGACAGAGGAGAGATTGGGTTGATTGGGCTTCTATTTGCTAGTGTTTAGAAGAATGAGGGGGGATCTCATTGAAACTTATAAAATTCAAACAGGACTAGATGCAGGAAGGATGTTCCTGATGGTGGAGTCCAGAACCAGGGGTCACAGTCTAAGGGGTAAGCCATTTAAGAGGAATTTCTTCACCCAGAGAGTGGTGAACCTGTGGAATTCTCTACCACACAAGGCAGTTGAGGCCAATTCATTAAATATATTCAAGGAGTTAGATATATTAAGGCTAAAGGGATCAAGGGATATGGGGAGAAAGCAGGGACAGGGTACTGAATTTGGATGATCAGCCATGATCTCATTAAATGGCGGAGCGGGCTATAAGGGCCAAATGGCCTGCTCCTATCTTCTATGTTTCTGTTAAGTAGGAACACTAGCAGCAAGCCTAACTCTGCAAATGCTCCTGCTAAAGCAACAACTTGCATTTTACAACAACTTGCATTTTATATGGTACCCTGAACATAGAAAATGTGGAATAGTAGCAAGAGAAACCAAACTGCTGAGCTGGGGAAAGTTTTTTTTTTTTAAAAAGGTGTAGGGTTTGGGGCAAGTTCTTGAGCTGATCCAGGCAACTGGAAAATTTGCCCTGCTGGTGAAGTATGAAAGAGGTTGCAAAGCTGGAGTGAGGGAGTTGGAAGACTAGGACTCTTTGGGGGTTGGAGAGACTGATTGGGAGCCAGTGAGGGTGGGCAAGCAGGTTTGTGGGATGAAAGCAAATCTGGATGAGTTTATGGTAGGCTGGTGCTATGGAGGGCCACTATTTTGGGCAGGGTGGTGCTATGGAGGGCAAATGTATTTTGGGTAGTGGGAGTTTATGTAGTATTGACTAAAGTACAAATGAGGCCTTCAGTGGCATAAGGGCTGGAGGATCATTCTGCAGATGTAAATGAACAATCTTGTGGGTGTGGGGATTGGAGTTCAGCTTGATATCCAACAAGTGGGCTGGAGAAGACTGTACAAAACCTCTCCTGATTGAGACTGGGGGTAGTGGAATGCTGGTTTGGGAAGACTGAAGCCAGCATTCTCCATGCCAGCCAATGCTCAGTTGAAACTAGTGACTCATCCAAGGCTGGACAATGCTGCAGCCCATTACTTTGTTTTGGAATTGCTGTCTTTGTGAATTGTTGACTAAATGGGATTGAAGATGTGCACAAAAGCTCTTGCATATTGGTAAATAGTTGCTAATTGGGCAGTTGTCCCAGTCATGGATAAATACCATATATAAACTTGCATAAGTAATTACATGGCAATTTCATATTTAACTTTGTTTCTATAACAAATTTGCTGTCTTGTTCCAGGATCGTGTGTTCTGGGTTGATGGGGGAAATAAATCTCTCTATGGAGCCAACAAATTTACAGGTTCAGATCTGGTGCTTTTAGCTGCCAACCTTAATGAACCTCGAGACATCATTGTTTATCATGAGCTGACACAACCATCAGGTGAGACATCTTGTTGACTTGCTATATATGGTATTAAGGTCAGTCACTTACCCCCTCCTTTGGTAAGATGAGGCCAGATATAAATTGACCCACTTTATTTCACCAGTAAAGTGATTATATAGAACAGCAGTGAGTACAACCTTTTTGTCCTGTGGCATGTTCTGTTCCCCATGTTTACTTTCCCATGCATCAATATCTTGCTTGATTTAACCCCTCCAGCATGTGTGGTCTTGGGTTTTTGGATGACTTCCTTTAGCTGTTTTTTAAACCTGGCTGCTTATCTCCCTTTCTGACTTTAAACTGAGGAAGTTTTGGTTTCCATATTTAAGAAAAGATATACTTGCTCTCGAGGCAGTTCAGAGAAGGTTCACTCGGTTGATTCCGGAGATGAGGGGGTTGACTTATGAGGAAAGGTTAAGTAGGTTGGGCCTCTACTCATTGGAGTTCAGAAGAATGCGAGGCAATCTTATTAAAACATAAGATTGTGAAGGGGCTTGATCGGGTGGATTCGGTGAGGATGTTTCCACTGATGGGTGAGACTAGAACTAGGGGGGCATAATCTTAGAATAAAGGGCCACCCTTTCAAAACTGATGAGGAGAAACTTCTTCACCCGGTGGTAAATCTATGGAATTTGTTACCTCTGGTGGAAGCTGCAACATTAAATAAATTTAAAACTGAGACAGTTTATTAGCATAAGGGAATTGGGGGTTACGGGGAGGGCAGGGAAGTGGACTTGAGTCTAGGTTCGGATCAGCCATGATCCTATTGAATGGCGGAGCAGGCCTGAGGGGCTGTATGGCCTACTCCTGCTTCTACTTATGTTCTGTAAGATAAAATGGGCTTTCTAATGCTGGCTAATTTAGCATATGGGGAATGTTAGAAGGTCAGAGTAGCCAAAAAACACTTTCATCTAGACATTATGCTGGGAACATTTTTGGGAAAGGGGCAGGGGTGGGTGGGAGGGAAGAGATGATGAATAAAGATGGGTTTCTGGATTTAACTAACGTTGGGCATCAAGTCAAAAGATTGGCTTTTGCTCTAACAGCAAGGCTATTGGTGCAGGCTGTTATTAAAGGGTAAATCTGACATCTGCTCATGCACAGCCAAACTGGGAAATCCAGAAGTCAGATACCATGCTTCTCCACAAGGTGCACTGTTGCAGTCGTCACTGATAGTCTGCATTGAAATCACTAATGGCATGAACTTGGGGTACTTTTAGTTCTGCACTAAAACAGCTGGTGCATTTAGGAGTGAGTTCTTAAAGCCATAATAAGTGATTACTGCTGAACAACATCTCTGGCCCTGAAAATAATTTTACAAGTGTGGCATCTCATGCCCACAATTGTGTTGCAGATTTTTTTTTTTTTATGTATTCTCTTCCCTTAATCCATCTGTATTTCCCAATCTTTGATTTAAATGGAGAAAGTGAAATTTATTTCCTGGTTTAGACTCGTGTCCAAGGATATTTCAATCTGGTTGTAGAACCTCAGTTGCTTGCTGCATTCAGGCACTACAGCTCCCCTGTAGAGGGCACTGTGCTGGTAGACTCCAGATTAGTGGATATCTCCGCTGACGAGCCCACAAAGTCTGGGCAGTTTTCAGCAAGGTGAATGGAGAGTGCTGTTCCCTCACCACTGAGAATTCCAGGCCAAACCATCTGTTGAAGTTCCAATACTGTAGAGAAATGTGGCTACAATTGCCACACAGTAATCTCAAATAGCGAGCTTAATAAATGACTAGTTCACTGATTCTTTGTAGTTTCGGACATGCTAGTGCTGCTATCTTAAACACCTTTTATTTTTGCCAAAAGTGTGGTAGTAACACTTTTTTTTTTTTTTTTTTTTTTTTTTCAGGCTAAATTTGATTTTAGTAACCTGCTTTGCAATTTAAATGTCAGCTGAAGCTGGTTTTGAATGCTATTTTGCTAGGTTTAGAATGAATTGCGTCTGTGCTCTGCTGTCAGAAGGATCCAGACTTTAAAACCTCTTTTTACAGGCAAAAACTGGTGTGAGAATCTGAAGACTAGAAGCTGTGAATACATGTGTCTCCCAGCACCTCAGATCAACAATTCCTCTCCAAAATACACCTGTGTGTGTCCATCTGGAATGGAGCTGCAGAAGGATGGCCAGCACTGCAGAATGGGTATATGTGCGTCAATAATTTGTTTCCTTGCTAGTGTTGCAAACTCCACTTATCCAATGGACAATCTAACCTCCTACATTTTTAGTTCTAGAACAAACTTAACTGAGCAGGCAGCATCTGTCAGTATTGGGCAAGGATTGTATTTACAAATTCTGAATTTGGGAAATATTTGGATAACCTCCATGAGCATCAGCCATGATATTGAATGGTGGAGCAGGCTTGAGGGCCGAATGGCCTACTCCTGCTTCTATTTTTCTGTTAACCTGTCTAAACTGTTGAATTGTGATTTTGGATTTTAGAAATGGCAATTCCTACTGCATTTTAAATGTGAAGTGTTGTAACTTGGAGCTATTTCACTTGCATATAAGATGCTAATCTTCAAGAGACTGACTAACCAGATATTCCCATGAATAGGAGAAAACTAAGGACTTGGAAAACCAAATAGCTTGAGTTTCTCAGCACTTGGTTAAAATGGACAGTCTTTTCCATGCCATAACTTTTTTTTTCCCTGCAGTGGGGAAGCAGCCTCAGTCATAGAATGACTTTCAATATTCCAGTTATGCTCCCAGAAATATGGAGGCTGAAATGAGTTTAATAGAAGTTGTTTTTCCACAGTTAAGACCTGTGGCACATCAGACTTTGTGTGTCACAATAGACAATGTGTACCTAGTAGGTGGCTGTGTGATGGTAAAGCTAACTGAAGGTGGATCTGATGAAAGTACAGAAATCTGTACTAAGTACTTTTCCATTTTAACAAGGTAGGGATGAGAAGGTTACTTGCCCTACTGTATAGTTACCTTTAATCTATATACTGTCTAGCTGTTACCAGGTGGTTTTTACTGAGGGCTTTGATGTCTTAATCTGAATTGGAACAAGTTCCTGTTTACCCACCCTTCCCATCACAATTTATGGCTAAGGTTATTTAATTTTGAATTTTGCTATTTTCCCTAAATTGTAGTAAAAACTGGCCTCCTTACTAGATTGTCCCCCACAAATTTGAGTCCAAATGTATTTGCACACTACCACTTGGGCAGATGTATTCATCTTGTACTTCGTCAGAACTAATTCATGATTTTGGTGTGCTTGACCTCTGGCAGCATTGTGGCTTTTCAATGTTTGCTCCCATGAAGGTTCTTGCATAGTGTTTTTGCACAGCAGGTGGAAATCTCACCCAAAGCCCAGGTGACATTTCTAATTAGAGGAGCAGACCTGTAAAGAAAAGGTCTTTCCAGCATTTCTAATCATTGAATTTTTGTAGGATTTTTAATGTTTCTAGCTTTCTAGATCCAGATGTTTGCATATTGGCTAAGTGTTGAATGGTGTTTTTTGAGGGAAAGATATTTGGTTTTCTAGCTACTCATTCTTGGAATTATCTTGCTGTTTTTGAAAGCTTTGGGTACTGTATCTTGCTGGCATAGCACTGGATTAGTCACCCAGAGGTCATGGAAACAGATAGGGGCAGGAGTAGGCCATTTGGCCCCTTGAGCCCACTCCACCATTTAATTAGATCATGGTTGATCATCCAAATTCAGTACCCTGTCCCTGCTTTCTTCCCTTTAGCCTTAAATATATCTAACTCCTTCTTGAATATATTTAATGAATTGGCCTCAACTGCCTTCTGTGGTAGAGAATTCCACGGGTTCACCATTCTCAGTGAAGAAATTCCTCCTCATCTGTCCTAAATGGCTTACCCTTTAGACTGTGACCCCTGGTTCTGGACTCCCCTGCCATCAGGAACATCCTGTGTCTAGTCCTGTTGGAATTTTAAGTTTCAGAGTTGAAATGCCACAATGGCAAATCATGAAATAGAATGCAATAATCTAAACTTCAGAGGTAGTAGCTGAAAAATGACAAGCTGCTGAATTGTTAAATAGCCAGAATGTTGAAACCCAACTGTTTCACTAATGTTCTTCTGATCTAGCCTACACATGACTCCAGTACAACTCTGGTTGACTAGATTTTATAAAATGAGCACTAATAGAAATAATGGATAGCCCTATTACCAATCCATGGCACTGGCAATCCCAGCCCACTTGTCCTAACTAATTTCCAGACATTGCAGGTCCAAGTATCCCGCAGACTAGTCAACAGCCTGACATTTGACATTGAAATATCAATCAGCCAACCTCTCGGAATTCTCCATCACTATCCCTGAATATGGCCTGTCAGTGATGGGCTTAGTCCTGGCTGGAGTAACTCCTATATAGTCCTTGTGAAGACGCAATACAGTGGTAGTTCAACACTACAATGGACACTGAACAGACTAGAGATTTAGAAGACCAAAACTGGGTATCTAGGAAGTGCTGTAGATCATTGATGGCAATTATATGCCATTGCAAATTAACTAAACTATCCTGCAGCTTACTTCTGTCATCACTTCCCTAGAACATGTAGCATTCTCATACTTAGTAAATGACTTGTTTTATACATGCAATTACTGTTTAGCTATGCTTTGCCAAGGTATTTTTGTGACATCGTTCCCAACCCTGCCAAATACTTGATTCTGCATTTCAGAATGGAATAGAAAGAAATTCTATAAACCAACATTTCCTATTTCAGATAAAAGAACATGTCCTGGTCATGAAATCAGCTGTGGTCCTGGATCTCTTCAATGCATTCCTGTTGCTTGGTGGTGCGATGGAGAAAAGGACTGTGCTGATGGTGGTGATGAGAATGACTGTGGTAGGTTAACTGAAGAAAATAGCCTTTCTTTGCCTTCATGTGGAGGACAAAGGGATTAATTAAGAGGGGGGGGGGAAATAGAGTATGAGTAAGCTTGCAGGGAACATAAAAACTAACTAAAAGCTTCTATAGATATGTGAAGAGAAAAAGATTGAAGTCCAGCGTAGATCCCTTGCAGACAGAATCAGAAATTTTATAATGGGGGAACAAATGAATGGCTGACCAATTAAATACATACTTTGGTTCTGCCTTCACAAAGGAGGACACAAATAACCTCCCAGATGTCTGGGAACATAGGATCTAATGAGAGGGAGGAACTGATAGAAATCAGTATTTGTAGGGAAATGAAATTGATGGGCTTGAAGGCTGATAAATGCCCAGGGCCTGATAATCTACATCGTAGGGTACTTAAGGAAGTGGCCCTAGAAATAGTAGATGCATTGCTGGTCATCTTCCAAAATTCTTTTAGACTCTGGCACAGTTCCCATGGATTGGAGGGTAGCTAATGTAACCCCACTATTTAAAAAAGGTAGTAGAGAAAACAGGGAATTATAGACCGGTAAGCCTGACCTCAGTAGTGGGGGAAAATGCTAGAGTCCATTATAGAAGAGGATTTGGAAAACAGTGACTGGATTGGACAAAGTCAGCATAGATTTACAAAAGGTAAATTGTGCTTGACTAATCTATTGGAATTGAGGATGTAACTGGTAAAATAGAGAAGGGAGAACCAGTGGATGTGGTGTATTTGGACTTTCAGAAGGCTTTTGATAAGGTCCTGTATACGAGATTAGCGTGCAAAGTTAAAGCACACGGGATTGGGGGGGGTAAGGTACTGACTTGGCTAGAGAACTGGTTGGCAGACAGGAAGCAGAGTTGGAATAAACAGGTCTTTTTCCAAGTGGCAGGCAGTGACTAGTGGGGTACCGCAGGGATCGGTGCTCGGACCCCAGCTATTCACTATACATAAATGATCTAGACAAGGGAACTAGATGTAATATCTCCAAGTTTGCTGATGACACAAAGCTGGGTGGGCATGTGAGGAGGATGCATTTGGGCAGATGCAGTATAATGTGGATAAATGCAAGGTTATCCACTTTGGTGGCAAAAACAGGAAGGCAGATTATTATCTGAATGGCAATAGATTGGGGAGAAGGGGGTGCAATGAGACCTGGGTGTCCTTGTGCACCAGTCGCTGGTAAGCATGCAGGTGGTTAAGTCAAATGGTATGTTGGCCTTCATAACAAGGATTTGAGTACAGGAGCAAGGGTGTCTTGCTGCAGTTGTACAGGGCCTTGGTGAGACCACATCTTGAGTGTTGTGTGCAGTTTTGGTCACCTTTATTTGAGGAAGGATGTTCTTGCCATGGAGGGAGTGCAGCAAAGATTCACCAGACTGATGCCTGGGATGGCAGGAATGACGTATGAAGAGCGATTGGGTCGATTAGGCTTATTTGCTAGAGTTTAGAAGAATGAAGGGGGATCTCATTGAAACTTATGGGAGTAGAGACTAGATGCAGGAAGGATGTTCCTGATGGCGGGGGTCCAGAACCAGGGGTCACAGTCTAAGGATAAGGGGTAAGCCATTTAGGACTGAAGAGGAATTTCTCCACCGAGTGGTGAACCTGTGGAATTCTCTACCACAGAAGGCAGTTGAGACCAATTCATTAAATATATTCAAGGAGTTGGATATATTTCCTTAAGGCTCAAGGGATATGGGGAGGAAGCAGACAGGGTACTGAATTTGGATGATCAGCCATGATCTCATTAAATAGCAGAGCAGGTTCAAGGGGCTGAATAGCCTGCTCCTATATTCTATGTTTCAGGAAAGATGAGGCATTGGTGAAAGAACAAGGGTGGTGAGTTCAAATGGAAGCCTAGCCAAATCTACTGAATTCAGTTAACACCATTGAATTTTACAGCCAAGCTATTGCCATTATCTTTGCATTGGCACTAACAAAAAAACTACATTTAATATAATCTGCAGCAATTGTAATCTAGCCCAGGTATTCTCATTATTGACATCAGGCTGTAAATAGTTTTGCACTAGTTTCTCCTAACAAACCTTGGCTTGTGCCATGATGCAAAGGCTGCTTTCAATGCTTCAATTTCAAATTGAACCATAGAAATACCCAAGTTATTAACATGGAAACTGGCAGTACAGCCAAACCAGTCCATGTTTGTTATGCTCCATGAGCAAATTTGCCCTCTGCTCATGTCCCTTTTTTCTTCCACCTATTCAATCTAACCATGTATGTTGAAGTTTCTTGCTGAACCACTAATTCAGTAAATGCAACAGTTAACTCTGAAGCACTTTTTATCCTGCCCTCTGTTCTAAATATCTTGTATTTAATCTTCTATCTATGGCTCCAGACTCCAATTATTGGAAACTGTCTGCTTCTATCTATCCTCATTAAGAATGGCAGATTTTTTTTAAAGGCCCAATTTTTTTTTAGTCTCCTTTCTATTTCCTCATACCAGGTAGCATCCTGGTGAATCTGCATTGTGCCTGTTCTAAAGCCCCTCCTTCCTATAGTGTAGAGCTCAATACTGCATACATTACTCAGGTCTTGTAGTTTTTTATTGGCTTAGAAACATAGATAGGAGTAGGCCATTCGGCCCCTTGAGCCTGCTCCGCCATGCAATGAGATCATGGCTGATCATCCAAATTCAGTACCCTGTCCCTGCCATCTCTCCATATCCCTTTAGCCTTAAATATATCTAACTCCTTTTTGAATATATTTAATGAATTGGCCTCAACTGCCTTCTGTAGTAGAGAATTCCACAGGTTCACCACTCAAGAAATTCCTCCTCATCTCTGTCCTAAATGGCTTATCCCTTATCCTTAGACTGACTCCTGGTTCTGGACTCCCTGGCCATCAGGAACATCCTTTCTGCATCTAGTCTGTCTAGTCCTGTTAGAATTTTAAGTTTCAATGAGATCCCCTCATTCATCTATACTCCAGCGAGTATAAGCCCAATCGACCCAATCTCTTGTCATGCATCATTCATGCCATCCCAGGTATCAGCCTGGTGAATCTTTGCTGAACTCCCTCCATGGCAGAACATCCTTCCTCATAAGGTGACCAAAACTGCACACAATACTCCAGGTGTGGTCTCACCAAGGCTCTGTACAACTGCAGCAAGACACCCTTGTTCCTGTATATTCTATACCTGAGAGAACCTAGAAATTGTATTGAGATTTTTACAGTATCAACCTGAAGTGCTGCCATTAATATTCTAAATTTGTGGCACCAAGTCCTAGCACAGAGTCTACTTCCAGTATTGGGTTTCATGTTCCAGATGTATGAAGTGTTGGCAAGTTTACAATGGCAACCATCTTCAGTACTTCATAGCTTACCATTAAACCTATGCAAATGATAAGCACAGCATTAATCAAACTGGTAGCTTCCTTTATCAAGTACAGTTGATAAAAACCTGGAAGGCTTGGCATGATCTGTTATCTAATTTACAGTTGCAAAGCTACTTGGAGGGAAAAGCATGGGATACAGTTTAGTGCATGGCTCTTTTTGAAATTGGCAACTTCTGTGTTGAAAGCTATATTTTAATATCTTTCAGGTAAAGTTACTTGCAGTCTACTAGAGTTTACCTGCTCCAGTGGCAGATGCATTTCCAAGACCTTTGTCTGTAATGGTAAGGATGACTGTGGTGATGGAAGTGATGAAAAAGGCTGTGCTCCACCTACCTGTGGCCCACATGAGTTTCAATGCAATAGTTCAGAGTGTATACCCTTGAATTGGGTGTGTGATAACAATGTGGATTGCACTGATAAGTCTGACGAATCACCAGAATACTGTGGGCACACCTTCCTTCCTCCTGTGGCCTGCTCTCCTCGTGAGTTCCTCTGTGATTCAGGCGAATGCATCCATCGTCGATGGTACTGTGATGGGGATGTTGACTGCAAAGATGGAAGTGATGAAGCTAACTGCTGTAAGTAGACTATTTGCCCTCCCTTATTTCCATATTCTAGACTCTGGCCATATTTTTCCACTAGTGGTATGTGTTCAAGGTGTAGCTTTTTTTTATTTGACTTCATGTTCAATCTCCAGTGCAGTGTTAAATGATGCAAAGTAAAACTTGCTTCATTTTTCAGTGTACCTAAAATGCCAACCTGAACTGCAGCATGAATTCAGTTTTTCAAGGAGATATTAAAGTGTGCAATTGCAAGCTGTACAAAATGGCTAGGGTTCTAGGCTGTATTAAGATGCAAGTTGAGACTTTCTCAATGTACTCTGCAGAGCATTCTTCCCTGGACAGGTCCTCCCAAAAGCCAGCATTTTTAATTGTTAAATAATCCTCACTGAAAGGAATTTAGATAGCTGAAGATTGAAGGGTGACAGGTGGCAGAGGATTATGGTGTAAATTGCTTGAATATGTGCACTATTGTAGGATTCATTAAGTTTCTCTGTGCACTGGCTGAATTAGACTTGACACCTATTGTAAGCGCAGTCATTTTTTAACTTGTTACCTGCAGGACCAGAGTGCATCCTAGAGTTTAAATTTTGGAGCTGAAACTTGTTTAGTGATGCATTTTTCTGACAAGATTGTCATGCAAAAACAGTGCTCTAGAATTGCAGCCCAGCATTCAAATCTGGCACCAGTCTCGTGTAGTCACTGCAAACTAAAAATGGCTCAGATAATTGAGGTGTTTTTGGGAGACAAGAATCCAACATGAACAACTCTGAACATGTGGTTAATTTGGCAACTAGAGTATGCATCCCTTATGAATATTTTTGTACACTTGTCACAGTTCATTGGGTGGGACAATTTGGATCCTTCCCCACCCTCAATTCCTGAGCCACTGGAATCTACTCTGGCAGGTTTTTGTGCTTCCACCTTCCTTCCACAACCTCGGCTATTCACACACCCTAATGCCTCCTCTCTTGTGCTTACTGTTGTTGCATACTGAGTCAACTATTTAACCATCTCCTGTAAAGAGCTTAAATAGATGGGTCATTCTGTGTGCCCTTGCCTCTTTTGTATTCCTTTTCTTAAGAATACTGTTCTAACAGAGCTACCTTGAAATGTTAACTCCTCTGTAGATGCTGCCAGGCTTGAATGTTTCCAGCACTTTATTTTTGTTTCCAGCACTTTATTTTTGTTTCAGATGTACAGGCTTGCTTAATGTACAGCAAAAAGATATTTAGTCAATAAATGAGTGGGGAGGAAATCTCATCCAGCCTTGGTACCTGTTGCTGGCCAAGAGTCTGGGACTCCATTTTGAAAACCAGTGCAATCTTCCAGCTTATTACCTGAACACTCATCTCTATTTTAATTTTCAGCTCTCCAATCGTGTGGCCCTGATCACTTCAGATGTAGTGATGGTAATTGCATCCCAGGAAATAAGAAATGCAATCACGTTAGGGACTGTAATGATGGTAGTGATGAAGTCAACTGCAGGAAAAGTAAGTGAAAGACTATTGCTTTGGTAACAAAACCATGGGATGTATTCAAAAGCTTTTTTTTACTGCTATAGTTTCAGAGTGCACTGGGCCTACTGACTTCAAATGTCAAAGTGGAGAATGCATAAATATCACCCAAGTATGTAACCACAAGCAGGACTGCAAGGACTGGAGTGATGAGCTTCTTTATGAATGTAGTAAGTGAATTAGTGCTATACATATCTGCTTCTAAAATGACACCTTGCTCTGCACTAGTTTAAAACAAAGGAGTATATGTAACATGCTAGAAATACACAACCGGACCATCTAAAGAGAAAAGGCAGTCTATTGTGTAACTGCATCAGAACTGAAAGTTAAGCAAACATTGCTTATCTTTTCACTTCTGACAAAGGATTGCACCTAAAATGTTAACCTGTCTAATTAAAAAATAATGCTGGAAATCGATCTGTTAAGACCTGTCGACCATTAGTTGGGCTGTGCAGTTAAGTGATCACTGAATAAGTGAACTTATTGGAATAGTTCTCCAAGCAATACTAAATTCTATTGGGTTGCATTTAACTGTTCGAAAAATTATTTTGCTTTTATCATTTCACGCTACCTAAAAATGTGAGCCATTCTTGGTATATAGTTGATCAGGTATTCTGCACCAAATTGAGATTACTCTACATGCATGAAGATGCAAGAGTTTGATTTCCCACCACCACCAGCCCCCCCCCCCCCCCCCCCCCCCAAAAAAAAAAAATTAGTGGTGTATGGTAAGGGAAGTCTGCTTGAAAGTGTCTAACGTTGTGTTAAACAGACAATTCCTAATCTAGCTGCAAATGGCCTCCTTTCTTGGCTCTCCACCAAATTAATTCTGAGGATTATTTTTTTATGCTTGAGGATAAGTGGCAATATTGTGCAATAAATACTTGTGACCTTGAGGGTTTTATTCTCTAGACCAAAATGAGTGTTTGAAGAAGAATGGAGGTTGCTCTCACATCTGCCTGGATCTTGTCATTGGTTATGAATGTCAATGCCCTGCTGGTTTTGAATTAATTGACCAGAGAACCTGTGGTGGTAAGTTAACTTGACTGACCTATTGCTAAATAAAAACCACTTTTTTTGGAAGCTTAAGATATTTTCTTTTCAGATATTAATGAGTGCCACAATCCTGGATCCTGCAGTCAAATTTGTATAAATATGGAAGGAAGCTACAAATGTGAATGTCATGCAGGATATCTCATGGATCCAGCTAATGGGGCTTGCAAGGCAGTAGGCAAGTATGAAGCTTGTGAAAAAAGAATGTAATTTGGATATGCTCTCTAACATTTGATGTAACAGCATGGTAGATGATCTTTCTATGGTTCTTGTAATTGGCTATAGTGTCAATTAATAGCCAAGACTTTCATTTTTATATAGTGCCTTTCACAACCACTGGACATCTCAAAGCACTTTACACTCAATTAAGTACTTTTGAAGTGGAGTCACTGTTGTAATGTGGGAAGCATGAAAGCCAATTAGTATATGGTTCCAGGACCAGTCTTTTGGCATCTTTATTCCCCCACTCTTAACTCTGCTTTTCCAGGGAGTTCAATTGCTTCCTGGGAGTCCCTTGCATTTGCTTCACTTAAATTATCATTCCATAGTTGGCTTGATTTTGTTTTTCATAGTGACTTGAGTATGTAACTGTCCAAGTGAGCATGAAATGGTGTGAACAACTTTTATAGTTTGAACATTTTTGGAACTACTTGGGGTGGGGGGCTTTCCCCCTTCTCAGATTTTAAACTCTTCAAATCTAGGCACTTGGTACTTTTTTTTTATCATTCAGTGAAATGGCAAGTCAACAGCTAAGCATCTGGCAAATAAGATTGAATTACTTGATGGTTTAATCTTTAGCTACATCTAGAATTTGGATGAGTGGCATCTCCCTTGAATAGGTTCCACTAGAATAAATTCTGCTCTAATTTCTGCATCACAAAACAATCCTGTTAATAGTTTTTAGCATCTTTTATCCTATGGTCACCCTGTACTTCAGATCTGTACTAATTTTGTACTTCAGCTTGTGTAATGATTGATGTAGCAACTTTTTTCTTATGGTCATCTGATTTATTTTTCCTTCTGCTTTTATTAGCACATTATTCTGCACATCGCCATTCTGATAATCCCCTCCAATACTTGCCCTGGTTTCCACAAATTGTGCAAAACCACTTCTTGGTCTTGAAGTTTGTTTATTTTCCTCTTTTATTCTTTTGTTCTACAAATTGAATTACTGACCCAGAACTAAAGTAGGCAAAAGCACCTTTGATACCTTGCTATGTGGAAATGGAACATCTTCCATACACTTGCTGTAAGCATTAACTGCAAATGTGGCTGTTTTAGACTTGTGGAAACTGACCAGTTACTAGATTTTAAATTGAAATGCAATGATTCATTGGACTTGTAACTAACTGAATTAATCTTGTGTAACTTACTTTTGAATGCCAGATGATTTAACTTTGCCTCAGTGCTATTCTCTTTTGCAATGGAATTGCTTGGGTTAAGATTTTTTTTTGAACTGACTTTGTAGGAAAAGAGCCACATTTGATCTTCACTAATCGCCATGATATCCGAAAGCTAGGACTGCATCACCAAGAGTACACCCAGGTAGCTGTGCAGCTGAGAAATGTTGTAGCACTAGATACCAACATTGCAGAACAGAGACTCTTCTGGGCTGACTTGGGCCAGCAGGCAATCTTCAGGTAATCTACACTGCATGTACTAAATCTTGCCATAGCGCTTTTTTGTACCACATGTGAATTGTATTATCTTAAGTTTAATGCATCAAATCTTGTATTGTCAGTAGCCTTAAACAGTTAAATAACTTGGGTCTGAATAGACCTGTAAAGTTTGCTCTAACTACCTTGTACTGATTCTCTAGCTTGCATCCCTTTATCTTGCAGTATGCCCATGAATAAATCAGAAGGTGCAGCTATTTCCAGAATTGTTGATGATTTACAAATTCCTGTGGGAATTGCTGTGGACTGGATCTACAAGCACATCTATTGGACTGATCGTGGCACTAAAACTATATCTGTGGCTAAGTTTGATGGAACCAAAAGGAAGATCCTCTTTGATACTGACCTAAGGGAACCAGCTTCTATAGTAGTTGATCCACACTCTGGGTACTGATTATTACATTGTATGAATAGTACAAAAGGATATGTCTGCAAAATGAGGGGCTCCGCAGTGCATTTTTGCTGTAGCTTTAAATTTTAAGACTATCATGCCAGCATTGATTTAGTTTTTGGTTTGAACATCTGCAGTATTGTGCCATTTTCAAATTCTAGAATAGAGATATCCTATCTTGGACATTCAATCTGCCTTGCAATTGCAGGGTGAGGGGCAAGGCAAAAAGCCATGGGGACAACTCCTGCCCCAACAAATGGTGCTGTGCACAGTTTGAAATTAACTACTAAAGTGCAAGGTGGGGGAAAAAAATAAACTATTGAAATTGGCCAAAGTGAATTACTGGAAGAGCAAACCTGTACATGGATAACCTTGGCTTCTGTATTTAAGAGGAATTTGTACTAGACCACCTGAGAATTGACACTGCAGATCTTAGTCATCTCAGTTCAGTAATGTTGGTCTGTAGCCATGTTTTTAAAATGGCATTGCAGCTTGCTATAACTACCTTCATATTTGTACTGATCTAGTGGTGAGCTAGTAAGTGCTGTGCATTTTTTGTTTCCAGAGCATCCATTTTTAAACCAAGTAGCAAATCAGCATTGCAATAATGCTTCAAAGGGCCTTTGCTTTCAAAATGGTATAAAAGCTGATGTCTTTAGATACAACAGCCTTGTTTAGTGCAGTAAAACATTTACTGCTCACTAAAGCACTTCAAGGACATCTGTATAATTGTGACCTATGTTTGCTTTTAAAGGTTTATTTACTGGTCTGATTGTGGTGTGCCAGCAAAGATTGAAAAAGCAGGCATGAATGGTGTTAACCGCCAACTTGTAATTGCCAACAAAATTCAGAGGCCAAATGGCATTGCACTTGGTAAGTAAGGTGCTTTTTTTTTTTAAAAAGAGGTGGGCTTTCTAGTTTCAAGCTTCTAAATGATGCTTCAACTTGCCCACAGATCATGTGAAAAGCCGCCTCTATTGGATTGATGCAAAGCTGCACATGTTATCAAGTACAGACCTAAATGGTCAAGATAGAAGAACAGTCTTTCAATCTCGGGAATTCCTCGCACATCCTTGTGCTGTTGCATTATTTGAGGTAATGCAATCAGTTTTTAATCATTGGTTTGTGTTTTTAGAAGCACTGCTTTTGAGATTCTAAGTTTGTATACCATATTGCTATCAAATAAGCACTGAATGGAATGCAGCTGCTCACTGACTAAAGTTAAATTTGGATGTACTGATGTAAAGACAAATGTGAAATTCCTGCTTCAAATTGGGAGAAGAGAATGAAAAGCCCAAGATCTTGAAGAAATTGAACACTTTGCAAAATGGACAAAAGTAGGCTTGAAGGGATAATTACTAGTCCTAGCCCCTTTAGGGCTACCCCGGATCAGGCGTATTCCCCAGACGTTCACTTTCAACTAAAGTTTGAGGTAGCCGAATCCTAAAGACACTTAATTGGGTCTAAAGGTCCGGACTATCTCCCTAAAGGAAAAGAACAACCAAATACAGTACCTTTGATCCCCAAGGTACAAAGAGTTGGAGACTTCGTGCTGGCTCTGCAGTTGAGAATCGCTTTGCCCCTTTAAGCAAGTCTACTATCCCATTTGAAAGTTCAAAATTTATACCCTTTTCCAGTTTTCCTTAAGTTTTCTGGAGACCAACTGTACACCATACTCCAGGTGTGGTCTCACCAGGGCCCTATATAACTGCAGCAAGACATCTTTACTCTTCTCAGATTGCTCCATACAAGAGGATTTTTAAGTTGCATTAACAATTGTACATGCAAGAACATTAAACTTGGCCAAAACCTCAGTATGGTGTTGATGTAAGTTGAATCCTGGCATCTTTCCTAAAACTTATGTATTTCCAGGACCATGTTTTCTGGGCTGATGAAGAGAACAAAGCAGTTTATGGAGCCAACAAGTATACTGGAGATGATGTGACTGTTTTAGCTTCAAATGTTGAACCTCAAGACCTCATAGTTTATCATGAGCTAATACAGGCACCTGGTAAGAAATCTAGAACCTATTGGTGCCTTGCTAAGGGAAAATGAGATTTCGCTCCTTTCTCCAGTAACTTTCTTTCCATAATGCTGGGCTTGTTGGTGCTATTGAACCACAGCACTCTTAACTGACAGCTATGCAGTGTCCTGTATTTCCATAACATGCATTGAGTTGGAGTTGCTAGCTTATTGGATTCAGTATATGGGGATGTGTTCTGGGGTTATCTGTTTGGGCTGCATTGATGGCCCAGAAATTCAATTCACAAGCCTCCCGCAGGGGGAAGGCAGCAATCTGGAAAAATCTGTGCCTGGACCAGAGGGCTCCCGGGAGTTAGAGTTCTGTTGCTGGGCCTCCAAACTGCTGGTGCGCAGGGCCCACGTATCCCAGAGGTGCAGGTGGTTCACGGCGTCCCTGGATCACGTGGGCCATGGGGAGCCAATCAGAGGGGAATCTCCATTCATACATTTGACCAGAAGACCTGTCAAATAGCAATTACCCCCAAAAACATAGTAAAACTAAGTTTTTTTAAATGTTTTAATTATATTAAGTATTAAACTTTATTTGAGAGAAATTGAAGGTTTTTAACAGGGCTAAAAATAAATTTGCCTTTCAAGTATTTTTAAATGATAAATCAGTGGATTTTTAAAACTTTTTTCAACTCTTATCCTGGTACCAGGCGCCAGAATTGTAAGTGTTTTCTGCAGGCGGAGGTTCTCCAAAAAACTAAACTCCACCCAGAGGCCCTACTCCAGTGCAGCTGGAAGATCTGTCGAGGGCTTTCTTAACAGATCAGAAATGCCAGTGCATGCCTAAAACCGGCATTTCCGTTGGCCCGCGTACGCACCCGTAGGATCGGAATTTCTGCCTCATTGTGTTCCTCCAGAGTTGATCAAACACACTTGTGACTAGATTTAGTGGGAAAGCAGGAGTTCAAAATTTGTCTAATTCCCAATTGAGAAATGGTGCACTTGCAATTGACATTTTCTGCAAATTGCTTTCGTAAATGCTAAAACTATAGCCATACCCAGTTTCTACTCCATGAAGTCATATGTTGAGTCCTTGTGCATAGAGACTTGCTACTGTCTACTGATCTTGTTTACTGATCATGTTACACTTTTGTGTATACTCCTTCACTTAATTCAGAATTGATTTAAACCAGAACTATGAACAAACAGTTGTAGCATTGTGAACTGCAAACAGCCACTAAGAACAATTAAACTGGAGCTTATACTTTACACTAAAATTTCATAAGTTTCTGATTTAATTTACAACTTTGATTCCCAGGGAAAAACTGGTGTGAACAGTATGGAGCCTGTGAATATATGTGTCTTCCTGCTCCTCAAATTAACAGTCACTCACCAAAGTATACCTGTGTGTGTCCATCTGGAATGGAGTTGAGGAATGATGAACAGCAGTGTCGTACAGGTACATGGATGTTTTAATGTCCTGTTCTAACTGAAGTTCAACTGATTTTATAATCTCATGGAGTATCTGATTTAGAAATACTGGGTACCCAAAACTTGTGTATGTAAAGTCTGCAACATGTAGCCAATAGGTTACAAGAAGCAAAATGAAGTTTGAAGCTACTAAGTATTGGGCATGACTTTCCTGCATTGTTGTAACACTATTCCCATACATCTCCCCTCAAAATTCAGGTTTGATGAACTGAAGCATTCTTGCAGTGGTTCCAGATTGAGTTCAGTAATGAGGCCACTTAAATAGCCCCACCACTTATGGTGTTAACTCACTTTTCCTGCTATATACTGAATAAAACCAAAAATGAAACTTACAGGTTTAATGCATAACACCTGTTAGTAACTGCAAATATTTAGCTGATTTTTGTTTAGAGCAGATCTAAGTGTCAGAGGGACACCACTGAAAAGTTGTCATTTACATAGACCCATTACTAATGTATTTACACCTAACAAGGTGTAAACAGCTGCTTCAAGAGCTCATTTTGCCCAAACCAGCAGAGCTATTTAAGTCTAAATACAGGAATTGGTGTGAATTGCCCAAATAGTTGGCACACTTAAATTATAAGCAATGCCTTTTAATTGGCTCCTATGTTAATGACAAATAGCTAGTGGTGTATTCCAGATATAGGCAGCTGCCTGTGATGAGTGGGAACTGCTCCATTTGCATGTAGATGCTTTAAGCTTGCTTGCTTTCCATATTGTTGCACCTATAACTGATTTTTATGTTCCTTTACAGTAACTACAAATACAGTTTCTACAGTGGCTTTAGGTGTTGCCTCAGAAGAATTCTCAAGTTTATATACCACATTGCCAACAATCTTGACCAGTCCCAGAGGTAATACAGAATTAACAAGCTGCATGAATCATTTAATAAACAAATTAATTCTCAAACTTCCTTTCTCCTGCAGTAATTGAGAAGTAGCTTTGAAAATAAACCTGCTTTCTCAGCTCTGACTACATTTGGCCTTAATCCCAGAATAATGTATACCAAAGAAACCTAGTTTCAAATGGGCTTGTGTTGAAATTGGAACTAAACTCCACCTCAAAGGATTTTTAAAATATCAAATACTGCAAACAACCTGGATGAGGTACAAAGCTGGAACTACTTGTAACAGCCTAGTATGTTCACAAAGTATTGTAGAGGTGCTTTTGCTTCTGGCAATTTGTTTGCAGTGACTGGGGCTTGCACTTTAACCTCCAAGCTGTTTGATGTAGTTAATGACTAGATCCACCTAGAATCAAGATCTAGTTTCAGCAAACTGATTGCTCCATTATTTGGTTCTGCTTCAAGTAATACTATTTTACAGACCTATAGTAGATTTTCATGAGAAATAGGCTCCCATTGTCCACACCAGCAACTTGCTGTTTTTCAGAAATTGTATGTAGTGCCTTAAACTTTTGACATACATTTGAGTCACTTGTATATGGGAAGATTAAAACACTTGTTTTATTTTTCAGATGTAAATTCAAGTTCTTCTCTTGAAGAGAACAAGTTGAGGAAAGGATCTACAGCTATTTGGGTCATCTTTGTCATTTGTAAGACACATGTTTTTGTGCCCTTGACTTAATGGCCAGAATATTGACCTGACTTGTGGGGGTCCAGTAGCACATGGGGGAAATCTGGATGTAGCTGCAGCGTGTCTGTCTTTTTAACCCAGCCACTGCATTTGAAACACATGTCTGGGTTTCTGGACCAATTGACAAACTGGCATGATGACATGTGTGGATCTTTCAGTTAAACTATTTAGAACATCAATAGGAGTAGGCTATTCAGCCCTTTGAGCCTGCTCTGCCATTCAATGAGATCATGGCTGATCTTCCTCAACTCCATTCACTGGCCTTACCACCATATCCCTTGATGCCCTTACTAGTCAGAAATCTATCAACTTCTGTTTGAATATCTTCTCTTAGGCAATCCCTCGGAACCAAGGATGACTTGTTTCCACATTAAAAATGAGTTTGCAGGTGACTAGTCCAATGTGGGACCTACAGTCTGTCACAGGTGGGGCAGACGGTGGTTGAAGGGGTGGGTGGGGTGCTTGGGTTGACATGCGCTGCCTGCGCTTGGCTTCCACTTGCTCCTGGCAAAAAGACTCATGTTCGGTACCTTCCCGGATGCTTCTCCACTTTGTGCGGTCTTGGGCCAGGGATTCCCAGGTGTCGGTGGGGATCTTGCACTTTTTTTCAAGGAGGCTTTGAGGGTGTCCTTGAAGTGTTTCCTCTGTCCACCTGGGGCTCTCTTGCCGTGCCAGTGCTCAGAAGAGCACTTGTTTTGGGAGTCTTGTATCTGACGTGGACAATGCCCTGTCCATCGGAGCTGATCGAGTGTGGGCAAAGCTTCAATGCTGGGGATGTTGGCCTGAGCAAGAACATTGATGTTGGTGTGCCTATCCTGCCAATGGATTTGCAGGATCTTGCAGAGGCAGTGTTGGTGGTACCTCCAGTGCTTTGAGGTGCCTGCTGTACATGTGAGGCATACCGCAGGGCAGGTATCACTGCTGCTCTGTAGACCATGAGCTTAGTGCTGGGTTTGAGGTCTTGGTCTTCAAACACTTCCTCAGGCGACCGAAGGCAGTGTTGGACTTCGTTGTCGATGTGTGCCCTTGTTTACAGTAGGCTCCTGAAGTATGGAAAGTGGTCCAATATACCCAATGACTGAGCCTCCACAGCCCTCTGGGGTAGAGAATTCCAAAGATTCACCACCCTCTGAAGAAATTTCTTCTCTCAGTCCTGAATGGGCTACCCTTTTTTATCCTGAAGCTATGGCCCCTGGTTCTAGACTCCCCAGCCAAGGGAAACATTCTCCCAGCATCCACCCTATCAAGCCCTGTAATAATTTTGTATGCTTCAATGGGATCCCCTCTCGTTCTTCTGAATCAAGAGAATACAGGCCTAGTTTACTCTATCTCTTAAAACATTCCCGCCATTCCAGGAATCAATCTTGTGAACCTTTGTTGCGCTCCCTCTATGGCAAGTATATCCTTCCTTGGGTAAGGAGACCAAAATTGTACACCGTACTCCAGGTGTGGTCTCACCAAGGCCATATATAATTGGAGTAAGACTTCTTTACTCCTGTACTCATCCTCTTGTAATGAAGGCCAGCATACCATTTGCCTTCCTAATGGTTTGCTGCACCTGCACATTCACTTTCAGTGACTCATGTACAAGGACACCCAGGTCCCTTTGAGCATCTGCATTCCCCAATCTTTCACCGTTTAGGAAATAATCTGCATTTGTTTTTTTCTGCCAAAACAGATAACTTCACATTTGTCCACATTATATTCCATCTGCCATGTTCTTGCCCACTCACTGAGCCTGTCGAGATCCCCTTGAAGCCTCTTCACAACTGACAGCCACCTAGCTTTGTATCGTCAGCAAATTGGAACTGTTACATTTAGTCCCCTCATCCAAATCATTGATATAGATTGTGAATAGCTGGGGCCCAAGCACTGATCCTTGCAGTACCCCACTAGTCACAGCCTGCCATCCTGAAAAAGACATGTTTATCCCTACTCTGTTTTCTGTCTGTTAACCAATTCTCAATCCATGCTAGTGTATTACCCAATCTCATTTTTTAAAGGGAGCCTGTGAAGATGAAAGTTGAAATTGTCCAGGTTTTGGGGGAAGAGAATCACAAGGTAGCAACTGCATTAGTGGAGTCCAATATGGCAAGCCTGCACCTCACTTAAATGATGCCTCCTTAGAACTGAGGCTGTGTTCTGAAGGGCCCACAGATTCTCTTCCCAAGCTGGCTCCAGCACATCACTTCCTGTGTACTGTCCTTGCAGGTGCACCCATTCCTATCTGGCCAGGCACCTAAAGCATATCTTCAGCATTCCAATTGCTTGCTTAATGATGGTTCTCATGATCATGTAGCTTTGATTGCATCTCTCCTGGGCCTCATTGTTTAGCCTCCCAACGGGTGTCATCAGCCACATCTTCAGGGGGTAGCCCTTGTCTCTCTGGCACCAGCCACTAACTCTGCTTCAAGGTAAGAGCTCTGGGAGGGTGGACTGGTGCAGGATGGAAACATCATGGCAGCTGCCTGGGAATTGTGCGCACACCATGTTCTTTTGTGATTGCATACAAGTTGAACATTGGAGTGGAAGCCCTTGCAGTTGAAGACTCCAGGGTGATCTGGGGGCACCTTGATTGCCACATGTGCAGGCAATGACTCGGTGGAGCCAGCCAGAGCTGCAAAGCCGAGCACCCATTCATTCTGACTGGCCTCCATTGCAAAGGTCACATTGCTAGCACTGGCAAATATGGCATTGGTCACCTGAGTGCATTTGTGGGCAGCAGAATGAGATTCTTCCAATATTGCCTCCATATTCTTGGCAGGAACCAGAGGCAAAGAAATTGAGGGAAATGGTGACTGACGACCACTGTCACAGCATGCCACCAGGTGCACTTGGCAGGAGGTCATCTTCCAGGAGTTTGCAAATGTCTGTGACCATGGGTTTTGAAACCCCAAGCCTCCTGAGGCACTAGTGTTCAGACATGTCCTGAAATGTGATCCTCTGCCTATATATCCTGTGTTGGGGTATCTCCTCCTGCAAGCTGCACCCCTGTGCTCATCCCCTTTCCTGTGGAGTGACAGATCAATGAAGGCTGCTGATGCTCATCTTTGTCCTGGAGGCCCAAGGTGAAGTTGCATAAGCAGCACCCATGCTGAACAGATGATTGACAGATGGAAAGTGTAGATCAAACTCTCTAATCCAAGGTAGGAGAAATGACCTAGTGGAAATCACCTGCAATGTAGTGAAAGCACAATCTTGGAACAAGTCCTGTGAGTAAAAGCCTTTCATTTAGCCAAGGAAGCAGGTGTGATGTCTGAGTAGTTATAGGATTGCTTACCTGTCATTTGGTCAGCTGTCTCAATTGGCACTCTCTCCTTGCTTTCACTGGCGAGTTCAAGGAAACTTATGCACTCAGTTAACGCTCATCTGCCATTAAAACCTCTAATTGCCTCCATCTAATTGCTTAACATCATTTAATTGCCAACACTCCTATGGGGTCTCTCTCTCTCTCTCTCTCTCTCTCTCAACCAAATGCGCTCCAGTTAACTGCAGGAGCTGGCTTCCCAACACTCAATTTTGGCAGATTTAACCACCCACCCTCCAAACCTGTGAAATTCTCCCCAATGTTGCACAATTGTGCAAAGCAAATGAATTTTTTTTGTAAGTAGGAATTTGTCTCTTTGAAGTTGCTTGTGGGAATTATGTGGTTAAGTCTTAACAGGAGTAATTTTCTAAATTGGTGCAAGTATCAGTACTTTGGTTTCATTCTGTTCACCAAAATTTTGACTTGTCACTTCCTTTGGTCTGTCTAACGCTACTTTTTCTTTAATTTCAGCACTTTTGGCGATTGCTGGTGTAGTTGGCTACTTTAATTGGCGCACCTGGCAAAAGAAGAAATTGCAATACACCAGTTTTCAGAATCCAGTCTTTGAACGGATCAGTTCTGCTGAAAGCAAATAATAAAATTCAATTTGGTGTTGACTGGAATTTTGTCTACTTGTTTAATTGCTACATAGTTGATGCAAGTGTTGGTTGTCCAATGAGTCATGGCCTTCTAAACCAGGATTGATTCTGGACTGATTCTGAACTATGCTATTGGCTGCTCTCCGCAGAGGTGATGTTGTAATTTGGTCTTGGCGTCCATGGATTAGGAGTGAGAAAATTGGCCAGTTTGCTTTCTTGATCACTGCAACACCCTAGGGACCCCACCCCATGTATGTGTGGACATGCGAAGTGGTGTCTGGCTAGTCTGCAATCCTCTGCAGCTGAAGAGCTTGCTAAATGATCCTGAGATTGTAAAACCATTGTTTCTTGGACATGGGCTTCTGCTGCACCTGGCACCCATGGAGGGGGAAATGTTGGTAGGAAATGTGAAAAGTCTCCACGATACTGGAAGATTTCTGATGTAATTGAAAGGGCCTCAGCTGCCAACCTATGTTTTACATTCAAACACTGGAAAGTAGTTCAATTTTTCAATGAACCAGCTTTTGATGACTATTTAGAATCTCCAAGGCTTGATGGCGTATAGAATTTTTGGTTCTTGGAAATGTATAATTTATTTAATACCAATATTGCAATTTTTTTCTTGTCCTGAAGACACTTGTGCTTCAATATGGTTCAAGTGGCACCAGTCCTTTAGTGATGTGGCCATGTTTTCCTTGACCATGGATGTCTGCAATCTAACAACCAATCCAATTGTGGTCTTGCCCCACATTCCATGCATGCACTAGGAGTTGGTGAGGAATTTGACAATCCAGGGTGCCAAGTCCATTGTAGCCCATTTCACTCACCCCATCCCTAACTTTACATTTTCTTCTCCTCCTCCCTCCAACACAGACTTCAAGGTAACTTTTTTTTTTCTTCTAATACCTGCTGTAAAGTATGCATGGCAATAGATGCTTCTGACTACATATCCTAGCCAACACCACTTACTGATCAGATTGTATTTGCTGATTCTACAAAATTTCTTTCCCTCATTCAATTTGTAATCTAAAGTCAAAGGTGAAAAATTGCCAAAACAAACTAAATTGATGGCCACTTACTTGCTCTTCTACGCTTAACTAAATATGTTCACATTCCTGAATATTTGCCAGAAGTTTCATATCTTCACAAAGGAACACTTTAGATAACTTGTATGGGCATGGCAGGAGCTCTAAGCTGTGTCTTAAACAGTACTTGCTTTCTAAGATGGCTTGTGTTTAATTCAAATATGCTAAGCCTTCAGTTGTGATGAGAAACTGGGATTGTTCTGAGCAGAGGGTTAAATGGAGATTTAAAGGTGATCAAAATGAGTTTTTAAAGAGAAACACTTTCCACTGGCAAGTGGGTCATGAAGTGCTATATAAATGAAGTTAATTCATTCTATTTACTGAAGTGTGACTCATTGACCTTTTGGCTATAGTATGACTAAGTAGCAACAGTTGTGGCCCTTTTTTTTGGGGTTGGGGGGTTATGGGTGGAGTTTTGAAGTGGAACTAGCATTTTCTGCAGAGGAGTAAAGTAACAGAAGCACAAAAGCAAATTGTGTGGAGGACACAGAATCTCCAGGGATATAGATAGGCTAAGTGAGTGGGCAAAAATCTGGCAGATGGCATTTAATGTGGGGAAATGCAAAGTTGTCCACTTTGGTAGGAAAAATAAAGAAGCAAATTATTTAAATGCGGAGAGATTACAAAAGGCTGAGGTAGAGGGATCTGGGGGATGACCTGAGGAGAGGTTGAGTAGATTGGGACTCTACTCATGGAGTTCAGAAGAATGAGGCGCGATCTTATTGAAACATAAGATTGTGAAGGGGTTGGATCGGGTGGATGCAGGGAGGATGTTCCCGATGGGTGAAACTAGAACTAGGGGGCATAGTCTTAGAATAAGGGGCTGCTCTTTCAAAACTGAGATGAGGAGGAACTACTTCACTCAGAGGGTGGTAGGTCCATGGAATATGCTGCCCCAAAAAGCTGTAGAAGCTACATTACACAAATTTAAAACGGAAATAGACAGTTTCCTAGAAGTAAAGGGAATTAAGGGTTACGGGGAGCGGGCAGGAATTTGGACATGAGTCTAGGTTCGGATCGGTCATGGCCCTGTGGGTAGTGGAGAGGGGCCGTGTAGCCTGATCCTGCTCCTATTTCGTGTGTCTAATTCTGTTAGATTCAGGAGATGGTTCTGTGATAGTGGATTGGCGGTTAGGATCAGAGCCATGGTCTTATTGAATGGCGGAGCAGGCTCGAGGGGCTGATTGGCCTACTCCTGCTCCTAGTTCTTATGGGGGCCCTTGTACATGAATCAAAGTTAGCATGCAGGTACAGCAAGTAATTAGGAAGGCAAATAGTGTTGGCCTTTATTGCAAAGGGAATGGAGTATAAAAGTAGGGAAGTCCTGTTACAAATGTACAGGATGTTGGTGAGGCCACACCTGGAGTACTGTACAGCTTGTCTCCTTATTGAAGGAAGGGTATATTTGCATTGGAGGCAGTTCAGAAGGTTCATGAGGTTGATTCCAGAGATGAAGGGGTTGTCTTGAAGAAAAGTTGGGCCTATACTCATTGGAGTTTAGAAGAATGAGGGGATCTTATTGAAACAAGATTCTGATGGGGCTTGAGAGGGTAGATGCAGAGAGGATGTTCCCCTCCTCTCCCTTGAGGTGGGGGGGGGAGGGAATCTAGAACTAGAGGGCATTTCAGAATAAGGGGGAAACCTTTTAAATTGGAAAGGAGGAGGATTTTTGAGGGTCGTGAATCTTTGGAATTCTCCCCCCCCCCCCCCCCCCCCCCCCACCCAAAGAGCTTGGGTCATTGAATATATTTAAGGTGGCAAGAGGCAGATTTTTGGATGGTAAGGGAGTTGAGTGTTATGGGGAGTGGGCGGAGAAGTGAAGTGAGGCCAAGATCCGATCAGCCATGACCTTATTGAATGGCGGAGCAGGCGCGAGGGACCAAATGACCTACTCCTGCTCCTATGTTTTGTTATGTAATAATGCTGAGGAACAGCCAGCAAAGTGCTGAGTGACCTATGGATGTGGTGGCTTGGGGCCCAGATTTTAGTTTAAAGTATGGCTTCTTGCTTTGGGCTTAATGCTGACCAGTGTTGGGGTTTTTAATTGGAATTCCTTTTGGAAGTGGAAAAACTTGTTGAATTTTTAATCACTTTGAAGTTTTGTCCTTCTGCCTCAACATGGTAGAGATTTGAGGGAATCTCTAGTGAATTAGGTGTTATAAAGGCTATACATAAAGACTACCACTACTTTATTTGACTTGCTATGTTCATTCCGCTATGTTTTAAGAACACAAATATTCCAAGTACAGATCTGTTCAGTAAACTCATTGGCCTGGATTTTCCAGTACCGATGACTGACTGCATAAGCACGACGTATGCCATCATAAGCATTGCAAAAGGCCCTGCAAGTTCTGGTTTTCCACATGCACAAAAACCTGCAACTTGCACTCTGTCAAGGCTTGCCTTGACAAATCATGCAAATGACCCAAAAATCACATGCTGCTGCAGAGCTGGACTATTTGCTCAGCAAATGCCCACCAAACACTTACACCTGGTAAAAGCAGGCATCGGGCCTGCTTTCACCAGCGTATGGTTAAAATAAATGTTAAATTAATCATTTAAAAATAAATCGTCCAAACATTGGTTTATGGCCCAGATTAAAATGTTTAACTTTTTGAAAAATATTTGTTGTAAATGCTTCATTAAAGGGACTTAAATGTGAGAATGGAAATGTAGGGTTCCCACATTTCCCAAAAGTTAGGGGAAAAAGGGACCTTATATGGACAAGTTATTAAAAAGGGTACCCAAAATGGCTTCTGAAACCTCGTGACCAAAACATACAGCATTTTAAAAGCAAGGCCCTGCAAGAGGCAGGCCCTTTCAAAACCTGAAACGAAACCTAACAGGCATGGATCTGTGAAAGACTTTGTAAAGTCAGACAGCTAGGTAAACACAGAATATGCATTCTTCATCTTGGAGCAGCTCAAGTCAGGATGGACCTAATCGTGAGGCCATTAACTTTCTGCATACATAATTGGTAACAGCTCACCGTAGTGACCAAGCCAGGAAAAGACAATTAAATTTTATAAATAACAGCCAGGATAGTGAAGCCACTAAACCAGGAGACAACCACCCCAAAAGCCGTTAAAGTGGATGACCGTAATCACTTTGTCTAACTTTTGGCAGGCTAGTCCAAAGGACTGACCTGATTTGGCACGCAGATAAGGGATGAAGAACTGGGTATAATTGTAGACCCACCGGTAGCCAAGGTCTCTTGGTCTCTCCGCTCTTGCTTGCCTCTCCGCGTCGAGGGCTCTCCTCCCTCCCCATGCTGCTTGACACCAAGGGCACCCATTACTACACCGGGGGCCAAACGCGGGAGAACTTAGATCCGTGATTCTGAGAGTATGATGTTTTTCAATAACTACACGGATGCTGTAACTTAACAATCGACAGGTGTTTACTGGAGTAGGGTAGTTTCAAGACGGGTTACAGAGGCATGCTCAAAGCTTATATACAGGTGTGGTCACTGCCAGTACTACAGTATACAGGAGCTGTAAAAGTAGTTCTCTCTTAAAGGTACATACACTACAATTCTTCCCCTTTTAGATTAGCAGTACCCATAATATTCAAATAACAATTAACACTTTAACATGCACATTAAACAACAATAGTCCATTTATAGATTCAGTCTTTGGGGCGGCTTCCTGATCCTTTCGGGATAGCGCCTTTCCTGCAGTTCTTGTTCTTGGTGCGGAGGCGATTCTGGCCCCTTTTCGTCGGTTAGTTCATCGGTTTCCACTGCTACCGGTATGTCGGGTTCATCCCCAGGTACGCGAGACATGGGGTTGACTCGTTTCTGTGACGCTAAGATCTGATCGACGTGGCATTTCACAATGTTCTCCCCGACATCCACTGTGTACATTAATGGCCCCTACCTTGTGCATATCGTTCCGGGTTGCCATTTCTCTGTTCGGTAGTCACGGGCCAAGACTGGTTACCCTACATTGAAGCTCCTTGTCGGCTTCTCGTTGATGTGCTGGAATTGTTTATCCTCAACATTTCTTCGCACATTTGGCCTGAGCAAATCCAGACGAGATCTCAACCTTCGGTTAAAGAACATCATGGCCGGGGTCTGGTTGGTAACTGCATGTGTTGCATTTCTGTAGGCTAATAAGAAATTGTCCACATTATGCTGTAGTGGAATTTCATCGTCGCACATGGCCTTTATCACCTTTTTAAAGGTTTGTACGAACCTCTCAGCCAATCCATTTGTGGCTGGATGATACGGGGCGGATGTGTAATGCCTTACCCCATTCCTTCTCATAAATTTCTGAAACTCTTCGGACACAAACTGTGGTCCGTTATCAGAGCAAATCTGCTCTGGCAAGCCATTCCTGGCAAATATGGTCCATAGGACTGCAATCGTTTTCTCTTTAGTGGTTGAGGACATTTTTATCACCTCAGGCCATTTCGAGTGAGCATCCACTGCTATTAAGAACATTGAGTCCATGAATGGACCAGCAAAATCAATATGCACCCGTTGCCATGGCAAGGAGGGCCACTCCCATGGGTGTAGCGGGGCATATGGTGGTGCATTTTGGACCTTCTGGCATCCTGAGCAGCTCTTGGTTAGGTCCTCGATTTGTTGATCGATTCCCGGCCACCACACATAAGCCCTAGCAAGGCTTTTCATTTTCACCCCTCCCAGATGACCTTCAGGAAGCTCATTTAGCACTCTCTCCCTTAACTTGGGTGGAATCACCACTCTGGATCCACACATCACTGTCCCCTGGCATACTGACAGCTGTTCTCTTCTGGATGAGAATGCTGGCAACAGTGAGTCGCCATGTGTTGGCCATCCCCTCACCATCAAATCATATACCCGAGACAGCGTCGGATCATTGCGGGTCTCCTTCTCTATATCCGCGTTAGTTACTGGCAATCGTTCAATTATTGACGAATAAAATATCTCGATAGGGTCCACTGCTGGTGCTTCCTCCACAGTAGGCAGTGGCAGGCGTGATAGCCCATCAGCGTTTCCATGCTGTTTCGTGCCTTTATATTCTATTTCATATTGATTCGCCCCTAGAAAAAGGGACCACCTTTGTAACCGTTGTGCAGTCATCACCGGAACGCCCTTTGGATTAAAGATGGAGACAAGTGGTTGCTGGTCAGTCAGCAAGGTGAACTTCTGCCCATGCAGATAGTGGTTGAATTTTTTTACTCCCCATACTAGGCTGAGGCCCTTCCTGTCAATCTGGGCGTAGTTGCACTAGGCTGAGGTTAGTGAACGAGACGCAAAGGCTACTGGCCTCTCCAACCCGTCTGGGAATTTGTGCGACAGCACCGCTCCAATACCATAGGGTGATGCATCACATGCCAGACGAATTGGTAGTGCTGGGTTGAAATGGGCCAACACCTCTTTTGATGTGATCAATTCTTTGCATTTCTGGAAAGCTCGTTTACGTTCGTCATTCCACTTCCATGGTACCCCTGTTTGCAGTAGGGTGTTCAGTGGGTGTAATACTGTAGACAAATTTGGTAAGAGCTTATGGTAGTAGTTCACCAGCCCGAGGAACGACCTCAGTTGTGACACATTTTCCGGCGCTGGAGCCTTGACTACTGCCTCAATCTTTTCAGGTGACTTATATAACCCCTCTTCATCGATAACGTGGCCACAATACGAGATCTGCCTCTGGAAAAACTCGCACTTGTGGCGATTAGCTCGTAGCCCATATTCCTTTAATCTAGTGAGCACCTTCTCCAAGTTGGCGAGGTGATCACTGTCATTTTCGCCCATGACCAGGATGTCGTCCAAATAACACTGGGTCCCCGGAATCCCTCGCAGGACTTGATCGATCACCCTTTGCCAAATAGCCGGAGCCGATGCTACCCCGAACACCAGCCGGTTGTATTGGTAGAGACCTTTATGAGTGTTGATCGTGAGGTATTGTTTTGAGGCTTCTTCTACCTCCATTTGCAAGTATGCCTGGGCTAGATCAATTTTGGTGAAGCGTTTACCTCCAGATAGCGAGGCGAAAATATCCTCAATTCGTGGAAGCGGATATTGTACCGTGTGAAGGACTGGGTTCACTGTCACCTTAAAATCCCCACAGATGCGGACCTTCTTTGGTTCCCCAGGCGTATTACTCAACGACCTCTTCATTACAGGAACGATGGGTGTAGCCCACTCGCTCCAGTCTACTTTGGACAGTACTCCTGCACGTTCCAACCCTTCCAGCTCTGCTTCGACGGCTGGTCGGATCGCATAAGGCACTGGTCTGGCCTTAAGAAATTTTGGGCTTGCATTTTCCTCTATTTTAATCGTTGCTGTTATGCCTTTTAGTGTTCCGAGTCCTTCCTGGAACACTTCTTTTGCATCAGTTAGCATTTTTGACAGTCGGCCAGGTGTGATGTCGTCATCCTTTTTGGCCTCAACCTTCAGTGCCTGTATGGAATGCCAATCTAATTGTATCTTCCGGATCCATTCACGTCCTAGTAGTGGTGGTCCTCCTTCTGGCAATACATATAAGTCCATTTTAGGTATTTCCTGGCCTTTGTAGATCACTTTCACCCTTATTTTTCCTTTGGGGTAGACTTTTTGCCCCGTGTACGTCTTCAAGACAATCTCTGTAGCTTTCAAGGGTATATGTGAAAATAGCCGCTGTAGTCCCTTTGGTTTATGACTGTTAGGGCTGATCCTGTGTCCAATTTCATTTTCACTTGGACTCCATCTATCTTGAGTGTAACCCAGATAGTTTGGTGCTCCTCCATTTTGGTTACCTTATGTAGTTTCAGACAACCCAGCACCTTGCTTCCGGAGTCTGTATCACTTTTCTGTTCGTCTGAACTACTGTCCATCACCTTATGTACCTTTTTGTACTTCTCCTGTGGAGATTTCTTGCTGTTGGTTTTCTTCCCAGACCTGCAGACTCTTGCTATGTGTCCTGCTTTTCCACACTGTCTGCACACTTGATCCTTGAACCAACAATCCTTCTGGTCGTGTGTTGTTCTGCCGCAGTGATAACACTTCCCTGTTCCATAGGACATTTCATTGGTGCCATATTCTTGCGGTCTCCGTTGTATCTCTGCAGCGCCCCTTGCGGCTGCTTCATGTGATACTGCCATGCTGAAAGCCTTGTCCAGCGTAAGATCCTTTTCTGATAGAAGCCGTTTCTGGGTTCCTTCACTTTTAAGCCCCCACACAAACTTGTCCCTTAACGTATCTGCTAGTCCCACTCCAAACTGGCAGTGTTTCGATAGCTTGCGCAGTTCCGTTAAGTACTCAGCATTGCTTTCGTCTTTATGTTGGTTCCTTTTATGGAACTTAAATCTTTCTGCTATCAGCAGCGGTGTGGGGTTTAAGTGGTCCTGTAGGATTTCTACTATGCTTTCGAAATTCTTATTCACGGGCTTCTCTGGGGTTATTAGGTTTCGCAGTAACCCATAAGTTTTTGCACCCATGGAATTTAACAAAACCAGTGCTTTCCTAGCATCTGGCACTTCATTCGCCCTGCAGTACACCTCAATACGTTCCACATATGTCGCCCAATCTTCGACTTCATTGTCGAACGTAGAGATACTGCCACTCTTCGGCATCCCTGGGTGTGATTTAACTGTCAAAAAATGGCGTCTCCCGCGCGCTCCCTTCTTCTCCGCTGGCACAAAATGACGTCTCCCGCGCTTTCCTTTCTTCCCGCGCTCGCCCTTCTTCTCCGCTGCGGCTTCTAAAAATGGCATCTCCCGCGCTCTTCCTTCTTCTCCGTGGCTCAATGGCATCTCCCGCGCTCTCCCTTCTTCTCCCCGCGGACACTGTTCAGCCCTTGAGCCCTGGCTGTGCTCTGCGCGTTTTTTGTTTTTTTTTCCGTGCGCCTTTCCCGTTTCTGCCACTCGGTCCTGAACCCGGCTGTTGCTTTACCCTCTCTCCATTTTGTTTTTCCTCGACGCTGCTCGGTTTTCAACCCCCGGCTGCGCCCTGTGCGCTTCACCCTCTTTCTTACCCCGTCGACGCTGCTCGGCTTTTTCTCTGCCGTCGGTCGGCTCCAGCCGCCACTGTCCGGGAAGGGTCTGCACTGTACCTGTTGTCAGTCTGTTGCTGATCGTCGTGGCTCAGGAACTGATATACCTATCAATTCAGTTCATGAAAAGCGACGAGTTAAGTTAGTATCTATAGGTTTTTATTGGCTAAATAACAGAGCCCACCCTCGTGGGTGATCGGATCCAACAAGGAGGAATACCAGCCAGTCGACCACCTTTATACCTGGGCAAGCAGGCGGAGCCATGGGCGGAGTCAGCTGTGGTCAGCCCAGGTATAACAGCGTGACAAGAGGTGACCTTGTGTAGTGGTACAACAGTGTAAACAGTGATAACCATAGTGTAACGATATAAACAGTGATAACCATAGTGTAACGATAGTGAACGATAAAAGTGGTTTACCACATTCACCCCTTGTTTAAATTTGAGTCCGGCGGGGTGAAGTGTACTACCAGTTCAGGTATGTCAGTCTGTCCGGAGGCCTCGTAAGCCTTTCTGATCGGCGCGGCGGCGGTGGTGCAGTATCCGATGTTAATGCTGGTGTCTGCGTGGTCGGCGAAGGCTCGTGGGGTTCCGGCATGCCGTCTACCTGGGCTGGATTTGGGGGGGTGGTGGGGGGTAACGGTGGTGTCTCAGGGGTGCCCGAGGGTGCGAGGTCTCGTAAGGAGACTGTGCCCTCCCGCCCGTCTGGGTATGCCACATAGGCGTACTGGGGGTTGGCGTGCAGGAGGTCCACCCTCTCGACCAGGGGGTCCATTTTATGGGCACTCACGTGCTTTCGCAGCAAGACGGGCCCCGGAGAAGTCAGCCATGTGGGTAGCAAGGTTCCCGTAGTCGACTTCCTGGGGAAAACAAACATTCGTTCATGGGGGGTGGCGGTAATGGCAGTGCAAAGCAGTGACCGGATGGAATGCAGCGCTGCCGGGAGGACTTCCTGCCAGCGAGAGGCTGGGAGGCCCTTAGACTTTAAGGCTAAGAGAACGGCCTTCCAGACAGTCGTGTTCTCTCTTTCCACCTGGCCGTTCCCTCGGGGGTTGTAGCTGGTGGTCCTGCTTGCAGCAATACCTCTCGCTAGTAGGAACTGGCAAAGTTCCTCGCTCATGAAGGATGAGCCCCGGTCGCTATGTATATAGTTCGGGAACCCGAACAAGGCGAAGCGGTCGTTCAGGCATTTGATGACCGTGGTACTGGTCATGTCTGGGCAGGGGAAGGCAAAGGGGAAACGGGAGTATTCATCAATAATGTTGAGGAAGTACACATTACGGTCAGAGGACGGGAGGGGCCCCTTAAAATCGATGCTCAAGCGCTCGAAGGGGCGGGTGGCCTTGATCAGGCTTGCTCTGTCCGGCCTAAAGAAATGCGGTTTGCATTCGGCACAGGTTTGGCAGTTCCTGGTCATGGTCCTGACCTCCTCGATGGAGTAGGGCAGGTTGCGGGCCTTAATGAAGTGGTAAAGTCTGGTGACCCCGGGGTGGCAGAGGTCGTTGTGGAGGGTCTGCAGTCTATCAATTTGCGCGTTGGCGCATGTACTTCGTGATAGAGCATCTGGGGGTTCGTTCAGTTTACCAGGCCGGTACAAGATATCATAATCGTAGGTGGAGAGCTCGATTCTCCACCTCAAGATCTTGTCGTTCTTGATTTTGCCCCTCAGCTTGTTATTAAACATAAAAGCGACCAAACGCTGGTCGGTGAGGAGGGTAAATCGTTTGCCTGCCAGGTAATGCCTCCAGCATCGTACTGCCTCCACGATCGCCTGGGCCTCCTTCTCGACCGAAGAGTGTCGGATCTCAGGGCCCTGGAGGGTCCTTGAGAAGAAGGCCACAGGTCTCCCCGCCTGGTTAAGGGTTGCAGCTAGGGCGAAGTCGGATGCATCGCTCTCCACTTGGAAAGGGATGGACTCATCCACCGCGTGCATTGTGGCCTTAGCAATGTCTCCCTTTATGAGGGAGAAGGCTGCGCATGCTTCTGCCGTCAGGGGGAAGGAGGTGGACTTCATGAGGGGTCTGGCTTTGTCCGCATAATTGGGCACCCATTGGGCATAGTAGGCGAAGAGCCCCAGGGTTCTCTTCAGCGCCTTTGGACAGTGGGGGAGGGGAAGCTCCATGAGGGGGCACATTCTTTCGGGGTCGGGGCCGATGACTCCGTTCTCTACTACGCAGCCGAGGATGGCAAGGCGCGAGGTGTTAAACACACATTTCTCCTTATTGTAGGTGAGGTTCAGCCGTTGGGCCGTACGGAGGAATCTCTCCAGATTAACATCATGGTCCTGCCGGTCGCGGCCGCAGATGGTGACGTTATCTAGATAAGGGAACGTGGCATGCAGCCCGTTCTGGTCAACCATCCGGTCCATCTCCCTTTGGAAGACCGAAACCCCGTTGGTGACGCCGAAGGGAACCCTAAGGAAGTGGTAGAGGCGGCCATTCGCCTCGAAGGCGGTATACTGGCGGTCCTCAGGGCGGATAGGGAGTTGGTGATAGGCCGACTTAAGGTCGATGGTAGAGAATACCCGGTACTGTGCAATCTGATTGACCATATCAGATATGCGGGGAAGGGGGTATGCGTCCAGCTGGGTGTACCGGTTTATGGTTTGGCTGTAGTCGATGACCAGGCGGTTTTTATTGCCGGTCTTAACGACTACAACCTGGGCACGCCAGGGGCTGGTGCTCCCCTCGATGATGCCCTCCTTCAGGAGACGCTGCTCCTCAGAGCTAATAAAAGCTCTGTCCCCGGCGCTGTACCGCCTGCTCTTGGTGGCGACGGGTTTACAGTCGCGGGTGAGGTTAGCGAACAGGGAGGGGGGCGGGACCTTGAGGGTGAATAGGACGCAGGTGGTACGCGGTGGGCAGTTTAAAAGCTGCTGGTTGTAGACTGTGAGTGGGGGGAGGGGTCCACCGTATGCCAAAGTGACACTTTGAAGGTGGGATTGGAAATCCAGCCCTAGTAGGACGGCAGCGCAGAGCTGGGGCAGGACGAGAAGTTTAAAATTTTTATACTCCGTGCCCCTAACCGACAGGGTCACAACACAGTAGCCGCTGATGTCTGTAGAATGGGACTTCAACGCCATCGAGATCCGGTTGCGCGTTGGCCGGACAATGAGGGAGTAGTGGCTCACCGTGTCCGGATGGATGAAACTCTCCGTGCTTCCGCTGTCGAACAGGCAGGTCGTGGCGTGGCCGTTTACTTTGATGTCCATCATGGACTTGGACAGGTGATGCGGGCGAGCTTGGTCAAGTGTGACGGAGGCTAGTGTATGGCTGAGCGAGCTGCTGTAGTCTGCGGGTGAGGCGGTGGTCAGGTCTGGAGACAAGGTGGCGGTCGAGTGTGGTGAACAAAATGGCGGCGCCCACGACGTTGAATAAAATGGCGGAGAAGATGGCCGCCCCCACAACTCACATGAGGCACTGCCGGCGTCGGTGGCCTTGATCAAAGATGGCCACCCCCATGACTCACACGAGGGGATACTGGCATCTGTGGCCTTGATGAAAGATGGCCGCCCCCACAACTCGCATGAGGCACTGCTGGCGTCTGTGGCTTTCCCCCTGCAGGCCTTCGCGAAGTGGCCTTTCTTGTGGCAGTCGGAGCAGGTCGCGTTTCTTGCAGGGCAGCGCGCCCTCGGGTGTTTCGCCTGGCCACAGAAAAAGCAGCCGGCGGCCCGATCGCGGGGCTCCGATGTCGCAGCCGGTACCGGGGGTGGCGGTCCCGATCGGTTCCGGGACACCGACGCTGTGGTAGGTTCCAGAGGCGGCGGTGCGAGGGGTATTGCGGCCGGGGTCGGGCCCGAGTCCCAGGGTCGCGCAGCACAGTACCTGGAGTACGCCTCGAGGTCCCGATGGGCCACTTCCAAGGAGCGAGCGAGGATAGCAGCTGTTTTCAGGTCGAGGTCCTTTGATTCCAGCAGTCTTTGCTGTGAGTAGTCTGACCGAAGGCCTTTCACGAAGGCATCTCGGATGTTTCCATCTGTATGTTCTGCAGCTGTTATGGCTTTAAAGTCACAGTCCCTGCCGAGTATTTGCAGCGCCCGTAAGAAATCATCAACCGACTCTCCTGGCTGTTGCGAGCGGGATCTTAGGAGATGCCTGGCGTACATTGAGTTTACAGGGCTCCGATACTGTTCTTTTAGCAGGTTGAGGGCGTCCTTGTATGTGGCAATGTCCTGGATGAGTGCAAATACTTTAGGGCTCACCTGAGCGGTCAGAACTCTTAGTTTGGATGCCGGAGGCACGCCGGATTCTCCCAGGTAGGCTTCGAAGCAGCTCAGCCAGTGTTCGAAGTCGAGGGCTGAATTCGCAGCCTGTGGGTTTAGATCCAGGTACGGCGGCCGGAGGGCTCGTAGCCAGGCCGGCTGCTGGGGCTGTTGTAGATGGCCGTTTGGCTGGGGCTGTACATCTGACTGGTCGTTTGGCTGCTCCGTTGTAGACATTTCAAAATTTAGCCAATAAAATTGATATACCTATCAATTCAGTTCATGAAAAGCGACGAGTTAAGTTAGTATCTATAGGTTTTTATTGGCTAAATAACAGAGCCCACCCTCGTGGGTGATCGGATCCAACAAGGAGGAATACCAGCCAGCCGACCACCTTTATACCTGGGCAAGCAGGCGGAGCCATGGGCGGAGTCAGCTGTGGTCAGCCCAGGTATAACAGCGTGACAAGAGGTGACCTTGTGTAGTGGTACAACAGTGTAAACAGTGATAACCATAGTGTAACGATATAAACAGTGATAACCGTAGTGTAACGATAGTGAACGATAAAAGTGGTTTACCACAGGAACCAAGCCCGGCTCTCCACAGCCTCCCCTGCGATGTTCACTCTCTGCCGGACGACTGGGCGGTTGCTCATGGTCGACGCCCGTGCTTCTGGCCTCGACTTTCTTCCACCGCCCTCCCAGAGCGAATCCTCGAAGGGAAATGCAGAGTTGCAGGTAGATTCGAATCGCCACTCGTCGCCACTGTTAGATCTGTGATTCTGAGAGTATGATGTTTTTCAATAACTACACGGATGGTGTAACTTAACAATCAACAGGTGTTTACTGGAGTAGGGTAGTCTTAAGACTGGGGGTACAGAGGCATGCTCAAAGCTTATATACAGGTGTGGTCACTGCCGGTACTACAGTATACAGGAGCTGTAAAAGTAGTTCTCTCTTAAAGGTACATACACTACAAACTGGACCCGAATCGAAAGCACACGTGGCCACGAACGGGCAAACGAGATGAACGGTAAAACCGATAAAAGCAGAGAAGGGCAGGCAAGATGAGACAAATGGTAAAACCGATAAAAGCAGAGAAGGGCAGTGAAAAAGAAGCGTTGGGGACGAGCGGGTACAAATCCCGGCCTAGTTATAAGCTGGCGTTTGAAGCATAGGTAGGAAGATCAAATGACAATATAAACCGCCAACCGAGCCCCAACCGCAACAAAGCCGTCAGCGACCAAACTGCCACCAGAAGAAGATAAAACCATCTCTGCAATGTACCCAACAAAGACTTTAACGGAGGAAAAGGAGGGTACTTCGCACAAACGACTCCATCGCCGCGCCCTGTGAACACGTGACAACGACGGACCCCAAAGGACAACAAGAGCGAACCCCAAAAACCACAACCGGTTTAATCAACAGGTTTCGAATTGGTGAGCATAAATTCCTGACCCCTCGTAGCTTAATCTAGTTAGGTATTGGGGGTGGGACAAGGTAGGGGGATTTTAATGTGTTTGTTCCCTCGATGTGCCATGTGTTCCCCATTCCCAAATAAGTGTATTTTTATATGCCTCTAATTATCCTAGTAATTCTCAGTGTTGTGACTTTATTGTGCCTTTAATAAAAATTATGGTTTTCTTGCACCAAACCAGCTGTCTACTCTATTTTCTGTATCGCTGCCTGTACCTAAGTCCGGTGTCTAGAACCCAGGGGTGTGGGAGCGATTCAAACCACTCAGGGACAGTCAGGGGCAGAGCTGACTGGGCACACACCAACCCCCTGCAGAAATGGCGCCCGTGGCAGGACACCGGCAACAGGGGTGCGATACAGTAGTCAATGGTTCGGAAGAGCAAACCATGATGGAGGAAAGGATTTCTGATT
Organism: Somniosus microcephalus; assembly: GCF_052327205.1. Taxonomy (NCBI): domain Eukaryota; kingdom Metazoa; phylum Chordata; class Chondrichthyes; order Squaliformes; family Somniosidae; genus Somniosus; species Somniosus microcephalus. The sequence goes on along the minus strand of NC_140987.1, from coordinate 97,079,418 downwards.
ATGTGTTCAGCAAGGTGAATATCACAAAGAAGTGGATCACCAATCTGTTAAAGGCTGGGCGTCCGGTAGATGCCGCAGCTAAGTGAACAGAAGGGAAAGAGCACAAGAAATCCCTAGAGAAGGCAGTCTGGCTGATGTGCTTCAAAAAGCAGGTCCAGCTTTTGGACAGGCTCGTTGCAGCACAGGCAGCCGAGATAAGGGAGTCAGCCCTAGAGGTCCAGGACAAGGCTCTAGCAGGGGAGAAGTTACTGGTAGCGTTGCAGGCCCTGAATCAGGAAAGGGTACAATTAATGGGAGAACATAAGGCCAGGTTGGAATACCTACAGTGCCAGGTCACCGAAGCCAAGGGTAACGAGTTGAGGTTGCGGGAAAAGAACACTCGTCTAGCGAGACAAGTAAGAGAGCAGGAGGAGAAGGTAAAAGAAGTAAAGGCAGCCTATAAGTTGGCAAGTGAACAGGGGTTTGAAGACACAGATCATGGCCCCTGCAAGGAACAGATAGAAAATCTGAGCCTGGCCCTAAGGAAGGCAAAGGGCATGGTGTGCCTCATAAGCCCAAAGGCAGGCCAGGCGGATTTTACAGGGAACGAGGAGAGAACAGTCAGTTGGGATAAGGTCTGAGGATGGAGATCCTCAGCCTGCAGCAGGAGCCAGTTCATAGACAGGCGCTGTGGCTTGCTTAAGGGGAGGGGCCATCCCACCCACCCATTGGGACACTCCCCCACTCTTCTGGGATTCAGATGAGGTGGGACCCGAGGGCGGAGACCCCGCCCCTGACCCAGGTTATGGGGAGGTGGGACCTGAGGGCGGAGACCCTCAGCCTGCAGCACCAGGCTGCGAAGAGTTACCTGCCCCTAGCCCAGGTTCAGGAGAGGTAAAGCCTGAGGATGAAGATCCCCAGCCAGCGGTAGTGGTAAGTCCACAGACTGCACCGGAGGGGGCAGTGGCTCGGGTTAAAGGACCACTGGCCAGAAAAACCCCACCCGCCAATGTCCCTAGAAGGTCCCCACGGATGCCCCAGCCAAGGAAACCGTGGTCACCGGCTCCCCATTTAAAAAGGGCAGCCTCTTGAGTGAGGGATCGGTCTGAGGGCAGAAGTCCCCAGCCAGCAGCCACAGGCTGTGAGGGACCAAAAGTACAGGATGGTGCGGCCACACCGAAGGGAGCGGTGTGCCGCAGCCCGATCAGGAATTAGGCTGGCCGTCCGGAGACGGGCGGCGGATGTATATAGTTTAGGTAATTTTAAGTTTGGTATTATTAAGTTTGGGTGTTTAGTTTACGTTTAAACAACGTGATTGGTAGTTTTATATTAGTAGTAGTTTTTTAAGAGTGTTTATATTGAGTCGAGGTCGCAAGACTCGACTGCTTCACCCAAGCCAAAGAATCTCCTCGGTACCTGGCTGTATGCTCTTGTGTCTCTTTGCAGGAGAGGATTTCAGGATGAAGGGGGGCGTACTCCTACTCGCCCTGATAGGAATGAGCATTGGAAAGCGAGGTGACGTGGAGGAATCCCACATCTATGGGTGCTCAGGGGAGAGAGCACCGATAGTTACCGACGGAAGTGGCGCACGGGATGTGGAGGAGCTCGCCATTTACTTCCACGAGGGAAGGTGGCCAGGGTGGTTGGGGTCCAATTCGACTCAGTTTTTCAGCCAGACCGGGTTCACGTACGGGGGGGCCTCCCTCCTGTGCCCCAGGGTACAGGTCATTGCCACAAGTGTCAGCGTCACCGTAGGGAAACGTGTATGTCTAACATGCAAGGGACAGATTCCTTTGGATAGGTAGTGGTGGCTCAGAAAACTGAGCAAAAATATGGGAAACCCCGCAGTCGAGTGGGAACGACTGGGGAACAATACCCATCGGACGATTACAGGGACTCACGGGGGATTGAGTGTGTGCTGGGACAAGTGGTGGGAACCGGATCAGGGGATTTATGTCTGTATGTGGGGGCCAGAGAAGGTCTGCCCCACAGGCATATCCATCATTTTCCACTGGTAATGGCAAGATGTCGGGGAGGGGGTGGAGTGGGACTCCAGCCTGCAGGCGTGCGCGGTCCCATACTCCCCGATCCCAGTGGATGCCACTGAACTTGTGACCCACCCCCGAAAGCCCCTGCCCATGACTCAGGCAGCAAGGACACACAGGGAGGGGTGCCCTGCCACCACCAAGGGACCAGGGAATGGGCTGGTACTAGTGCCGACGGATCAGGTGTTATACCAGGGGGTACACTACGTGGTAGCTTCCGTGATTTTAAACCTTACCGAGGTACACTTACCTGAGTGGTGTCCCAAAGAGACAGAACAGCTATAACAGGCCCTGTTAAAAGACATGTTAAGGAAATTCTATGAGTTCGATTTTGCCAATGTAGACACAACAGAACTGTACACCACACACACTGAGTATTTTGGAAATACGGGGAGACAAAGAAGGGGAGCCTGGAATGATGTTTTCACAGCGTTTAACACAGGATCCTCTGTCATCAACAGCCTGGATGACATAGAACTGCAGACACAGATAAACGGTCTAAAAACACAATTGAGGAAAATCTTGATGGATGAAAATAAGGTAGTAGGCTCAGAGTTACATGAGGACCAGGCCATGATGGTCCATTTAAAAGAGATAATAGCTGAGCTGGAGAAGCATGCAAAGACTGTAAATGCCCTTATAAGAGAGGACAGAAATGCTTCAGATCAGGCTGCACAGAACGAGATGTGCATACTGTATGGGGCATGGTTGCTGGGCGAGGGCCACAGTAACATGGAGGATTTAAAACAGGGTTTAGTCCCCCCCTGGATCAGCAACAAGCACCTTGCAGCCCTCCATCCATTTGAGAATGCATTAAGCCCGTGCCAACTCTGGCTAGCTTCTGAGGCCTACCCAGTCCCAGTAGATTGTGGACATTCAAACCATACTATCATGGGTATAGTAGTAAGGATGCTGGTCATGGGTGGGACAGCCCGACCCGCACCGGTATACAGGGTAGTGAACATTGGAGTCATTCAAGGGGATGCACACATCCGTTTCACAGCGGTCCCACCTTATGCTATGACAGGTACTGACCTCCCGGGGTGCCGGAGCCAGGGAGCACACATAATACTGTGTCCCCAGCACTTGAATGCCTATTCAAAACCACAGTGTGGGTTTAGAGCTGCTGGCGCAAAACTTATAAACTGTACCATGGAGGTAATGGCACAAGACCATGTTCCTCCACAGGTAGCATATATAGGAGGTGGGACATATTGTATCACCACAGGTGCGCCCCACTACCAGCATGGACAGCATAGCTGGTGTCCGGTAAGTGACAGCAGTTTCTGCTTTAAACCCGAGGCAGAAGTCCAAGTGACCCAGCAACGAATTGTCCCCATTCCTGAACCCTCCACTGTTCACCTCACTGTAAAAGAGAATTTTACCAACCTGCAAAAGTATGTAGCGCATTTCGGCTACGAAATCCCCCCTCTCCCAGAACATCTTACCAAAATACTCAAAGCAGTAATAGCCTCACAGAAATATTGTTACACTCTGGAGCAGAAGACAGTAGAGATAGGGGCCAAGATATTGGATATTGTGGTTCCACCCTGGTGGGACATTTTTGAAAACACAGAGGTCCCTTCGTGGATTAGACTGGCTTCCCACATCCTCGTGGTTTGCCAGCTGGGAATAGTATTGTACCTAGTGTGCACTCAGTGCAAGGGAAAAGGCCAAATACTAGAATTCCAAAACCAAAGGACCTGGAAGGAGCATTATGTTAAGGTGGAGGGAGATACACCTGTTTGAGTTTTTGTGTGTTTCTGAATAAAGATTGTTTTCTTCTTTTGCTTTTGTTATTTTTAATAAAGATGTATGTGTACCAAGTGGTGCAGGGGTGTTGGACCCCTCCATGCTTGGATGTGTGTAAACGCCTGTAATCTGTCTATGTATGCTTATGTACACTACATTTTTACAGAATGGGAAATGTATGTGTCGTGGGATCATAGATAGGTAATTACAGGGGAAGATTGACTATGGAGGGTTGGGAATTTTGCTCACCTTGTCAGGATGATACTTAAAGCGAGTTTAGTATCAACAGGGGGCAGTGTAGGGTTGTCAAAATTCCCATATTCCCCAAAAGTTATGGATAAAGGGACCCTGTGTGGACAAGTTATTAAAAAGGGTACCCAAACTGGCTTCTGAAACCTCGTGACCAAAACGTACAGGACTTTAAAAGCAAGGCCCTGCAAGAGGTAGGCCCTTTCAAAACCTGAAACGAAACCTAACATGCATGCATCTGTGAAATACTTTGTAAAGCCAGACAGCTAGGTAAACACAGAATATGCATTCTTCATCTTGGAACAGATCAAGTCAGAATGGACCTAATCTTGAGGCCATTAACTTTCTGCATACATAATTGGTAACAGCTCATAGTAGCTACCAAGCCAGGAAAAGACAATTAAATTTCATAAATCTTGCACCAAACCAGTTGTCTACTCTATTTTCTGTATCGCCGCCTGTACCTAAGTCCGGTGTCTAGAACCCAGGGGTGTGGGAGCGATTCAGACCGCTCAGGGACAGTCAGGGGCAGAGCTGACTGGACACACGCCACCCCCTACAGAATCATTTATTTTCATTCCAGTTGTGTTAATTATTTGGGGATTGGGTTCATGCTTATGGGGATTCTGTTTGTAAATGGAATTCCCATAAGCATATGAGGAATACTCCTTTCTGATGGGACCTGGCCCACATGATCCCAGAGACGCTTCTGAACAGCCTGCGATCCGTGGGCTTTTACACTGGCATACACCTGGAGGCCCAGGATTTGAAGTCTCCAAAGCCCAGGAGCCAGCAGGTAGATTCGGATTATTTTCCAGTCGGAGGCATACTCCAGAAGTATGCCTCCAACCACAAATTCTGGTCCATTAAACTTTTACACCACCCAGAGATCAGAATTTGAGGAAATTGCACCTCATTCTTCCTTCCAAAATGCATCACTTCACACTTCTCTGCATTAAATTTCACCTGCCATGTCTGCCCATTTCAACAGTCTGTCCTCCTGATGTCTGCTACTATCCTTCTCATGTCATTTTTCATGTCCTCTGCAACTTTAAAATTATACCCTGTATACTCAAGTCCACATCATTAATATCAAAAATAGCAGTGCTCCTAATACTGACCCCTGTGGCATACCACTATATACTTTATTCCAGTCTGGAAAAACAACCATTCACCTACTCTCTGCTTTCTGTCCCTTAGCCAATTTTGTATACATGCTGTCACTGCCTCTTTAATCCTGTTAGCTTCAATTTTGCTAACAAGTTTATTATGTGGTGTTTTATCAAACACCAGGAAGGACTGGAAGAAAGGAAAAGGCGGTGGGGTAGCATTGCTGATTAAAGAGGAGATTAACACAATAGTAAGGAAGGATATTAGCTCTGATGATGTGGAATCTGTATGGGCAGAGCTGAGAAATACCAAGGGGCAGAAAACGTTAGTGGGAGTTGTATACAGACCCCCAAACAGTAACGCTAAAGTTGGGGATGGCATTAAATGGGAAATTAAAGACACATGCAATAAGAGCACATCAGTTATCATGGGTGACTTTAATCTACATATAGATTGGGCTAACCAAATTAGTAACAACACTGTGGAGGAGGAATTCCTAGAGTGTATACGGGATGGTTTCCTGGACCAATATGTCGAGGAACCAACTAGAGATCAGGCCATCTTAGACTGGGTATTACGAAATGAGAAAGGATTCATTAGCAATCTTGTTGTGCGAGGCCCCTTGTGGAGGAGCGATCATATTAGAATTCTTCATTAAAATGGAGAGTGAAGTAGTTGACTCAGAGACTAGGGTCCTGAATTTAAATAAAGGAAACTACGATGGTATGAGGCACGAGTTGGCTACGATCGATTGGGGAACGTTACTTAAAGGGTTGATGGTGGATAGGCAATGGCAAACATTTAAAGATCGCATGGATGAACTACAGAATTTGTTCATCCCTGTTTGGCATAAAAATAAAACAAAAAGGGTGATTCAACCATGGCTAACAAGGGAAATTAGGGATAGCATAAGATCCAAGGGGAGGACATATAAATTGGCCAGAGAAAGCCGCAAACCTGAGGATTGGGAGCAGTTTAGGATTCAGCAAAGGAGGACAAAGGGATTAATTAAGAGGGAGAAAATAGATTGAGATTAAGCTTGCAGGGAACATAAAAACTGACTGTAAAAGTTTCTATAGATATGTGAAGAGAAAAAGATTGGTGAAGTCAAGCGTAGGTCTCTTGCAGTCAGAATCAGCGGAATTTATAATGGGGAACAAAGAAATGGCTGACCAATTAAATACATACTTTGGTTCTGTCTTCATAAAGGAGGACACAAATAAGCTCCCAGAGATGTCGGGGAACATAGGGTCTAATGAGAGGAAGGAATTGAATAAAATCAGTATTTGTAGGGAATTGGTGTTAGGGAAATTGACGGGATTGAAGGCCGATAAATCCCCAGGGCCTGATAATCTACATCCTAGGGTACATAAGGAAGTGGTCCTAGAAATAGTAGATGCATTGCTGGTCATCTTCCAAAATTCTATGGACTCTGGAACAGTTCTCATGGATTGGAGGATAGCTAATGTAACCCCACTGATGTAAGAAAAAGGAGACTTACCATCAAGTAACTTTAAAGTAAGCTTTAAGTAACTTATAAACACACTATATACACAAGAGAGGTCTTTACCATGCCTCTGGTAGAAGCCTCTTACAGTACTGAACAGACCAGTATTTATACCAGTCCAACAGGAAGTGACATATGACAGGAAGTGAGGTATGTACACAGTTCATAGTTCATAGTTCATAGTTCACAGGAAGTGATGACATAACTTCCCGGATGTTATCATTTTTATCACATTCTTCCCTCCTGCAGGATTAGGAGGCTGTGGTCTGCCTTTTGGTCCGCAGCCGCCGAACAAGGAAGAGTCGCACCCGTTTGGATTCCCGTCGTAGAGGGTCGCTGGTCCGCTTACATGCGGTTGGCCATTGGTCAGAGTCTGTGTGGCCTGGATTGCCCTGTGAAGGGTCGGGGAGATCATGGCTTCGAGTACGAGCCCCAATAGGTTCAAAGTCGGACTGCCTCTGTTCAGAGGGAGGTGCAGAGCTGGTCTGTGGCGGATCAGTACTTTCATGCACGGTACTGGGAGGGTCGCAACCTTGAGCACGGGGTTCTACCGGCACCAAGCTAGTTGGTGTCCGATCAGGATCCTGGAGAGGGGTACCCGATAGGTCCCAAGAGTTTCCTGGTGAAATGCCATCACCCGATGTCCCACTAGGTCCTGGTGGGCAGGGAGCCAGATCCCGTAATGATACGGTAGATTCTTGGCCGTCGGAATATCGTATGTTTGCATAGGTGGGGTTGGCATCGGTTAGTTCGACCTCGTCTACAAGAGGGTCATTTTTAGACGTCCGAACGTATCTTCGGAGTAATACAGGTCCAGGAGTAGTTAGCCATGACGGGAGTGATGTCCCATGAGATGAGCGACGCTGGAATCCAAAGAACCGCTCATGAGGTGTAGTATTTGTGGCTGTAGAAAGCAGGGACCGTATAGAGTGCAATGCATCCGGAAGCACTGTTTCCCATTGCTGGTCTGGTAGGCCCCGAGATCTTAAAGCGAGACGTACGGAATTCCAGATGATACCGTTATACCTCTCTACCTGCCCATTTCCGATGGGATGGTATGGTGTTGTTTTGCTTGTAGCAATTCCCCGTTCTGAGAGGTAGTCCTTGAGTTCCCTTGACATAAAGGATGGACCCCGATCTGAGTGAATATAAGCCGGCATGCCACAGAGAGAAAATACCTGCTCAAGGCAGCAGATTACTGTGGACGCCAGCATATTGGAGCAGGGGAAGGCAAACGGAAAACGTGAATATTCGTCGATCATGGTGAGCAAATATGTGTTCCGAGTTGAAGAGGGCACTGGGCCCTTAAAATCGATGCTAAGTCGTTGCATCGGTTGGGTTGCATGTATGAGTATACCATCTGAGGGGCGGAAGAACTGAGGTTTTAATTCCGCACAAAGCCGGCATTCTGAGCACATTTTCTTTACATCTCCAGTGGAAAAAGGGAGATTCCGTGATCGTACGAAATGTAGCATGCGCGTAACGCCAGGATGACACAAACCATTGTGGACATCCATGAGAGTGGAGGATGACATAGTGGAGCAGAATGCCCGTGTGAGGGTGTCCGGGGCCACATTCTCCTTGCCAGGCCGATAGAGAATGGTATAACCAAAAGAGGCCAGTTCCATCCTCCAAAGTTGTATTTTATTATTCTTAATTTTGGTTCGTTTTCGATTATCGAGCATGAAGGCGACTGATCGTTGGTCCGTGATCAATGTAAAGTGCTGGCGAGCTAGAAAATGGTTCCACTTCCGTACTGCCTCTATGATGGCTGTGGCTTCTTTCTCAACCGGAGGATAATGTAGCTCGGCACCTTGTAAGGTCCTGGACATAAATGCTACAGGATGACCTTCCTGATTCAGAGTAGCCGAGATCGCCACCTCCGAGGCATCACATTCAACCACGAAAGGGAGATTCTCATCAATGGAGTGAAGAGCCGCTTTCTCCAACTGTTTTTTGAGAAGGTTAAAGGCTGCAACAGCCGCTGTTCCCAGTGGAAATGATCTAGCATGCAGCAAGGGTTGGATTTCGTCTGAAAAATGAGGAATCCATTTAGCGTAGTATGCAAACAGACTGAGAGCCCGACGTAAAGAAGCCGGATTCTTAGGTGACGGGAGCTCTTGGAGCGGGCGAAGTCTTTCTGGGTCTGGCTTAATGATACCATTGCCTACGCAGTAGCCAAGGATGTTGATGGTCGGTTGCGACTCAACAGATTTGGATTCATTCAGGGTCAAATTACGGCGATGGAGGGCATCCCGAAATTTTTGGAGGTTGGAGCCGTGTTCCTGTTGATCGTGACCTGCAATGGTAATGTTATCAAGATAGGGAAAAGTGTCCCTTAGGTTTTCCTGCTTAACCAGGCCATCCATTGCCCGTTGAAAGACAGCCACTCCATTAGTAACCCCGAATGGGAGGCGACGAAATTGGTACAGCCGTCCATTAGCCTCAAAGGCTGTGTACTGCTTATCTGAGACCTTCAAGGGTAACTGATGATAGGCACTTTTTAAATCGTAAGTTGAGAACACTTTGTATTCGGCCAGTTTATTAACCATATCATCAATGCGTGGCAATGGGTAGGCGTCCAAGTCGGTATATTGATTGATGGTTTGCGAATAATCGATGCATAGTCGCTGTTTGTGAGGTTTTAGAGGGTTCTTGACAATGACGACTTGAGCCCGCCAGGGCGACGAACATGGTTCAATGATATCCTCTGCTAGAAGTCGAGAGATTTCAGCCGCAATAAAAGATTGGTCTTCCTGATTAAAGCGCCGCGATTTCGTTATTATCGGTTGGCATTGAGGCGGAATACTGGGAAATAATGAGGGTTCATCAAGTGAAGCTGCTGATAATGCACAAAATGGTAATTTAGATGATATATTAGAAATAGTAAGTCCGGGTTTGGATCCACCAAACTCAATGGTGAGTTTCTTATGCTGTTTTTGGAAGTCCAGCCCTAAGAGGAGATCACTACATAAGTCCTTGAGCACCGAAAGTCGGGTGGAGGGATACATACGACCATGAAGTGTCATATCAACAACACAAAAGCCGGAGATTCTGGTATTAAGTGATGACTGGGCCATCGCAATTGCCTGGTCCGATGGGAAGACATGTAGTTTCAATTTCGCAACAATCTGTTCCTTAATGAAACTATCAGTACTTCCTGAGTCAATTAAGGCATCTAAGGTATGCCCTTTAATTGAAATTTTTGTGGCTGCCTGAGACAGGTTCTGTGGGCAAGCAGCTGTAATTGGTGTCGTTGCACAGAGAGTGGCTAAAACTCTCGGTGTGCTTCTTCGGGAGAGAGCTCGAGAGGAAGCTTGATAGGTCCTAGCTGGAGCATCTTGATAGGCCCTAATTGGGGCAGTTCGGTAGGCCTTAGCTGGATTGGCCCTCGTAGAGGCCCTTGATAGGCAAACTTTAGCAAAGTGTCCTTTTTTCCCGCAATAACTGCAGATTGCATTGCGAGCAGGGCAGGTTTTCCTAGGGTGAAAAGCATCTCCACAAAAGAAGCATTCCTTCCTAGATTGCCAAGAGGCTGCTAAAGTGGGGTCGTCCTCCTCTTCTTCATCAGAATTATCAGAATTAGATTCCCCCATGATAGGGTTCACCTGAGACCGCTTGAATTGTCTGGTTGCAGCTACAGCAGCAGATCGAGATCTGGGCAGCTGATAGAGGTCTGCATTTCTCTTTGCCAAATCCAGTGAACAAGCTAGGTCAAAAGCTTTTTGTAGCTCAAGTGTTTTACTTTCTAGTAGACGCTGGCGTATAAATGGAGAGGCAATCCCACAGATGAAAGCATCACGAATCATTTCTTGGCGGTACAGCTCAGCTGAGGCTGCCTGAAAGTTACAATCTACGCTGAGCCTGCGAAGTTCTTGCAGGAATTCGTCAATTGATTCCCCTGGCCCTTGTCGGGCTGTGGCCAGTAGATGTCTAGCATAGACCTCATTTGGGGTCTTCGCATACAGTTTCTTAAGTGCCCGAATCACCTCTTCGTAACTATCCCAGTCATCAACATATTCGAACACTTTTGGGGTCACATAATTGACAAGTATCTTCAATTTAGCAGGAGCATCCGCTTTACATTCATCCAGAAAATTCTCAAAAGTACGATACCAATGCTTCCATACCCTGCCAGCTGCTGGTGTATTCGGGTCCAAGTCCAGACGAATAGGTCTAAGGATTTTCTCCATGATGGGTGGTTCCCTGGATCCTTAACTTCCGAGTTTGTCTGAAGGTCTAGTATTTGTCAGTGTAAATACTAAGTTACTTAAATTGATGTAAGAAAAAGGAGACTTACCATCAAGTAACTTTAAAGTAAGCTTTAAGTAACTTATAAACACACTATATACACAAGAGAGGCCTTTACCATGCCTCTGGTAGAAGCCTCTTACAATACTGAACAGACCAGTATTTATACCAGTCCAACAGGAAGTGACATATGACAGGAAGTGAGGTATGTACACAGTTCATAGTTCATAGTTCACAGGAAGTGATGACATAACTTCCCGGATGTTATCATTTTTATCACACCCACTATTTAAAAAAAGGTGGTAGAGAAAACGGAATTATAGACCGGTAAGTCTGACATCGGTAGTGCGGGAAATGCTAGAGTCCACTATAAAAGATGTAATAGCAGAGCACTTGGAAAACAGTGACAGGATCGGACAAAGTCGACATGGATTTACAAAAGGTAAATCATGCTTGACTAATCTACTGGAATTTTTTGAGGATGTAACTGGTAGAATAGATAAGGGAGAACCAGTGGATGTGGTGTATTTGGACTTTCAGAAGGCTGTCGATAAGGTCCCGCATAAGAGCACACAGGATTGGGGGTAAGGTACTGTCTTGGATAGAGAACTAGTTGGCAGACGGGAGGCAAAGAGTTGGAATAAACGGGTCTTTTTCTGAGCGGCAGGCAGTGACTAGTGGGGTACCGCAGGGATCAGTCCTAGGACCCCAGCTATTCACAATATACATTAATGATCTAGACGAGGGAACTAGATGTAATATCTCCAAGTTTGCAGACGACACAAAGCTGGGTGGGCGTGTGTGCTGTGAGGAGGATGCAGAGAAACTCCAGTATGATTTGGACAGGTTGGGTGATTGGGCAGATACATGGCAAATGCAGTATAATGTGGATAAATGCGAGGTTATCCACTTCGGTGGCAAAAACAGGAAGACAGATTATTATCTTAACGGCAATAGATTGGGAAAAGGGGAAGTGCAACGAGACTTGGGTGTCCTTGCGCACCAGTCGCTGAAGGTAAGCATGCAGGTGCAGCAGACGGTTAAGAAGGCAAATGGTATGGTGGCCTTCATAGCGAGAGGATTTGAGTACAGGAGCAAGGATGTCTTGCTGCAGTTGTACAGGGCCTTGGTGAGACCACATCTTGAGTATTGTGTGCAGTTTTGGTCACCTTATCTGAGGAAGGATGTTCTTGCCATGGAGAGAGTGCAGCGAAGATTCACCAGACTGATACCTGGGATGGCAGGAATGACGTATGAGGAGAGATTGGGTCGATTTAGGGTTATATTCGCTAGAGTTTAGAAGAATGAGAGGGGATCTCATTGAAACTTATAAAATTCTAACAGGACTAGACCGAATAGATGTAGGAAGGATGTTCCCAATGACTGGGGAGTCCAGAACCAGGGGTCACATTCTAAGGATAAGGGGTAAGCCATTTAGGACTGAGATGAGGAGGAATTTCTTCACCCAGAGAGTGGTGAACCTGTGGAATCCTCTACCACACAAGGCAGTTGAGGCCAATTCATTAACACATTCAGGAAGGAGTTAGATATATTTCTTAAAGCTAAAGGGATCAAGGGATATGGGGAGAAAGCAGCGACAGGGTACTGAATTTGGATGATCAGCCATGATCTCATTAAATGGCAGAACAGGCTCGAGGGGTCGAATGGCCTATTCCTGCTCCTATCTTCTATGTTTCTATGTTTTGAATATCCAGCTACACATCAACCGCACTACCCTAATCAACCCTCTGTTACTTCATCAAAGAACTCTTCTGTCAGACGTGATTTGCCTTTAGCAAACCCATGATAGCTGTCATTTATCAATTTGTCTTTCCAAGTGACAATTCATTTTGTCGCAGACTAATGTCTATAAAAGTTTCCCACCACCAAAGTTGGGCTGACTGGCATATAGTTGCTGGGTTATCCCATTTTTTTTTTGAACACTGGTGACATTTGCAGTCCTCTGGTAACACTTCCAGCGTGAAGAGTGATTGAAAGCTTGCGGCCCGAGACTCTGCAATTTCCATTCTTGCTTCCCTCACAACCTAGGCAGCATCCCATCCTGACTGGGTGACTTTTCTTTGAGTGCTGCCAACTTTTTAAGTACCTCTATCTATTTTTATTCTATCCAATTTCTTTACTACCACCTCCTTTATTGTGACATTGGCAACATCCTCTTTAGTGAAGACAGATGCAAAGTACTCATTTAGTACCTCAGCCATGTCCTCTGACTCTACTAATCTCCATTTTGGTCTCTAATCGGCCCCACCCTTCCTTTGACTATCCTTTGACTATTTATATGTTTATAAAAGTCTTGTGTTCCTATTTATGTTACATGCTAATCTTCTCATACATTCTCTTTGCCCTCATTTCCTTTTCAGTTCTTCTCTGCACTCCCTGTATTCTGCTTGATTACATACTGTATTATGAATCTGCCACTTATCATGAGCTTTGTTTTTGTTACCTTTAGTCATCCAGGGAGCAGTAGCTTTGGATGCCCTTCCTTTACCCCTCATACGAATGTGTATAGTCTGTATCGGAACTACCTCCACTTTGAAGGCCTCCCATTCTCATTTACTGTTTTGCCCGCTATTCTTTATTTCCAATCCACCTGGGCCAGATTCCTTTTTAGCTCACTGAAATTGGCCCTCTTCCAGTTCAGTATCTTCACCTTTGATTGTTCCTTGTCCCTTTTTAATGTACTTTTACAGCAATGAAGTACTATTGCCTTGCCATGCTACCAGCTGTATTCCTGGACATTAATGTTTGGGCCTCTGCAGAGCAGACAGCTTTAGAGGTTCGCTTTGGTTCAGTCTAAGACCAAAACTTGCATGAAACCTGAATGCTTGTACCAATCTTAGATCATTTTCCAGCTCTTATGCTTTGACCAGTTGACCAACCCTGAAATAGTGGTTAGAAGGATATCAGGAAAGAAGACTAAAGGGCTAACCTTAAAGGAAATCTCGAAAGATCATCATTTAAGGGAGGGGGAGGAAGGGAAGGTCTATATAAAAGTAGTACTCTTGGCTAGAGCTCCCATTTCTGTACCCCAATACCATGAGTCCCATTGCAGAATGGATTAATAAAAAAAAAAGCTGTGGTCAATTGTTGGGACATTGTATTAAGGGGGAATAATTTCAGTTCAGATATTCTGAAGGTTTTAGGATGGAAGGCAAACTTTCATATTCAGTAAAGGTCATGTCTACTGACCTTGCCACAGTTTCCCTTTCCCGCCATTGCCATAGGCTGAAACAGATTGTTCAAAACCTCAATGTCCAATTCGACCCCACCCTGAGCTTGTGACCTCTCATGCTCTCCACTGCAAAGACCGCCTACTTCCAACTCTAATCTTCCACCTCTGCCCCTGCCTCACCCAACTACTGCTGAAACTCTCATCTATGCATTTGTTAGCTATAGTCTCAACTATTCTAATCCTCTCCTGGCTGATCTCCCATTCTCCACACTCTTAACTTCAGCTCCTCCAAAATGTTGCTGTCTATATCCTGTTCCACACCAAATCCCGCTCGCCTGTCACCCCTGTGCTTGCTGATTACATTGCCTCCCAGTCCTGTAACGACTCCAATTTAAAAATCTCATTATCTTTAAATCTCTTCATGGCCTCACCCCTACCTATCTCTAACTTTCTCCAACCCTACAACCTCATAAGAACTGTGTTCCTATGACTCTGGTCTCTTTGCGCATCCCTCCCTCCCTTTGTCCCATGATCTGGAATTCTCTCCCTAAATCCCTCTACCTCTCTTACTCCCTTTGCTCCGTCAGGACCCTCCTTAAAACCTCTCTATGATGAAGCCTTTGGTCACCACCCCCAACCCTCCTCCAATATCTCTTCCTTTGGCTTGGCATCCATTTTTTGTCTGATTTATGCCTCTGAAGCACATGGGACATTTTTCTGTTAAAGATGCTATATAAGTGCAAGTTATTGATTTCAAATTTGTCTTTACAGATATAGGGGAAGAAATTCAGTATCGCCCCGTTTGGGGCGCGATTATCGGCCGGGCGCAGCGTTTAGCGCCTGGCGCTAATTATTGCCTCCAACCGCAAACTTGGCTTTTATCACCTCTGGAGGTGATTGGAGCGCTAAATCGGGCACTGCACACCTGTCTTAAGGCGCAAAGGCCAAGGAGCAAGGCGCTAACTCAGAGCGTGGGTGCAGCGCAGGTGATGTCAGTTAGCGATGGAACACAGACACACTGGCGCCGGACAGTTCTTAAAGGGGAGGGTCGATCTTGCTCTCCAGCCACACCCTGCTCATTGGAGCCTTGAATTTTGGCCTGGAGAGACCTGTGCCTAAATCTTCCAGCCAAGGACTATGGAGAGGGTGAGAGAACGAGCTCAGCGCTTCAGCGAGCGGGCCTTGGAGGCTCTGGTTGGCGCGGTGGAGCGCAGTAGATCTATACTCTACCCTGAGAGTGGCAGGAGGCCAGTACAGCGGAGGGAGGTGGCTCAGCACGCCTCCTCCAGGAGCATGGTGACCAGGACCCATACTCAATGTCAAAAAAAGTTCAACAACCTCACTCGGGTCATCAGGGTGAGTGGCTTTTTTTTTCAATACCTCTCCATCCCTCCATCTCAACCTCACTCTATGACCAGAGGGGCTTAAAACCCCAATGCCCAACACTCACCCAACACCTATGGCCCTCTCATGAAACACACATGCACATTCCACACTTTCCATGCAGTAAGAGCTATTCATCTATGGGAGGCACATCAGGCAAGACCATGGCTGCATATAGTAAGGGCTATTCAACTATGGGAGGCACGTCAGGCAAGACCATGGCTGTATATTTACTCAGATGCAGTCCTTTTTCTTGCAGGCCAAGCTATCTCATAATAGGAGACAGCAGCAACGGATGGGTGGAGGGTGGCCTCAGCTGCAACCCCTCAGCGATCTTGAGGCGTGCGTCCACAGGATTGTGGCAAGCCAGGTGATCGATCCCGTCGCCCCTGGAGAGGCCGACCCCGTTCTGGACAGCAATGGTAAGGTCATCACCTTTTGTCCTCTCATTCCACTTGTCCCTCACAACACCAGCCTTTGACACTTTCAATCAAACTTACTAAATTGCTGCACTCATTCCTCCCTTACTGCCACCCTGTCCTCATGCGAAAGCCATTCTTGTACCTCCCTGCTTTCAGATGGTGATTCACCAGCTGAGGAGACGGGCCCTCAAGCTGCTAGTTGGAGTGAAGCTGCAGGCGAGGAGGAAGAGGAAGCCGGAGCATCAGCGCCACCCTCTCCTGAGGAAGCCCATGCCCACACTGGGAACACGCCTTCCCTGGAGAGGAGCTGTAGGGTTTTTTTTTCACAGGCGTGTTCGGGTCAGTCAGCTTTGCCTCTGACTACCTTCCTTGAGCGGTTCGAATCGCTAGCCCCCTGGGTTCTGGACACCGGACTTAGATGCAGGTAGCGATACAGAGAAAAACTCGAGTAGACAGGTGGTTGGATGCAAACAATACCAAGATTTTATTGAAGAGAGAAACTTGGTGCAATCTTATGGAAAATCATTAGTGTACACTTCTACAGGCAAAAATTACAAGAGAGTCATAATAATACAGGGAATGGGGAACACACGGCACATCAAGGGAAAAACAACTATCTTAACAATCCCCTTATCCTTAACCCACCCCCTATGCCTAACTAGGTTAATCTATGAAGGGTCAGAACTTCATGCTCACCAATAAAAGGGGTTTGTTAGACTCAAAACAGCGGTTGGGTTCAGGGTTCGCTCTTGGTGCTCTCTGGAGCTTGTCGTCGTCACGTGGCTTCCAGGCGCTGCAAGGGCGTTGTCCAGGTTCGAGTACCCCAAAGTTAAAGTCTCTGTTTGGGTACTTTACCTTGCAGGGATGGTTCTTCGTCGACAGCCGCCAGATTGAGTTAGTGTGCAGTTATTCGAAGGTCGGCCAAGGCTGAAGGCTCGGTAATTCGAAGCCTCTCCTCAGTTGATCTTCCCTGGGTGGTCCTCCTCCTCCCCTCGTCGCGTCCCGCTTCGCCTGGCCTGAATTGCCCGTGTTTGCCCGACCAGGTGTCAGGGCGAGTCCGGATGGAGTTGGAGAGGGCACGGGCAAAGACCAGGGGGTAAGTGCGGGACGGGGGAAAGAGTGGCAGCCACGAGGGCGAGGGGCCGAAGGACCAGAGAGCGGCAATACCGACAGCAGCCGAGCAGCAGTCTTCTTCTTCTTCTTCCAACGGGCCCCAACCAACCAACCAATCACGCTACCTGGGGGCCTTCAATTATACCTTTGTCGAAAACCCTTATCTTCCCGCCAAATCAGGTTAGTTCTTTGTTTTATTTTTGGCAGGCTAGTTAAAATAATGGTAGCGATCTATACTGACGGGATTTTAGATGGCCGGTAATTGCATCTACCGGCCCGATAATTAACTCGTATTGTCCTGAAAGTCCTTGATGGGCTTGTCCAGCCTCGATGGATGTGTTTAATCTGTTTCCGATTATGTATGCAGACTGTTTGATGGCTTTAACTGTAGGCCTCATTGAATTCAGGTCTGCCTCTGATTCGGCCTAATACATAATTCACAGTCTGTCTGGGTCCCAAAACACAAAGTTTTTTTCCACAGGAAACCTGCAGCCTTAGTTTCGATTTCCCTCAAACTGCCTGGGCTGCAGAATCCATTTTGGAGACCTGCAGGCTTTCTGCCACGAGGCGCGGATGCCATCTTGGGTACCCTTTTTAAATTTCAAAAGAAATGTCCACGCAGGGTCCCTTTTATCGATAATAACCTTTGGGGAAAATGCACAAATTTTGCGAATCTTACAGAGCAGGGGGGAAGGGTCTGATGAGGTTGAATGTCCAGGACCCAGCGGGCTGCAGCAACACGATGGGGGTAGGGAAGCTCGGGGGCCTTCTCCCTGGAGGGAGAGTAGGCCAGCGAGTCCTACTGCACTGGACGCAGAGGAGGAGTGGCTCATCGCTGAAATGAACACCCAGGCGGTGGACATGCACACTGAGCTCATGGGTGCAGTGGGAATGGTGCCCGAATCCATTGAATCACTGGCAAGGAGTGTGGAGCACTACACTGTAGCACAGGTGGATGCCACGCTAAAGCTTAGTGCTGCAATTCAGTCACTGGCTGCCCTGATCCCATCTCGGACTGCTCTCATGCAGACTCAGATTGAGACCACGCAAGCACTGACTGCTGCCATTGTTGCTGGTCCGGACACATTTCCCCAGGGCTCTCACCGTGCCGCAGCAGGCCAGCAATCTATACTCCAGCAGATTGCTCCGGATGCTGATGTGCTGCCCCGTGGGAGTGCCAGTGTGTCGGTCAAGCAGGGAGTTGCTGTCCTCTCTCAAGATGACAGCATTCCTGCTGCCACCATTGTCATTTCCCCATTGCACTTGCCACTGCCTGTAGCCCAGACTGCTGCCGCCCATGCAGAGTTGGTGCAGTCTGCAGCCGGGCCCTCCAGGCCCTGAGCTGGTCGAGGCCGTCCTTCAAGGGCATCTGCAGTCTCAGGTTCTGACAATCAGCAGCCTTCCACCAGCCTTGCTGCAGCCACTGGGCCCCCATTACGGAGAAGCAGTAGGGTGGGAAGGGGGCAAGTGTACAAGGGAAGGAGATCACCCTCGACGGGCAAAAAGTAGGAGGAGTGATGAAATGTTGGTCAATTTTTTATTAAAGGCTGAGGTTGGTTTTCAAACTTTTGTTTAGTGTTTTGGACATTATCTCCAGGTTGTGAGAACCAGTTATGTTAATGACGACTGTTTTTTTGTGTTTCTTTCTATTAGTTTGTCATGAAGAAATGACACACACAGAGTTTGTAAAAAAATAAGTTTTTGTATTCAAATGTACATGTTTGGTCTTTGGAATCATTGCTGCCTTGGCCAGCTTGGGGGTTGCAGGTTGGTTTCATTCATGTTGTTCTCAATGGCAGAAGCCATTTCCTCAGCAGGGCCCTAGAAGCGGCTTGCTATTAGACGTTGACGGACAGCCCTTCCAGTTTCTACATTGTGGGCCTCCCTCCCGCCTTGGTGCTGCTGATGATCCCCCTCCTCCTCTCCCCCCTCCTTCTCCTCCTCTTCCCCCTCCTCCTTCTCCTCCTCTTCCCCCCTCCTCCTCCTCCTCTTCCCCCCTCCTCCTCCTCCTCTTCCCCCCTCCTCCTCCTCCTCTTCCCCCTCCTCCTCCTCTTCCCCCTCCTCCTCCTCCTCCCCCTCCTCCTCCTCCCCCTCCTCCTCCTCCCCCTCCTCCTCCTCTTCCCGTGGTGCTCCAAGGCCTGGTGGCATTGGCTGGGTCCTGAGGATTGCCAGGTTATGCAGCATGCAGCACACAACTATGAAGAGGGAGACTCGCTCAGGCAAATACTGCAGGGCTCCTCCTGAGTGGTCCAGACAGCGGAACCATTGCTTGAGCACGCCGATCGTCTGCTCAAAGATGTTCCTGGTGGTGAGATGGCTCTCGTTGTACCGCAGCTCAGCAGAGGTGTTAGGGTTACGGAGCTGTGTCATCAGCCAGGTGCACAGTGGATATCCCTTGTCCCCGAGGAGCCAACCACTTGGCTGATGCGGTGCCTGGAAAAGTTCTGGCACAGCAGTCTGGCGCAGATTGAATGAATTGTGGCTGCTGCCAGGATAGCGGGCATTGACAGCGAGTATCAGCTGTCTGTGGTCAAAGGCCAACTGGACGTTTAAGGAGTGGAACCCCTTGCGGTTGCGGAAATCCTCTGCATTCTCATGCGGTGCCCACAATGTCACATGTGTGCAGTCAATGGCGCCCTGCACCATGGGGAAACCCACTATCCTCGCAAAGCCCAATGTGCGTTCATGCTGTTTGGCCCGGGTCATCAGGAACGAGATGTACTGGCGTCTCCTTTTATAGAGGGCATTTGTGACCTGTCGGATGCGGCAATGGACTGCGAACTGGGAGATATTGGAAATGTCCCCAGTAGCTGCTTGAAAGGAGCTGGTGGCATAAAAGTTCAGAGCCACTGTGACCTTCACTGCCACCGACAGACATCCTGGTCCTCAGTAGAGGCTGCAGATCTTGCTGCAGCCGGTGGCAGAGCTCAGTGACCACCTCCTTGCTGAAGTGCAGCCTGCGCAAACACTGCTCCTCAGACAAATTAATGTAGGAGAATTGTTGGCGAAATACCCTGGGAGGGTAAGGTCTCCTGTACAGAGGTCTGTTGGCCCTCCTCCGTCTGGCCATGATTGCCACTCTCTCTCTGCATCTCTGTTGCCTCCGAATCTGCAGGTGCAGGATGACCACCAGAATCAGTGCAGCCCCCATAATCTCTTGGCAATCAAAGTAATGAAGGTCAGAAACAAAAGTACCTGCAAAGTGATGCTCAGTAGCTAAAGCTACTTCACACAGCGTTGACTCTATGCAGAAGTCTCTCCTTCTCTCTCTATCAGAATGAGTGGTGCAAAACTGTCTACCGCAGAAAAAGCCAGGACGAGGCTGCCTTTAAATAGCGCCCCCCCCCAGCCCCACACCAACTGGGAAATGTTCCAGTCTACCTGTCGTTGCTTGCGCCAGTCGGAAAGGAGGGGGGCACTACTCAATATCCGGTCTGTTGCGCCACAAGGGTGTTGCACGCTCGAATGACGTCAAGATCTGCGGGCGCAGGAGATCGGGGCGGTAGTGTTTAGCGCCGCCGCAAAATGTCTGGTCAATTTCACGAGCGGCGCAGACATCGCCGCGCCTGGGTGCTAGTTGCTTTGCGCCCCATTAGCGCCCTCTTAAGGTGCTAACGGGAGGCGCAAACCAACCGAATTTTTCCCCCATAGGTTCTTGGGCTTTGTAAACACCCAAAACTCTATCATGATGGCAATGGTATAAGTCTTCCTAAATTGGTAGAAGATTAACTTCTTCACCTACCTGACATATGACGAGAAGAAAAAATGCATTTATTTGATTCCAAATAAAGGGGACACATTGATTTTCTTCAGCCCTGAATTAATCAACTTGCAAACACCATGGGATATCTGATGCAAACTCCAGCAGTAATTAATTTATAGAATGACCCTACCTCCCCTTCCTAATTCGACCTTAGGAAAACTGCATTACATTGCAAGGAATGGAGACACTTGGAATGCTTCCCCCTCTATCTACCTATCTCCAGACCTTTAGCTATTGTTTCTCATGTATGTATTTATTTCTGATTTTTCTCATGCTTCCTCTTGTCTTCTGCCTTTTAACTATCTCCTGTTCTCTATTTAAACACGTTACATGTCATTCAATTTATTTTCCTGTGTGTGGTTGTTTTCTTTTTCCTTTTGCTCATTCCTGTTCTATGCCTTTTTAAAATGTTCATCTGTAATATTCTCCAGTTCTGAGGAAGGGTCCATACCCAAGATGTCTTGAATGTTCTCCCCACAGATGCTGCCTGATCTGGGTGTTTTGAGCATTTTCTGTTTCTGTTTCAGATTTCCAACATCTGCAGTATTTTGCTTTTTGTCCACATTTGTTATATGGCAAATGGACTCTGGACACTTCTGTTTCTAAATGTTCCACCAGGACCAACATTTTTAGAGGAACTTCAGATGCTGGTCATGAGAAGTTCTTGAACATTGGACTGTTCTAGTATTGTGACTTAATGTATAGTAGTTATAAAATAAAATGTTGAATGCAACATTTCATTTGTCATTGTTAGAAACAATGGATGCTTATGTATAGGACATATTACAATCCCATAACTAACTTGAATCCTACTTTATAAATTTCTTTTGTAGCCAATTATGGCCTGATACTTAACTCAAGACTGGCCTATGCTCTTAATTCTGGTACAGCACCTATAGTTATCATAGGAGCAGCCATTTCTTTTAATGAAAGAGGGTAAATGGTATTAGATGAAGCAATAATAAGGGAAATTAGTTTTCTGTGAAATAAACCAAATTTTTATTTTCAATTTTATAAAATGGAACTGTTGAGTTTGTAGACTGAACCTCTATCTGACACTCCCAAGTTTGTGCAATTATGAACAGTATAAGTTAACAATGTAGAAATGTTGTGAATGTTGCTAACTCTTTAATGTTGTGTATCAGACAATATCCTTACCTTTTTGAAAGGATATATGCATACCGGCCATTAGTATTTGATTGGGAGGGTGGGGAAATGGCAATAGTCTTGGAGAACTACCACTTTGGAGCTGCCTCTTCAGAGGCTGGTCAATTCTGTTTGAGCTACGTATATCCTTGGTGTTCCACTTGTGGTTTCTGCCTGTGATGAGGGGGTTTCTGGTCAGCTCAAACTTGCCGACATCAGTGGTTATTAGTGATTCTTTGACTTATGGCATGCATTTCGGATGCTTTGGAGGCTGTCATTAACTAGAAAGGCACAACTGGCTTTTGATCTCCTGATTAACATGTAGGGCACATCGTTGCTTTGAGATCATAATCATAAGGCTCAAGAAATCCACTGGCATTGTTTCTGTGGATTTTCAGAAGTCTTTCCTGCTGAATGTGTAACATTCAAAGTGGGAATACATGGTGAAATCTTGGATTTTTACATAGAATATACAGCACAGGATTTTAGCTAGGATGTGTGCTTTAGCTCCAAGAATTGTGTAATAGACCTACTGAATCCATCAAGAGGAATGAAACCAGACTGCCAGTTATCAACCAACCTATTCAAAGCTGTGTTGGATAGCATTGTAAAGTATCTGTCTTGGTTATTTCTGAAAGAATCACAGCACTTTTTTCAGAGGATATTGTGGTGGTGTGGACTTACCTGGGCATCTACTCAATTTTTAACTTCAAAGGCTGAATGCTTTCAGTACTTATATCTTCCCCTTCAGAAACTTCTAAAGCAGTAGAAAAAGCAATCTAGCGTGCTTCAAAGAAATGGCCGGATAATCAAGGCAAAGCCATTAGATTTTGGTTTTCACAGGAAAAACAAATTAGTTTTTTTTTAATCCTGAAGTCCCATGTAATAAAAAGGCATTTAATTTGTGCAGCTACCTTAAAGCAATGACCTTTATCATAAGTCTATATGTGCAACTGTCTTTGGAGGTGCAGGTTGTTTTTTCAATGTCAGCTTTTTATGAAGCTGGGTTAGTCAGCTCCTGAGTTTTCTAGGTTGGCGTATATACACTTGCCTGAAGCCAGGCTGGGTCAACAGTTAGATAATGCAGGTTAGGGGAGAACTGCCTATATATCATTGCCTTTTTTGAAAATAAAACCTATTCCTGCATCTAATTGGATCACTTCAGTTATAACAGTACTTGCTGCTGGCTATGGGACACGTGAAACGGCATTTGAAGGATATGGTACTTTCTTTTTATTTATTCATTCACAGGATCTGGGCGTCGCTGGCAAGACCAGCATTTATTGCCCATCCCTAATTGTCCTCAAGAAGGTGGTGGTGAGCCACCTCCTTGAGCCACTGCAGTCCGTGTGATGAAGGTACTCCCACAGTGCTGTTAGGGAGGGAGTTCCAGGATTTTGATCCAGTGATGAAGGAACGGTGATGTATTTCCAAGTCAGGATGGTGTGTGACTTGGAGGCGGTGGTGTTCCCATGCGCCTGCTGCCCTTGTTCTTTTTAGGTGGTAGAGTCACGGGTTTGGGAGGTGCTGCCAAAGAAGCCTTGGCGAGTTGCTGCAATGCATTTTTTGGCAGTATCTCTGGCAGATAATGTTTTCAATTTGCATCATACTTTTGGCAATGTCCCTGAGCAAATGTGGTTTGCAGCTTGGCATTCTTAATAAATAGCATCAGTTTTGTGCAGTGCAATTGCATATCTGTGCATGGGTGGTACCTGCTCACAGGTACGGGCATTTTCTATGGCCTGTCGTGGCAAAATAGTCACTTACAGCAGAGTCAAAGGAAAGGGCAACATTGGACTTTTGCAGAATTTTGGTACACGCTGCCTGGAAGTCCCTTTAAAGTATCCAGTCATCAGCAAAGCACCCCTGAATTCTTCAGGTAGCATATTTTTGAATGATTAGTTTAATTTCTGACAAGGCTCAGGTGGATTTACCCAATGAGTACTTGAGCTATACCAATCGGCAAGGTGCCATCCCTACTCTGTCCCGAGTTAGGTGAACTTCACACATTTTAACTGGGGCAGCAACAGGATGTTATTTTTGACCTAAGCACACTTCGATTAGAGAATGGAAAATCAGTTATGGTTTCTGTTCCTGATTTATACCCGTGGCTCCTGGTTAGATGTGTGCAGAACCAAAGCCTTGGAAGGGGTTAACATTTCTGAGGGTGATGGAGAGTAGGGAGGGGAGGGGGTTGGAATAGAATGATTTTCTTAAAAATTAGTATATCTTAACTTGCCAGTTGGAAGTTTAATCATCAAAGTGTTTTTTGAAGAACAAAGTGCAATCACTTCTCTTTAGTGACCCCAGCAACACAATCAATCTGCGGAAGCAGAGGTGGCAGTCCATGGTGAGATTAGCTTGCTGTAAAACATGAATTTATAGCTTTCTTGATTTGTTTTTTCAAGTTTCCAATTAGTAATGTTCTTAGAAATATACATATAGCAAACAATTGAACTTTCTCCAATTTAACCCAAGGACAGTCATGGTTTCCAATAAGTCTGTTTAGTCTAGTGTTTTGTATTGCTAAGATATGCCATGACACCAATGTAGCAGCGGTACAGCTTTAAATCAAATCATAAGCTTCCTTCTAATAGGAAAAATTATAATTAAACTTAATATAATTACATTTAACCCTAATTCTAGTTCCACTGCAATGTTTGCTTTTACTGGCTGTTCCTTCCCAATTTACATTTCTGGTATGCCCTCCCATTTTTAATTTAAAATTAATTTTGGCCTGATTTAAGTTCTATTGAGAGTTAATTTAAAGATCATATCCATTATCCATAGCCAAATGGGACACCACATCAAACACCAATAAATTATGCAAATGAAATTTTTCACATTAAAGGAAATTATGCGAATGAAATTTTTCCTATTGTAGTTACGTGCTAGAACAAACTGATGCAGCATTCGTACTTTGTGATGGAGTCAGCAAAAATATCTTCAACAACTAATTGAGCACAATGACAAAGCTGTTTTGTAGACTGGGAGACTATTAAGATTTTGAAAATTGAATCTTCTCACATGATGCCTTTTTGGCCCTGCCCACTTCAGAAGGAGGAAAATATTCTTGGCAGAAACTGAACAGGAGATCCAGGCTGACAATTGCACTATTGTTCCTATTTACACAAACCGTGGACTGAGCAAGGAGTGCCATTTTTATTGGTTGAATGGAGTTGTTACCTAGCTAATTGGAATGAAGATATGTAGCTGTGTACATTGTGATGAAATATTCCATTCATCACTGCCTGTGACTGTGGTCGGTTTCAGTGTCACTTCCCTTCCCCCAGTCCTCATTGTATTGTTTATTGGAATGTGCTGGAATGTGCTGTGTGTGTAGGGCTCCGCCCATACCTGGCCCCTTTTGTAAGCTAGCTCAGTCTGGCCTCAGTCTCCAGAAGGAAGATACCTCTCTCTCTTACGTGTTACTTTCTAAGTTAATAAAAGCCTTGTTTTGTTTCGCTAACATCGAGTCTCGGAATTATTGAGGCACATCATACATGATGGAACAGATTACATCCTTGAGCTCTACAACTCCCCCTCCCCCTGCAGAACTCCCTGTTCCTCTGAATCTAGCCTCATTCTCCCCTTGCTGCACTCTAGCATTGGAAGCCGTGCCATCAGTCATCCAGGCTCCCCACTCTGGAATTAATTCCCTTAAATTCCTCGGTCTCTCCACCCTGCTCTCCTCCTTTAAGATCCGCCTTAAAACGCATCTCTTCGGCCAATCTTTTGGTTACCTCATCTAATATCTTCTTCTCTAGCTCAGCATCTATTTTTGTCTGATTACGCCTCTGTGAAGCACGTGGGATGTTTTTCTACATTAAAGGAACTATATAAAGGCAGAGTTAATGTATTCACCAAATTAACCTCCATTGCAGTAATCTGAATATTTATCTTTATTTTAAAAAAAAGGTGATGGGAAGAAAGGTTTACCAGGTAGGCTGTTTGTTCCTATCTATGCAAGGGGAAAGGGGAATCTCGTGACAGACTAAGTGCAGCATTAAAAGTTTATATTTAACTGCTGTCAATTTGGAATCTAAGACAGACCGCAGGGGCACGGAGCAGGCGTTCAGTGGTGAGCATAATCTTTCTGGCCCATTACAAGGCAACCTAGATAGGTATTAGGGGTGGGAATTAATGGGGAATTTTGTTAAATTGTAATTTTAGTCAATTTTCCCTTGATGTGTCCGTTTCTCCTACCCGTTAAGTAAAGGTGTGCTGTATTAAGTAAAGGTGTGCTGTATTAAGCAAAGGTGTGCTGTATTAAGCAAAGGTGTGCTGTATTAAGTAAAAGTGTGCTGTATTAAGTGAAAGTGTGCTGTATTAAGTAAAAGTGTGCTGTATTCATTATTTTCAATTTTTTTATTTATTTCAATAAATACTGGTCTTCTTTGCACCCAACCATGAGTCTCATTTTGTCTACATCGCTACTGAAATAAGTCCGGCGGTCAGAACCAGAAAGGGGAGCGATTCGAAACCGCACGGGGCCTGGAGCAGCTCAGATACTTCTGACTGGCCAGAGGCAAACCCCAGGGGCAACCAAAATCACACCCCACCTTCTCCTTTTCTACAACACCAAACAACAAATATAAATGGTAAGCTGGCCAACTAAGACAGTGCATTAGTAGCTTGGACCTGGACCCAGATTCTAATTCTACTGGGATCCCTTTTAACCTGGAGCTATGACTTTACCATTTCTACACGAGGAATTTAAACTTTGAACATAAATATTTAGCCAATTTGGTTTTGTTTTACCTATAGGGACATACATGGCTTCCTTTTGTACAAGGATGCTTTGAAGGCATTTCATTTTTCATGTCACTATTATCCTTGTCTAGTTGAATCATTCTTGTTCATGTCATCTGCCATCTTAGCAAACAGGCTGAAACATCCAGTTCGCATATATATTTTCAACCAAGATTTAGATGACAAAAATATCACTGATCATATTTCTGCCAGTAAAAACACTAACATCCAATCACAAATCAACTGCAATAATTGGATTCAACAGGAAGTTAAAGCATTTGACCTAAACAAATGAGTTCCATTTGGCTACCCTTCATTCTGCCCAAGTAATTCTTTTACTCTTTGGCCAGTGTGAGTCCCACAAAGTTTTATTTTTCATATTTTTTGGTTATTTGCTGTAGAAAGTTCTCCCCAGAGTCATTTGTGGTTCTACTAACTTTAGATGCTTCAACTTTTTTTGCAGTTGTCGATAGTTAGGTTTTGTGCCCAGAAATAAATCTTTGTACTTAATAAACTGTTTCATGAATATTTTAAATGAACTTTGCAACCCTTTGGTTTCCACTGTATGTCTACACTAGTTGCTATTTTGGTTTGTCATCTGTGTCAAGTGAAGAAAACTCAACTTTATTAATTTCTTCCCTTTTACAAGATCCAAATCAGATTGTGCATAATAAGTATTAGCTGCCTGCTTATCCGTGTAATCTAACTACCCTTAGGTAGCAATCACTTCTATTTTTAATCTTGAAAAGGAAGACAAAAAAGCTGCAGCAATTAAATAGCAATGAATGGTCAGGAGATGAACTATTGGCTTTGTAGCTTTTGGACTGTGCAAATTTACACATGCAAATATTATTTTAGATTCAGTGCCACATTGAATTGGATAATTTTTTCACTTAGGTTTTTCTCCCCTCCTCTTCCAACATTGCTGGTGTATAATTGCCTGTGTGTAAACCAGCTTTCACCTTAACCACCCTACCCAGTAACCATTGCGTCAGCTTAGACATGTATGTTAGCTTGATCAACCCTAAGCCAATTGATCCTGTTCTCATTTGAGACACATAAACATGAACTTTCCACTAGAGGTCACTAGATAGATCAGGAGCCAGACCCTGCTTGTTGCTTGCTTTCTTCCCACCCTTATAGTTCCCCTACTATCACCACAGCTGAAATTGCCACGAACCAGGGGTCAAACTCTGAATGTTAGCAACTGAATTATCAAGGAAGAGCTTTAGCTGGAGAATTCACTCGTCATCCTATTGTCCGAAGTGCTTCTTTAAATAGCTAAAATTCCATTCAGATTGCAGACTGAGTTTTCGTTGGGGTTGAAAGAAATATAGAAATTTCACATTGAGTGGTGGTTTCATGTGTTGAAGTTACACCTTCGCAGAAGTTGCAAATGATTTCTGACATTATGCCTGAATTTGTTGAAAAATTGTGCCATAGTAATGGTGTATAACAACAACAACTTGTATTTATATAGCACCTTTAATGTAGTTAAACATCCCAAGGTGCTTCACCGTAGCATTATCAAACAAAATTTGACACCGAGCCACATAATTAGATAATAGAACAGGTGAACAAAATCTTGATCAAAGAGGTAGGTTTTAAGGAGCAACTTAAAGGGGGAGAGAGAGGTAGAGAGGTGGAGAAGCTTAGGGAGGGAATTCCAGAGCTTAGGGCCTAGGCACTGCCTCCAATGATGGAGCGATTAAAATCAGGTATGCACACGAGGCCTGAATTGGAGGAGCACCGAGATCTTGGGAGGGTTGTAGGGCTGGAGGAAGTTACAGAGATATGGAGGGATTTGAAAATTAAGATGAGAATTTTAAAATTGATGCATTTTTGGACCAGGAGCCAATGTAGGTCAACAAGCATAGGGGTGATGGGTGAATGGGGTTTGGTGCGAGTTAGGATACGGGCAGCAGAGTTTTGGATAAGCTCATGTTTATGGAGGGTATACGGTGGGGAGGCAGACCAGGAGAGTATTGGAATGGGCGAGTCTAGAGGTGACAAAGGCATAGATGAGGGTTTCACAGAGGTCGAAGCGGTCTGTGCGGGGTTGGGGGACTATGAGGTTGGCGGCCATGGAGGGAAGATCTCCAGAGGAGATGAGGTCAGTGACAGTCTTGGAAACAATGGCTTGATGTTTGCTAGTGGGGTCATGGTCCAGGCGGAGGTAGGAGGAGGTGTTGGAGAGCTGGCGTTCAGCTTCTGCACGGTAGAGGTCGGTTCGCCAAACAACAACCGCACCACCCTTATCAGCAGGTTTAATGATGATGTTGGAGTTGGACCGGAGAGAATGGAGTGCTGCAAGTTCAGAGTGAGGTAGAGGCCCAACCAGTCCCCATCCACCACCACCCTCCTCCGCCTGGCTGAACTTGTTCTCACATTGAACAACTTCTCCTTTGACTCCACTCACTTCCTCCAAATTAAAGGTGTTGCTATGGGAACCCGCATGGGCCCTAGCTATGCCTGCCTATTTATGGGATATGTGGAACATTCTTTGTTCCAGTCCTACTCAGGTCCCCTCCCTCACCTCTTTTTCCGGTACATCGATGATTCTATCGGTGCCGTTTCCTGCTCTCGCCCTGAACTAGATAAGTTCATTCACTTTACTTCCAATTTCCACCCTTCCCTCACCTTCACATGGCCCATCTCCGACTCTTCCCTTCCCTTCCTTGACTTCTCCGTCTCCATCTCTGGGGATAGGTTATTGACCAACATTCACTACAAGCCCACTGACTCCCACAGCTACCTGGACTACACTTCCTCCCACCCCGCTTCCTGTAAGGACTCTACTCCATTCTCCCAGTTTCTCTGTCTCCGCCGCGTCTGTTCTGATGATGCCACCTTCCATACCAGTGCTTCCGACATGTCTTCCTTTTTCCTCAACCAAGGATTCCCCTCTATTGTGGTTGACATGGCCCTTGACCCAACCTCTCCCGAGGGGATTGCTCACTGGCGTGAAACCCAGAGGTCAGCGGGTTGGAGCTGGCTTCCCAACGGGCTGTCAATTTTATCGGCTTTAACCCCCACACCCGCTCCCAAACCCATGCGTTCCTCCATGTTAAAATTCTCCCCAATGTCACCAAAGAAAACTCTAACTTGGCTGGAGGACAATATTGTGTAGATCTTCACAGTTCTGAAGGGCGAAACATGTACGTGAGCACCCCAGATGTCTGGTAATTTAATTACACTCACATTCCATGTAATTTCCTTATACAATAAGTAGTTTTAAAAATCAGTGTATTAAATTATACCTTAATTGGCATACCATAAATGTCTTCAAAGCATCTAATTTACGATTAGAAATCCTTTATATAATTGCATTGCACTTATGCATGTTCTTTCTTTCAAAATGTCCAACTGTCCATCCCCAGGTCTAGTGTACTTGTGCTCATAAGTAAAAGTTTAAACATAGATTTTGTCTTCGCAGATAAATGATCTCCACACAACCTATTGCAGAAGCCAAAATCGTTTCTGGAGGGCACGACAAGGCCCAGATGGGAGAACCCCACTGGTCAGGAGGCATCCTCTTTTGCAACTACTGGGGACGGTAGCATAGTGGTTATGTTACTGGACTAGTAATCTGTGAGTTCAAATCCACAGCATGTGGAATTTAAATTCAGTGAATTAAATACATCTGGAATAAAAAGCTGGTGACAATGAAACTACCAGATTGTCATCAAAACTGGATTGGTTCACTAATGTCCTTTAGAGAAGGAAATCTACCTTACCTGGTCTGGCCTATATGTGACTCCAGACCCACAGCAATGTGGTTGACTTTTAAAAGCCACGCAGTTGTAACAAACCGCTATGATAAACAATAAGAATAATAAAACCGGACGGACTACCCAGCATCGACTTCGGACACGACAATGGCACACCCAGCCCAGTCAACCCTGCAAGGTTCTTGTTAAGTCTGTGTGTTCCAGTTGTATTAAGATTAATTACTGACACAGACTACAAGAATAAAGTTCAACAGGTCTTTACTAGTTGGAGGTCCTCTTTTTATTTGAACCAAAATTTAAAATTTAAACCAAATCAACTGTAAATAAACAAAAGTTCAACTAAACCTTAATAAATCAAATTAAAATTTGGTGTTCCAAATTGACGATGCACTCCAGCCCCCGCGGCGCCCAACGGTCGCGGAAATACTCAAGCGTACCAGCGGACACCGCGTGCTCCATCTCCAGGGCCACCCGGGCGCGAACATGGCCGCGGAAGAGAGGCAGGCAATCCGGCTGGACGACCCCCTCGATCGCCCGCTGCCTGGACCAATTGATTGCTCTTTTAGCCAGGTCCAGGAGCAGGCCCACAAGGAGGTCCTCCAGCCTATCCGCTCCCCTCCGCACCGGGTGACCGTAGATCAAGAGCGTGGGACTGAAGTGCAACCAAAAATCAAGGAGCAGCCCCTTCAAGTAGTGAAAGAGGGGCTGCAACCTCTCACACTCCATATAAACGTGGAAAACGGACTCCTCCAGGCCGCAAAAAACACAGGCGGCCTGGGAGTCCGTGAACCTACTTAAAACCTTATTGCACGGGACCGCTCCGTGCAACACCCTCCAGGCCAAGTCCCCGATGGAACAAGGGAGGACTCCTGTGTAGAGAGCCCTCCATTGGGGACCTCCGCCACCGCCAGTCGGCAAGACGCCACGCCAAGGCGTGTCTGGACGGCAGACGAAGATGGCAAAGTGGAGAGTGTGCAGGAGCAGCCCGTACAGGAAACCCCTCCACGTGGAATGAAAAGGCACGGAGGGTATTTCCTCGAGACGGCTCAAGTTGTGAGGCGCCGGCTCCCGAGGGGAGTTTCGGGGCCGGGCGCCAATAAGGAATTCCGTCCGGACGGGGGTAAGCTCGGACGGGATCGCCCCACGTGCTTGAGCCGCCTCGATACACCTAGTAGAATCGGGGCCCAGTGCCACTTTCACCGACTCGATGGCTTCGGCCGCGAGCCGGACGTTGGCCCAGGACAGGCGCCACGCCAGCTCCTCCGGCGCCATCCAGCCCGCTCCTCCGACATCGAGCAGGTCCCCGACTCTGGTCACACCGCCAGCCACAGCCCCACCCTCCGCCAGCCGCCCGAACCCACATTCACGGAGGTGCGGATTCCTGAGCAGCGGCTCCCGAAGGAGAGCCGCCGCTCCTGACGGGGGAGAGCTCCGCCTGGAAGCGACATAGTTCCAAACCCATAGTAGTTCCTGGTAGAAGACAGGCAGCTCCTGCAGGCCGGCACGCCTGCAGCCCACTTTCACAAACAGGAGCTGCGTGTCGTAATTGAGGCCGTGCAGCTGACGGAAGAAAAACGTCGCCAGCGCACACCATCTCGGAGGATTCTCTACGTACAGGTATCTCTGCAGCGTCTGAAGACGGAAAGTCGCCGCCTGGGTGCGAAGGCACACCAGCGCCTGACCGCCCTCCCTAAGCGGGAGACACAGAACCGCAGCAGAGACCCAGTGCTTCCTTTTGTCCCAGAAGAAGTCGATGAGCTTCTTCTGTATCTTGGCGACAAACGCAGGGGGAGGGATCAAAGTGACCAACCGGTACCACAACATGGCAGCCACCAGCTGGTTTATGACCAGCGCTCGACCCCTGTAGGACAACACTCGGAGCAGTCCTGTCCAGCGTCCTAGGCGAGCGGTGACTTTGGCCTCCAGCTCTTGCCAGTTCGCCGGCCAGGCATCCTCGGCAGGGCTAAGGTAGACTCCCAAATAGAGGAGGTGCGTGGTGTTCCAGGCGAAAGGCCTGAACTCCTCCGGCAGGGAGTCCACCCGCCACTGACCCACCAGGAGTCCGGAACATTTCTCCCAGTTGATCTTGGCGGAGGATGCGTCCGAGTAAATCTGCTGGCATTCCCGCATCCTCCGCAAGTCAGCGGGATCCGTGACCGTGAGGAGCACGTCATCGGCGTAAGCCGAGAGGACCACCTCCACGCCCGGCCCTTGCAGAGCCAGTCCCATCAACCTCTTCCGCAAGAGGCGCAGGAATGGCTCCACGCAAATGGCGTATAACTGACCGGACATGGGGCATCCCTGACGCACCCCCCTCCTGAAGCGAAGGGGTGCCGTCAAGGACCCGTTAACTTTAATCAGACACTCTGCGGCGGCGTACAGAAGTCGGATCCGGGCGACGAAATGCGTCCCGAACCCGAATGCGCGCAGAGTCCCGAAAAGATAATCGTGATCCACCCTGTCGAACGCCTTCTCCTGATCCAGGGAGAGGAAGGCGACCGACAGACCAGCCCTCTGGGAGTGGTGGACCAGGTCCCGGACCAGATGGATGTTGTCGTGGATGGTCCGGCCCGGGACCGTGTAGGACTGGTCGGGGTGGATCATGTGGGCCAGCACGGTGCCAAGGCGAGCAGACATAGCCCTGGCAAAGATTTTATAGTCTGTGCTAAGGAGGGAGACCGGGCGCCAGTTCTTGAGGAGGCGGAGATCGCCCCTCTTAGGCAGCAGGACAATGGCCGCCCTGCGCCAAGAGAGGGGCATCTCCCCGGTCGCCAAACTTTCCCCCAGGACCCGCGCGTAGTCGCCCCCCAAGACATCCCAGAACGCCCTGTGGAACTCCACGGTCAGCCCGTCCAGCCCCGGGGACTTTCCCCTAGAGAGCTGGTGGAGGGCGCCGGTCAGCTCCGCCAGGCTTAGCGGAGCGTCCAATTTTTCGGCGCCCTCCGGACTGACCTTCAGCAGGTCCTCCCACAAAACTCTGCGCGCATCCTCGCTGGACGGATCCGGAGAGAACAGAGCCCTGTAGTAGGCACGGGTCTCCGCGCTGATTCCCTCCGGATCCGAGACCAGAGATCCGTCGTCGGCCAGCAGCCCCAAGAGCTGCTTACGGACCCCTCGTCTTTTTTCCAGCGAGTAGAAGAAGGGGGAGCCGCGGTCCAGGTCCCGCAGGAGCTGGATCCGTGACCTCACGTACGCGCCTCGGGACCCGACGAGCTGCAGGTCCTTCAGCGCACCCTTCTTCTCTTCGTACACCTTCCGCAGGGCCGAGTCCCCGACGACTTGACCGAGACGGGACTCCAGGTCGAGCACCTCCTTCTCCAACCGCCCGACCCGGGCCTCCCGCCTCTTGGTCGACCCCTTCGCATACTCCTGACAGAAGAGATGCACGTGAGCCTTGCCCACGTCCCACCACAGCCTCAAGGAGGGAAAGCCCCCCTGCTTCCTTCTCCAGTCGGCCCAGAACCGACGAAACGAATCCCGGAACCGCGCGTCCTCCAGCAGCAGGTTGTTAAAGTGCCAGTACGCGGACCCTCCCCGAGCGCGCAGCGGGACGAGCTCCGCCCACACCAGGTGGTGGTCCGTGCACGGCACCGGCCGCATGGAAGCCGCCGGAACGCAGGATACGTACGCCCGGGAAATGTAGAGGCGGTCGATTCTGGACCCTCCTCCTCCAGACCTCACGTAAGTGAAGGCGCTGGAGTCGGGATGAAGATTTCGCCAGACGTCCACCAAGTCGAAGGACCCGACCAGGTCCCTCAACTTCTCCATCGCCGGCGGGCATCGCGGGGGACCCATACGGTCCCTCGCCTCGAGGGTACAGTTAAAATCCCCCCCGAGGATGACGCACTCGCCCACGTCGATGGAGCCCAGAAGAGCGGACACTTCTTCAAAGAAGCGCACTTGCTGCGCACCGGCCTGAGGGGCATACACGTTCACTAGATGGAGCAGCACGCCCCCCAGGCGAACAGTGACCTGGAGCAAGCGGCCCGGCACGTGCTCCTTGGCCCCCAAGATCTCCGGCTGAAAATGCGGGGCCAGCAAGATAGCCACCCCGCTGGAATTATTGGAGAGGTGACTCATGCTGACCCCTCCTTGCCACTCCAGGAGCCACGTGGCTTCGTCTCCCAGAGCGGTGTGGGTTTCTTGCAGGAAGCACACCGCATACTTCCCGTCCCGAAGGACCGAGAAGTTATTGAATCTGCGGCGCGCCTCCCCGCTGCCGTTGATGTTGAGGCTGGCTATGGTTATTTTCATGTCAGAAGCAGAGTGCAACCTCTACCTACAACTAACGGGGGGAGGAAGCGCGGCCACTAGTCAGCCGCCACCTCCTCAGCAGCCCAGTGAGAAATGTTCTGAGCCGACGCAGCTCAAGTGGGTTCACACCCTCGTCCGCGTCCATGGTCTTAACGGCGGCGCGGACGGAATCAATGAGCAGCGCCAGCTCCGACCACCTGTCGAGGGCCAGCCGGACCTTCCCGCGCCGACCCAGGCACGTGGCCATAAAATCCCGGAGTTCCCTTGCGGGAATGAGGGGAGACTTGGCAAGCGGCACGAGGTCGTCCACCGCCTCATCGGCGCCGGAGTCCGACTCGTCCTCCGTGCCCATCACCGAGTCCCCATCCTCCTCCAGGGGGTCGTCACCAGTGGCCGACCCGCCCACCGCGCAGTGCGCAGCGGACGGCTCGGCCGCAACAGCCGGCCCCGCCTCCACCCGGATCCCACCCCCAGGATCGATGGCGGAGGAATTCTCCCTGGGCTCCTCCGGGGGCGCCGGGCCAGAAGACGGCGGCGGTGGTTCGGAGCCCCCCTCCGCCCCAGACGCCAGATCGAACGGAGAAATCGGGGAGAACACAAATCCGAACTCCCCCAGGACGTCCGGCGCCCAAGACACAGCCAGAGGGCCTTCCTCTTCCGCGCCACCAGCCTCTGACCCGGCAGATGGGGCGTCTTTGGCTAAATCCTCGACCAGGTCGAGCAGCCCCTGGGAAATGACCGGGCCGCTTTGGGCGAGCTCACTTTCTTCGAACTCGCCCGACCCAGACCCCAGGCCGCCCGACCCGTCGAGGGGTAACGGCACCGATAAATAGTCTATTTCAGCCGCGGGTTGATCCGCGACCCCCCCCACGGGCAGGGTCTCGTCCCCATCCCCGGGAGGCACGTGCTGCACAGACACATCTGCCTCAGCCTCCCGAGGGACAGGCGACCCCTGCCGATCGCCGGTGATGGTGACAGCGGTGGGGGGGGCGCAGCACCCGCGGCGGGCGACGACTCCCCCTGTTCGGAGGGACCCTCCTCCTCCCGGTCCTCCTCCTCATCCAGGGTATCGCGCCTTCTTTTTAGCGCGGAGGGAGCGAGGGAGACCTCCATGTCTGCAAAGGCCTCCTCCTCAACTCCCTCCGGCGGAGCAGGTTTGTCGGGTTCCTCGGGCCCGAGCCCGGCCGCAGGTAATGGCAATACCGCTGCGGCGGTTGCGGCCACAGGCTCGGGCACGAGGCCCCTCCCGCTCGCATCTGCCCCGGTCAACTCCGCGAGGAGCGTGGGTGTAAGGGACTCAAGGGGCAAGGGCTCGCCATCCACGGGGGGACCCGCCCTAAGGTGTTTTTTCTTTCCCCGCGCCTTTTTTCCGACCGGACACGCTCCCTCCCCCCCGCCGGAGGCCTTGGTGGCATCGGCCCCCGACGTCAACCGTGCATCAGACGTACCTGACGCGCGGGCAGACCCGGGGGGAGGAGCAGCGGCGGCGCCCGCCTCGGCCACACGAGATGATCCGGCGGCCTTGGAGGCAGGGCAGTTCCTCCTGA
This sequence comes from Somniosus microcephalus, assembly GCF_052327205.1. Lineage (NCBI taxonomy): Eukaryota > Metazoa > Chordata > Chondrichthyes > Squaliformes > Somniosidae > Somniosus > Somniosus microcephalus. The sequence continues at coordinate 97,043,221 of NC_140987.1, read as the reverse complement.
TATGCCCCACCTCCTTGCAGGCGTGGCACCGCACACCGTCCGACGTCCAAAAGACGCGATAGGCGGTCCCCTCGTGGAGGACGACGAACGCTCCGTCAGTGTCCTCCTCCCGCGCCAGCTGGATAAACAGCTGGCGCCGGAAGGAGAAGACGTGGCGAAGGCTGGCCTCCCGGAAGCCGAGCGGGATAGGCGTGATCCCCGACCTCACCTCCCCAAGCTGACGCAAATGGGGAAGGAGGAGCTCACCGGGAACATAGGGTGGGACGTTAGAGATGACAATCCTCTGCGTGGTGGCCTCGAGAGGATCCACCGGCAGGAAGGTCCCGCCCACGGTGAGCCCCTTGGTGATGGCCAGGGACACCGCCCGCTCCGACCCCAGGAAGAACACAGCCTTCCCGTACATTTTCGAGGCCACGACGATGGCTGAGGGGCCGACAACCCCAGCCATGGCTTTGACGCAGGCCTCGATGGTCATAGTGGGGTGAGTGTAGCTCTTCACCCCAAGCTTTTTCGTTATCAGTTTAAATGGTGACGGGGCAGCAGAAGCAGCGGGAGCAGCTGTGGCTGTGGCTGCCGCTCCCGCATAAGTCTTGGCTTGCCCCGCCACCGGCGATGATGTAGTCGCCATTCTGGGGTGCTTTAAGGGCTACACTCACCCCAAGTCACAGGCCTGAAGGTGTTAATGGCCTCAGGTAATATATATATATTTTTTGTCCTCTATTGAGCAGAGGGAGCTGATTAAAATGAGGACACACCTCTCCCCTTACTGAATGAAATTGGGGGAGGGGCCCTCTCCCCTCTGCTCAATAGGCAATTAATAAAAGGTGATGGGACTGAGGTGCCTTAGAAAGACAGGCAGAGAGAGATAGAGAGAGAGAGAGAGAGAGGGGGGTAGGAAGGAGGGAGACCACAAGGGCAGTGTTGCCACTCAGGATGGTGGGTGGGTGTTGGCAGTGGGGCACTCTCTGATGTAGTTTAAAAGTCTTTGGTGATGGTCTTCTGGCAGGGGGAGAAGATGTCTTCACCTGGAAAAGCTGGAGAAGCCCAGGCTCAGTCCTGCAACAGGTCTTAATGATGTAATTAATGAAATTAGAGACTTCACCTGGTCAGCTCCAGCTCTCCCAGGGCAGGCAATAGTAGGGGTGCTAATTAGTGGTGTGTGTGGCCTAGCTTTTAACAAGAGCCACACACACACACACTACACCCCTTGATGGTCCGGCCTTGCTTCTTCTTTTCTCCCCCCACCTAAAATACAAAGTCTTGGGAGAGTGCCCCAAATAACACCCACCTGTAGATGTTTCAAACGAGATGAATCTTCCCTCCTTCCAAACAGTTGGTGATTTTTTTTCTGATGTTTCTCTCCCCTCTCTCCTGAAGTGGAGGCCAATTTGGGGAGGCAGTGATAGAAAAGGCCTCTCCCCGGTTGATGTTGATATAGGCCTCCTTTCTCCTTCTCCTCCTCTGCCCAATCTCTCCAGGCACCTCAGTTGTTTGAAGATGTTGGAGGAGGTGGAGGTGGTGATCTATCTTTCAGCTACTCCTCTTCCTGGTCAGGAGACCACCACTCTCCACTCTCTTGTTTTGGCAGCTCCTTCTTCTCTTGCTGCTTGAGACAGCCAGAAAAGCACACAGGTCTTTACTGGTTGGAGGTCAGGACTATACTAAATACAATATCACTACACAGTACTTATATACCGGTGGTCACCACCGGTATTACGTATACAGCAGCCAGAGAAAGTAGTACATCTCTTAAGGTGGAACAGGCTTAAGTTCTCTTAAGGTGGAACAGGTTACATACACCACAATCCTCCCTTTTTAGCTTAACAGTCATATCCCCATTTAACATAACATCATAACATATATACATATATAACTTCAGGTATAAACAGTTCAAAGGTTCAGTCTCTCAGGAGGCCTTCTGATTCGGTTTGGATAACGCCTTTCAGTGGTCTCTGATTCTTGTTGCTGAGGTGACTCTTCTTGTTGGTTTCCTATGTATTGGACGTCATCATCAGGTACAGTCCCTGCCGAGGTAGATGCTTCAGGTTCATTAACGTCTTCCACAGTTGTCTCTGTCGCAACCATGGGTTCGACCCTTGCTCTTGATTCTACCAGTTGATCCGCATGACGCCTTATCACATTGTTACCAATATCTACTGTGTACATCAGAGGTCCTTGTCTGGCCCGAATTGTTCCGGACTGCCATTTTTCGTTTCCATAGCCCCTTGCCAACACTGGTTGTCCTACGTCGAAACTTCGAGTGGACTTGTTATTAATATGCCGGAACTGTTTGTTTTCCACTTCCCTCCGCACATTTGGTTTTAACAAGTCCAACCTGGACCGCAACCTCCTGTTATAAAACATCATGGCAGGACTTTGGTTAGTCACTGCATGAGCGGCGTTTCGATATGCCATTAGGAAATTGTCCACCTTGTGTTGTAACGGAATCTGATCATCGTTCATGGCCTTTATTGCCTTTTTGAATGTTTGGACAAATCTCTCGGCCAACCCGTTTGTCGCTGGATGATATGGGGCAGAGGTATAATGTTTCACCCCATTCTTCTTTAAGAATTTTTGGAATTCTTCCGACACGAACTGTGGTCCGTTGTCCGAACATATCTGTTCTGGCAATCCGTTCCTTGCGAATATTGTTCTTAACACCGCAATTGTCTTTTCTGAAGTAGTGGTATTCATCTTGATCACTTCTGGCCATTTGGAATGTGCGTCCACCGCAATTAGGAACACGGAGTCCATGAATGGACCAGCAAAGTCGATATGTACGCATTGCCATGGGGCTGAAGGCCATTCCCATGGGTGTAGCGGTGCGATCGGAGGTGCATTTTGCACTTTTTGGCACCCCACGCAGCTTTTGGTCAACTCCTCTATCTGTTGGTCAATGCCCGGCCACCATACATAAGCCCTAGCAAGACTTTTCATCTTAACTCCCCCCAGATGACCTTCGTGCAGTTCCTTTAGAACTCTTTCCCGTAACTTGGGAGGAATAATCACTCTTGTCCCGTACATCAAAGTACCATGGCAGACGGACAGCTGGTCTCGCCTTGCCGAGAATGCCGGTAACAGAGGATCACCATGTGTTGGCCATCCCTTCACTGTCACCTCGTAAACTCGGGATAGTGTCGGGTCGTTCCTGGTTTCTCTTTCAATACTTGCATTGGTGACTGGTAAACACTCGATGATGGTCGAATGAAATAACTCAACAGGGTCAACTTTCGTCGTCTCTTCTGCTTCAGGTAGTGGCAGGCGCGACAGCCCATCAGCATTGCCATGCAGCTTTGTACCTTTGAATTCTATTTGATATTGATGTGCCCCTAGGAAAAGGGACCATCTCTGGAGTCGCTGTGCTGTCATCACCGAAACACCCTTCTTAGGGTTAAAAATGGATACCAACGGCTGATGGTCTGTCAGAAGTGTGAATTTTTGGCCCTGCAGGTAATGATTAAACTTCTTCACTCCCCATACAAGGCTGAGAGCCTCCCTATCGATCTGCACATAGTTGCGCTCAGCGGAGGTCAATGATCTGGATGCAAACGCGACTGGCCTTTCCGTGCCATTTGGCAACTTGTGTGAGAGTACTGCCCCAATACCATATGGAGAAGCAACACAAGCCAACCGAATAGGCAGTGTCGGGTTGAAGTGAGCCAACACTTCCTCTGAGGTGATCAATTCTTTGCTTTTGCAAAATGCCTTCTTACAGTTTTCGCTCCATTCCCATGGTACCCCCTTCTGTAAAAGAGCGTTCAGCGGGTGCAGTACCGTGGATGGATTCGGTAGAAACTTATGGTAATAGTTAATCAATCCCAGAAACGACCTCAACTGAGAGACATTATCCGGAGCGGGAGCCTTTACAACTGCCTCTATCTTGTCAGGAGACTTATGAAGCTCCTCCCGGTCAATGACATGACCACAGTACGAGATCCGCTTCTGAAAGAACTCACATTTCTGCCGATTAACTCTAAGTCCATACTCTTTCAGTCTGTTGAGCACCAGTTCCAAGTTTGCGAGGTGTTCTTCATCACCATCACCTGTAATCAGAATATCGTCCAGGTAACATTGTGTGCCTGGAATTCCCTGTAATACCTGCTCCATGGCCCTCTGCCAAATTGCCGGAGCCGATGCCACTCCAAAAACCGGCCTATTATACCGGTACAAACCTCTATGCGTGTTGATCGTGAGGTACTGGCGTGACTCTTCATCAACCTCCATCTGCAAGTACGCCTGCGCCAGGTCTATCTTGGTGAAGTGTTTCCCGCCAGACAACGAAGCAAAAATATCCTCAATCCGCGGAAGCGGATACTGCACCGTGTGAAGCACCGAATTAACGGTGATCTTGAAATCTCCACAGATGCGAACCTTCCCTGGTTCTCCTGGCTTGTTGCTCGAAGGACGTTTCATAACGGGAACAATGGGCGTAGCCCACTCACTCCAATCTACCTTAGACAGTACACCTGAACGTTCTAGTGCTTCCAGTTCCACTTCTACAGTAGGTCGTATTGCATAGGGTACCGGTCTGGCTTTGAAAAATTTTGGTTGTGCATGTTCATCAATCTTGATGTTTGCTGTAATTCCTTTCACTGTTCCCAGTCCTTGTTGGAACACCTCTTTAGCATCATCCAATATTTTGGACAATCGTTTAGGTTTGACATCTGTTTCCCCGGAATCTACCGTTAGTGCTTTTAAGGAGTGCCAGTCCATATTCATTTTCCTAATCCACTCCCGTCCCAGTAGTGGTGGACCTCCTTCAGGTAGCGCATATAAGTCCATTACTTGGCTTTCTTCGCCATTGTGGACCACTTTTACCTCTATCTTTCCGATGGGGTACACTCTTTGCCCCGTGTATGTTTTCAATATAATCTCCGTATCCCGTAGGGGAATATGTTGGAATAACCTTTTGTAATCTTTCTTATTCATGACCGTCAATGCCGATCCAGTGTCCAATTCCATCTTTACTTGGACTCCTGCTATCTGAAGAGTGACCCAAATTGTCTGGAGATCTGCATCCTTACCAACGTTGTGTACTCTTAAGCTACCCAGTTCATTACTGCTAGCGTCTGAATCTGACTTCTGTTCGTTCGAACTGGTCTTTGTCACCTTGTGCACCTTTATGTATTTTCCTTGCGGTGACTTTTTGTTGCTGGCCTTCTTTCCTGACCGGCATACTTTAGCTATGTGGCCAAGCCTGCCACACGTTCTGCATTCTTGGTTTTTAAACCAACACTGGTTCTGATCGTGTGTTGTCTTTCCACAACGATAACATTTTACAGTACTCAAACCCAATTTATTTGTACTGTGTTCCGGTGACCGTAGCTGCATTACTGCCGTGCCTCTCGCTGCGGCTTCGTGTGCTGCTGCCATAGTGACCGCTTTCTCAAATGTCAGCTCATTCTCCTCGAGCAGTCGCTTTTGTGTATCTTCTTTTAATAATCCACACACAAATCTATCTCTTAGCGCGTCTGTCAGTCCTGCTCCAAACTGACAGTACTTTGCCAGCTTACGCAATTCCATTAAATATTCAGCATTGCTTTCATCCTTCAGCTGCCTTCTGCTGTAAAATTTAAATCGTTCCGCTAGCATCAGCGGCGTGGGGTTTAGATGATTTTTCAGGACAGTAACAATCTCCTCGAACGTTCTATCCGTCGGTTCATCTGGTGATAAAAGGTGTTTCAATTGCCCGTATGTCTTCGCACCCATTAAGTTCAACAACGTTAGTGCTCTCTCTGCATCTGGGATTTTATTTGCTTTACAATAATTTTGTATGCGTTCTACATACATGGCCCAATCTTCGATGTCGCCATCAAAGGTATCAATGTTCCCATGTTTAGGCATCGTTGCAATTTATTTTATCCCAAGATGGCGGCTTCCCGCTCTTGTCTTCGTCCTCCGCCTACAACATGTCAGTTTTCCCGCGCTTGGCGGTCTTCACCCACTGGCTGCAATGGCGTTTGGCGTGCCGCTGCTGCTCCCCTTTCCCAGCAGTTAGTAACTCCCCCGACGCTGTCTCCGCTTCACCGCGGCTCCCTCGGGCATTCGCGCTTCCCCGATGTCGCGCCTCGCAGCCCTTCTTGCAGCCCGGTTATTAGCACCGGCTGCGTTCGCCTTCACCGCGGCTCTCGTGCCTTCAGTCGCCCCAGACGCTGCGCCTTTTTGGCCCGAAAGCGGCCCGGCCCTTATCTCCGGTTGCGATCGATCTCACCGCCCTTATGCCTCCGTCTTCCTCCCCCCGTCTGTACAGCCAACGCGGCCGACTTTCTGCTCGCGTCGCTGACCGGCTTACCCACCACCGAGGTAGAAAGAAGATAGCTGACTGCCGCTGATGGAGGCTTCGAGTTCAGGATGTCTTCTGCACTCCGGGTTCTCGATGCCTGCCGCGCGACGTGTCTTCCAGCAGGGTGATGAGGGTGGATGCCTCTCTTCGACGCCCGTTCTGTGGACGAAGCCGCCGTGGATATAAACTGCCGCAGGGTAAGAATCGGACTCGTCGCCACTGTTAAGTCTGTGTGTTCCAGTTGTATTAAGATTAATTACTGACACAGACTACAAGAATAAAGTTCAACAGGTCTTTACTAGTTGGAGGTCAGGACTATACTAAATACAATATCACTACACAGTACTTATATACCGGTGGTCACCACCGGTATTACGTATACAGCAGCCAGAGAAAGTAGTACATCTCTTAAGGTGGAACAGGCTTAAGTTCTCTTAAGGCGGAACAGGTTACATACACCACAGTTCTCCTCACCAACATCTGGGGACTTGTGCCAAAATTGGGAGAGCTGTCCCACAGACTAGTTAACAGCCTGACAGAATCATGCCTTTCAGCCAATGTCCCAGAATCTTCCATCACCACCCCTGGGTATGTCCTGTCCCACCGGCAGGACAGACCCACCAGAGGTGGCGGCACAGTGGTATACAGTCAGGAGGGCATGGTCCTGGTAGTCCTCAACATTGACTCCGGACCCCATGAATTCTCATGGCATCAGATCAAGCATGGGCAAGGAAACCTCCTGCTGATTACTACCTACCACCCTCCCTCAGCTGATGAATCAATACTCCTCCATGCTGAACACCACTTGGAAGAAGCACTGAGGGAAGCAAGGGCACAGAATGTACTCTAGGTGGGGGACTTCAATGTCCATCACCAAGAGTGGCAGCACTACTGACCACGCTGGCCGAGTCCTGAAGGACAAAACTGCGACAGGTGGTGAGAGAACCAACACGAGGGAAAACCTACTTGACCTTGTCCTCACCAATCTGCCTGTCGTAGATATATCTGTCCATGAGAGTATTGGTAGCAGTGACCACCGCACAGTCCTTGTGGAGACAAAGTCCCATCTTCACACTGAGGACACCCTCCATCGTGTTGTGTGGCACTACCACCCTGCTAAATGGGGTAGATTCAGAACAGATCTAGCAGCTCAAAACTGGGCGTCCACGAGGCGCTGTGGGCCATCAGCAGCAGCAGAATTGTATTCCACCACAATCTGTAACTTCATGGCCCAGCATATTCCTCACTCTACCATTACCATCAAGCCAGGCGACCAACCTTGGTTCAATGAGGATTGTCGAAGAGCATACCAGGAGTAGTACCAGGTGTACCTAAAAAGGAGGTGCCAACCTGGGGAATCTGCAACACAGGACTACATGCATGCTAATCAGTGGAAGCAGAATGCTAGAGACAGACCAGATCATTCCTACAACCAACGGATCAGATCAAAGCTCTGCGGTCCTGCCACATCCAGTTGTGAATGGTGGTGGACCATTAAACAACTAACAGGAGGAGGAGGCTCCATGAACATCCCGCTTCTCAATCATGGCAGAGTCCACAAGTGCAAAAGACAAGGCTGAAGCATTTGCAACCATCTTCAGCCAGAAGTGGCGAGTGGATGATCCATCTCGACCTCCTCCTGAGGTCCCCACCATCACAGAAGCCAATCTTAAGCCAATTTGATTCACTCCACGTGATATCAAAAAATGCCTGAGCGCACTGGATACAGCAATATCCCGGCTGTCGTGCTGAAGACTTGTGATTTGATAGAGGTGTACAAGATTATGACAGGTTTGGATAGACTAGATGGGGAAAGGCTGTTTTCGCTAATTGATGGTACAAGGACTAGGGGACACAGATTTAAGATTTTGGGAAAGACATACAGGGGGAACGTGAGGAAAAACTTTTTTACGCAGCGAGTGGTGAGGACCTGGAACTCGCTACCGACGGAAGTGGTGGAAGCGGAGACAGTCAAATGTTTTCAAGGGGAGACTGGATAGGCACTTGAGGGAAATAAACTTGCAGGGCTATGGGGATAGAGCAGGGGAATGGGACTGACTCGATTGCTCTGCAGAGAGCCGGCACGGACTCGATGGGCCAAATGGTCTCCTTCTGTGCCATTATGACTCTATGACTATGACTAGCCGCGCCTCTAGCCAAACTGTTCCAGTACAGCTACAACACTGGCATCTACCCGACAATGTAGAAAACTGCCCAGGTATGTCCTGTCCACAAAAAACAGGACAAATCCAATCCGGCCAATTACCGCCCCATCAGTCTACTCTCAATCATCAGCAAAGTGATGGAAGATGTCCTCGACAGTGCTATAAAGCAGCACTTACTCACCAATAACCTGCTCACCGATGCTCAGTTTGGGTTCCGCAAGGACCACTTGGCTCCAGACCTCATTACAGCCTTGGTCCAAACATAGGCAAGAGCTGAATTCCAGAGGTGAGGGGAGAGTGACTGCCTTTGACATCAAGGCAGTATTTGACAGAGTGTGGCATCAAGCAGCCCTAGTAAAACTGAAGTCAATGGGAATCAGGGGGAAAGCTCTCCATTGGCTGGATTCATACCTAGCACAAAGAAAGAAGGTTGTGGTTGTTGGAGGCCAATCATCACAGCCCCAGGACATTGCTGCAGGAGTTCCTCAGGGCAGTGTCCTAGGCCCAAACATTCAGCTGCTTCATCAATGACCTTCCCTCCATCATAAGGTCAGAAGTGGGGATGTTTGCTGATGATTGCACAGTGTTCAGTTCCATTCGCAACTCCTCAGATAATGAAGCAGTCTATGCTGCATGCAGCAAGACCTGGACGACATTCAGGCTTAGGCTGATAAGTGGCAGGCAACTTTCATGCCACACAAGTGCCAGGCAATGACTATATCATCTAACCACTGCTTCTTGACATTTAATGGCATTACCATCACCAAATCCCCCAACATCAACATCCTGGGGGTCATCATTGACCAGAAACATAACTGGACCAGCCACATAAATACTGTGGCTACAAGAGCAGGTCAGAGGCTGAGTACTCTGCAGCGAGTGTCTCACCTCCTGACTCCCCAAAGCCTTTCCACCATCTACAAGGCACAAGTCAGGAGTGTGATGGAATACTTTCCACTGGCCTGGATGAGTCACAGAGTCATAACGGCACAGAAGGAGGCCATTTGGCCCATCGAGTCCATGCTGGCTCTCTGTAGAGCAATCTAGACAGTCCCATTCCCCCACTCTATCCCTGTAGCCCTGCAAGTTTATTTCCCTCAAGTGCCTATCCAGTCTCCCCTTGAAAACATTGAGTGTCTCTACTTCCACCACTTCCGTCGGCAGCAAATTCCAGGTCATCAACAATCGCTGCATAAAAAAGATTTTCCTCACTTCCCCCCTGTATCTCTTGCCCAAAGCCTTAAATCTGTGCCCCCTAGTCCTTGTACTATCAATTAGTGGAAACAACCTTTCCCCGTCTAGCCTATCCAAACTCGTCATAATCTTGTACACCTCTATCAAATCACCCCTCAACCTCCTTTGCTCAAATGAAAACAAATCCAGCTTCTCCAACCTGTCCTTGTAGCTAAGATCCCCCATCCCCAGAACCATTCTTGTTGTGTATGTAATATGTGTGCTACTTTGAACCTATGGACAGGACTGCACTACTTGTAGGGCGTAGTGATACGCAGTACCACTCCTGGCCATAGGGGTATAAATAGTACTGTGGGTACTGATCTCCCCTCAGTTCCCGCCTGTGGGCATGAAGTAAAGACCTACGTATAGTCCCTACCTCCAACCAGTAAAGACCTGTTTTATTGTTACTGATTAAGTCTGAGTATTAATTACTTGAACAACTCACAGATTTAACACTGGCGACGAGTCTGATTCGGACCCTGCGGCAGTCACTCCACGGCAGCTTCGTCCACAGCCAGGACGTTGCAGAGAGGTTTCCACCCTCTCCACCCCACTGGAAGACATCCTGACCCCGGAGCCTCCATCGGCGACCGTCTGCTTCTTCTCCAGCTTGGTGGTGGGTAAGCCGTTGTCTGAGCCGGGCAGCGACGCGACAGGCAGTCGACCGCGTTGGCCGCACGAACGGGGCTGGGGGAGCTGGAGGAATAGGGCGCGAGAGCCGCTTCGAGCGGGAGGCGTTTCAACAGAGCGATCGCATCTCCTGATAAGAGCCGAGAGCCGCTTCGCGATCCAGCGATCGCATCCGCTGATAAGGGCCGCACTCGGGCGATCGCGGCGAAGATAAGGGCCGCACTCGGGGGCTGAAGGGAGACGGCGTTGGGGGACGGGTGAAGACCGCCAAGCGTGGGAAAACCGCCATTTTGTGGGCGGAGGATGACGGCAAGAGCGGGAAGCCGCCATCTTTGATAACAAGTAAAGAAAATAAAATCTGAGAAATTGCAAATCTACAATGCCTAAACACCGGAATATTAGCACCTTTGATAGTGACCTCGAAGATTGGGCCATATATGTTGAAAGAGTAAAAAATTATTGTAAGGCCAATAAAATTCGTGACCAAGATAAAGCTCTAACATTATTAAATTTAATGGGTGCGAAGACATACGGGCAATTGAAACACCTGTTATCACCAGATGAACCGGCGGATAAGACGTTCGATGAGATTGTTACTGTCCTGAAAGATCATCTAAACCCCACGCCGCTGATGCTAGCGGAACGATTTAAATTTTACGACAGAAGGCAGCTACAGCATGAAAGCAATGCTGAATATTTGCTGGAATTGCGTAAATTAGCGAAATATTGCCAGTTTGGAACGGGACTGACAGATGCACTACGAGACAAATTTGTGTGTGGTTTATTTAAACAGGATACACAAAAGCGACTGCTCGAGGAGAATGAGCTGACGCTTGAGAAGGCGGTCACTATGGCAGCAGCACACGAAGCCGCAGCGAGAGGCACGGCAGTAATGCAGCTACGGTCACCGGAGCTCAGTGCACACAAATTGGGTGTGAGTTCTGGCAAATGTTATCGTTGTGGAAAGACAACGCATGATCAGAACCAGTGTTGGTTTAAAAACCAAGAATGTAGAACTTGTGGTAGGCTTGGACATATAGCTAGAGTATGCAGGTCAGGGAAGAAGACCAGCAACAAGAAGTCACCGCAAGGAAAATACGCAAAGGTACACAAGGTGACCGAACAGGAATCCGATTCAGATGCTAGCAGTAATGAACTGGTTAGCTTAAGCTGTAATGAACTGGCTAGCTTAAGAGTACTCAATGCTGGTAAGGGTGCAGACCTCCAGACAATTTGGGTCACTCTTCAGATAGAAGGAGTCCAAGTAAAACTGGAATTGGACACTGGATCGGCATTGACGGTCATAAATAAGAAAGATTACGGAAAGTTATTCCAACATATTCCCCTACGGGATACGGGGATTATATTGAAAACATACACGGGGCAAAGAGTGTACCCCATCGGGAAAATAGAGGTTGCAGTGGTCCACAAGGGCGAAGACAGTCAAATAATGGACTTATATGTGATATCTGAAGGAGGTCCTCCACTACTAGGACGGGAGTGGATTAGGAAAATGAATATGGACTGGCATTTCCTACAAACAATAACGAGTGAGAACTCGGTGAAGATAGTCGGCCCAGACTCTGGAACGGATGATGGTAAGCCCAACTCAGGTGCAAAAGACAAAGTTTCAGCACAGAATTCCACTGAGCAACAACAACATAGTTTAACTGTGGATTCTGAGTCTGGCAAGTCTACTGATGTGCCCATTTCTGAGGGACACCGGGCTCGAACTCAACTCCATTTCAAACTACAACAGCAATTAGAACAAATGCTTCGCCGTTTTGAGCAAGAGTTGAATGCAACGAAAGAGTTCTTTGATATAGAGTTGGAGAATCTGGAAAGACAACAGAAGCAGCTGATGGAGAAAATGGAGCAGGAGCACACAAAACGTCTGATGTCAGAGGAGTTAACGGTCAGCCAACTCCTGCATATGCTGAAGGACAGGACTCTGAAATGGGAAAAACTTGAACACGAACTTCAATATTCAAACGAAAGGGGTTCGGAGCTCTCAAAGGTTATTGGAAGAGCTGAGGTGGCAACACAGACTGAGATGACTGCAACAGAGCAGCCCTTGGATGCCAAAAGTACGCTGACTCACGTCAACGTAGAACAACAGACCGCTGAAACAGCTGCTCCGGTAGAGGGATTGAATAGTCCGATCAATCAATCTCCAAAAGAAGTTGAAGTAGTAAAATCTCAAATGAGGTCATTAGTAAACGACTTGCTGAAAGCCCAGAAAAAGCTGGATGAAGAGGTACGCATGAAGAAGTCTCTTCAGGAAAGATGTCTGGACTTGGAACAAAAGCTGGCTAACGCCCAGCTGGGTATGGAGGAAATAGAAGACCCTCTCGCTGGCCTAGATCAGGACGACACCGAATATTACTATGTCCTGTCCTGCCCAACTTGTAACTTCGACTCCCACCATACAGAAATCATGGAGGAGCACCGAAAGTCTACGGAACATCGGGAGAAGGTGGCTCTACTACGGAAAAAGGAGGAAGAGAAGGAGGAACTGCGCATGCAGCTGGCAGCTGACAGTGGAGCCCAGAGAGTCTCCAAGAAGCAGAAAAGGAAAAGTCGAAACAGAAGATGACCCATCTGAACCATTATTACCTCTACCAGATCACACACGTGGTCCCTCCGAACGGAGCCAATTCAGTTCGGAAGTTCAAACTGTTAAATCCATGGAAGGACTATTGAATGAGTCACTCCAGCAACGTGAACCGACTACACCACAGAGATTGAATCTGTGAACTGTTTTCCGCAGAGACTGAATCTGTGATCTGTTTTGACATGAAGTTATCTATGTATCTATGTTATTCTGTTATGTAAACCTGAAGTTATATATGTATATATGTTATTACGTTATGTTAAATGGGGAGATGACTGTAAAGCTAGGAAGGGAGGAATGTTGTGTATGTAATATGTGTGCTACTTTGAACCTATGGACAGGACTGCACTACTTGTAGGGCATAGTGATACGCAGTACCACTCCTGGCCATAGGGGTATAAATAGTACTGTGGGTACTGATCTCCCCTCAGTTCCCGCCTGTGGGCATGAAGTAAAGACCTACGTATAGTCCCTACCTCCAACCAGTAAAGACCTGTTTTATTGTTACTGATTAAGTCTGAGTATTAATTACTTGAACAACTCACAGATTTAACAATTCTGGTAAATTTTCTCTGCACCCTCTCAAGGGCCTTCACATCCTTCCTAAAGTGTGGTGAGCAGAACTGGACGCAATACAGGAAACTTTCGATTAACCGGCCCCTAAATAACCGGAACGCTCTATCCACCGGCAAAATTCAGGAGTCGGTTCAGATAACTTTTATTACTTTTATTACTTTTTTTACTCAATTTGTTGCTGTGCAAGGGTATAGCTGAAGCTGTTGCTAAGCTACAGAGATGCTTGCAACTTGTACCGATTGTTTTGAAGCTGTTGCAGGGTTTGTTGCTTTATACGGAGCTCTGAGCTCCGTATCTTTCACTATAGCGTTCGGTTATCCGGAATTGTTGATGAACCGGCACCACGTCGGTCCCGTCCATGCCGGATACCAGAACGTTTCCTGTACTCCAGTTGTAGCCTAACCAGTGCTTTATAAAGGTTCAGCATAACTTCTCTACTTTTGTACACAATATCTCTATTTATGAAGCCCAAGATCCCATATGCTTTGTTAACCACTCTCTCAATATGTCCTGCCACCTTCTGGGACCTATGCACATTAGCTCCCTCTGTCCCTGTACATGCTTCAAATCTGTGCCATTAAGTGTATATTGCCTCTCCCTGTCCTTTCTGCCAAAATGCATCACCTCACACTTGTATTAAATTCCATCTGCCATGTGTCTGCCCATTCTGCTAGCCTTTCTATGTCCTGTTACAGTCGATTGATATCATCATCACTGTTTGCCACACCCCCAAGTTTGGTGTCATCGGCAAATGTGGAAATTCTGCTCTCTATTCCAATATCCAGGTCATTTATATATATCAAAAAAAGCAGTGACCCTTGGGGAACACCACTGTCTACCATTCTCCAGTCTGAAAAACAGCCATTTACCACAACTCGCTGCTTTCTGTCCTTAAGCCAATTCCTTATCCAAGCTGCCACTGACCCACCTAGTCCATGAGCCTCAATTTTGTTAACCAGCCTTCTATGTGGTACTTTGTCAAACGCCTTCCCAAAATCCATGTAGACAACAACCATTGCATTCCCTTCACCAATCCTCTCTGTTACTTCGTCAAAAAATTCAATTAGATTAGTCAAACACGATCTGCCTTTTACAAATCCGTGTTGGCTCTCCTTAATTAGCTTAAACCTCTCCAAATGCCCATTAATTTTTTCCTTGATTATTGTTTCTAAAACTTTACCCACCACTGATGTTCAACTGACCGGCCTGTAGTTACTAGGATTGTCCTTGCACCCTTTCTTGAACAATGGTGTCACATTGAGTGTAGCTCCAACAACACTCAAGAAGCTCAACACCATCCAGGACAAAGCAGTCCACTTGATTGGCACCCCATCCACCACCTTAAATATTCATTCCTTCCACCACTGGCACACCGTGGCTGCAGTGTGTATCATCGACAAGATGCTCTGCCACAACTCACCAGGGCTTCTTCGACAGCACCTCCCAAACCCGCGACCTCTACCACTAGAAGGGCAAAGGTAGCAGGCGCATGGGAACACAATCCTCTCCAAGTCACACACCATCCTGACTTGGAAATATGTCACCGTTCCTTCATCGTCGCTGGGTCAAAATCTTGGAACTCCAAACAGCAGTGTGGGAGTACCTTCACCACGCGGACTACAGCGGTTCAAGAAGGCAACTCACCACCACCTTCTCAAGGGCAATTAGGGATGGGCAATAAATGCTGGCCTTACCAGCAACACCCACATCCCAGGATCGAATAAAAAAAGACTTGTTATCCACAATGTGCTGGCAAGTAATGAGGAGACCGATCATGTACCATCAGATCATTCACAGGTCCTATCACAAGATACTTCAAGTGCTCAGGAGGTTGTCACTGACATACAATGGTGTACCCACCGTGCTGCTAACTTCTGCATGTCCAAGGGTAAAGTTATAAGCTATAAATATTTATAAATGCTCGTCTCATCTTGCCCTGTGATAACTGTTAACTCTTTCTCATGATTTCAGTACCAACTCGGGATAGAATTATAGAAATCATAGTAACTTTCAGCACAGAAAGAGGCCATTTGGCCTGTTGTGCCTGTGCTAGCTCTTTGAAAGAGCAGTTGTGCTTAGTCCCACACCCCCTGCTTTTTGTCCATAAACCTGTAAGTTCCTCATCCTCAAGTACCTGTCCAACTCCCTTTTAAAATTATTTATGCAATCAGCTTACACCACCTTTTCAGGTAGAGTGTTCCAGATCCTGACAACACTGACTGAAAACATTTCTCCTCATCTCCCCTCTAGATCTTTTCCCAATGATTTTTTAATCCAAGATTTCTAGTTATTGACCCACTCGCTAGAGGGAATATTTTTTCCCTCTTTATCAAGCCCTCTCATCTTGAAAACCTCTATTAGGTCACCTCTTAACCTTCTCTGTTCCAAATCATCTTTTTTTCTCATTTAATCACTCCAGCCTTCCACCCTATCAGAGACCTTCCCTTTTATTCTTTCCTTCACCCGATATCTATTCTGCTGGACGGTTTGATTTTTAAATTAAGAGCTGCTCTCTGGACTGAAGTTAGGATGTGAAAGAGAATTTCCATTTAAATATCATCGCCCAGGAGAGGGACAACAGCTGATAAGAATGTGCTACACTCCTCCAGAATGGTATTTAATAATAACTCTCCCTCTCCTACCTCCCAACTTCAGTCTTGCTCCTGATTTTAAAAGCCTTCACCCTGAGTACGTGAGAAAACAATAGTCTGCTCTAATCAGGAACAGTTGCTCTTCTGTTTTGTTATATTACTTAATTGTGATTTGTAGGTGTTTATTTTAAGATCTTCAATGTTTCTGGGTCAGCTGTTACTGATGTCTGCACACATGGGTTGATGCAAAAATGAGAACTACTAGTAAAAAGCAAAAACTGCAAGTGCTGAAAATCTGAAGCAAAAACAGAAAATTCTGGAGATATACACCAGAAAAGTCAGCATCTATGGTGAGGAAAGATTCGATTGAAGGGTTACACAGCTGAAACATCAACAACCTTTTCTCTTTACAGAAGCTGACTGATCTTTGTATTGCCAGAATTTTCTATTTTTATTTCAGTAAGTAAAGTTTGCAAGAAAAAAAACTTCACTTTCAACAGAATAAGAGGTGAACTTTTTTTTTAAACAACATAATAGGCATATGATAATAAACATTTCAGCTGTTTGTAGAATGAAGTAAAACATACAATAAGATGTACAAAAGAACAAGTAACTAATAACTAAGACAGAGAGTGGCAACACTGTGCTTGGTGTCTGGTACTGAAGAATGGGACATAATATAGCGCAGGGTCATATTGTAGCTCCTTTGTATAATACAGTAAACTATGTGTAAAATAATGAATAAGCAGGTAATGCACTACAAAAAACTGTTTGCACATGTGGCTGTTGTAGCAATAGCAGAAGAAATTGACTGTTGGCATAACAAGATTATAGATAGCATTAGATTAAAATGACAGGCTTGCTTACTGTGTTGTAAAACTGCAGCTGATATGAGAGGAGATTCTAAACCCTCAACTGATAATAACTGAGCTTCTGTTTTGCATTACAGGGTTTGCAATACTCAATCAGTTAAGATTATATAGTTATATTTTTGTGAAAAGGAATATCACTCTTTGAACAAGTCAAAATATAATCAATTTTTACTGCAATTCTTCTAGCCATAACATTAAGGATGCTTTCCAAGCGACATTGTAATTAATGAAAAAGATAGACCTGATCTTAAGGTTTTTGCCTGCTTCTGTTTATTTAGGCTGGCAGCCAATTTTAGTTCAGTCTTCTTCTTTTAAAAAAAAGAACAACACTAGGACAACAATCCTTCCTATCCAATCTGTTTCAGAGCTGAACAGTGAACATTTAGAAGGACAAAAAGGCCGCATTTCTATATAAAACTCATGTTTCTATCTTGGCAAGGCCTTCCTTTTTATATTTCTTTCACTTACTGCACTAGTTATAAATAGCCTGCTTCATTTTGCACACTCATAATGGATGGGTAAAGGTTGAGTGGTTTAGTTATCATCTGAACAACCCCCACCACCCCCCAGTCAAAATTACAGCCTTTTTACATGCACTTTACTAACCATTCTTTTTATATTACAGTTAATGGCCCTCCTGTGCTATTGCTCACAGTGAGCAGTTTAGGATTCAGCAAAGGAGGACAAAGGGATTAATTAAGAGGGGGAAAATAGAGTATGAGAGTAAGCTTGCAGGGAACATAAAAACTGACTGTAAAAGCTTCTATAGATATGTGAAGAGAAAAAGATTGGTGAAGTCAAGCGTAGGTCCCTTGCAGTCAGAATCAGGGGAATTTATAATGGGGAACAAAGAAATGGCCGACCAATTAAATACATACTTTGGTTCTGTCTTCACAAAGGAGGACACAAATAACCTCCCAGAGATGTCGGGAAACATAGGGTCTAATGAGAGGGAGGAACTGAATGAAATCAGTATTTATAGGGAAATGGTGTTAGGGAAATTGATGGGATTGAAGGCAGATAAATCCCCAGGGCCTAATAATCTACATCCTAGGGTACTTAAGGAAGTGGCCCTAGAAATAGTAGATGCATTGCTGGTCATCTTCCAAAATTCTATAGACTCTGGAACAGTTCCCATGGATTGGAGGGTAGCTAATGTTACCCCACTATTCAAAAAAGGTGGTAGAGAGAAAACAGGGAATTATAGTCCGGTAAGCCTGACATCGGTAGTGGGGAAAATGCTAGAGTCCATTATAAAAGATGTAATAGCAGAGCACTTGGAAAACAATGACAGGATCGGACAAAGTCAACATGGATTTACAAAAGGTAAATCGTACTTGACTAATCTACTGGAATTTTTTGAGGATGTAACTGGTAGAATAGATAAGGGAAAACCAGTGGATATGGTGTATTTGGACTTTCAGAAGGCTTTCGATAAGGTCCCGCATAAGAGATTAGCGTGTAAAGTTAAGGCACATGGGATTGGGGGTAAGGTACTGACTTGGGTAGAGAAGTGGTTGACAGACAGAAAGCAAAGAGTTGGAATAAATGGGTCTTTTTCCAAGTAGCAGGCAGTGCCTAGTGAGGTACCGCAGGGATCAGTCCTAGGACCCCAGCTATTCACAATATATATTAATGATCTAGACGAGGGAACTAGATGTAATATCTCCAAGTTTGCAGATGACACAAAGCTGGGTGGGCGTGTGTGCTGTGAGGATGCCGAGAAACCCCAGTGTGATTTGGACAGGTTGGGTGATTGGGCAGATGCATGGCTGATGCAGTATAATGTGGATAAATGCGAGGTTATCCACTTTGGTGGCAAAAACAGGAAGGCAGATTATTATCTGAATGGCAATAGATTGGGAGAAGGGGAAGTGCAATGAGACCTGGGTGTCCTTGTGCACCAGTCGCTGAAGGTAAGCATGCAGGTGCAGCAGGCAGTTAAGAAGGCAAATGGTATGTTGGCCTTTGTTGTGAGAGGGTTCGAGTACAGGAACAAGGATGTCTTGCTGCAGTTGTACAGGGTCTTGGTGAGCCCACACTGTTATAAATCTCATCATTATCAAGAAACTACTCGTGAAATAATGCTGGACGGCCAGCTGGTGGCGCCGTCCAAGGAGTATAAATACTCGGGAATGGGCCCAGCTTTCCAGGGACATTTTGTAAGACAAGGAACTAGTGAAGTACAACTAGACCTCTATGTTCTGAAACAAGTTGATTAAAGCCTTGCTTTATGCTCAAACCAAGTGTGTAGTGAGTTTTATTACGTCAATTTAATCAACTTGATATCAACTCCACGCTCTGAGTGATTTCGGGAACAGCCAGCTATGACTTCAATTGCAGAAGGGAACTCCAGCGTAGAAATCAATCCATCATGGACAAATTACTCAGACCCGCCTGTCTTGACCTGGACCCAAATTCACCTACAACTGCTAAGGTATGGAAACACTGGTATAATACTTTCAGCAACTTCCTCAGGGTGTGTGATGAGAATGTTCCTGATAAATTAGAGATACTTGCCAATTATGTATCTCCTCATGTGTTTGACTATATCGAAGACTGTGTAGACTATGACTCCACTATCCTAATATTACAGTGATTATATGTTAAGGCCCCAAATGAAATTTTTGCTCGGCATCTATTGGCCACAACTCGACAACAACCCGGGGAATCACTTGATGAATTCCTTCAGAAACTTCACAGGCTCTGCAAGGATTGTAACCTTAAAGCTGTCACAGCTGAGCAGTACCAGAAGGAGCTAATTCGCGATTCCTTTATTAATGGAATTACATCTCCCTTCATACACCAGCGTCTGTTGGAGAATAAAACCCTTGAGTTACAGGCTGCCTAAGACGAGGCGTGTTCCCTGGACTTAGCAAAGAGGAATGCAGATACCTATCTTTTACCTCGTGCATGGGCTGCTGCTATCACTTTTAATGACTCCTTCGATAGGTCTCGGGCGGAAGCCCTTACTGATGATGACTCTAACTTAGCAGATGACAACCCTACCCTAGAAGTCTGCACTGATGATGACCCCGCCCTAGTGGCATCTTGGCAATCTGGAAGGAAGTGCTTCTTCTGTGGCGGTGCGTTCCATTATAAGAAATGTTGTCCTACTCGTAACGCAACCTGCAATCATCGCAGCAAGAAAGGTCACTTTTCTAAGGTATGCCAGTCAAGAGCTGCTGTTAGTAAGAAAGGCC
This sequence comes from Somniosus microcephalus, assembly GCF_052327205.1. Classification (NCBI taxonomy): domain Eukaryota; kingdom Metazoa; phylum Chordata; class Chondrichthyes; order Squaliformes; family Somniosidae; genus Somniosus; species Somniosus microcephalus. The sequence continues at coordinate 97,023,051 of NC_140987.1, read as the reverse complement.
ACTTTTCTAAGCTATACCGGTCGAGAGCTCCTGTTAGTTTTGCAGCTACTATCTATAAAACTGCTCCTCCCCCAAGAGCCACTACTAAGGTTACAGCTGTCAAGGGTAAAACTGCCCCTCCTCCCATCGCAGCTGTTTTTCCCCAAAGTCTGTCTCATGCAGCCACGAAGGTTTCGGTAAATGGGCACATTTTGAGTGCACTAATTGACTCATGCAGCTCTGACAGCTTCATTAGTGAGTGGGCTGTCAGTAAGTTAAAACTGCGTATTTACCCCTCGGACAGGGAAATTTTAATGGCTCTGACGACACTGCCCACCAATTCTTCTAGCTTTTGTCTTGTCGACCTTATTCTCAATGGCCACACCTATTTCTCCACCTGGCTCGGGGTGCTCAAGAACCTATGCAGTGATGTGCTCCTGGGACAGGATTTCCAGAAACAACACAAAAGACTCACTTTCAAGTTTGGAGGATCAAAGCCGGAGCTTACTATTTCCAAAGTACCATTTTGTGCGCTTTCGGCGGCTTCGCTCGACAAACCCTCCTTGTTTGCCAATCTTTCCCCCCGATGTAAGCCCATAGTCACTAAATCACGATGATCGATCCTTTATCGAGGCAGAAATCTCTCGCCTTCTAGCTGACGGTATCATTGAGCCACGTTCATCTTCCTGGCGGGCTCAAGTCGTCGTTGTCAAAAATCCTCTGAAGCAACACAAGAAACGTCTTTGCATCGATTACTCGCAAACTATTAACCAGTATACCGACCTGGATGCCTACCCACTACCATGCATTGATGACATGGTCAATAACCTTGCTAACTAAAAGGTATTTTCAACCTTTGATTTAAAGAGCGCATATCATCAAGTACCGTTAAAGGACTCTGACAAAAAGTATATGGCCTTTGAGGCCAATGGTCAGCTTTACCAGTTTTGTTGCCTTCCATTTGGGGTCACCAATGGGGTGGCCATCTTTCAACGGGCAATGGATAACCTAGTCAAACAGGAGAACTTAACGGACACTTTTCCATATCTGGATAATATCACCATTGCTGGTCATGACCAGAAGGAGCATGATGCCAACCTCCAGAAATGTTTTGACGTTCTCCGTCATCGCAACTTAACCTTAAATGAGTCCAAATCTGTGAAATCAGTACCATCAGTCAACATCCTTGGCTACTGGGTGGGCAACGGTGTCATCAAACCGGATCCGGAGCGACTTCGTCCGCTTCAGGAGCTCCCTCCCCCTACGAATCTCGGCTCTCTTCGTCGGGCACTCGGCATGTTTGCCTATTATGCGGAGTGGATACCCCACTTCTCCGACAAGATCCAGCCCCTGCTTCACGCAAAGTCATTTCCATTGGAGGTAACGGCTATTTCAGCTTTCAACCTCCTCAAGCGACAACTGGAAAAAGCCACGCTTTGTTCCATTGATGAAAATCTTCCTTTCGTGTTCGAGTGCGATGCATCGGATGTGGCGATCTCTGCTACCTTGAATCAAGGTAGTCGACCCGTTGCATTTCTGTCCAGAACTTTGCAGGGTAGCGAGCTCCATTATCCTCCTGTCGAGAAGGAGGCTACGGCCATCATCGAAGCGGTACGTAAATGGAATCATTTTCTCACTCGTCGCCATTTCACACTTATAACCGATCAGCGCTCCGTGGCCTTTATGCTGGATAACCAGAAACGCACTAAGGTCAAGAATAACAAAATACAACTCTGGAGGATGGAATTGGCCGCCTTTGGATACACCATATATTATCGACCCGGCAAAGAGAATGTGGCCCCGGATACCATCACACGGGCATTCTGCTCTTCTATGTCAACTTCGACTCTTGCGGACCTTCATACTGACGTTTGCCATCCTGGCGTTACCCGTATGTTGCACTTTGTGCGATCTAAAAATCTCCCATTTTCTACGGAAGATGTGAAAAGAACGTGCTCCTCCTGTAGAATTTGTGCGGAATTAAAACCGCAATTCTTCCGTCCATCGGATGGCTTGCTCATACACGCTATGCAGCCTATGCAGCGACTCAGCTTTTACTTTAAAGGGCCATTGCCTTCCTCAACGTGAAACACCTACTTACTGACTATGGTGGATGAATATTCACGCTTTCCCTTTGCTTTCCCCTGTCCCAATATGCTTACTTCCACAGTGATCAAATGCCTTGATCAAGTCTTTTCCCTTTGCGGTACGGCCAATTTCATCCACTCTGATCGGGGCCCCTCCTTCATGTCAAGCGAACTAAAAAGTTATCTCTCCCAACGGGGAATCGCCACCGTAAAACGACACCGTACCATCCCATCGGTAACGGACAGGTTGAGAGATACAACGCTATCATTTGGAATGCTGTTCGTCTTGTGCTGAGGTCACGCAACCTACCAGACCAGCAGTGGGAAACTATGCTCCCTGACGTGTTGCATTCCATCAGGTCTCTCCTTTCTACGTCTACCAATGTCACACCTCACGAGCGATTCTTCAGCTTTCAGCGTTGCTCCAGCCATGGGACATCTCTACCGTCATGGTTGGCAGCTCCCGGCCCCGTGCTGCGCCGAAGATTCATCCGATCGTCTAAAAATGATCCTCTTGTCGACGAGGTACAACTCACGGACATCAATCCCGCGTACGCGCACGTGTGGTACCCTGATGGCTGGGAGTCCACCGTTTCGCTCTGGGACCTGGCTCCCTTTCCAGCCGGTTCCACGGACCCAACCGATAGAGGGACCCACGGGGATGATGCTGACACTCTGCGCTCACCCGAAGATGACGCCCTACCTGGGACATCGAGAGATCTGCCAGCTGCCCCACTGGATCCACTCGGGGAGCCGTGTGCTCCCCGTGGGATGGCCACCCGAGGCCAGGACGCTGGTCAAACCCGGCTATCAAACAGGATGAAGTCAGTTCTGTGCCTGTGGGGACCCGCACCCGGAGTCACGATCTCCTCAGCCTCCCTCGGGTCGATCAGAGCAACACGGGCCCTGTCGATCCACCGGTACGGATCAAGCGGCCCAGGGGCCAAGACACGATCCGGGGAGACGTGCCTCCTAGCCATAAACAATGTCTAAAATACTGCGGCTATTCGTGGTCCGCCTAATCCGTTAAGAGGAAGTCGTCGGACTTCCAAATCTTTTAGGCAGGAAGAATGTTATAAATCTCATCATCATCAAGAAACTACTCGTGAAGTAATGCTGGACGGCCAGCTGGTGGCACCGTCCAAGGAGTATAAATACTCGGGCATGGGCCCAGCTTGCCAGGGACATTTTGTAAGACAAGGGACTAGTGAAGTACAACTAGACCTCCATGTTCTGAAACAAGTTGGTTAAAGCCTTGCTTTATGCTCAAACCAAGTGCGTAGTGAATTTTATTACGTCACACACCTTGAGGATTGTGTGCAGTTTTGGTCACCTTATCTGAGGAAGGATGCTCTTACCATGGAGGGAGTGCAGCGAAGATTCACCAGACTGATACCTGGGATGGCAGGAATGACATATGAGGAGAGATTGGGTCGATTGGGCTTGTACTCGCTGGAGTTTAGAAGAATGAGAGGGGATCTCATTGAAACTTATAAAATTCTAACAGGACTAGACAGACTAGATGCAGGAAGGATGTTCCCGATGGCGGGGGAGTCCAGAACCAGGGGTCACAGTCTAAAGATAAGGGGTAAGCCATTTAGGACAGAGATGAGGAGGAATTTCTTCACCTAGAGAGTGGCGAACCTGTGGAATTCTCTACCACAGAAGGCAGTTGAGGCCAATTCATTAAATATATTCAAGAAGGAGTTAGATATATTTCTTAATGCTAAAGGGATCAAGGGATATGGGGAGAAAGCAGTGACAGGGTTCTGAGTTTGGATGATCAGCCATGATCTCACTGAATGGCGGAGCAGGCTCGAGGGGCTGAATGGCTTACTCCTCCTCCTATCTTCTATGATTCTATGGCCTAGAAATTCGGTATAGCTGCGTTTGTGGCGCTAGTCCTGGCAATGCGCAAAGTTTAGTGCCAGGCGCAATTTAGCGCCACCTAGCGCGATATTGGGTTGCAGCGCCCCAAAGGTGATTGCGGCGCTAAATCAGGCACTGCACGCTACTCTTAAGGCGCTAACCCGGCGACGCAACCCAATTTCGCCACGGCGGGGCACAGCGAGGGTGCTGTCAATAATCACATTCCCTGAGACACACTGGCACCAGCCAGCTCTTAAAGGGGCAGGTCAATTGGCATCACCAGACACACTCACTGCCTTGTAGGCCTTTGAAGCGGTGGGAGCCTACCTGTGGCACACCAGCCTAGCAAGACATGGAAAGGGTGAGGCAGAGGGCGGAACGCCTCACTGATGGGGCATTGGATGCTTTGGTTGGCGCAGTGGAATCAAGGCCAAGGAAGATGGTCGGAATGTGATTTATGTTTTGAACAGTCTCCCGGGTGTGAGAGTCAGTTATGTGTCAGTGTATTAGTTTTGCTTTCTGTTGCCTTAGCTTTCTCATGTTTGAAGGAACCACATTTTGTGCAATGAAACACTTACTTCATTTACAATGGCCATGCCCTTCACAGGCTTGGGGGTATCAGACCAGTTCCATTCCTGTTCTTGGAATGGCAGCAAGCATTCCATGAGAGGGGCCTAGAAGCTACTTCTGATCAGCCTCTGATGCGCAGCCTGAGAAGAGCCGCTCGCGTAGAAGTTCAGGCCAGCAGCCATCTTCTCAGCCACCAACAGAGATGTCCTGCACCTTATCTGAGGCTGCAGATCTGGCTGAAGCAGCTGGCACAGCTCAGTCACCACCTCCTTTCTAAATCGCAGCCTTCTGACACACTGCTCCTCTGGCATGTTCATGTAGGAAAACTGCTGTCGGAAAACCCTGCCAGCGTAAGGTCTGCTGTGGCAACGTCTGTTGGCCCTCCTCCGTCTGGCCATGCCCGCCCCCCTCTCCCAGCGTCTCAGTGCCCTTTCCAGATGACTCAGCAGCAGGATGTTCCCCTCCAATGCAGCCCCCATAATAAGTGCCCACAGGAAGGTTCCCCGTTGTCAAGGCTCACCAACAGCAAGGTGATGGTCAGAAGGCTGAAGATTGTCTGCCTGCGCTGGCTCAGTGGTCAAATGGCTCTCAGTGTGCAGCTCAGCAACTCGTTGTAGCTCTCGAGGAAGTTGTGCTCCAAAAATGGCTGCCGCTTTTAAACCACACCAGTCCCCTTTAAATGACGCTCCTCCAGCCCGAGAGCGAGTTGGTGAGGTCCAGGTAAGCTGTCACTATTAGCGTCAGGTGCTACGGAGGGGGGCGCCACTCAATTTCCGGCCCGGGGCGCCCAAAAGGCATTGCACACTCAAATGACGTCATAATCAGCCTGCGCCCATGAGCAGGCGCTAAGATTTAGCGCCGGTGCTAAATGCATGCTCAATATGGGGAGAGGCGCTAGGCGCCTTGCGCCCGCCCGGAAATTGGCTAGCGCCCCACTTCTCAGCCTCTTTAGGCGTTAATCGGTGGCGCTAACAACCAAATTTCTCCCCCTCTGTTTCTATGTCAGCGGCCGTACCACGTCAGCGGAGGGCCATGCACATGAAGCCGGAATGCTTTACAGGAAAGTTGGCTTACTTGATGATGCTGAAATGCTGGCAAAGCAAACTATTAGCTTAGAAATCTTTGTGGATGTACGAATGGTTGAGTTGTAGATGTAAAGTACAAAAAAAAGTAACAATGCTAATTTGGCCCGTGTGTCTTACAGGGCACAACCACTACCGGTTACAATTTCCTCTGGAGTTATTAAGAGTAACATAAGGGTTTTTTTCCTCCTCTGCCTTACGTGACAGAGAACTAACCCCACCCCCCCACCCACTCCTGAAAGCCCCAACGAAGAAAGTCTTATTACAAACGAGTTGCTTGTTGAAGGTTGAGAGCTCCTGTCCCCCTTGGCTGCATTCTCCATTAAGAAGGTGGAGGACTGGAGCAGCGTCTAAGTGCACACCATATGTGTTACATCCGTGTAATAATAAAAAAAAGACTGCAGAGAACGGTACAACAGGTGTTTACTCAACGTGGTTCAAACTGCAACTGAAACAACAGATTACTACTCAGCGTTATATACAGGTGTGGTCACTGCCGGTACTACAGTATACATGAGCTGTAGAAAGTAGTTCCCCCCTTAAAGGTACATACATTACAATTCCTCCCCTTTTAGATTAACAGTACCATAACACTCATTTAACAATTAAATATCAAACTAATTACAATTAACACTTTTAACATGCAACATTAGCTGAAAATAGTCTATTTATAAATTCAGTCTTTGGGGAGGCTTCCTGATCCTTTCTGGATAGCGCCTTTCCCGAGTGTCTTGCTCTTGGTGCGGAGGCGATTCTGGCCCCCTGTCGTCGGTTGGTTCATCAGCTTCCGATGCTACTGTTTCTGGGGTAGATGCTACCTGTACATTGGGTTCATCACCAGGTACGTATCGGCGAGGCATGGGGTTGACTTGTTCCTGTGACTCCAGGATCTGGTCAGCATAGCGTCTCACGATGCTCTCCCCAACGTCCACTGTGTACATTAGTGGCCCCTGCCGTGTGCATATCGTTCCTGGTTGCCATTTCTCTGTTCGGTAGTTGTGGGCCAAGACTGGTTGCCCTACATTGAAGCTCCTTGTCAGCTTTTCATTGATGTGCTGGAATTGCTTACGCTCAACATCTCTTCGTACATTTGGTCTGAGCAAATCCAGACGAGATCTCAACCTTCGGTTAAAGAACATCATGGCCGGGGCCTGGTTGGTGACTGCATGTGTCGCATTTCTGTAGGCTAACAGGAAATTGTCCACCTTATGCTGCAGTGGAATGTCGTCATCGCACATGGCCTTTACTGCTTTTTTAAAGGTTTGTACGAACCTCTCAGCCAATCAATTTGTGGCTGGATGATACGGGGCGGATGTGTAATGCCTTACCCCATTCCTTTTCATGAATCTTCGAAACTCTTCGGACACAAACTGTGGTCCGTTATCAGAGCAAATCTGCTCTGGCAAGCCGTTCCTGACAAAAATGGTCCGTAGGACTGCAATAGTTTTCTCCGTGGTGGTGGAGGACATTTTGATCACCTCAGGCCATTTCGAGTGCGAATCCACGGCTATTAAAAACATTGAGTCCATGAATGGACCAGCAAAATCAGTATGCACCCATTGCCATGGAGATGAGGGCCACTCCCATGGGTGTAGAGGGGCATGTGATGGTGCATTTTGGACCTTCTGGCATCCTGAGCAGCTCTTTGTCAGGTCCTCGATTTGCTGATTGATCCCCGGCCACCACACATAAGCCCTAGCAAGGCTTTTCATTTTCACCCCTCCCAGATGACCTTCGTGAAGCTCATTGAGCACTCTCTCCCTTAACTTGGGTGGAATTACCACTCGGGATCCACACATCAAGTTCCCCTGGCATACTGACAGCTGTTCTCTTCTGGATGAGAATGCTGGCAACAGTGAGTCACCATGTGCTGGCCATCCCTTCACCGTCAAATCATATACCCGAGACAGTGTCGGGTCATTTCGGGTCTCCTTCTCTATACCAGCGTTAGTTACTGAAAAAAATTAAATTATAGTCGAATGAAATATTTCGAAAGGATCCACTGCTGGTGCTTCCTCCGCAGTAGAGAGTGGCAGGCGTGATAGCCCATCAGTGTTGCCATGCTGTTTTGTGCCCTTATACTCGATTTCATATCGGTGCGCCCCTAGAAAAAGGGACCATCTTTGTAGCCGTTGCGCAGTCATCACCGGAATGCCCTTCTTTGGATTAAAGATGGAGACAAGTGGTTGGTGGTCAGTCAGCAAGGTGAACTTCTGCCTGTGCAGATAGTGATTGAACTTTTTCACTCCCCAAACTAGGCTGAGGGCCTCCCTGTCAATCTGGGCGTAGTTACGCTCGGCTGAGCTTAATGACCGAGACGCAAAGGCTACTGGCCTCTCCGAGCCGTCTGGGAATTTGTGCGACAGCACCGCTCCAATGCCATAGGGTGATGCATCACACGCCAACCGAATTGGTAGTGCTGGGTTGAAATGAGCCAACACCTCTTTTGATGTGATCAATGCTTTGCTCTTCTGGAAAGCTCGTTTACATTCGTCACTCCACTTCCATGGTACCCCCGTTTGCAGTAGGGTGTGAGGAAATCTACATATTATAAGGGGTTAATTTCAGGTGCTTGCTGGGTAAAAGTTTTCAGACTTGACACCGGTCAAGAGTCGATGTGTAACTAGAGCTATTGCACGTACTTGGATTACAGCCAAGAACAGATGTCTGCCCACCTAATGAGAATGTAGAAGTGAAACAATGGGTTCCGTTTGAAGTACCCAGTGACCTGACAACTTGCGACCGTAAGCAAACCTAGCCTCCCGATACATGATTAAGATTAAAGAGAACCTCCGGTTACACGATTCATGTCCTGTTATAGATTAATGGTTGATTTATGTGTCCAGGATCCTTCTTTCAATATGTCATAAGACCTAATGATTAATCTAAAATGTATCCTGATTGAGGAACAAAAGAATGTCAATTAAACTTGTTTGTTACACTGTATAAATATGGAACACTAACGCTGTATCATTGGAATAGTAGCCTCACCCCTTGAGTGGAGGTACTGATTCCCCTTGCATGTGAAATAAAAGGCCTGTCCGTCTGACGAATCCAAGAGTGTACTGAGTCATTACCCAGAGCTAAGAAGTAAGGCACTTCAACAATTTGGAGGTTCCACCGAGATGGCTTGCTGTACCAATTGGTGAGTTAACAGACGCCGAGTACGTTGCTCGGTTAGGAAAATCCCATCGGCCGAAGGTGGTGTTTTGCCACATTTTTGGGACTTTCCCTGCCAGAAGCATAGCTGCGCATAGTCTGTTTAGTCCATTGGACAGTACTGCCATCGGGTAATTGACTCACAAAGTTCGGAGGTTAAACTGCCGTTGTGACTGCTTCCCTTTCAGAAACGGAACAGAGGATCAGCCATGAGGCGCTGACGCCCCGCGAACTGGATCGTGCAGAAAAGGACGGTAGGAAGCGCTGAAATAAAGGTACCAGAGAGAGAAGGTTAAGTCAGGAATTTGATTAACTAAGCAGCTAGCGATTTATTGGAAATTGAACTAGCAAGGTTCCAGCTTGCTGAGAGAGAAGGTTAAGTCACGAATTTGATTTAACTAAAGAGCTAGCGATTTATTGGAAATTGAACTAGCAAGGTTCCAGCTTGAAGTTAGTTGGGACAAATTGAAGGCCCTTTTTGCTAAAGATTTGGCTAAAGGGAGTAGGGTAGAGGGAGGAAGAGTGGGCGATTGTCTGAAACACAGTGTCAATGTTTAATGTTTATGAGAGCGAGGCCTAGAAATTCAGTTGCGTTCGCCAGCCGTTAGCGCCATAGGAGGAGTAGATTTCGAGCGCTAGGCACTTAGCGCCCGGGCGCAGAACGATCTGCGCCTACGCCCAACTTCAGTAGACATTTAGCGCCGGCGCAAAGTGTTTGCGCCCGCTCAGCTGCGCGCGCAACTTATGACGTCATTTCGTCGTGCAACGCCCTTTGTACGCCCCAAACCGGAACTTCAGTCGCGCCCGCCCAATGTGGGCGTGGCGCTGTTAAGAACTGTGAAGTGGAACGCAGCAGAGGCCCTGCGGGCCTCGGGGAGCGCTAATTAAAGGGCACTTAGACTGAACTATAAAGGCCAGCCATTTTGCTGCAATGACTTTAGTGCTACGGATTTCTGGACAGAGACCAAGGAAGAGACCTTACTGATTTGGGCCAACATAGGAGAGGTATTTTTGGCTTCTGGCCAGAGCTTGGAAATTTGACTCATTGTGATTTCACTGTTTGCAAGTATATTATGGGGGCTGCATGGGGTTCCAACCCTCAGTTCCAGCATTATGTGCGAAGGGCTCGCAGACGCTGTGTGAGAGGGGCAGCCATGCCTAGACGCAGAGGGGCCATCAGGCGTCGGCAACGTAGGCCTTACCCACTCAGGGAATACCGCCAGCAGGTGTCCTATCTCACCATGACTGCCGCGCATTGTGTTAAGAGGCTGCGCTTCAGAAGGGAGGTGGTTGCAGAGATCTGCCAGCTGCTTCACAGAGATCTGCGTCCACAGCTGATGTGCCGAACGTCTCTGTCGGTGGAAGTGAAGGTCACGGTGGCTCTGAACTTCTATGCAAGCGGCTCCTTCCAAGCCGCTGCTGGGGACATAGCGAACATATCCCAGTTCGCCGTGCATCGCTGCATCCGGCAGGTCACTGATGCCCTTTTCACAAGGAGACACCAATTCATCTCCTTCCCCATGACCCTAGAGAGGCAGGAGCAGCGTGCAGTCGGATTTGCGAGAACAGCGGGCTTCCCCATGGTGCAGGGCGCCATTGACTGCACGCATGTGGCTTTGCGGGCACCTATCCACAATGCCGAGGATTACCACAACCGGAAGGGCTACCATTCCCTCAATGTACAGCTGGTGTGTGACCACAGGCAGCGCATCCTAGCTGTCAATGCCCGCTTCCCAGGCAGCAGCCACGATGCATTTATCCTGCGCCAGACTACTGTGGCTGACATGTTCCAGGCACAGCCTCCCCCAAGAGGATGGCTTATCGGGGACAAAGGCTATCCTTTGTGTACATGGCTCATGACCCCGCTCCGCGCGCCCAGGACCCCTGCTGAGGAGGCATACAACGAAAGCCATCAAGCCACAAGGAACATCATAGAGCAAACGATTGGCGTCCTCAAGCAACGGTTCCGCTACCTGGATCGCTCCGGCGGATCTCTGCAGTATTCGCCGGATAGAGTCTCCCAGTTCGTCGTCGTTTGCTGCATGCTGCACAACCTGGCTATCCGCAGGACTCAGGCACTGCCACCTCACGTTGGACCACCACCTCAGGAGGTCGAGCAGGAGGACCATGAGGAGGAGGAGGAGGAGGAGGAGGAGTACCAGCCCAGGAGGGAGCCACAAGGTCCAAGGGCCGTCCGTCGGCGGCTTATTCAACGACACTTCTAGGCCCCCTGTCAGGGAATGGCTTGTGGCAATGAAGGCACATGAATGCAGCCGCTCCGCAAGCCCTCAGCCGGTTAACGCAACAAACACTTGAAACATCACACATGGACAAGCTGAATAAAGAAAAAGCTTTATTGAACAAACTCAGGACCCTTCCCACATGAAACCCAAAAACAGACAACACCCCCAAAAAACACTCAAATACATATCTCACTCCCACAACCTGGGGAGGAATAACAAAACTTGTCCATCCAAATGGCCTTCATCCTCGGCCTTACCAAAAGAACCCCCCCCATAGACAACACAAGCACCCCCATATAAAAAAACATTTGCCTTCATCCTCGGCCTTACCAAAAGAACCCCCCCCATAGACAGCACAACCACCCCCATATAAAAAAACATTTGCCAACACACTCTACTTTGTGTGCCGAGAGTGCGAGTCCTTGTCCAGCCTTTTCCGGCCCCTGGCCGACCTGCTGCTCCGCCTCAACCTGGGCCCTGTGGGTGTTGCAAGGCTGGGGGAAGGCTCCTGAGGGGCACATTGCGTGACGGCAGATGCCCTTGGGGGTCGGCCTAGACGAGCTCTGGCCCTCGAGGGGCCGGCTGCTGACTGCTGCAGCTGTGGCTGGGCAGCATCAGTCTCTCCAGCAGCTCGTCGCAGCTTTGCTGGGGGAGTGGCAGTGGCGGCTGCAGCAATGGGGGCAAGCTGGCTGATGCCAGGCGCTCGCTGCTCGCCAGAGACACTGGCACTCGGCCGGGCTGGCACTGCAGCAAGCGCAGCAATCTGGTGAAGGCCAGACCGCTGTGCTGCAGCAGCGCGGCGGGAGCCCTGGCGATGCCTGCGTGACACAGCGAGTGTGGCAGCAGTGAGTGCCCGTACTGCCCTGGTCTGTGCCCGCATCAGACCAGCCAGTGACTGCACGGCACCACTGATCAACTGTCCACTTGCTGCCTGTGCTGCCCTGAAGTCGTCCCGACTCGCGTCCTGTGCTGCCCTGAATTCGGCCCGACTCGCGTCCTGTGATGCCCCGAATTCGGCCCGACTCGCGTCCTGTGATGCCCCGAATTGTGCCCGACTCGCGTCCTGTGATGCCCCGAATTGTTCCCGAATCGCGTCCTGTGATGCCCCGAATTGTTCCAGACCCCTGGCCTGTGCTGCCGCGAGTTGTTCGAAACCCCTGCCCTGTGAGGCCCCGAAATCGGACACACTATGAGCCAGGGACTCGATGGCCTTAGGCAACCGTGCCACAACCCCCATGAACTCGGTGTGCCGACGATCCGAGTCCGCGGACATTTGATCAAGGAGACGCACCTCCTGGGCGAGGACCGTCTCCGGACTGGAGGCCGGACTCTCCCTCTGGGGAGAAGGCCGCTGAGCTGCCCGACCCTTCCCGTGTGGCTGCACGCCACTGGGCCCAGGAGCTACACTCCCCTGCAACACTTCCCCCCTCTGGGGAGAAGGCAGCCGTGCTGGCCGACCCTTCCCGCGTGGCTGGACGCCACTGGGCACAAGAGCTACACTCCCCTGCAACACTTCCCCCCTCTGGGGAGAAGGCAGCCGTGCTGCCTGACCCTTCCCGCGTGGCTGGACGCCACTGGGCACAGGAGCTACACTCCCCTGCAACACTTCCCCCTGGCTCTCCTCCAGGGAAGACGTGTCCCCTCCATTGCCATCCCCTGGCGCGGATGAGGGTTCCCCCGATGGGCCGCCTTCCTCTTGCTCCTCCTCGTCCTCCTCTTCCGAGGGACTGACACTCGCAGCTTCAGGGACCTCCTCCTCACCAGCTGAAAGCAGGAAGGCACAAGAGTAGCTTTAGAGTGAGGACAGGGCGTCAGCGAGGGAGGCATGAGTGGTGGCATTCTGCGCATTGGTCGGACAGTGGCAAAGGATGTAGATCTGAAGCGCAAGGGGAACGAGAGAGGTCCAAAAGGTCATGTTCTTACCATTGGGGCCCAGCACAGGGTCGGCATCTCCAATTGCAACGGGGCCAATCACCCGGGCACCCATGAGTCGACCCACGCGCTCCTCCAGGTCACTGAGCTCCTGGAACTGGGTACGGCCTCCCCCGGTGTCAGTCCGGCTCTTCAAATTCTGGGCCAGCTTGGCCTGCAAGAGAAAGGACGGCTTCTAAGTACAGTGTGGTGCCCTGTTGTTGTGTGCACTGCCTCCTATGGTCGAATAGCTTGGCCAGTGTGGTGCCCTGTTGTTGTGTGCACTGCCTCCCATGGTCGAATAGCTTGGCCAGTGTGTAAAGTGCAGAAAGTGCAAATGATGTTCATGCCAGTGCCATAGCTGCTGGATGAGGGCTGGCCATTAGGCCTTTGAGGTCCCTTTGCCCATAATGTGAGGTGCACATGCAAGGATGAGGAGGACACTGGAAAGGGTACTCACCCTGACAATCCGAGTGAGGTCGTTAAACTTCTTCCGGCATTGGACACCAGTCCTGGGGACATCGCTGTTGGCTGTGACCCTCTGGGCGATATCCCTCCAGGCTCTCCTGTACACCCTGTTGGGAGGCTTCTTGCCACTGTCCGGGAACAAGATATGGCTTCTCTTCTCCAAAGCCCTAACCAGCACCTTTAAATCATGGCCAGAGAAGCGCTGCGCTCGCTCACAGGCCCTCTCCATCCTTCCTGGCGCTATTTCTCTCCAGCAGCAGTGTTCAGGCCTAGCTGGAGGGCTGCAGGATCCAGGGCGTGGCAGCAGACCAAGTCGACCCTTCCCCCTTTAAGAGCTGGCCGGCGCCAGGGTGTCTGCTGTCAATCAAAACATGACCGCACCTGCGCTGCGCCCGGCCTCGGCGGTATCAGTCTGCACCGCCGGCTTAGCGCCTAAGGATAGCCGTGCATCGCCAGTTTTAGCGCTCGAGCAAACTCCTTGGCCAAAGCTACTGAATTTCGGCAAACTGCCCTCCACTTTCCGGCGGGCGCAAACTTTAGCGGCCGCCCGACTTTACCGCCCCAAAAGTGGCTATACTGAATTTCTAGGCCTGAGTATTTAACTACTTGTTATTATCAATCAACTTTGTCCAGTAAGGCTGCATAGGTTGGGGATTTAGTAACACTTTGGTTGTTGTTTAACAAGTGTATTGTTTATTGTTTATTGTTATATGTATTAATGTTTAGTCATGTCTGATCTGTAGAGGCGTCCCATGCAGATCATAGAATGTTACGGAATTGTTGTATGTTTTAACACTAAAGTATTTAAGCTGCTACAATGGGTTCTAGTAACAGTAAACTGCCTGAAAAAGGCACGCCAGCCGCTTTTATGTTAAAACATTGTGGTCAGTCAGCTATTGACCACTTACCAAATTGGTCCAAATGGACCTCAGGTAGTAATCACCCCTTTCCACCAGATGGAACGTTTAATATAGACAGAATTACTTGTCTCGAGGAATGCCTGCTAGAAAGAGACCCCGGAAGAAAAAGGAATAAGGGTGTGGATTGGTCTGCATTTTGTGATTGGAAAAGAGAAGCCGAAAAAAGAAGGGAGATGAGTGTTATTGGCAGCAAAAGGGGGAGAGAGCAGGAAAAGCAGAAAAAGATCCCTCAAGCTCTGCAATGCCCATTAAGTAAAGAGAAGAAATCCCCCACGGTAGACGAAGAAAAGGAGGATAGTGATGATGATTTAGTCCAAACAACTAGGAGGTTATATCCTCAGTATGAGCCACCACCAGCAGCATTGCCAAAACCCTCCCCACGTCAGTCGGTATTGTGGTGTATGTAACCTGTTCCACCTTAAGAGAACTTAAGCCTGTTCCACCTTAAGAGATGTACTACTTTCTCTGGCTGCTGTATACGTAATACCGGTGGTGACCACCGGTATATAAGCACTGTGTAGTAATATTGTATTTAGTATAGTCCTGACCTCCAACCAGTAAAGACCTGTTGAACTTTAATCTTGTAGTCTGTGTTAGTAATTACAACTAGAACACACAGACTTAACAGTGGCGACGAGTCCGATTCTTACCCTGCGGCAGTTTATATCCACGACGGCTTCGTCCACAGAACGGACGTCGAAGAGAGGCTTCCACCCTCATCACCCTGCTGGAAGACACGTCGCGCGGCAGACATCGAGAAACCAGAGTGCAGAAGACATCCTGAACTCGAAGCCTCCATCAGCGGCTGTCAGCTATCTTCTTTTCTACCTCGGTGGTGGGTAAGCCGGGCAGCGACGCGACCAGAAAGTCGGCCGCGTTGGCTGTACAGACGGGGAGGGAAGATGGAGGAATAAGGGCGGTGAGATCGATCGCGACCGGAGATAAGGGCCGGGCCGCATTCGGGCCGAAAGGCGCAGCGCGGGGACATCGATCGCGGCTGGTGATAAGGGCCGGGCCGCATTTGGGCTAAAAAGTCGCAGCGTCTGGGGCAACTGAAGGCGCGAGAGCCGCGGTGAAGCGGAGACAGCGTCGGGGGACGGGTGAAGACCGCCAAGCGCGGGAAAACCGCCATTTTGTAGGCGGAGGACGAAGACAAGAGCGGGAAGCTGCCATCTTGGATAAAAATTAAAATAAATTAAATTGCAACGATGCCTAAACATGGGAACATTAATACCTTTGATAGCGACATCGAAGATTGGGCCATGTATGTAGAACGCATACAAAATTATTGTAAAGCAAATAAAATCCCAGATGAAGAGAAAGCACTAACATTATTAAACTTAATGGGTGCGAAGTCTTACGGGCAATTGAAACACCTTTTATCACCAGATGAACCGGCGGATAAGACGTTCGAGGAGATTGTTACTGTCCTGAAAAATCATCTAAACCCCACACCGCTGATGCTAGCGGAACGATTTAAATTTTACAGCAGAAGGCAGCTGAAGGATGAAAGCAATGCTGAATATTTAATGGAATTGCGTAAGCTAGCAAAGTACTGTCAGTTTGGAACGAGACTGACAGAGGCGCTACGAGATAAATTTGTGTGTGGTTTATTAAAAGAAGATACACAAAAGCGACTGCTCGAGGAGAATGAGCTGACGCTTGAGAAAGTGGTCACTATGGCAGCAGCACATGAAGCCGCAGCGAGAGGCACGGCAGTAATGCAGCTATGGTCACCGGAACTCAATACAAATAAATTGGGTTTGAGTACTGTAAAATGTTATCGTTGTGGAAAGACAACGCACGATCAGAACCAGTGTTGGTTTAAAAACCAAGAATGCAGAACGTGTGGCAGGCTTGGCCACATAGTTAAAGTATGCCGGTCAGGAAAGAAGACCAGCAACAAAAAGTCACCGCAAGGAAAATACATAAAGGTACACAAGGTGACAAAGAACAGTTCAACCGAACAGAAGTCAGATTCAGACGCTAGCAGTAATGAACTGGGTAGCTTAAGAGTACACAACGTTGGTAAGGATGCAGATCTCCAGACAATTTGGGTCACTCTTCAGATAGCAGGAGTCCAAGTAAAGATGGAATTGGACACTGGATCGGCATTGACGGTCATGAATAAGAAAGATTACAAAAGGTTATTCCAACATATTCCCCTACGGGATACGGAGATTATATTGAAAACATACACGGGGCAAAGAGTGTACCCCATCGGAAAGATAGAGGTAAAAGTGGTCCACAAGGGTGAAGAAAGCCAAGTAATGGACTTATATGTGCTACCTGAAGGAGGTCCACCACTACTGGGATGGGAGTGGAGTAGGAAAATGAATATGGACTGGCACTCCTTGAAGGCACTAACGGTAGATTCCGGGGAAACAGATGGCCAACCTAAACGATTGTCCAAAATATTGGATGATGCTAAAGAGGTGTTCCAGCAGGGACTGGGAACACTGAGAGGAATTACGGCAAACATCAAGATTGATGAACATGCACACCCAAAAATTTTTAAAGCCAGACCGGTACCCTATGCAATACGACCTACTGTAGAAGCAGAACTGGAAGCGCTAGAACGTTCAGGTGTACTGTCTAAGGTAGATTGGAGTGAGTGGGCTACGCCCATTGTTCCCGTTATGAAACGTCTTTCGAGCAACAAGCCAGGAGAACCAGGGAAGGTTCGCATCTGTGGAGATTTCAAAATCACCGTTAATCCGGTGCTTCACACGGTGCAGTATCCGTATCCGCGGATTGAGGATATTTTTGCTTCGTTGTCTGGCGGGAAACACTTCACCAAGATAGACCTGGCGCAGGCGTACTTGCAGATGGAGGTTGAAGAAGAGTCACGCCAATACCTCACGATCAACACGCATCGAGGTTTGTACCGGTACAATAGGCTGGTTTTTGGAGTGGCATCGGCTCCAGCAATTTGGCAGAGGGCCATGGAGCAGGTATTACAGGGAATTCCAGGCACACAATGTTACCTGGACGATATTCTGATTACAGGTGATGGTGATGAAGAACACCTCACAAACTTGGAACTGGTGCTCAACAGACTGAAAGAGTATGGACTTAGAGTTAATCGGCAGAAATGTGAGTTCTTCCAGAAGCGGATCTCGTACTGTGGCCATGTCATTGACCGGGAGGGGCTTCATAAGTCTCCTGACAAGATAGAGGCAGTTGTAAAGGCTCCCACTCCGGATAATGTCTCTCAGTTGAGGTCGTTTCTAGGATTGATTAACTATTACCATAAATTTCTACCAAATCTATCCACGGTACTGCACCCGCTAAACGCTCTTTTACAGAAGGGGGTACCATGGGAATGGAGCGAAAACTGTAAGAAGGCATTTCGCAAAAGCAAAGAATTGATCACCTCAGAGGAAGTGTTGGCTCACTTCAACCCGACACTGCCTATTCGGTTGGCTTGTGATGCTTCTCCATATGGTATTGGGGCAGTACTCTCACACAAGTTGCCAAATGGCACGGAAAGGCCAGTCGCGTTTGCATCCAGATCATTGACCTCCGCTGAGCGCAAACTATGCGCAGATCGATAGGGAGGCTCTCAGCCTTGTATGGGGAGTGAAGAAGTTTAATCATTACCTGCAGGGCCAAAAATTCACACTTCTGACAGACCATCAGCCGTTGGTATCCATTTTTAACCCTAAGAAGGGTGTTTCAGTGATGACAGCACAGCGACTCCAGAGATGGTCCCTTTTCCTAGGGGCACATCAATATCGAATAGAATTCAAAGGTACGAAGCAGCATGGCAATGCTGATGGGCTGTCGTGCCTGCCACTACCTGAAGAAGAAGAAACGACGAAAGTTGACCCTGTTGAGTTATTTCATTCGACCATCATCGAGTGTTTACCAGTCACCAATGCAAGTATTGAAAGAGAAACCAGGAACGACCTGACACTGTCCAGAGTCTACGAGGTGACAGTGAAAGGATGGCCAACACGTGGTGATCCTCTGTTACCGGCATTCTCGGCAAGGCGAGACCAGCTGTCCGTCTGCCATGGTACTTTGATGTACGGGACAAGAGTGATTATTCCTCCCAAGTTAAGGGAAAGAGTTCTAAAAGAACTGCATGGAGGTCATCTGGGGGGAGTTAAGATGAAAAGTCTTGCTAGGGCTTATGTATGGTGGCCGGGTATTGACCAACAGATAGAGGAGTTGACGAAAAGCTGCGCTGGGTGCCAAAAAGTGCAAAATGCACCTCCGATCGCACCACTACACCCATGGGAATGGCCTTCAGCCCCATGACAACGCGTACATATTGACTTTGCTGGTTCATTCATGGACTCCATGTTCCTAATTGCGGTGGACGCACATTCCAAATGGCCAGAAGTGATCAAGATGAATACCACTACTTCAGAAAAGACAATTGCGGTGTTAAGAACAATATTCGCAAGGAACGGATTGCCAGAACAGACCTGTTCGGACAACGGACCACAGTTCGTGTCGGAAGAATTCCAAAAATTCTTAAAGAAGAATGGGGTGAAATATTATACCTCTGCCCCATATCATCCGGCGACAAACAGGTTGGCCGAGAGATTTGTCCAAACATTCAAAAAGGCAATAAAGGCCATGAACGATGATCAGATTCCGCTACAGCACAAGGTGGACAATTTCCTAATGGCATATCGAAACGCCGCTCATGCAGTGACTAACCAAAGTCCTGCCATGATGTTTTATAACAGGAGGTTGCGGTCCAGGTTGGACTTGTTAAAACCAAATGTGCGGAGGGAAGTGGAAAACAAACAGTTCCGGCATATTAATAACAAGACCACTCGAAGTTTCAACGTAGGACAACCAGTGTTGGCAAGGGGCTATGGAAACGAAAAATGGCAGTCCGGAACAATTCGGGCCAGACAAGGACCTCTGATGTACACAGTAGATATTGGTAACAATGTGATAAGGCGTCATGCGGATCAACTGGTAGAATCGAGAGCAAGGGTCGAACCCATGGTTGCGACAGAGACAACTGTGGAAGACGTTAATGAACCTGAAGCATCTACCTCGGCAGGGAATGTACCTGATGATGATAACACCCAATGCATGGGAGACCAACTAGAGGAGTCACCTCAGCAACAGGAATCAGAGACCACTGAAACGCATTATCCAAACCAAATCAGAAGGCCTCCTGAGAGACTGAACCTTTGAACTGTTTATACCTGAAGTTATATATGTTATGATGTTATGTTAAATGGGGATATGACTGTTAAGCTAAAAAGGGAGGATTGTGGTGTATGTAACGTGTTCCACCTTAAGAGAACTTAAGCCAGTTACACCTTAAGAGATGTACTACTTTCTCTGGCTGCTGTATACGTAATACCGGTGGTGACCACCGGTATATAAGCACTGTGTAGTAATATTGTATTTAGTATAGTCCTGACCTCCAACCAGTAAAGACCTGTTGAACTTTAATCTTGTAGTCTGTGTTAGTAATTACAACTAGAACACACAGACTTAACAGGTATCATCACCCCCTCCATATAGAGAGCGGGCTCCTGCCCCCCCACTTATCATCACCATGGCCCCATACCAGCCCGGGGGTATCATCTAGAACCCGAAGTAAGGACCCCCGTAGTCCGGATTTAGAGGTGCCCCCCACGGCTCCTCCCTCCCCCGTAGAACTAGAATCACCGGTTTTACCGGTTAGACAGGCTCCCATGAAATTATTTCCGAACCCTCAAGGAAACGGCAATGTTGCTGTTCACCATCCGTGGTCCCCGTCTGAGTTGCGAACTATAATGGGTGAACTCCCAGATCCAGAATTAGAATTAGAAAAAGCAATAGCAAAGTTAAAAATGATTGTTCTGTGTCACCAACCTAGTATCTTGGATATGGAAATCCTTTGTAAAGGTTGGTTGAAAGAACCTCAGTTCAAGAAATTAGAAGAAACCTTTAAAGGTTTCTCTACCCATCGTAATTCAGCCACTGCAGGCCCAGCCAACCCTCCAGCGGATGGACTATGGACCCAGTTGTATACCGACTTGCATACTACCTTCCCCAAGAAAACTAACTGGTCAAAAATAATGGAAACTACCCAAAGGAAGGATGAGGATGTAGAAGATTATATAGAGCGAGTAGAATCACAAATGAAACAGTTTTCAGGATTGGCTGAAAAAGAATCACGAGGACCCTTGGTAAGTGCTCTTGTAAATGGCCTCCGCCCGGAATTGAAAGAACCATTACAATTGATTTGTTTGGGGTGGAGGCAGAAGAAACTTCCTGAATTGACTTCTATACTTAAAGATTTACAAGAAAGAAACAGAGAGCAAAAAGGGAAAAAGACTTATAACATGTTAGTAGAGTATGAGAAAAGTGAACCACTGGGAGAACCGTTTCCCATAGCTGCCCAACAACAATATCAACAACAGCAATATCGGGGAGGATATGGAAGGGGCAGAGGAAGAGGTGGATACCGGGCAGGAAGGGGAGGAAATTATAGAGGCAGAGGATCAGGTCAGCAGGGATGTTTTGGAGGATCAGGTCAGCAGGGATGTTTTGACTGTGGACAAATGGGCCATTGGAAAGCCCAATGCCCAAATAAGGGAACGGGAGGTGGAATACAGAATCCTGACTTTACCACTTCCAATCCTTTCGCTACAAGAGGTACTCAAGGACAGAGCCAGTGACAGTTAGAACCAGGTGCACCAGAAACCCAAATGCCCGTAGTTTCCAAAGATGCCCGAAGTGAACCAGAAATAGAGATTGAAGTGGCAGGTCAGCCAACCACTTTTTTGGTAGATACAGGAGCTACCTTTTCCATGATAGGAAGAGACTTGGCCAAGAAAATCCCAGCAAGCGGAACAAAGGTTTCCATAATAGGAGTGACTGGGATTCCCCAAAGTTTAAAAAGATCAGCGCCAATAACAATACAATTCGATCAATATGAACAAGGACATACGTTCTTACTATCTGAAGATTCCGGTATGAATTTATGTGGGAGAGATTTACTGTGCAAGATGAACGCGACTATAATATGTTCCCCCACGGGAATAACGGTGCAAATCCCAGAAGAAAAGGCTTGTATTTGCCCAATGAAAGAGACCCAACACCCTGTTCTGTATACATGGGAAGTGCTACAAGGAAATTTACGATCAGATTTAGTAGACCAAATAGAGGTATGGGAAGAAATGACATACGTCTTGTCTGACTATATTAATACCTTAAACATAAGAAGCTGGCACTACGATTTGCATTGTACCGTTTATTATGATAAAATCAGACACGACTGGAAATTGGAAAAGTTTTACCACCCGTTTTTAAAACTAAGTTACCTTTTATCCACCGAGATGGTTTTTGTTGGGCCAGAAGGAATCGCAGCCTTAGTTAATTTAACCATGACTTCAAGGTCGTTGTTCAGGATAAAACATTCTAAGCCACATCTGGCTTTAGCTGTGGCACAAGGATACCGTTCAAAGGACTTAGGGCCAATGGTACTGAGAATGAGCTCACTACCAGTAACGTATACATGGTATAAAGAGGGAGCCGCCCTTCTCCAGTATGACAGTAATGGATTTGCAGTAAAGTTAGCTACAAAGGACATTTTTAATGGATTTCTCAAAAGAAGAGAGTTGGGACACAATGGAGTATGGTTATCCAAACAGGTTGAAGAATGGCTTGAACAAGTCCCAGGGAAATTATGGGCACAACATCCGAATGAAGTAGGAAAAATGTATACGGCACAACCATATAAAGTTACCATAAATCCAGCGGCACCATTACCACGAAGACAGCAGTACCCATTGTCTGAAAGAGCAGAAAGGGGGATACAGCCAGTAATCGAATCACTTTTAGAACAAGGTATTATTGTTCCTACTAAAAGCCCTTGCAATACCCCGATTCTGCCAGTAGAAAAGGCAGAGTCCCAAAAATGGAGGTTTGTGCAAGATTTAAGGGCAGTAAATGAAGCAGTCTTCCCTACCTATCCGGTGGTCCCCAATCCAGTCACCATTTTAATCAGCATACCGGCAGACACTACTTTCTACACGGTAGTTGATCTATGTTCCGCTTTCTTTTCAATACCAATACATCCAGAGTCACAATTTTTATTTGCATTCACCTATAAAGGCCAGCAGTATACTTGGACTAGACTCCCACAAGGATTTACCGAAAGCCCTACGATTTTCTCTCAATGCTTAAAGAAGGACCTGGACGATGTAATCCTAGCAGCGGGTTCAACATTAATTCAATATGTAGATGATTTGCTATTAGCTTCACCAAACCGAGAAGCCTGTGTCCAAGACTCTTTAACTTTGTTTACGGCGTTAGCAAATAAAGGACATAAGGTTTCCAAAACCAAGTTACAGATGGTTCAAGAAAAGGTAAAATATCTGGGACATCAGTTAGAACGAAATACCAGGCAGCTAACAAGTGATCGAGTAGCGGCAATTTGCAATTCACCTAAGCCAGTGACAAAAAGGGAAATGAAACATTTCCTAGGAATGTCTGGCTATTGCAGACAATGGATTTTAAATTATTCCAAGATATCCAGACCATTACTTGATATTAGTATGCCCACCATGCCGGAGAAATTGGAATGGAACCCAGGTACTGAGGAAGCCTTCCGGCAAGTTAAGCAAGCTATGGTATCGGCCCCAGCTTTGGGACTCCCAGATTACAACAAGCCGTTTAACTTATTCGTGCATCAAAAATCAGGGTTCACACAATCAGTGCTGACGCAGCTGCATGGAGATAAACAGCGGCCGGTAGCATTTTTTAGCACTCAATTAGATCCAGTAGCAAGAGGATTACCCGGATGTCTGCCTGCTTTAGCAGCAGCGTATTATGCCGTTCAGCAGGCACAGACGATCACTCTAGGTCACCAGACCGTTTTGTATGTTCCTCATGCGGTTGAAATTCTTCTCACCAAATGTGCTACCCAACATCTAACCTCAGCCAGGTTAACTAAATATGAGGTAGAACTTTTGTCAAATACAAGATTGGTAATTAAAAGATGCAACACCCTGAATCCAGCTACTTTACTACCCACAGAGGAAGAAGGAGAACCACACTCCTGTGTAGAAATCACCCAGTTGGTTTCTAAACCAAGGGTAGATCTGACTGAAGACTCTATACCAAATCCAGATTGTATATTTTATGTAGATGGATCAGCATTGAGAGACTTGAAGGGAAGTCCAAAAACAGCATATGCAGTGACTACCCAGAACGAAACAATAGAAGCATTTCATCTCCCAAGTTCATTTTCAGCACAACAAGTGGAATTATTTGCGCTAACCAGAGCATGTATATTGGCTACAGATCAATCTGTTAATATTTATACCGATTCTAGATATGCGTTCGGAGTAGCCCATGATTACGGACAGATTTGGAAACTTCGTGGTTTTTTAACATCTTCCGGAACCCAAATTAAAAACGCACAAGAGGTGAAAAACCTTTTATTGGCAATCCAAAAACCTAAACAAGTTGCGATTATTAAGTGCCAAGCGCACACAGGGCATTTGGATGAGGTTGCACTAGGAAATGCAGCAGCAGATCAAGCTGCTAAAACCATAGCCTTATCACAGATAGGATCACAGGTTAAGACTTGTCCAGTTAAACAACAAACCCCATCCCTGAATGATGTGCTAGCCCATCAAGATAGGGCTAGCCCTGAAGAAATAGCGGAGTGGGATGTTAATCACTGTTTCAAAAACACGGACGGCTTGTGGGTCCATCATGACGGCCGCATGGTGGCACCCAAATCATTATTATCACCAATTGCCCGATGTGTTCATAAATTCACCCATGCGGGCAAAGGGGGGATGGCAGACTATATCCTCAAGACCTGGTATGCACCAGGAATCTCAAAGTTGGCAAAACAAATATGCGAAAATTGTACTATTTGCCAGATCATGAATGCAGGGAAAATAAAGAAGGTACAGCCCGCATCCCACCCAAACCCCATGGGCCCTTTTGTACACTTGCAAATGGATTTTATTGAACTACCTGTGTGCATGAGCTTTAAATATGTATTAGTTATTGTTGATATGTTTTCAAGATGGATTGAAGCATTTCCTTGTAGAAAGAGTGACGCCACCACTGTTGCTAAATGTTTATTAAAGGACATTGTACCTCGCTTTGGGATACCAGCAAAATTGTCAAGTGATAATGGGTCCCACTTTACGGGGACAGTGATTAAGGAACTATGCAAAGCCTTACAGATTAATCAGCACCTCCATTGCAGTTATCATCCACAGTCAGCTGGACTAGTGGAAAGATATAACGGGATGCTGAAAAACAAGCTTGCAAAACTGTGTAAAGAAACTGGACTTAAATGGGTTGATCTGTTACCCATAGCTTTAATGACAATGCGGTCTGCTACCAACAGAACTACAGGATTGTCGCCTCACGAGATCGTCATGGGAAGACCACAAAGATTGCCCTTTTCGGCACCTTTAACAGCTAAACAAATGGACATTCATAAAATGGAGGAAGATATGTTGAGTTATTGCATTGCACTAACCAAATGCATTTCTAGTTTCCATCAACAGGTGAAGGAAGCCCAGGTCGATCCCGCTGAAGGAAAGTGCCATACTTTCGAGCCAGGAGATAACGTCTACATAAAAATCTTCAAGCGAAAAAATGGCCTTCAACCCAGATTTGAGGGACCCTTCCAAGTACTCCTGACCACAAACACCGCTGTAAAAGTAAAGGAGCGACCAACATGGATACACGCGTCCCATTGTAAGAAGGCATCAGTTAAAGACAATACACTGCCAAGATAAACTGGATTTGGACCTTAACAAGACTGTTCTTTTTGTCAACAATAATTGAAACTGCCATATGGATTTACCCAGATCCTCTGCAAGGCAAACCATGCATAAAAGAATGTGTACTTTTAACCAAAAATCTCTTTTAAATAAGCATAACTATCATCATGTTAATACCTTTGTATACATGAGTTATTTGTATGCTAAAAGACAGAACCTTGCCAAATGCTGGATATGCAGCCACATCCCTGTGCATGCAGAGGGTGGAATACCTCGAAGGCCCATTCCCTTTGAAATAGGAGAGACGGTAGGGTGGTTCCACAGAATCACAGAAACCTCACAGTGCAGATAGAGGCCATTTCGGCCCATCGAGCCTGCACCGACACATATCCCACCCCCGATCCCCGTAACCCCTACACCAACACATATCCCACCCTATCCCCGTAACCCCACGTATTTAATCCCCCTAACACTAAGGGTCAATTTTATCATAGCCAATCAACCTAACCTGCACATCTTTGGACTGTGGGAGGAAACCGGAGCACCCGGAGGAAACCCACGCAAACACGGGGAGAATGTGCAAACTCCACACAGACAGTCACCCGAGGCCAGATTCGAACCCGGGTCCCTGGAGCTGTGAGGCAACAGTGCTAACCATTATGCCACCGTGCTGCCCGTGGTTATTACAGTCTAATACCACCTGGAATAAGGAGGCAGCCAGTACATTTCAGACCCAAAATAGTTTAAACCCAGATCAATTGGAAAATGAATGGAAAGATGCAGGATACAACCTTATAAAATTTGAAGGGTGGTTTCATCCCCAATATGATAATCAAAGGAATCCAGAGAGTCTATTAGTGACGTCAATGGGAACCGTAAATAATACAAAAGGAGAAGTCTGTCTGGTAAACGACAATGGAGAAGGATTGATGGTTGGATGGAGTGAGTGCAAATGTAACTACACTTTGACTAAAACTACTACTAAACCACCGGGTACAGTCGAATGGCCCTATTGGGGACGGTGGAACCTGTCCACAGTACAAAATTTGACTAGTAGAAAAATCTGGAAAGGAGAACAAGGAATAGGAATGATGCACCAGATATGGAACAAATTTGAAGCCTATAATAACACCTATTTCATCTGTGGGCATAGAGCATACCCTTGGTTACCACAAAATTGGATTGGGTCATGTTATTTGGGATATGTAGTGCCCTATATACATCATATTTCATCTTTGGATAGCCACCCTGGGACACGAGCAAAACGAGCCATTACAGAAACTGAAAGGTTCTTTGCTATAGCATTTCCCTGGTATGGAACAGGGAAGTTAGCAAGAGAATCTATAAACATGGCAGCAGTGTTGGAACAAATAGCCAATGATACTGCTGATGCTCTTAGTGATGTAAACGCAGAAATGGTGGCTTTGCGCACTGTTGCCTTACAAAACCGCATGGCTCTGGACTATTTGTTGGCAAAAGAAGGGGGCACATGTGCAATCATAAAAACCGAATGTTGCACCTATATTCCAGATAGCTCAGAAAATATCACCAACCTGGTAAACCACATAAAGGAGGCTGTAAAGAAACTACATCAACCTGAACAGTGGTCCATGTGGGATTGGATTTCAGGGTGGGGAGGAGCACTAGGAAAGCAAATTTTGGAAGTCTTAATTGCAATTGTGATGATAATAATTCTAATTAGTTTATTGATTGGTTGTTTAAAATTATTGTGTACAAAAGTTCTTTCCTTATTGACGTCAACTCCTCCAGTACCAATGATGTCTGAATATGAGGATATTAAGGGTGAGACCTTTGATGTAGAATTTCTTAAACTTAGCGAAATAGATTGTCCTTAGAAAGGACAAAAGGGGGGAATGAGGAAATCTACATATTATAAGGGGTTAATTTCAGGTGCTTGCTGGGTAAAAGTTTTCAGACTTGACACCAGTCAAGAGTCGATGTGTAACTAGAGCTATTGCATGTACTTGGATTACAGCCAAGAACAGATGTCTGCCCACCTAATGAGAATGTAGAAGTGAAACAATGGGTTCCGTTTGAAGTACCCAGTGACCTGACAACTTGCGACCGTAAGCAAACCTAGCCTCCCGATACATGATTAAGATTAAAGAGGACCTCCGGTTACACGATTCATGTCCTGTTATAGATTAACGGTTGATTTATGTGTCCAGGATCCTTCTTTCAATATGTCATAAGACCTAATGATTAATCTAAAATGTATCCTGATTGAGGAACAAAGGAATGTCAATTAAACTTGTTTGTTACACTGTATAAATATGGAACGCTAATGCTGTATCATTGGAATAGTAGCCTCACCCCTTGAGTGGAGGTATTGATTCCCCTTGCAAGTGAAATAAAAGGCCTGTCCGTCTGACAAATCCAAGAGTGTATTGAGTCATTACCCAGAGCTAAGAAGTAAGGTACTTCAACAGGTGTTCAGTGGGTGTAGTACGGTAGACAAATTCGGCAAGAACTTATGGTAGTAGTTCACCAGCCCGAGGAACGACCTCAGTTGTGACACATTTTCCGGTGCTGGAGCCTTGACTACTGCCTCAATCTTTTCAGGGGACTTATGTAACCGCTCTTTATCAATAACGTGGCCACAATACGAGATCTGCTTCTGGAAAAACTCGCATTTGTGGCGATTAGCTCGGAGCCCATATTCCTTCAATCTAGTTAGCACCTGCTCCAGGTTGGCGAGGTGATCACTGTCATTTTCGCCCGTGACCAGGATGTCGTCCAAATAACACTGGGTCCCTGGAATCCCTTGCAGGACTTGTTCCATTGCCCTTTGCCAAATAGCCGAAGCTGATGCTACCCCGAACACCAGCCGGTTGTATTGGTAGAGACCTTTATGAGTGTTGATCGTGAGGTACTGTTTCGAGGCTTCTTCTACCTCCATTTGCAGGTGCGCCTGGGCCAGATCAATCTTAGTGAAGCCTTTCCCTCCAGATAGCAAGGCGAAAATATCTTCAATCCGCGGAAGCAGATATTGTACAGTGTGAAGGACTGGGTTCACTGTCACCTTAAAGTCCCCACAGATGCGAACCTTCTTTGGTTCCCCAGGCGTATTACTCAATGACCTCTTCATTACAGGAATGATGGGTGTAGCCCACTCGCTCCAGTCCACTTTGGACTGTACTCCTGAACGTTCCAAACCTTCCAGCTCTGCTTCGACAGCTGGGCGGATCGCATAAGGCACCGGTCTGGCCTTAAAAAACTTTGGGCTTGCATTTTCCTCTATTTTGATCGTCGCTGTTATGCCTTTTAGTGTTCCGAGTCCCTGCTGGAACACTTCTTGTGCGTCAGTTAGCATTTTTGACAGTCGTCCAGGTGTGACGTCGTCATCCTTTTTGGCATCTACAGTCAGTGCTTGTATGGAATGCCAATCTAGCTGTATCTTCCGGATTCATTCACGTCCTAGTAGTGGTGGTCCTCCATCTGGCAATACATATAGGTCCATTTTTGGTGTTTCCTTGCCGTTATATATAACGTTTACCCTTATTTTTCCTTTGGGGTAGACTTTTTGCCCCGTGTACGTCTTCAAGACAATCTTTGTTTCTCTCAAGGGTATATGTGAGAATAGCCGCTTGTAGTCCCTTCGGTTTATGACTGTTAGGGCTGATCCCGTGTCCAATTCCATTTTCACTTGGACTCCTGCTATCTTGAGCGTGACCCAGATAGTTTGGTGATCCTCCGTTTTGATCACATTATGTAGTTTCAGACAACCCAGCTCCTTGCTTCCGGAGTCTGTATCACTCTTCTGTTCGTCTGAACTACTCTCCATCACCTTATATACCTTCTTGTACTTCTCCTGTGGAGATTTCTTGCTGCTGGTTTTCTTTCCCGACCTGCAGACTCTTGCTATGTGTCCTACTTTTCCACACTGTCTGCACACTTTGTCCTTGAACCAGCAATCATTATGGTCGTGTGTTGTTCTGCTGCAGCGATAGCAATTCACTGTTCCGTATGACATTTCATTTGTGCCATATTCTTGTGGTCTCCGTTGTATCTCTGCAGCGCCCCGTGCTGCTGCTTCGTGTGATACTGCAATGCTGAAAGCCTTGTCCAGCGTAAGATCCTTTTCTGATAGAAGCCGTTTCTGGGTTCCTTCACTTTGAAGCCCACACACAAACTTGTCCCTAAAAGTATCTGCTAGTCCCGTTCCAAACTGGCAGTGTTTCGATAGTTGCGCAGTTCCGTTAAATACTCAGCATTACTTTCATCTTTATGCTGGTTCCTTTTGTGAAACTTAAATCTTTCTGCTATCAGCAGCGGTGTGGGGTTTAAGTGGTCCTGTAGGATTGATACTATGTTTTCAAAATCCTTTTCTACTGGCTTCTCTGGGGTTACTAGGTTTCGTAGTAAGCCATACGTTTTTGCACCCATTGAATTCAACAATACCAGCGCTTTCTTGTCATTTGGCACTTCATTCGCCTTGCAGTATACTTCTATGCGTTCGACATATGTCGTCCAATCTTCGACTCCATTGTCGAACACTGTGATACTGCCACTCTTCGGCATTTTTGGGTGTGGTTAGACTGGCTTAAAATGGCGTCTCCTGCGCTTTCCTTTCTTCCCTGCTGCGGCTTAAAATGGCGTCTCCCGCGCTGCTGCCAATGCCGCTCTCGGCGGTCCTCGTGGCAAATGGTGACGCCCTGTGGGTTTCGTGCGCTGCTCCTGCGCTGCTGCCAACGCCGCTCTCTGCGGTCCTCGTGGCAATGGCAGCGCCTCGCATTTTCCTGCACGCCTCTCTCCCCCGTTGACGCTGCTCGGCCCTTGACCACCGGCTGCGCTCTGCTCTCTCTCGCCTCTCTCCCCCGTTGACGCCGCTCGGTCCTGAACACTGGCTGCACCCTGTGTGCTCTGCCCTCTCTCTCTCTCCCCCGTCGACGCTGCTCGGCCTTTTTCTGTGCCGCTCGGTCGGGCTCTAACCCGTCGCTGTCCGGGAAGGGTCTGCGCGGTACCTGTTGCCAGCCCATTTCGCTGGACCACCGTGACTGGAAAGCCAAGCCTGGCTCTCGACAGCCTCCCCTGCGATGCTCAAATCTCCGCTGGATGACTGGGCGGTTGCCCGTTTTCGACGCCCGTGCTTCTGGACTCGACCTTCTTCCACTGTTCTCCAGGAGCGAATCCCTGGGAGGTGATGCAGAGTTGCAAGTAGGTTCGAACTTGCTCGTCGCCACTGTTACGTCCGTGTAATAATAAGAACGGACTGCAGAGAACGGTACAACAGGTGTTTACTCAACGTGGTTCAAACTGCAACTGAAACAACAGATTACTACTCAGCGTTATATACAGGTGTGGTCACTGCCGGTACTACAGTATACATGAGCTGTAGAAAGTAGTTCCCCCCTTAAAGGTACATACATTATAATGTGCTGCTGCACCTTTAACGCCGGCCCAGAGGGCGCGATATAATGCACCTGGCACGATCGAGAAACAGGCCGTGCGCACTTTCTTATGATCGTGGTTGTTTAGGGCTTTAAACTTTTTACTTTATCTAGTGACTGTAAAATAGCTGAAGAAGGCGTTTAGGAAAAGGTGTGAGGATGCAGAGAACATTCTGAGGCCCCACAGTGGAGGCTTGCATGTGCATAGGCCTGAACGATTATGCATGTAGGTGGGGCAGTAGAAGACTGAAAGGCAAATTGAAGTAGATGATTGCTATTCAAGTAGTGCATGTGCAGTGGTCTGGAAAATATCAGCTGAGCTGAAGAACAGGAGCTGCAGGAGCAATAGGAGGCCAAGGTTCCTGAGAGAGGAGTAGGCTGGTATGACTAGAGAGAAAGTCAATGTAGGGCATCTGAACATCCAAGAGCTAATTTGTGAGCAGTTTAGTGCTATTTTTATCATTTCTTTTAGGTATTTTATATTCATTTTACTGGTAGGGATACATAGTGTGGGGTGAACCACCAACATGGCTATTGAAATGAGATGGAAAGAATTTTAGGATGCGCTCAGTGATGTAAGTTTTAGAGTTTTTTGATTGACTCAAATTTCCCAGGAATTTCTTAACTTCATAATCATAACCTTTTGCCACACTCATTTTTTGACACCTTTCAGACACATGGCAGACACAAATCTTTTACACAGATATACTTATATCCAGTTGAGTTTTTTATTTGACTTTTTTTAATTATTTATCTTCCGTAACTGCTTATCTCCCACTCTCCTTTTGTTTCCCTCTCCCTCTTACTTGTCTTTCTTTGTGTAAGTTCCTTTTCGTTTCTATGTATGTGTGTCTCTCACATACATTGGCCTCAATATTAAGCCCCCACAACGAGTGAGTGAGCAGTGAGATGGGGGGGGGAAGTTAAAAATTTTAAAACTGGAATGCTCCCCCACCCCCGCCTGCCCACTGGACCCGCAACCTCTCCACCTCCCCATAAATATCTGTTTTTCTCTCCGTTTGTGTATGTTTCTCCTTTATCATGTCTCTCCTGCACGTTTCACACTTTTTATGGCAGCTGGTAGCGTGCTGTACGATTGCGCCACCCTCGAAAGGTGGGACACTTCATTAACATATTTAAATCAGGCGCCCTCACTGCAGTTGGGATTTAAGTTTAACAGTTGCCAGCCAGGATTCCCATGGCTTAGGAAACTCAGTAACGGAATGAAGGTGGGAGTTGCCAGCTCCAGAAGGTAAGTGTCTTTTAGAGCACTCCTTGTGGGCCAGGACAATCAGGAGTGCTCCCCCCCCGCCCCCACCCCGCCCGCCCACTGGACTCTCAAGGAAGCCTTCGGCCTCTCCCGTCAAGTGTGGCCTCTCTCTCTCCCCCTGCCGCGATCAGTGACCCCCTCCCCCACCCAAGCTCTAATCTCTGGCTCCTTCACTCCCAATTGCTGGGGACTGTCCCCCAAGGTCCCTGGCTGCGACCTCCTGCCGCTGGTTTTCCCGCTCAGCAGCCAGCCAGCCTGTCAAACGGATGAAAAAATTATAATAAGGTCATGCCGTTAAATTTGGCAGGACCTCTGCGTCTCCGGCCTCGCTGTGTTTTCTCCACGCTACTGCTCTCCCCCACAACCTCTCCGCCTCCCCATAAATATCTGTTTTTCTCTCCGTTTGTGTAAGTTTCTCCTTCATCATGTCTCTTCTGCACATTTCACACTTTGCCCATACGCCTCACGTCATAATTTTCCCTAGATCTGTCTGTTTTTTCTTATTATTTCAATGTCCCTGAAACTCTCATTTTCCATTCTACCACCCATGCAGACCTGAAAACAGATTCAGGGCTCCAAAGTATCTCATCTCTCTTCTTAAGTTTTTGCCTAGACCTCAAACTTCTTTTGTAAGAGCCTAGCTAGCATAGAAGCGTTTCAGTCAATTTATAGACTAGGACTGGATAGCAAAGGGGACTGGAGCTGGAGTACCAGTGTGATGCGCTATCAATTACTCATAAAAGATGGAGAGTTAGGAGAGTAACTAAAAGGCTCTTATTAACAAAGAACAGAGCATGCCTCTCGTGGTTGACTGGTTTCCAAGAAGGCAGGGGGCTGCAGAGCAGTCACCTTTATACCTGGGCATGTGGGTGGAGCCAGGGGCGGAGCCAGCTGAGGCATGCATAGATACAACAGTGTGCAACAACAACAACAACGGTGAACAACAACAACCACATTCACCCCTTGTTTAAAATTGAGTCCGACAGGGTGAAGTGTACTAAAGGTTCGTGTAAGTAAGTCTATCAGGTGGCCTTGTATGCCGTCCTGATCATCGTGGTGGCGGCGGTGATGGTGCAGCATCCAACGTTGAATCTGGCGTCTCATTGAGTGGTTGGGTGGTCAATGACAGGTCCTGGGGCTGCGGCATGCCGTCTACAGGGGTTGGGTTGTGGGTAGTGGTGGATGGCAATGGTAGTGTTTCAGGGGCACCCGAAGGTGCGAGGTCTCGTATGGAGACTGTGTCCTCCCGCCCGTCCGGGTACGCCACGTAAGCATACTGGGGGTTGGCATGGAGGAGGCTCACCCTCTCGACCAGGGGGTCTGTTTTATGGGACCTCACGTGCTTCCGCAGTAGGACGGGTCCTGGAGACGTCAGCCATGTCGGTAGCGAGGTCCCCGATGTGGACTTCCTGGGGAAAGTGAACATTTTTTCATGGGGGGTGGCATTGGTGGCCGTACAAAGCAGTGACCGAATGGAGTGGAGCGCCGCAGGGAGGAACTCCTGCCAGCGAGAGGTCAGAAGGCCCTTAGATTTTAAGTTTAAGAGGACGGCCTTCCAAACCGTCGCGTTCTCTCTTTCCACCTGGCCGTTCCCCCGGGGGTTGTAGCTGGTGGTTCTGCTTGTAGCAATACCTCTCGTGAGCAGGTACTGATGGAGTTCGTCGCTCATAAAGGATGAGCCCCGGTCGCTATGGATTTAGCTAGGGAAGCCGAACAAGGCGAAAAGGTCATTCAGACATTTAATGACCGTGGTACTGGTCATGTCTGGACAAGGGATGGCAAACGGGAAACGGGAGTACTCATCAATTATGTTGAGGAAGTACACGTTGCGGTCAGAGGAGGGGAGGGGCCCTTTAAAATCGACGCTCAGGCGCTCGAAGGGGCGAGTGGCCTTGATCAGGCTTGCTCTGTCTGGCCTATAAAAATGCGGTTTGCACTCGGCACAGATTTGGCAGTTCCTGGTCATGGTCCTGACCTCCTCGATGGAGTAGGGCAGGTTACGGGATTTGATGAAATGGAAGAACCTGGTGACCCCCGGGTGGCAGAGGTCATTGTGGAGGGTCTGTAGTCTATCAACCTGCGCGTTGGCGCATGTACCACGTGATAGGGCATCTGGGGGCTCATTGAGTTCCCCGGGCCGGTACAAGATATCGTAATTGTAGGTGGAGAGTTCAATTCTCCACCTCAAGATCTTGTCGTTCTTGATTTTGCCCCTCTGCTTATTATTATTAAACATAAAAGCTACTGAACGCTGGTCAGTGAGCAGGGTAAATCGTTTTCCGGCCAGGTAATGCCTCCAATGTCGCACCGCTTCCACAATGGCCTGGGCCTCCTTTTCGACAGAGGAGTGTCGAATCTCGGGGCCCTGGAGGGCCCTTGAGAAAAAGGCCACGGGTCTCCCCGCCTGGTTAAGGGTTGCAGCTAGGGCGAAGTCGGATGCGTCGCTCTCCACTTGGAAAGGGATGGACTCATCCACTGCGTGCATTGTGGCCTTCACAATATCTCTTTTTATGAGAGTGAAGGCTGCACATGCCTCTGCTGTCAGGGGGAAGGAGGTGGACTTGATGAGGGGTCTGGCTTTGTCCGCATAGTTGGGCACCCACTGAGCATAGTAAGAGAAAAACCCTAGGCATCTCTTCAGTGCTTTTTGGCAGTGGGGGAGGGGGAGCTCCGTAAGGGGGCGCATTCTGTCGGGGTCGGGGCCGATGACTCCGTTCTCCACTACGCAGCCAAGAATGGCGAGGCGTGTGGTGCGAAACATACATTTGTCCTTGTTGTATGTTAGATTCAGCCGCTGGGCCGTACGGAGGAATTTCTCTAGGTTAACGTCATGGTCCTGCTGGTCGTGGCCGCAGATGGTGACGTTGTCTAGATAGGGGAAGGTGGCCTGCAGCGCGTTCTGGTCAACCATTTGGTCCATCTCCCTTTGGAAGACCAAAACCCCGTTGGTGACGCCGAAGGGGACTCAGAGGAAGTGGTAGAGACGACCGTCAGCTTCAAAAGCTGTGTACTGACGGTCCTCAGCCCTGATGGGGAGCTGGTGGTATGCCGACTTCAGATCAATCGTCGAGAACACCCGGTATTGTGCTATCTGATTGACCATGTCAGATATGCGGGGGAGTGGGTATGCATCTAACTGGGTGTAGCGATTGATCGTCTGGCTGTAGTCAATAACTAGGCGCTGTTTTTCGCCAGTCTTCACTACCACCACTTGTGCTCGCCATGGGCTAGTGCTACCCTCAATAATCCCTTCCTTCAGGAGTCTTGCTACTTCGGATTTAATGAAGCTCCTATCCCCGGCACTGTACCGCCTGCTTTTGGTAGCGATGGGCTTACAGTCGCGGGTGAGGTTAGCGAACAAGGGGGGGGGGAGACTTTAAGCGTGGAGAGGCTGCAAATGGTGCGCGGCGGGCGATTTAAAAGCTGCTGGCTGCAGACTGTGAGTGGGGGGAGGGGTCCGCCGTACGCTAATGTGACACTTTTAAGGTGGCACTGAAAATCCAACCCCAGTAGAACGGCAGCGCAGAGATGGGGCAGGACAAGAAGTTTAAAATTTTTGTATTCTGTGCCCCTTACTGAAAGGGTCACTGCACAGTAGCCACCGACGTCTGCTGAATGGGATTTGGAAGCCATAGAGATCCGATGGCGCGTTGGCAGGACCGGGAGAGAGTAACTGCGCACCGTGTCAGGGTGGATAAAGCTCTCCGTGCTCCCGCTGTCGAAAAGGCAGGTAGTGGCGCGGTCGTTTACCGTAATGTCCATCATGGGCCTGGACAGTTGGTGAGGGAGAGATTGGTCCAGCGTCACGGAGGCCAGCGTATGGTCGAGCGAGTCGCTGTGGTCGTCAGACGAGGCGGTGGTTGAGTCCGGGTCACCCGCGATTGGAGTTGGAGGCGTCCAAGATGGCGGACAAAATGGCTGCGCCCATGATCCCGATCCCCACGCGGCTGGAGGTGTCCAAGATGGCGGACAAGATGGCTGCCCCCATGGTTCACACGCGGCGCTGCTGGCGTTAGCGGTTTTACCTTTGCAGGCGCTGACGTAGTGTCCTTTCTTCCCGCAGCCAGAGCAGGTAGCATTTTTCGCCGGGCAGCGTGCTCTGGGGTGTTTTGCCTGGCCACAAAAGTAACATTTCGGGCCCTTGGACATCGCTGCAGCAGTTGGTGCCGGGGGTGGCGGTCCCATGACCCAAGGTTGCGGCGTCCACGGTGCGGAGCGGTTAGGGGAGAATGCGTCCATATTCCGGTGGGCCACGTCTAGCGAGAGCACGAGGGACACTGCCTTCTTCAGGTTGATTTCGCCCTTCTCCAACAGTCTCTGCCGGGAGTAGTCGGACTTGAGGCCCGCAACGAAAGCATCTCAGATAAGTCCCTCCGTGTGTGTCGCGGCCGATACCTCTTTACAATCGCAGGCTCGGCCGAGTATCTGTCGTGCCCGTAGGAATGCCTCCAGCGATTCCCCGGACTGCTGTTTGCGGGATCTCAGGAGGTGTCTGGCGTAAACCGTATTTACCGGGTGTGTGTATTGTCCTTTTAGCAGATCGATAGCCGCCGCGTAGGTAGTCGCGTCCTGGATGAGCGTGTAGACTTGGTGGCCCACCTTGGAGGCCAGGATTTTTAGTTTGTTTCCCTCTAGTGTCACGGCTGAGGCTTCCAGGTAAGCTTCGAAGCAACACAGCCATTGTGCGAACTTGGTAGACGAACCCACCTCTTGAGGGTCTAGGTCCAGGCATGTTGGTCTGAGGGCATGCAGCAGCGCCTGCTGCTCAGCGTTTGGTGCCGTCATTTGCTGCAGCACCTGCTGCTCAGCGTTTGGTGCCGACATTTTGTTTTTGTTAATAAAATTGATGCGCTATCAATTACTCATAAAAGACGGAGAGTTAGGAGAGTAACTAAAAGGCTCTTATTAACAAAGAACAGAGCATGCCTCTCGTGGTTGACTGGTTTCCAAGAAGGCAGGGGGCTGCAGAGCAGTCACCTTTATACCTGGGCATGTGGGTAGAGCCAGGGGCGGAGCCAGCTGAGGCATGCATAGATACAACAGTGTGCAACAACAACAACAACGGTGAACAACAATAACAGTGGTTTACCACACAGTGTTTGAAATTAGATAGGAGTGAGAGACCAAACTATTTCCTCTGGTGGGGGAATCCAGAACGAGGAGGCATAATCTTAAAATTAGAGCTAGATCATTTAGGAGTGAAATCAGGAAGCACTTTTTCACACAAAGGGTAGTGGAAATCTAGTATTCACTCCCCTAAAGGCTGTGGATGCTGAGTCAACTGAAATTTTGAAGAATAAAATCGATAGATTTTTGTTAAGTAAGAGTATCAAGGGATATGGAGCAAAGGTGGCTAAACATGAGGTACAGATCAACCATGATCTCATTGAATGGCAAAACAGACTTGAGGGGCTGAATAGCCGACTCCTGTTCCTATGTTTCCATAAACTGGGGTTTTGTATAAGTGGGAGGTGAGGCAGAGGCCAAGAGTGAGGAATGGAAAACAGCAAGTGTCTGAGGCCTGGGAGGAATCTGTTTCGTAGTGAATCTGTGGCTCACTTTTAATTAAAACACAAATTGCTTTAATTTCTGAGAAAAAGAAAATGATCTTGCAATTGTATAGCGCCTTTCACAACCTCAGAACATCCCAAAGCACTTTACAGCCAATGAAGTACTTTTGAAGTGGAGTCACTGTTGTAACGTAGGAAATGTGACAGCCAATTTGCGCACAGCCAAGGTCCCACAAACAGCAATGAGATAATGACTAAATAATCTATTTTAGTGATGTTGGTTGAGGGATAAATATTGGCCAGAACATCGGGGAGAACTCCTCTACTATTTGAATAGTGCTATGGGATCTTTTACATCCACCTGAGAGGGCAGATGGGGCCTCGGTTTAATGCCTCATCCAAAAGACGGCACTTCCAACAGTGCAGCACTCCCTCAGTACTACCCTGGAGTGTCAGCCTAGATTTTGTGCTCAAGTCTCTGGATTGGGATATGAACCCATAACCTTCTGACTCGGAGGTGAGAGTGCAACCACCGAACCAAGGTTGACACCTTAAAAAGAACACATTCCACCATAAAAATGTGCTAATTATTACAAATATACATTTTCAAAAGGCACTTACAAAACAATTAAATCATTTTAGAAGTTGATAAAATCTAAGTGGGCAGAACAATGGCAGGTGAAATTCAAATGCAGACAAAATTCAACGGGGACAAGTGCAAGGCACTGCACATTAGAAGGAACAATTGGTGTCATAAGTACACTATGGATGATGTAAAATTAGCCATAGTTGAAAATTTTCGGTGGTGAATTCAACAATTAATGTGTCAAGTAAATGGAGGTTCTGGGGCCTCAGTAGAGCTCTTCAGCCCCAGAAAACGAGACACACTTGTGTGGAAGGAAGTTGTTAAAGGAAATTTTAAGAAATGGTAGGTAACGTTTAATGGCTTCTTCAGCATTATTTAACTATTTTCTGTATATTATGTTAATAATGTTATTAAAGCAATATATCCTCAAGTTACTGAGAATGTAAGATGATGGTTGAAAGCAGTTTTTAAAAGTATTTTGAATGGTTTCCCTTCTGCTTGCTAGTTATTCATTGGTAGCTTTCCTACCTATTTAATCATAGCAATCGGTATCATTCAGTTAACAGAATTTGTTGTGATTTGCTGCTTTTTATAAATCACAAAGTAGGACTTCTTGACCCATTGAGATTTTGAACGTCTGGTGAGCATTTTGGATGTGTGACAGAGAGTTTTCCCATGCTGACAGATAAATGCTACAGACAAGGCTGTCAACGATGTATAGATACGCTGTGGTCTCATTAAAATGAGAAGATTGCTAACATCAGTTAAAAGTAGTTCTAAATTACACTGTATGTAGAAAGTAAAGTCATGTTACAAAAAAAAATCATGCATGGCATGGTACAATAAGTTTTTTTTTTTTTTGTAGCTGACAAACAAAATTATAGAACTTTCCAGATTCAAGGGACATGATGAGCAGTTGAAAAATGTATTCCTGTCTTTAGGAGGCATGGTTGTGCTCCAGCATGCTGTGTCTCGCAATGTAAAGGTGCAGGCCTGTAATTCTGTCCAAGGGCATGAGCCCAATTGATTTCACCCATGCTGTATAGAAAACATAAAACAGAGGCTAGGCACTTCACACAAGGGTGGCAAAATAGCCAAGTAAGTCATCCCAAGTATCTTTTGTGCCTCTAACCATTTGGATCAAGCATAGCTTTGAAGCAGGTTTGCTCTCCTGATTGAACAGTGCTCCCACCCGCATCAAAATTCCTGTATTTACAGGATCTTGGAGCCATGTAAACATATGGGTGTTATTTTCCACATTTGCCTGAATTTGTCAACTTACCATGATACAAAATAAGCACAAGATCAAAATGGTGCCTGATTGGCAGAATTCTGAATTTCAGCCATCTGGGACAGTCTGTTAAGAGAGAAAGATTGACGGATTTAATTTGATTAGCAGTCACGATCAGCAAACTTGGGTGCCTGGCAAAGGAGGCTGTGGCAGTGGAGCAAATGACAAAAAAAAAGTAATGGCGGTCACAACACATGTTATGAACATACGAACATACAAAAATGACGGGCAGGAAAAGACTAACTGGTCCATCAATCCTGCCCCACACTCATGATATCTGGGGCATTATGACTAGGCACTCATAAGCAAGGCCCATGCCATACATGCCCTTGTTGCAGGTGATTTCACTGACATCCTGGCTTTGATGGAAACTTGGCTCATGGTCGACAACACCTTGCCCTTTACTGAAGCCTCCCCACCTGGCTACACTTTCCACCAGCTTTCCTTCCCAAACCGCCATGGTAGTGGTGTGGCCCTCATCACCAAATCACACCTTGGTCTCTTCCCCTACTCCTTTGGTACTATGTCCTTTTAGCAAACATGTTCCACCCTTCTCGCTTCTCCTTTACAATCCACCCACCCAAGCCCCGCCCTAGGATCTCACTATGATGTCATCCCTCCTTTCCTCCCTCAGCCTCTGAACCAAGCAACTACTCATCCTCAGTGATTTCAATCTCTATTTCAACTCACCTTGCCCTCTCTCCTCTGATTTCACTGCCCTTCTGCTCTCCCTCCATATAAACTCTCCCACCAATAGTTACAGCCATCCTTTCGACTTTGCCATCTCACATGGCCTCTCTATTCCCATTGCCTCGATCATAGACAAGGCCATCTCTGTTCACTTCCTTGTGTCCTTCACCACCCACATTCCCCTACCCCCTTCCAAACCTACTTCCTTCTGTACCGCCTCGGAATAAACTCTTTCCCAAGTCACTTACAACGGCATTTTCAAACTCTCAACTGTCTAGCCTTTGGCCCTCCATTTGCCACAATATTCTGCAATATTCTGGAATGAACAAGTTAAAATTTATTTCAATACTTCGGAACAGCATTTGATGCTATCGAATAGAATAATGAACACAGAGTTCTGAAGTGCATTTGGATAAAATTGTAGTCACTTCTGGACCAGTCACACATTTTCGTGTGGTAACTCTGGCAAAAGCTTGGCAGCGAGTCACCTGCCTGTCCTTTCAGCCATGAGCTTTGTTTAGCCTGGGGTGAATAAAAAAGATGAAAACTCAGAGAGAAGAAAACAGATGTTAAAATGAAGACCCCTTTGATAAATAAATTAGATTAGTAATAATGTAAAATCCTGTTCTGAATCTTGCTTTTACTCTATAAAAGTGTTATTTACTTTTTTAACAATGATTTGTAAACTGTACTAATGAACATCATTGTTTCATCCAGGCCATTTTTCTCCATGTAATCAATTATCTTTTCAGAACAAACTGGTTTAAATTATAATGTAACCCACATGAAGGACAATCCCCCTGTGTGTAGCACATTCCGGTTCTTCCAGCTCATGAAGAGCTCTTTTTCCTTTGGGTCCTTATTATTAAAATCTATGCACATACATAATGATAACTTGGTGGATGCGAATTAATTAGCAAAAATTGTTATCTACTGTGCAATAGGAGACTCTGGCAGCAGTGTGTGTACAGATTTCATGCTTGTGTTCAGAACAGTGCTAACGTTTACATATGACTCAAAAAGCTAATGAACTTACAGAATCATGTAGCACACGAGCAGCGTGTGGTTTATATCAAGGCAGCACACCCATTAAACCAAAAAACTTCAAGGGGGAAAAATTTGGTAGCGCCCCTGCACCATAAATTCAGTGGTAGTGCCCCAAGTAGGAGGCGGGGTGCTACTGGAAAGTGCTCCCCCTCCTTCTTGGGGCGCTACCAGTGAATTTCACAGTGCTATGTGCATCAGCGCCATGTGCGGCGGCACCTGCCCTGGGGGAGCTAACAGGATGCGCAAAGCAATCCAATTTCCCCCCCCAAATATTCATATCAAACATTGGGGAGAATTTTAACCCCCAAAAATGGGCCAATTTGGGTCAGATGGGATGTTAAAATGTTAAAAATCTGAATCCCGACCCCAATCCGCCTCCAACCCTCCCACTTCCAGTTTTAACAGAGGCAGGACGGTGGGAGGGCAACCAACCAATTATAATGAGGCTGCGTGCTGCATATTTAACCAACATTTTAAATTTATCACTGGCCGGCAGAGTTTTCCAGGACTCGGGAAACCTGGCAGCTGAAGGGAGAAAAGGACTGTTGGATCCAGGTGGGTCAAAAGTGCCTTTCCACCTGGATCCAGGTGGGTCAAAAACTTAAAATTCCAGCCTATGTGTCTAAAAATTCACCCAAAAATATCAACTTAAAGAGAATTATCTTGGGCTACCTTTTTGAACTTCAATCGCATAATGCCACTAACAAAAGCCTGTTGCACAAGGCCTAATGAAGGGAAAAATTAGGAAATATCTATACCAATTAAACTCTGTAATCTTAGAGGCCCAGGCCACATTAAACATGGTTCCACTTTACAGGTGAATAATACAATCATCATGACACTCTAATTGATGTCAAATAAAGTAACATGGACTTACCATGAGCAACACCACAAGGAATCAACTAGTACATATAAAAAGCAAGTCAACAGTTGCAGTAGTTACAAAGACGAACAGACTGTATCCAGTGAGGTGCTATACGCAACATCTCAATAAGCAGCTTCAATATTGAGAACTTCATAAAAGCAAATTGGTGTTATTTCTATTGTTAGACTGTTGAAAACAGTGGTAGGTATTACCACTCAGTAGGTTCCATCTCTCACTGAGTCACTGAATGGGCTGCTCTATAAACAGCTGAAGTTTCAAATGCCCGATGCCAGTCTTCAGGAATGTTTTTATTTACAGAAGTCTAACATTGTTAGCGAGGCTGAGCCTTTCAATTGTGGAGTTATGTGAAATGACAGACTATAGTATAGTGTGTGTTTATTTTCTGCACTGGTCAGCTGAGAACATGAGAACATAATCCCTGTTTGCCTTACGGGAATGCATTCAACTACTTAAGCAAATACGACAGTCTATGACAAAAATTGTAATAGACTGCGGCACACACTCCTAATGATTAGCTGTGATATACAAAGGGGAGGAAAAATTCATCTTTCCATGGGTAAATATATATTTTTTAAGGCTGTTACTTTTTATGTGTTGACACTGCATTGTTTTCTCCTGATTTGCTCCCCCACCCCACTTGCATTCAAGAGGGTAGACTACTACCAAAACCAATCTTGGCCTGCCGCTAAGAGATGCATGAGAGCAGCCCATGGTACATTATCTCTCCTTGTCCTCCTTGACCTCTCTGCAGTACTTCCACTGCCTCTTCTCTGTTGTCCAGCAAATTGGAGCTTCCCTCACTTGGTTCCACTTCCACCTATCCAATCGTAGCCAGAGCATCTCTAGCAATAGCTTTTCTTCCAACCCCTGCGTTGTCACCTTGGGAATCCTCCAAGGAGCCAT
Source organism: Somniosus microcephalus (assembly GCF_052327205.1). Classification (NCBI taxonomy): domain Eukaryota; kingdom Metazoa; phylum Chordata; class Chondrichthyes; order Squaliformes; family Somniosidae; genus Somniosus; species Somniosus microcephalus. The sequence continues at coordinate 96,980,445 of NC_140987.1, read as the reverse complement.
CCTTTTGCCTCTCTTCCTCATCTACATGCTGCCCCTTGGCTACATCATCTGTATACAAGGGGTCAGCTTCCACATATACACTGATGACACCCAGCTCTACATCTCCACTGTCTGTGTGCTGTCAGACTGCTTTTATAACACTTATTTTTGGATGATCCACAACTTGCTCCAGTTAAACATTAGGAATTCCCTCTGTAAACTTTCCTCATCTCCAACCCCGCCTCCTCCGCCTTCAAGACCCTCCTTAAAACCCACATCTCTGACCAAGCTTTTGGGCATCCCTTATAATCTGTCCTCCTTTGGCGTGACATCCATTTTTCCTTATACCTCTGCTAAATGCAATAGAACCATAGACGTTTACAGCACAGAAGGAGGCAATTCCCCTTGTCATGTTTGTACTAACTCTTTGCTAAAGCAATCAAAACTATTCCCACTGCCTGTTTGCTCCCCTTAAAGGAAGTAATGGCCTCTTCCCCAACCATTCCCTGTGGCAACAATCTTCTGTGTAAACAAATTTCTCCTAACCTCTCTCCTCACTCTCTTAGTGATCATTTTAAATTAATAACACCTCACCACTGATTCCCCAACCAGAGGAAATTGTCTTTCCTTATTCACTCTATCAAAATCCTTCTTAATTTTAAAAACCTCCATTAAATCTCCTCAGCCTTCTCTGCTCCAGTGAAAATAGTCTGAATATCTCAAATCTATCCTCATAACTATAGTTTCCCATCCCCGACATCATCTTTTATGAATCTAAAACTGAAAGTGCTTTGTGGCTTTCATATCTTTTATAATGGGGTTCCCACAACTCCACACGGTACTCTAACTGTGGCCTAATGTTCTGTATGAATTCATCTTTAGTTTTAACTCTTATACTGTATGCCCCTATTTATAAAAAAACAACAGGGACCTGGATGTCCTTGTACATGAGTCACTGAAAGTGAATGTGCAGGTGCAGCAATAGTGTAAGTCAATGGAAATAAAAATTGGGAATGCTGTAAGCGGGCTGCTGATTTGCCTCATATTTCTTATTGTCCTTTCTTCAGATGCCTTTCCAAATAACTGTAAAAACATTGAATACAACTGGAGAAAAATTAGTTTTTCACATTTAATAAAATCAAATCAAACTGCTTTGGAAAATTTCACCATAGCAACCACAACTCCAAGGTTAAATCTTAGATTGTAACTTAATCTTTTGTTAAACAAACTTTTTGTTATTCTTCTCAGTTTTTACACACCAGCTTAACTTAAATTGTAGTTCTATTTTTTTTCCAATTCTGGGTGTACAATCTTATTCACACATTCTTAAAACTTCCAAAATCCATCACAAGACAAAAGGGTTAAACAGCTTTTAACACAGAGAAGTGGGTGGAGCTAAAACACACATAACAGACACTTTTTGTTTTAAAGACAGACTTTCAGAGAAAAGGAATACTGTAACTTCTTAAACATTCATAGTCAGGAAAACTTTCACACTTTAACAGACACTTTCACACAAACTGAAATTCCAGCATTTTTTAAGGTTCCTTTCACTCAGTAAATCTTGTGTTTTATTTGTCTCGGCATAGACATTAATAACTTCCATGTTGGTAAAACTTTAAGTTAATCTTATTTTCCCACTTTTTTCAATCGGCGTCTCAGCAGCTTTTCCTGGCTTTCCAAATCCCTGTTTTTTCCCTTTCTTTGCTGAATTTTCAGATTGGTAGAAATGCAATTTAGATTTTTTTCCTTCTCTATCTCCCCCCTCTATCTCCTGCACTTTATGCTTCACCTCCTTCAGGCTATCTATCAACTGTTCCCGATGATATGCCAACGCCATTGTATTTCTGGTTTTACTTTTTAACATGCTCTTTCCTGCTCCCTTCTTTCGGAGAGAAAAATACTCAGTCTAAGCAATGATCATGTGCATTTGACCAAGTCTCTCCGGTCCCCCAACCGGAACTTTACAACTCCCACTCTGTGACCCCACTTCCGACACCACTGTAAGATTTGGATCATAGGTCACACACAGATTACCCAATGGGTCTTAGGAGTTGTAAGGCTTTTTATTAATGAGCTACAGTTTAAAGCATAATCAGATATTACTACATGCGATTGAAATAGAGACAGTAGACATACAACCCGTGACAGATGAGGGCGATCTACGGCCCTGAAATGGATCAAAACAACTGGACAGATGGTGAGGCAGTACAGTGGTCTCGGATTTGGTGGATTCCTGCAGTCTGCTGCAGCAGTCACTTCCATTGAGTCATCCCTCAAGCTGTTGGAGGTGTTAGGCCGTCAGCCACCTCAGAGGCTAAACTTGACCAAGGTGTTAGGCCATAGCCACCTCAGGGAAACCTTCACCCTTCTCTCGCTTTCCTCTCTTGGTCGTCTGTTTTTATACCTTATTTTGATGGGTGGGTGGATACCTGGTGTCAATCATTTTTACCCATCCTGTTGTCCAATTACAAGGGAGAGGCTACCTATGACAGTCACCTCCCAGCCTCATGAGATCATTTTCCTCCTTATCTCTGTTCTAAAGGTCTTGTTGCCCTCTCGTAGACAGCTTGTTTATCCTACAGCTCCTTGCTGCATCCCGTATCAGGCCTAGTTATGCCCACTTGAAGGCCTGTTTTTGTGTTCTGACCTTATAATTCAGCTCTCTGTACAGCTATTTTTCTGACATGACTGGAATCTTTCTGTGTCATCAACTTAGGCAAACTGCTGATCTAGGGAACCCGTAACAGTAACTTTCAATCTATGATTTCTTACACTATTTAAGCTGTTTAACATTTACTTGACAGCATAAACATATTCGCCCGTAATTTCCGATGCCTACGGGTGTGTATGAGCTGTGTACACACCCGTAGGGACCTCACAAGTGCCGGTTTCAGGCATGCGAAGCGCGTGCGGTGAAAACCAGCACTTCCGATCTGTCAAGAATCCTCTTGACAGATCGCACGCCTGACCTGGAGAAGGGCCTCCGCGGGTGGAGAGTTCCGCTTTCTGCAGAACCTCCACCCACTGAAATCCCTTAAAAATCTTATGCCTGGTAAAAGTGTTTAAAAAGGTAAAAAAATAATTTTTTTACACTCATTTATAATTTTAAAATACCTTTTAAAAAAAGTAAGCTTATTTTTAGCTCTGTAAAAAACTTTTTTTAAATTATTTTTTCAAAAAATTTATTTTTTGTTTAAAATATTAAATTTAATGTAATTTTAACTTATTTTAAAAACATGATTTAAAAAAAAAACATTTATTTAATGTTGTATTGTCTTTTTTCAGTGATCCCCATTCATATTTTTGACAGGTCTGATGGTGTAGGAGGGAGGGATTTAAATTCCTGAGGCATTGGGACCGATTCTGGGGAAGGTGAGGCCTGTACAAGCTGGACGGATTACACCTCGGCAGAACCGGGACCAATATCCTCACAGGGGGGTTTGCTAGTGTTTTGGGAAGGATTTAAACTAGTTTGTCAAGGGGCTGGGAACCTAAGTATGGGCCCAGAACGGAGAGAAACAAAGCTGGAAGTGCAAGTTAGAAAAATAGTCAACAAAACTAGTAGGGAGCAGAAACAAAGGCCAACAGTAAACAGGGTCAAAGTGCAGAAAAATATTAACAGGTAAAGTTGAAGGCACTTTATCTAAATGCACGTAGCATTCGCAACAAGGTGGGTGAATTAATGGCACAAATGGAAGTAAATGGGCATGATGTTGTAAGATTCGCGAAATTTTCATAAGTAATCACGCAAGAAGTCAGGGTTAATAAGACAGCTTTATTGACCAAAAAGAAGCTTGTACAGAGAAAACCTTTGATAAAAGGGCACACAAAATGGCCGCCAGACCTCGTGACCAGCTTCTGGGACCATTTGAATTTCTGTTACTGCAAGCCAGACAGGTTTGTGGATTAAGGACATTAAAGCCCGCGAAAACCAGTTTCAGGAAACCAAAACTCATGGAACTGAGTATACATATTGATTAGATTATAAGTACAGGACAGATTTGGGTAGCAGGATGAGGCCCATCAAGAAATGGGCGGACAATTGAATGAACACTTTAACCCATTTACTGTACAAAGAAAAGCCGTTTAACAGCCATCAAGGGCCATCTCCAGACCGATCAATATACAAGCCGACTTACGGTGACAAAGCAAAGACATTATCGGCCCAGGAAGGCCAGTTAAGCTATCACCAACTCCCGTTATGAAGACAAAACACCCCTGCAGAGAGTTCTGCCCGCCAAAATTATTACAAAGACAGGACTATGATTTGGCGGGAGATAAGAATGTTCCACAAAAAGTATAACTGTGGATAGAAAAAGTCCATCAGTACGCTTCACTTCGGATTCACTTCTTGGACGCTTCAGAAACGCTTCAGGACAGACTCTTCGGTTAGACAGCACTTCGGTTGCAGGAACGTGTTCGGTGTTCGGGCAGGCAAGGCCCGGCCACGACGGGAAGACGACGAGGGTGGCCCGGGTACTTTTGTCGGGAGATCATCGACGACCCAGGCCGAAGAAGAAGACACCCTGTACTCCAGCCCTTCCTTCAAATCAGAAGGACATTATGACTGTATAAAGAAAGCTTTTTGGGACCAGCGTCCTGCCCCGAGGAAGACCATCGGGAGATCGACGACCCAGGCCGGAGAAGAAGACACTCAGGGCCCGGCACTCCAGTGTCTCAACATCACATCGGTAATGGATTCACCCATGTGCATCCAGTTCTTAAAGTCACGTCGGTAACGGATTCATCCGTGGCGAGCGCTCACCAAGGCTGTACCAGCTGCCTACATCGCAGGAGAACCAAGAGGAAAACAAGCTGCGCCAGAACTTTCCAAACCCACATGACGACGGAAAGCTGTGTCGAAAGGCTGCAAACCCCTTTTCGCAATTCTTAAAGTGGTGAGCATGATCACGAGTTCCTCAAATCGAAACTTAGTTAGGTCTAGGGGAGGGGGTTAAGGGTAGTTGTAATGTGTTACCCCTTTTACGATGTGCCGTGTGCTCCCCATTTCCATAGAGTTAAGTTTATAGATGTGTGCATGCTTGTAGTTTCTTTAATCTATGCATATGACATGTATTTTATAATGCTGCAAACTGTTCAATAAAGGCATCCATTTCGTGCTATTCGACCTGGTCTATTGAGTTTTTCTGCACTACAGCTCCCTGCACCTAAGTCCAAGGTCGAGAACCGTAGGGGCGAGTGGGTCAAACCACTCACGGGTAATTATTGCAAGAAGCCTGGCAGGAGACCAGAGCAAGCAAGAGAAACCCCCTACAGAGATGGCGACCGCGGCAGGACCTTGGCAGCAGGAATGTAGGCCTAGAAATTCAGTTGGGCGCGCCAGCCGTTAGCGCCTTAGGAGGAGTAGATCTCGAGCGCTAGGCGCTTAGTGCCCGGGCGCAGCGCGATCTGCGCCTCGCCCCAACTTCAGTACACATTTAGCGCCGGCGCAAAGTCTTAGCGCGCGCCCTGCTGCGCACGCAGATCATGACGTCATTTACTAGTGCAACGCCCTTTGTGCGCCCCGAACCGGAACTTCACTCGCGCCGGGCCATTGTGCGCCGGGCGGCCCTAACGACTGTGAAGTGGAACGGTACACAGCCGAGGCGGGCCGCAGGGAGCGCTAATTAAAGGGCACTTACCCTGCACTATAAAGGCTAGCCATTTTGCAGCATTCACTCTTGTGCAACGGTTTTTTGGAGAGAGACCAAGGAGGAGAGCTTACTGGTTTGGACCAACACTAGGACAGGTATTTTTGGCTCAGGCCAGAGCTTAGCAATTATCTTTGCCTTCATTGAGAGCTCAGTGTTTGCCAGCATATAATGGGGGCTGCATTGGGTGCCAACGCTGACTTTCAGCCTTATGCCAGAAGGGCTTACAGACACCGTGAGAGAGTGGCAGCCCTGGCTAGACGCAGAGGGGGCAACAGGCGTCGCCAACTGAGGCCTTACCCACCCAGGGTATACCGCCAGCAGTCCTCCTATCTGACCATGTCTGCCGCAATGTGTGTAAGGAGGCTGCGATTCAGAAGGGAGGTGGTTGCAGACATCTGCCAGCTGCTTCACAGAGATCTGCAGCCACAGCTGATGCGCAGGACATCTCTGTCGGTGGCAGTGAAGGTGACGGTGGCTCTCAACTTCTATGCCACCGGCTCCTTCCAATCCGCTGCTGGGGACATTGCTAACATCTCCCAGTTCGCCGTGCATTGCTGCATCTGCCAGGTGACCGAAGCCCTTTTCAGAAGGAGACATCAATTCATCTCCTTCCCCATGACCCTGGACAAGCAGCAGCAGCGTGCAGTGGGATTTGCAAGAATAGCGGGCTTCCCCATGGTGCAGGGTGCCATTGACTGCACGCATGTGGCTTTGCGGGCACCTCTGGAGCATGCCGAGGATTACCACAACCGGAAGGGCTACCATTCCCTCAACGTACAGCTGGTGTGTGACCACAGGCAGCGCATCCTAGCTGTCAATGCCTGCTTTCCAGGCAGCAGCCACGATGCCTTTATCCTGCGACAGACAACTGTGGCTGACATGTTCCAGGCACAGCCTCCCCCAAGAGGATGGCTTATCGGGGACAAAGGCTATCCTTTGTGTACCTGGCTCATGACCCCGCTCCGCGCGCCCATGACCCCTGCTGAAGAGGCATACAACGAGAGCCATCAAGCGACTAGGAACATCATAGAACAAACAATCGGCGTCCTCAAGCAACGGTTCCGCTGTCTCGATCGCTCCGGGGGAGCCCTCCAGTATTCGCAGGAGCGAGTCTCCCAATTCGTCGTCGTTTGCTGCATGCTGCACAACCTGGCTATCCGCAGGACTCAGGCACTGCCACCTCACGTTGGACCACCACCTCAGGAGGATGAGCAGGAGGACCATGAGGAGGAGGAGGAGGAGGAGGAGGAGTACCAGCCCAGGAGGGAGCCACAAGGTCCAAGGGCCGTCCGTCGGCGGCTTATTCAACAACACTTCTAGGCCCCCTGTCAGGGAATGGCTTGTGGCAATGAAGGCACATGAATGCAGCCGCTCCGCAAGCCCTCAGCCGGTTAACGCAACAAACACTTGAAACATCACACATGGACAAGCTGAATAAAGAAAAAGCTTTATTGAACAAACTCAGGACCCTTCCCACATGAAACCCAAAAACAGACAACACCCCCAAAAAACACTCAAATACATATCTCACTCCCACAACCTGGGGAGGAATAACAAAACTTGTCCATCCAAATGGCCTTCATCCTCGGCCTTACCAAAAGAACCCCCCCCCATAGACAACACAAGCACCCCCATATAAAAAAACATTTGCCTTCATCCTCAGCCTTACCAAAAGAACCCCCCCCATAGACAGCACAACCACCCCCATATAAAAAAACATTTGCCAACACACTCTACTTTGTGTGCCGAGAGGGCGAGTCCTTGTCCAGCCTTTTCCGGCCCCTGGCCGACCTGCTGCTCCGCCTCAACCTGGGCCCTGTGGGTGTTGCAAGGCTGGGGGAAGGCTCCTGAGGGGCACATTGCGTGACGGCAGATGCCCTTGGGGGTCGGCCTAGACGAGCTCTGGCCCTCGAGGGGCCGGCTGCTGACTGCTGCAGCTGTGGCTGGGCAGCATCAGTCTCTCCAGCAGCTCGTCGCAGCTTTGCTGGGGGAGTGGCAGTGGCGGCTGCAGCAATGGGGGCAAGCTGGCTGATGCCAGGCGCTCGCTGCTCGCCAGAGACACTGGCACTCGGCCGGGCTGGCACTGCAGCAAGCGCAGCAATCTGGTGAAGGCCAGACCGCTGTGCTGCAGCAGCGCGGCGGGAGCCCTGGCGATGCCTGCGTGACACAGCGAGTGTGGCAGCAGTGAGTGCCTGTACTGCCCTGGTCTGTGCCCGCATCAGACCAGCCAGTGACTGCACAGCACCACTGATCAACTGTCCACTTGCTGCCTGTGCTGCCCTGAAGTCGTCCCGACTTGCGTCCTGTGCTGCCCTGAATTCGGCCCGACTCGTGTCCTGTGATGCCCCGAATTCAGCCCGACTCGCGTCCTGTGATGCCCCGAATTGTGCCCGACTCGCGTCCTGTGATGCCCCGAATTGTTCCCGAATCGCGTCCTGTGATGCCCCGAATTGTTCCAGACCCCTGGCCTGTGCTGCCGCGAGTTGTTCGAAACCCCTGGCCTGTGAGGCCCCGAAATCGGACACACTATGAGCCAGGGACTCGATGGCCTCAGGCAACCGTGCCACAACCCCCATGAACTCGGTGTGCCGACGATCCGAGTCCGCGGACATTTGATCAAGGAGGCGCACCTCCTGGGCGAGGACCGTCTCCGGACTGGAGGCCGGACTCTCCCTCTGGGGAGAAGGCCGCCGAGCTGCCCGACCCTTCCCGTGTGGCTGCACGCCACTGGGCCCAGGAGCTACACTCCCCTGCAACACTTCCCCCCTCTGGGGAGAAGGCAGCCGTGCTGGCCGACCCTTCCCGCGTGGCTGGACGCCACTGGGCACAAGAGCTACACTCCCCTGCAACACTTCCCCCCTCTGGGGAGAAGGCAGCCGTGCTGGCCGACCCTTCCCGCGTGGCTGGACGCCACTGGGCACAGGAGCTACACTCCCCTGCAACACTTCCCCCTGGCTCTCCTCCAGGGAAGACGTGTGTGGTAAACCACTGTTATAGTTATCACTGTATATTGTTCTCACTGTTCTCACTGTCACATCACTACACGAGGTCGCCTCTTGTCGCACTGTTATACCTGGGCTGACCACCTCCGACTCCGCCCATTACCTGCCCAGGTATAAAGGTAGCTGACTGGCTAGTATTCCTCCCTGTTGGATCGGATCACCCACGAGGGTGGGCTCTGTTATTTAGCCAATAAAAACCTTCAGTTACGTTCTTAACTCGTCGCCTTTTATTGGACTAATTGATAGGCATATCAATTTTATTGGCTAAATTTTAAAGATGTCTGATAATGAACAGCAACAGCAAGGAGCTCACCCAGCAGCACAGCAACAGCAGCCTCCAGACAACGGGCCACACCAGCCGGCTTGGCTGCAAGCCTTGAAACCACCATACCTGGATCTAAACCCACAGGCACCAAACTCAGCCAACGACTTCAAACACTGGCTGGACTGCTTCGAATCGTACCTGGAGGAAGCCGTCGTCCCTCAGAGATCCAAACTAAGAGTCCTGAAAGCCCAAGCGAGCCCGAGAGTATATACACTCATCCAGGACATGACTACGTACGACGACGCCATCAACCTACTGAAACAGCAGTACCGGAGCCCGGTAAACTACATGTACACTAGGCATCTCTTAAGATCTCGCCAGCAACAGCCAGGAGAATCGATAGCTGAATTTTCACGAGCGCTGAGACAACTCGGCAGGAACTGTGACTTTAAAGCGGTGACGGCTACTGCGAACATGGAAGACAATGTCCGCGACGCCTTGGTGAGAGGCCTACGTTCCGACTACACACGGCAAAGACTGCTTGAAGCTAAGGACATAGACCTGGACAAGGCCGAAGCCCTCGCCCTCACCCTAGAGGCCACCCAGCAAGACCAGGAAGCGTTTGCCAGGTACTATTCGCGACCCTGGGACTCGGGCCCGACCCCCACCCCACCACCCTTCACAGCGCTGCCCCCGGGACCTACCTCAGCGTCTGCATCACGGATCCGACCGGGCCCGCTAGCCCCGGTACCGGCCCCGACATCAGGCAACCCCGATCGGGCCGCTGGCTGCTTCTTTTGCGGCCAGGAGAAGCATCCGAGGTCGCGCTGCCCAGCCAAAAACTCGACCTGCAAAACCTGCCTCAAGAAAGGCCACTTCTCCAAGGCCTGCAGAAGCAAATCCTCAGAAGCCAGCAGTGCCTCATGCGAACCCTGGGGGCGGCCATCTTTGTGCGGGGCAGCCGAAGCCTGCAGAGCCTCATGCAAAACCAGGGGCGGCCATCTTTGTGCGGGGCAGCCGAAGCCTGCAGAGCCTCATGGGAAAACCAGGGGCGGCCATCTTTGTGCGGGGCAGCCGAAGCCTGCAGAGCCTCATGGGAACAGCAGGGGCGGCCATCTTTGTGCGGGGCAAACGATTTAAACAGAGCCTCATGTGAACTACGGGGGCCGCCATCTTCGCCGCCATCTTGTCATGACAACGACGCGCTCATCTACACCCTAGCTTCCGTGACCCTGGATCAAGCCCGCCCGCACCACCTGGCCAGCTCAATGATGGACATCAAAGTCAACGGCCACGCCACGACCTGCCTGTTCGACAGCGGAAGCACGGAGAGCTTCATCCACCCAGACACGGTGAGCCACTACTCCCTCCCCGTCCTGCCAACGCGCAGCCGCATCTCGATGGCATCGAGGTCGCACGCCACAGACATCAGCGGCTACTGTGTCGTGACATTGTCGGTTAAAGGGACAGAGTATAAAAATTTTAAACTCCTCGTACTCCCCCAGCTGTGCGCTGCCGTCATACTAGGGCTGGACTTCCAATCCCACCTCCAAAGTGTAACCCTAGCATACGGTGGACCCCTCCCCCCACTCACAGTCGACAACCAGCGAAAGTTAAACCGCCCACCGCGTAACACCTGCAGCCTATCCACCCTCAAGGTACCGCCACCTTCCCTGTTCGCTAACCTCACCCCCGACTGCAAACCTGTCGCTACTAAGAGCAGGCGGTACAGCGCTGGGGACAGAGCCTTCATTAGCTCTGAGGTGCAGCGACTCCTGAAAGAGGGCATTATTGAGGGGAGCAGCAGCCCCTGGCGTGCCCAGGTGGTGGTAGTCAAGACCGGCGACAAAAATCGCCTGGTTATCGACTACAGCCAGACCATAAACAGATACACCCAGCTGGACGCATACCCCCTCCCCCGCATATCGGACATGGTCAATGAGATTGCACAATACCGCGTATTCTCGACCATCGACCTCAAGTCGGCCTACCACCAACTCCCCATCAGCCCGGAGGACAGCCAGTACACCGCCTTCGAGGCGAATGGCCGCCTCTACCAATTCCTTAGGGTCCCCTTTGGTGTCACCAACGGGGTCTCGGTTTTCCAACGGGAGATGGACCGGATGGTTGACCAGAACGGACTACAGGCCACTTTCCCCTATCTCGATAACGTCACCATCTGCGGCCGCAACCGGCAGGACCATGACGTGAATCTGGAGAAATTCCTCCGTACGGCCCAACGGCTGAACCTCACCTACAATAAGGAGAAATGCGTGTTTAACACAGCGCGCCTTGCCATCCTTGGCTGTGTAGTAGAGAACGGAGTCATCGGCCCCGACCCCGAAAGAATGCGCCCCCTCATGGAGCTACCCCTCCCCCACTGTCCAAAAGCACTTAGGAGAACCCTGGGGCTTTTCGCCTACTATGCCCAATGGGTACCCAATTATGCGGACAAAGCCAGACCCCTCCTGAAAACCACATCCTTCCCCCTCACGGAAGAGGCGTGCGCGGCCTTCTCCCTCATTAAGGGAGACATAGCCAAGGCCACAATGCACGCAGTGGATGAGTCAATCCCCTTCCAAGTGGAGAGCGATGCATCCGACTTCGCCCTAGCCGCTACCCTTAACCAGGAGGGTAGGCCGGTAGCCTTCTTCTCAAGGACCCTACAGGGCCCCGAGACCTGACACTCGTCGGTCGAGAAGGAAGCCCAGGCAATTGTGGAGGCAGTACGGCGCTGGAGGCACTACTTGGCAGGCAAACGATTTACCCTCCTCACCGACCAACGCTCGGTTGCCTTCATGTTTAATAACAAGCTGAGGGGCAAGATCAAGAACGACAAAATCTTGAGGTGGAGAATCGAGCTTTCCACCTATGATTATGAGATCTTGTACCGGCCCGGTAAACTGAACGACCCCCCTGATGCTCTTTCACGCATTACATGCGCCAGCGCGCAAAGTGATAGACTTCAGACCCTCCACAATGACCTCTGCCACCCCGGAGTCACCAGACTCTACCATTTCATTAAGGCCCGCAACCTGCCATACTCCATCGAGGAGGTCAGGACCATGACCAGGAACTGCCAGATCTGTGCTGAGTGCAAACCGCACTTCTATAAGCCGGACAGAGCAAGCCTGATCAAGGCCACCCGCCCCTTCGAGCGTCTGAGCATCGACTTCAAGGGGCCCCTACCGTCATCCGACCGTAATGTGTACTTCCTCAACATCGTTGATGAGTACTCCCGTTTCCCCTTTGCCTTCCCCTGCCCAGACATGACCAGTAACACGGTCATTAAATGCCTGAACAAACTCTTCGCCTTGTTCGGGTTCCCGAACTATATACATAGTGACCGGGGCGCCTCCTTCATGAGCGAGGAACTCCGTCAGTTCCTATTGGAGAGGGGTATTGCAGCAAGCAGGACCACCAGCTACAACCCCCGAGGGAACGGCCAGGTGGAAAGAGAGAACGCGACGGTATGGAAGGCCACCCTCTTAGCCTTAAAGTCTAAGGGCCTCCCAACCTCCCGCTGGCAAGAGGTCCTCCCGATTGCGCTGCACTCCATCCGGTCACTACTTTGCACTGCCATTAATACCACCCCCCATGCTCGAATGTTTGTCTTCCCCAGGAAGTCGACTACGGGAACCACCCTACCAACCTGGCTGACCTCTCCGGGACCCGTCTTGCTGCGAAAGCACGTGAGGGCCCATAAAACGGACCCCCTGGTCGAGAAGGTGAACCTCCTGCACGCCAACCCCCAGTACGCCTATGTGGCTTACCCAGACGGACGGGAGGACACTGTCTCCTTATGAGACCTCGCACCCTCACCCCCCCCTCCCAACCCCCCGAGTCCAGCCGAGGTAGACGGCATGCCGGAACCCCACGAGCCTTTGCCGACTACGCAGACACCAGCTTTAACACCGGATAATGTAACACCGCCGCTGCGACGATCGGAGAGGCTAACGAAGCCTCCGGACAGACTGACATACCAGAGCTGGTAATACACTTCACCCCGCCGGACTCTAATCTAAACAAGGGGTGAATGTGGTAAACCACTGTTATAGTTATCACTGTATATTGTTCTCACTGTTCTCACTGTCACATCACTACACGAGGTCGCCTCTTGTCGCACTGTTATACCTGGGCTGACCACCTCCGACTCCGCCCATTACCTGCCCAGGTATAAAGGTAGCTGACTGGCTAGTATTCCTCCCTGTTGGATCGGATCACCCACGAGGGTGGGCTCTGTTATTTAGCCAATAAAAACCTTCAGTTACGTTCTTAACTCGTCGCCTTTTATTGGACTAATTGATAGGCATATCAACGTGTCCCCTCCATTGCCATCCCCTGGCGCGGATGAGGGTTCCCCCGATGGGCCGCCTTCCTCTTGCTCCTCCTCGTCCTCCTCTTCCGAGGGACTGACACTCGCAGCTTCAGGGACCTCCTCCTCACCAGCTGAAAGCAGGAAGGCACAAGAGTAGCTTTAGAGTGAGGACAGGGCGTCAGCGAGGGAGGCATGAGTGGTGGCATTCTGCGCATTGGTCGGACAGTGGCAAAGGATGTAGATCTGAAGCGCAAGGGGAACGAGAGAGGTCCAAAAGGTCATGTTCTTACCATTGGGGCCCAGCACAGGGTCGGCATCTCCAATTGCAACGGGGCCAATCACCCAGGCACCCATGAGTCGACCCACGCGCTCCTCCAGGTCACTGAGCTCCTGGAACTGGGTACGGCCTCCCCCGGTGTCAGTCCGGCTCTTCAGATTCTGGGCCAGCTTGGCCTGCAAGAGAAAGGACGGCTTCTAAGTACAGTGTGGTGCCCTGTTGTTGTATGCACTGCCTGCCATGGTCGAATAGCTTGGCCAGTGTGGTGCCCTGTTGTTGGGTGCACTGCCTCCCATGGTCGAATAGCTTGGCCAGTGTGTAAAGTGCAGAAAGTGCAAATGATGTTCATGCCAGTGCCATAGCTGCTGGATGAGGGCTGGCCATTAGGCCTTTGAGGTCCCTTTGCCCATAATGTGAGGTGCACATGCAAGGATGAGGAGGACACTGGAAAGGGTACTCACCCTGACAATCCGAGTGAGGTCGTTAAACTTCTTCCAGCATTGGACAACAGTCCGGGGGACATCGCAGGTGGCTGTGACCCTCTGGGCGATTTCCCTCCAGGCTCTCCTGTACACCCTGTTGGGAGGCTTCTTGCCACTGTCCGGGAACAAGATATGGCTTCTCTTCTCCAAAGCCCTAACCAGCACCTTTAAATCATGGCCAGAGAAGCGCTGCGCTCGCTCACGGGCCCTCTCCATCCTTCCTGCCGCTATTTCTCTCCAGCAGCAGTGTTCAGGCCTAGCTGGAGGGCTGCAGGATCCAGGGCGTGGCAGCAGACCAAGTCGGCCTCAAAAAACAAACATCCAATTCTTGGCCTCAAAAAACAAACATCCAATTCTCGGCCTCAAAAAACAAGCATCCAATTCTCGGCCTCAAAAAACAAACATCCAATTCTCGGCCTCAAAAAACAAACACAACTGGCCACACATTCGACTTTTTGGCCCGCTAGGGCGATGCCTTGGCCATCTTTGTGTGGCCCCTGCCCGCCCTGCTGCTCCTCCTCAAAGTAAGGCCATTGGCTGCTGCAAGGCTGGGGGCAGGCTCCAGAGGGGCACATGTCGTGACGGCAGATGCCCTTGGGGGTCGGCCTAGTCGAGGTCTGGCCGTCGAGCGGGCGGCTGTTGAATTGTCCAGCTGTGGCTGACCAGCATCAGTCGCTGCAGCAGCTCCTGGCAGCTCCACTGGGGGAGTGGCAGTGGCGGCTGGAGGAATGGGGGCAAGCTGGCGGATGGCAGGCGCTCGCTGGTCGCCTGAGACACTGGCACTCGCCCGGGCCAGCACTGCAGCATGCGCACCAATCTGCCGAGGGACAGACCGTTGTGCTGCTGCAGCGCGCCGGGTGCCCTGGCGATGCCTGGCTAACACAGTGAGTGTGGCAGCAGTGAGTGCCCGTGTTGACCTGTTCAGTGACCTCATCAGAGCACCCAGTGACTGCACGGCACCACTGATCAGCTGCCCACTCGCTGCCTGAGCTGCCCCGAACGCCGCCCGACTCGCTGCCTGCTCTGCCCCGAATTCCGCCAAACTGATGGCCTGTGAGGCCCCGACGTCGGTGACACTCTGAGAGAGGGACTCGATGGCCTCAGGCAACTGTGCCACTACCCCCATGAGCTCCGTGTGCCGGCGCTCCGAGTCCGCGGACAAGTCCTCGAGGCGTTCCATCTCCTCGGCGAAGACCATCTCCGGACTGGAGGCCGGACTCTCCCTCTGGGGAGAAGGCCGCCGAGCTGGCCGACCCTTCCTGCGTTGCTGGACGCCGCTGGGCCCAGCAATTGGACTCCCCTCCGACCCTTCCCCCCTCTGGGGAGAAGGCCGCCGAGCTGGCACCCCCCTCCCACATTTCTGCAGGCCGCAGGTCCCATGAGCTCCCCTCCCCTTCGACACTTCCGCCACGCTCCCCTCCAGGGAAGACGTGTCCCCTACATTGGCATGGGTTGCCACGGCTGAGGGTTCCCCTGATGGGCCGCCTTCCTCTTGCTCCTCCTCCTCCTCCTCTTCTGAGGGGCTGTCACTGGCAAGTTCAGGGACCTCCTCCTCACCATCTGAAAGCAGGAAGGCACAAGAGTAGCTTTAGAGTGAGGAGAGGGCGTCAGCGAGGGATGCATGAGTGGTGGCATTCAGCGCATTGGTCGGACAGTGGCAAAGGATGTAGATCTGATGCGCAAGTGTGACGAGAGAGGTCCAAACGTTGATGTCCTTACCATTGGTGCCCAGAACAGGGTCGGCATCTCCACATGCAACGGGGCCAATCACCCGGCCACCCATGATGCGCTCCACGCGATGTTGCAGCTCGGTGAGCGGCTGGATCTGGGGTCGGCCTCCCCCGGTCGCAGTCCGGCTCTTCCTATTATTGGCCAGCTTGGCCTGCAAGAGAAAGGACGGCCTCTAAGTACAGTGTGTAGCCCTGATCTTGTGTGCACTGCCTCCCATGGTGGAATAGCCTGGCCAGTGTGTCGCCCTGATCTTGTGTGCACTGCCTCCCATGGTGGAATAGCTTGGCCAGTGTGTTAAGTGCAGAATGTGCAATTGATGTTCATGCCTGTCCCATCGCTGCTGGATGAGGGCTGGCCATTAGGGCTTTCAGGTCCCTTTGCCCATAATGTGAGGTGCACATGCAAGGATGAGGAGGTCACTGGAAAGGGTACTCACCCTGACAATCCGCGTGAGGTCATTAAACTTTTTGCGGCATTGGACACCGGTCCTGGGGACCTCGCTGTTGGCTGACACCTTGCTGGCGACATGCCTCCAGGCTCTCCGGTAGGCGCGGACCGGCGCCTTCCTGCCATTGTCCGGGTACAAAATATGGCGCCTCTTCTCCACACCACCAACCAGCACACTCAGATCACGCTCTGAGAAGCGCTGCGCTCGTTCACGGGCCTTCTGCATGGCTTCAGGCGCTATTTGGGTCCAGCAGCAGTGTTCAGGCCTAGCTGGAGGGCTCCACTATCCAGGGCGTGGCAGCAGACCAAGTCGACCCTTCCCCCTTAAGAGCTGGCCGGCGCCAGGGTGTCTGCTGTCAATCACGAGATGGCCGCACCTGCGCTGCGCCCGGCCTCGGCGCTCTCGCTCAGCACCTCCGGCTTAGCACCTAAAGAGAGGCGTCCAGCGCCAGTTTTAGCGCTCGAGCAAACTCTTAGGGCGAAGCTAATGAATATCGGAGAAGTGGCCTCGATTTGGCGGCGGGCGCAAACTTTAGCGGCCGCCCGACTTTACCACCCCAAAAGTGGCTACAATGAATTTCTAGGCCGTAGTGTTTTAGATCAAGGTCTGAATAAACGAAATGTGATGGATGAGAGAATAGCGGATTATGTTTTTGGGAAGGTAAACCTTGCAAAACAGTGGATATCTGACCTATTAAGAGATAGGCGCCTGCTAGACGCAGCCATCAAGTGGACAGAAAGCAAAGAGCACAAAAGGTCTGTAGAAAAAGCGGTCTGGCTAATGTGCTACAAGAAGCAAGTCCAGCTTTTGGACCAAGTCGTTGTAGCACAGACGGCCCAGATCAAAGGGTTACTAGCAGAAGTAGAGGAAAAGGTTGCGGGAGGAAAGAAACTGATTGAGCCACTCAATGCGCTGAATCAGGAACGCCAATCCGTAACCCATCGCCATGAGACCAAGATAGATTACTTGGAGTGTCAGGTCATTGAGGCCAAGGCCAGTGAAGGTAGAATAAGGGACAGGTGTTTCCGCCTAGCTCAGCAGGTAGAGGCACAGGAGGAAAGTATTCTGGGAGCTAGGGCAGCATACAAGATGGCCATCGAGGATAGGTCTGAGAATGCCGACCATAGTGCTTGCCAAAGGGAGCTAGAGGACCTGAGAACGGCCCTAGCGAAGGCAAACGGCTTGGTGTGTCTCATAAACCCACCAGCGAGCCAGCTACTGTTAGCCAAGGAATCCAAAAGACCGATTCCGCGAGAGGCAGTTGGGGTACCAACCACCATGCCATCGGCACCTCCCAGCTATAGTGAGTCTTGGGATGAGGGGAAGGAAACGGTGAAGTTAGTCGAAGCGATTCCGGAGGTAGAGCAACCCCAGGTAGTAGAGTCGAAGCCGGTACCGCTGTGTCCTGTTCGACACCGGAGGCTCAGTCCGGGCGACGACGATGGCGAGGACGGACCCCTCGTCAATCAGATCATAATGCCCCACAGCGCACAACAGCTAAGGGCAATGATAAGCCACATCCCAAAACTCTCCGAGTCAGGAGATCCCTTCGTCCATTTTAGGGACGTGGAGCAGACCGCAGCAGTTAATGACTGCGACGGGAGAGAGCAGTGCAAAATGCTGCTGTTCTCCCTGGACAGCTCAGTACTCCAGTGTCTCTCTGACGAGAGCAAGAGAGGACACGGGGTGTATGAGGACTTACGGGACGAGGTCCTGCAGGTTATGGGGGAAGATGACGGAAATCCGTTCCTCCGATTGGGTAGGACGGTACAGCTAGAGGGAGAGCCCCCACGGGTTTTCGCCGGAAGGTTGTGGTCAGTGTATCGGCGCAGCTGCCCGGGCGGGCCGGCCCGGAACGGGCTGGACGATGGCCAAAGGGCTCATTGGCTCCGGTGCCTGGTCACCAATTGCTTGCCCCATGTGAGGGAGCAGGCCAAAACATGGTTTGACCCCAATAACCCCCACTCCACAGAAGAGTTAGTACTAGATCAGCTCACGATAGGTTACAGGAACAGCAGGAGTAAGGAAGTGCCTCCCCCGAAGGGAAAGGTGCATGAAGCGAGGTCTGCAGCTCCTGTTAAAAAGGAATGGCATCAGGAGGGGAATCGCCCTCCCCAAGCCAAAAGTAGTTGTTACGGGTGTGGGAAGGAAGGTCACTGGCGCCGGGACTGTAAAAATCCTTGGAAGGATTCAAAGGGATAAGCTCCCTCAGCCCCAGCCCAAACGCCCATCCGGGAGAAGGGAGCCGATGTGTCGATCCATCCCGATGCGATCGAGTCAGTTTTAGAGGCAATGCGGCCTCTAATGACCTCGCAGGGGAAGGTGGCAGTCGCCAACGGCCCTGTTGCTCCCCCAGCCCAAACTGCAGAGCCCAAATGACTAAAGCCCGCTCAGCCCGTCTACCTGTGTCCGCTCCGGTATGACGCGTGGAGAAGACCCCTTGTGGAGATGGAGGTAGAGAAGGAGAAGGGTAGTTACCTGTTGGATACGGGGGCATCATGTACTGTGATCCACACAGCTAAACCTTTTGCCTCACCTCTGTCTACCCAGGCTCCGTTCTCAGTAGCGGGTTTCACAGGCAAAGAACAGGCTGGCGCGTTCTCCATCCCGCTCTCCATTCATTTGGGAGCACTCCAAACCACATGGACGTGTATCCTGCTGAAGTGGAGCGAGGGGGGGGAAAAGGCATCCTCGGGTCTGATTTCTTGGTGGAACACGGGATCCTCGTGGACCTTAGAAATCACTGTCTCTGGGGAGCCGAGAATGGGTTAGGCAAGGTAGTCGTGATCCCAGGGAAGGGAGAAAAAGGGGCCCTGTACACCATGAAGCCGTCAGGAGGTTACGACCTCGAGCTTATGGTCGCGGACGTCCCAACGGACTTGCAAGCGTGTGTGTCGGGCAATCTGACCGCGTTTGCCACCCACAAGCACGACTGTGGGAGGGTCACCGGGTTTGAGGTCAGCGTAGACGGGGACCCCATGATCCGACCCCAAAAGCAGTATAACTCCCCCAAGGAAGCAGAACCCAACATGGAGACAGCAATATCTTCATTGCTGCAGCAAGGCGTGTTGAGGCCGATAGCCACTCACGTGAACTCCCCTTTATGGCCGGTAAAGAAGCCGTACAATTCGTGGAGGGCCACGGTGGACCTCAACAGTAACATCCCAGCCTGCGCGCCCACGGTAGCAGCAGTTGCCGACCTAATAGGGAGTATTCCAGCATCCGCGACCACGTTCACGGTGCTGGATATCTCGAACGGTTTTTGGTCCATTCCGTTGCGGCGGGAGGATCAGTACAAGTTTGCCTTTACTTTTAAAGGGCAACAGTACACTTGGAACTGCTTGCCACAGGGTTTCCACAACAGCCCCAGCATTTTCCATCAGTGCATGGCAGGAAGTTTAAAGGAATTTAGCCAGCCCAATCAGATAGTGCAGTATGTGGACGACTTGCTCCTGTTCACCGATTCAAGGGAGGAGCACGGCCCACTATTAGCCGAATTATTGGAGCTACTGGAAAGGAAGGGTTTTAAAGTAAACCCAAAGAAGGCACGGATCGGCCAGCAGGAGGTGGGGTCTGGCCATCCGCGCTGGAGAAAGAGCCATAGACAAGGCTAGGAGGGAATCGGTACAAGATTTGCCAATTCCTAACACAGTAACGGGTGTGAGGTCCTTTTTGGGACTGGCCGGGTACTGCAGAGACTTCATCGAGGACTATGCAGCCACAGCAGCCCCGCTACTCCGACTCTTACACAAGGGAGTCGAGTGGTCTTGGGACGAGGGTTGTCAGGCAGCATTCGAGAAGTTGAAGAGGGACCTGCAGACCGCGCCAGCCCTAGGGGCCATAGATGGGGGAGAGGAGTTTTTCCTGGAAGTAGCCGCCAATGGAGACAGCCTGAGTGCTGTGCTGCTCCAGGAGCGACACGGCAAGCTGAGGCCGGTGGTCTACTCCTCCAGGGTGCTTACAGATGTGGAGAGGAGTTTTTCCAATTGCGAACGGCATCTCCTGGCCACGCATTGGGCTGTGAACAGATCAGCGATCTTCACGGGAACCTCTCCCATCACTCTCCTCACCCACCACACACCCACAAAGATGCTTCTGGATGGAAGGGTTAAGGATGGGACTGTAAGCAGCGCTTGGATTGCGCGCTGGACCCTCCTCCTTTCTCAGATGGATCTCAAAGTTAAAGGTCTTTGCGAGCCGAAGCTCGCGGCCAACCTGGTATATCCCGGAACAGCCCATCGGTGTTCCGTTGAAGGGGTATGGGAGGTCAACATAGGTTTACGGGCCAGGATACACCCCACAGGCCGCGAGATCTACGTAGATGGTTCCAGCACGGTATCTGCTGGCAAACGACTCACAGGGTGTGGAGTTTATGACCCCCCGGCAAACATTGCCCTGGCAATTAGGCTCCCCAGCACTATGAGCGCACAGCAGGCTGAGCTGTCTGCGGTGGCATACGTGGTTACCCACCCCGAGATCTTCCCAACCCCATACACGATTTGCTCGGACAGCATGTTCACATGCAATTCGTGTACGGAATACCTAGCCATTTGGTCTCGTCGCGGATACACCTCCGCGGACGGACGACCTTTAACGGTTAAGCCCTTGCTGGAAAAGATCCTGGCAGCAGTGGGGGAGGAAGGGGAGGTGTTCATCCACAAGGTGAAGGCTCATTCCACCACAGAACCCCGCAGTCAGGGCAACCAGCAGGCGGATGCGCTAGCAAGGGAGGGTGCCCGCAACGGCATTTTCTGGGACCCCTATGGACCCGGACCCGTGGCAGCGATCCGAGGCAGGGAGGGGACTCCAGGGAACACAGGGGTGACACCGCCCCTAGATCTAAAGACCGTCCAAACCCGGGATCCCGCCCTGAAAACAGTCCTCAATGCTATCACTGAGGGCAAGCAGGTAGAGGGTCCGTACAGTACGGCAGCCCTCTCAGTGGGTTGTGCCGCAGCAGCACCGGAGGGAATTCCTTCAACTGGCCCATGAGGGTCCAGGGGCAGGACACCCCGGGCCTGAGGTTACCTGGCAACGGGTAGAGCAGGCGGGATGGTGGCCGGGACTTCGAGACGATGTCCGCGAGTTCTGTGCAAGCTGTCTTGTGTGCGCTGCATGATGTGCCTCAATAAATCCGAGACTCGATGTTAGCGAAACAAAACAAGGCTTTTATTGACTTAGAAGGTAACACACAGAGGAGAATGTATCTTCCATCCAGAGGTCTGCCGTACTGGATGTGCTGCAGGCTGGGCCAGCTTACATAGGAGCCAGGTATGGGCGGAGCCCTACACACAGTACAATACAATGGAAATGAAACTGAAACCAACCACAGTCACAGGCAGAGAAATACTGATGAGTGATGAATGGAATATTTCATCACATTCACCCCTTCTATAGATTTAGTCTGTTCGGGGGTTTGATAGTCCTCTGCGACCGACGTGGCTGTTGTGGTGCCGCGGGTGTCGGCTGGGTGTCCCCGGTGGCCTCCTGGGTCTCTGCCAGGGGTGCCGCCAGGGTTGTTGAAGGGGTAGTTGGTGGGGGTACCGTTGGTCGATGTTCTTCCGGGGGTGATGAAAGAGTAGTGGCTGGGTAAGAGTTGCTGTGGTCGTTGTTGCTGCTGTTGTCGTGGTTGTTGTCGTTACCGGCTGGGGCGACGTCTTTTATGGACATGGTGTCCTCCCTTCCGTCGGCGTGCCGGACATACGCGTATTGGGGGTTGGCGTGGAGTAGGTGCACTGACTCCACGAGAGGGTCCGTCTTGTGGCCCCTCACATGCCTTCGCACGAATACCGGACCTGGGGTGGAGAGCCATGACGGCATGGATACGCCTGAGGTGGATTTCCGGGGAAAGACAAACATTCGCTCGTGAGGCGTGGCATTAGTGGCAGTACACAATAGCGACCGTATCGAATTGAGCACATCTGGGAGGACTTCCTGCCAGCGGGAGATAGGGAGGCCTTTGGTCCTTAGAGCTAGAGTGACTGCTTTCCATACTGTCCCGTTCTCTCGCTCCACTTGACTGTTACCCCGGGGGTTGTAGCTGGTGGTACGGCTCGTGGCGATCCCCCTGGACAGCATGTACTGGCGTAGCTCTTCACTCATGAAGGACGCCCCCCTATCCGTATAGATGTAGCTCGGCATACCGAACAGGCAGAACAGGCTGTTGAGGCATTTAATGACCATGGCGCTGGTCATGTCTGGGCAGGGGAAGGCGAATGGGAAACGAGAGTATTCGTCCACAATGTTCAGGAAGTAAACATTGCGGTCGACGGACGGGAGGGGGCCCTTGAAATCTAAGCTGAGCCGCTCAAAGGGCCGTGTAGCTTTGATTAAGTGGGCTCTATCTGGGCGGTAGAACCGAGGCTTGCACTCAGCGCAAGTGCGACAGTTCCTGGTCAGGGACCGAACTTCCTCAATCGAGTAGGGTAAGTTGCGGGACTTTATGAAGTGGAACAGCCGCGTGACCCCTGGGTGGCAGAGGTCATTGTGGAGGGTCTGTAGCCGATCCCCGGTGGCGCTGGCACACATCCCTCGTGAGAGGGTGTCGGGGGATTCGTTAAGGGCCCCTGGCCGGTAAATGATGTCATAATCGAAGGTGGAGAGCTCGATCCGCCACCTAAGAATCTTATCATTTTTAATCTTCCCCCTCTGTTTATTATTGAACATAAACGCTACCGACCGCTGGTCGGTAAGTAGGGTGAAGCGTTTGCCGGCTAGGTAGTGGCGCCAGTAGCGCACTGCCTCCACGATGGCTTGGGCCTCCTTTTCTACGGAGGAGTGTCTGATCTCGGACCCTTGGAGGGTCCTCGAGAAGAAAGCTACGGGCCGCCCCGCCTGGTTGAGGGTGGCCGCCAAGGCAAAGTCAGACGCATCACTTTCCACTTGAAAGGGAGTGTTCTCGTCCACTGCCTGTCGCGTGGCCCGCTCAATATCCTGCTTAATGCTTTTGAAGGCGGCATGGGCCTCAGCAGAGAGCGGAAAAGAGGATGCTTTCAAGAGGGGGCGGGCTTTGTCGGAGTAGTTGGGGACCCATTGGGAATAATAAGAAAATAACCCAGGCACCTTTTCAGGGCTTTGGGAGTGTTTGGCAGGGACAGCTCCCGTAGGGGGCGCAATCGGTCGGGGGCTGGTCCGATTTCCCCATTCTCCACCACGCTGCCTAGTATACAAAGGCGCGTGGTGTTGTAAACGCACTTGTCCTCGTTGTAGGTGAGGTTGAGTTTTTGTGCGGTTTTCAGGAACCTCTCGAGGTTCGAGTCGTGATCCTGCTGGTTGTGACCGCAGATGGTGACGTTGTCGAGGTAGGGGAAGGTTGCCTGCAAGTGGTGGTCATCGACCATGCGGTCCATCTCCCTCTGGAAGACCGAGACCCCATTCGTCACCCCAAAGGGGACTCTGAGGAATTGGTAGAGGCGTCCGTTCGCCTCGAAGGCGGTGTACGGGCGGTCCTCTGGTCTGATAGGGAGCTGGTGGTACGCTGACTTGAGGTTGATGGTGGAGAACACCCGGTATTGGGCGATTTGGTTCACCATTTCTGATATGCGGGGTAGCGGGTAGGCGTCTAGTTGGGTGTACCTGTTGATCGTTTGGCTATAGTCGATCACCATCCGTTTCTTCTCACTACCCCTTACCACCACCACTTGGGCGCGCCACGGGCTATTGCTGCGTTCAATAATGCGCTCTTTCAGGAGCCTGTCTACCTCGGTCGCGATAAACCGCCTGTCCTCCCAGCTGTACCTCCTGCTTTTGGTCGCTATTGGCCGGCAGTTAGGGGTAAGGTTCGCGAATAGCGAAGGCGGCTTTACCTTCAGGGTAGCCAGACCGCACACTGTGAGGGGTGGCTGGGACCCACCGTAATTGAGCGTGATGCTTTGGTGGTAGCACTGGAAATCCAGGCCCAAGATCACGCTCGCACATAGATTCTTCATGATTAATACTTTAAAATTATCGTATACAGTTCCGTTAACGGACAATTGTACCGTGCAGTAACCCATAATGGTCGATGTCTGGGTTTTATCAGCCATAGAGATGGTACCCTGAGTAGGGACCACCTTTAGGGAGAGTTGTTGTACCAATTCAGGGTGGATAAAACTCTCCGTGCTTCCATTGTCAATTAAACATTTAACCCTGCACCCGTTTACCTCGATGTCCACCATTGATTTGGATAGCGGGTGCGGCCTGGTCTGGTCCACTGTGACCGATGCCACTGTAGGGCCCTGATCGAGACAAGATGGCACCCACGCTGTCTGCTCACAAGATGGCGGACCCCACAAGGTCGGGCAAGATGGCGTCCAAGATGGCCGCTCCCACGGCGCACACGCGGCGGTGGCGGGTTTTCCGGCGGGGTTCCCTCTGCACACCTTCCCGAAGTGCCCCTTCTTACCACACTTAAAGCAGGTGGTGCCTTTCTCCGGGCACAGGTTTCTGGTGTGCTTCGGCTGCCCGCAGAAGTAGCAGTTGGGTCCCCGACGCGTCGCGGCTGTCGTAGGGCTTCTGGGGGGAGAGCGGGGCCCCGACGGTGTCGGGCTGCCGGGCGGGGAAGATGCCTTCCAAGATGGCGGCGCCCTTGGTGCACACGTGGCGGCGTGGACGGCGCGGGCTGAAGAGTAGGCGTCCGAGTTTCTCTGGGCCACATCTAGGGATCGTGCTGTGTCCGCAGCCTGTTTCAGATCCAATCCCGTTTTTTCCAGCAGTTTCTGCCGGATGTAAGTGGAGCTGAGGCCTGTGATAAAGGCATCGCGAACAAGCTCATCAGTGTACACTGCGGCTTTTACATCTTGGCACTTGCAGTCTTTGCCAAGCATTTTCAGGGTGCCTAGGAACTCCTCCACCGATTCCCCAGGTCGCTGTGCGCGAGTAGCAAGCAGATGCCTAGCATACACCTCATTCGTAGGCTGCTGGTAATGTGCCTTTAAGATGTCGCAGGCGGCCGGGTACGTGTCGGCGTCTTGGATGAGGGGGTAAACCCGGTGGCTTACCCAATTCCGCAGAATTCCGAGTTTCATACTCGCAGCGTCCGTAGCGTCTTTGACGGCTGCGGAATTGTCCAGGAAGAATTCCATACACATAAACCAGTGTCCGAAGCGTGCCGATGCGTCCGAAGCATGCTGGTCCAAATCCAAACGTTCGGGTTTCAAGAGTTGATCCATTGTGTTGAAAATTAAGTCAATAAAATTGATGTGCCTCAATAAATCCGAGACTCGATGTTAGCGAAACAAAACAAGGCTTTTATTGACTTAGAAGGTAACACACAGAGGAGAATGTATCTTCCATCCAGAGGTCTGCCGTACTGGATGTGCTGCAGGCTGGGCCAGCTTACATAGGAGCCAGGTATGGGCGGAGCCCTACACACAGTACAATACAATGGAAATGAAACTGAAACCAACCACAGTCACAGGCAGAGAAATACTGATGAGTGATGAATGGAATATTTCATCACACTGCAAACAACCCAGACCCCCAGAAAAGGAAGGTGCCCATGGGGCACATCAGGAGGGTAGAGGGACCATGGCAGTCGATCCAGGTCGACTACATAGGGCCCCTGCCCACCGCCCAGGGAGGCTATAAGTACTGCCTTGTCCTGGTGGACGTGTTTACCAAGTGGGTAGAAGCCTTCCCGTGTAGAACAGCCACGGCACTGGGTACTGCCAAGATCTTGATCCGGGAAGTGTTCTCACGGTGGGGGCTCCCCCGGTTTGTGGAGTCTGACCGTGGGAGTCATTTCACCGGCCAAGTGATGCAGAACACCTTCATGCTCTTGGGCATTGAAGGGAAGTGGCACGTAGCGCACAATCCCTAGTCATCCGGGATTGTTGAACGCATGAACCGGACCCTCAAGGAAAAACTGAGGAAAGAGGCAATGGGCTCGCCCCAGAAATGGGCGGAGATCCTGCCTCTAGTCCTCATGGGGATCCGGGCCAGCCAGCCCAAAAGTACGGGGTACTCCCCGCACGAGTTAATGACTGGGAGGATCATGCGAACGGTGCTCACTGAGGGCCAGCTCCAAGAGGTGAATCGGGACAAGTTCGTCCAAACCCTTTTGGAGCGCCTGAAACAGGTTTATGAGCAAGTGGCTGGGAACATGGGGAGACAGCATCAGGGCAATCGACTGTTGCTGGAACCCCGTAACAAGCAAGAGTGGGAAGTCGGAGACCAGGTCATGGTTAGGAACTATGCCCGAGTAGGGAGTCTAGAACCACTGTACATGGGGCCCTACAGCATTGTAGACAGGGCCAGCCCCATGGTCTACGCAGTGAAGGTGCCCCGACGTACTAAATGGTTTCACATTAACCAGTGTAAACTGTTTAAGCCGGGTGCACAAGGGCCAACAACAGAGGCCAGGTCCGAGGACAGAAATCCTCAGCCTGAGACAGGGTCACAGACCACACAGGCTGGAACTGTAGCTTGCGTGAGGGGAGAAGTCATCCCATTGGAGCGGGAGGTCTCCCCGTTGATCTGGGATTCGGACGAGGAAGAGCCCGAACAGCTCGACCCCGCCCCGGACCCGATCACGGAGGAGGAGGAGGAGTCGGAGGCCGAAGGTCCCGACCCCGACTCGAGCTTAGGGGAGGTAGGGATTGGAGGCGGAGACTCACCACCTGTGGGTACAGGTGGAGTGGAGTCGGATGCCACAGATCCCGGCCCCGGGGGGGGTGGAGCCTGAGGGAGGGGAGCCGGAGCCGGCAGCTGTGGTGGGACCACAGGCTGCGACGGTGAAGGTCCCGATCCCCGGTCCGTTAGCCCTGGGAGCCTCACCCACGGCGCTCCCTCGTAGGTCGACCCAAACGCCCCAGCCTGTAAAGTCTTGGCCCGAGTCACCCACTCCCAGTAGACGCCGACTTCAGAAAGCCCAGGAAAGACACGATTCCCGTTCAGCAGCAGCGACAGGCTGCGGGGATCAAAGCCGAAGGTCAGTGCAGCCCTGTCGCAGGGGGCGGAACGCTGCAGCCCTCACAGGAATTAGATAGGCCGCCCGACGGAGGGCGGCGCTGTACATAAGCTTAGGTAATGATAAGTTAAGTTAAGTAATTTTTAATGTTGATTTAAGGCATGTAAAGTTTAAGATGATGGGGATGTTCTAAAAGGTAGTTTTCGAAGTCTGCCCAGTATGTGTGTGTGTTTGGAAGCAGGGTCAGGGGACCCGAGCGTCCATTTAATTAGGCCAGCACCTATTGGGAGCCTGGCTACATCATCTTATCAGTTGCAGAAACCAGGGATACAATGGAGAGGATTCTCGTGGTGCTCGCAACGATCGGGTGCGGGTTGGCCTACCGAGGCCGCACCAAGGACGTCATCGTGTTCAGATGCTCCGGGGACACAGCCCCCATCGCGACGGATGGGACGGGGAAGCGAGAGGTTGAGGAAACCGCCACCTACTTCCACCAAGGGAGATGGCCAGGATGGCTGGGGTCGAATTCTACAGAATACTCCAGCAAATCCGGGTTTGCCTACCAAGAGACTTCGTTACTGTGCCCTCGGGTGAGGATCATTGCACCCAGAGTCAGCGTTACCGTGGGAAAGAGGATCTGTTTGGTGTGTAATGGGAACGTACCGTTAAGTAGATGGTGGTGGCTCCGAAAGCTGGGAAAGAATATGAAGAACTCTACAATCGAGTGGGAGCGACTGGGTAACAATACCCATCGGACAATTACAGGGACTCACGGACAATTACGTGTGTGTTGGGACAAATGGTGGGAACCAGATGAAGGGATATATGTCTGCATGTGGGGTTCGAAGCGCGCTTGCCCCAAAGGCATATCCATCTTTTTCCAGAGGCAGTGGCAAGATGAAGGGAAAGGGATGAGGTGGGACGTCAGCACCCGATCGTGCGGCGCCCCATTCTCCCCGATTCCGGTAAACGCCACTGAACTCATCACCCGCCCATGCAAGCCCCTGCCCATGATTCCGGTAGCACTAGCCCAGAAGGAAGGGTGCCCCACCACCACAAAGGGACCCGGGAACGGTTTAGTGTTGGTACCCACCGGTCAGATGCTGTACCAAGGGGTACACTACGCGGTGGCCTCAGTGATTTTAAACCTCACTGAGGTACGATTGCCGGAGTGGTGTCCCAAGGAAACGGAGCAATTGTACCAGGTTCTGTTAACCAGGATGTTCAGACAATTTTATGAATTTGACTTTGCCGACATCGACAAAGCCAAATTGTACACCACACCACAGGAAGTTTTGGATCGGGTAGGGAGGCAAAGAAGGGGTACGGTAAATGACATTTTCACTGCTTTTAGTACCGGGACATCTGTTGTCAACGCTCTAGACAACATGGAGCTGCAGACACAGGTTAATGGTCTAAAGGCCCAGTTAAAGAACATACTGACAAACGAAAATAAGGTAGTGGGCTCTGAGCTACATGAGGACCAGGCCATGACACTACACTTAAAGGAGATAATCGCTGAGCTGGAGAAGCACGCTAGAACGGTAAATGCACTCATTAGAGAGGATCGGAATGCGTCCGATCAGGCAGCACAGAACGAGGCTTGTGTGCTATACGGGGCGTGGTTACTGGGCGAGGGCCGCAGTAATCTGGAGGATTTAAAGCAAGGTTTGGTCCCGTCCTGGATCAGCAACAAGCACTTGCAAGCGCTCCACCCTTTTGAGAACGCATTAAGTCTGTGCCAGCTCAGACTAGCTGCAGAGGCGTACCCAGTCCCAGGGGACTGTGGATGCTCGAATCACACTATCATGGGAATAGTGGTGAGGATGCCGGTGTTGGGTCCCACAGCAAAACCCGCCCCGGTATACAGGGTGGAGAACATTGGAGTCATTCAGGGGGGTGCGCACATTCGTTACGCAGTGGTCCCACCTTATGTCATCAGATGGGAGCGTACGATGACAGGCACCGACCTCTCGGGGTGTCGAAGCCGGGGAGCACACATTATCCTGTGTCCCCAGCACTTGAATGCCTTTTTAAAACCACAGTGCGGGTTCAGAGCCGCTAGCGCGAAGCCGGTAAATTGCACCATGGAGGCAATGGCAAAAGGCCATGTGCCCCCGCAGGTGGCATATATCGGAGGTGGGACATACTGTGTTACCACTGCAGCGCCTCACTACCAATACGGACAGCACGGGTGGTGTCCGGTCAGTGACAGCAGTTTCTGTTTCAAACCCAGGGCTGAAGTTCAAGTGGCACAACAACGAATTGTCCCCATTCCTGTACCTTCCACTGTTCACCTCACTGTAAAAGAGAATTTCACGGATTTTCAACGATTCGTTGCGCATTTTGGTTATGTCATTCCCCCTCTCCCCGAACACCTCACCAAGATTTTAAAAGCCGTAATAGTTTCACAGAAGCATTTTTACACACTAGAGCAGGAGACATTGGAGGTAGGGGAAGACATATTGGACATAGTCACCCCACCATGGTGGGACCTGTTCACTAATATAGAGATCCCGCCCTGGATTAGAATAGCATCCCACATCCTAGTAGTGTGTTAGGTTTTGATTGTAATATATTTACTGCTCGTGCATTGCAAGAGAGGCAAATGCCTCCAGAGGCACGAGAACACAGGAGAATGGAGAGAACGCTATGTACGAGTGGGTGAAGAGACCCCCGCTTAGGCTGCTATGTATTAAAAGATAAAGCATCCCTCCACTCTTGGTTTGTGGTTACTATATGATTTAAGTGTATGGATACTGTTGTGATGTAACCATTGATTGGTTTTCTAATTTTTGATTAACAAAATGTGTAGGCAGGTGGTGTAAAGGGTATCGGCCCCTTCACATCTGAAAGATCAATGTGTTATAGTTTAGGGCAGTACTGCCTATGATTGTTCAACTGTACACAATGTAATTTTTCTGAAATGGGAACTGCATGTGTCATGGGGGTTAATAGGTGGTTAATCACTAGGAATGTTTGGATGTGAGGAATCAGGGAAAATTTGCTCACCAAGGGTTATTGATACTTTAAGCAAGCTATCAGTATCACAGGAGGGACTGTAAGATTCGCGAAATTTTCATAAGTAATCACGCAAGAAGTCAGGGTTAATAAGACAGCTTTATTGACCAAAAAGAAGCTTGTACAGAGAAAACCTTTGATAAAAGGGCACACAAAATGGCCGCCAGACCTCGTGACCAGCTTCTGGGACCATTTGAATTTCTGTTACTGCAAGCCAGACAGGCTTGTGGATTAAGGACATTAAAGCCCGCGAAAACCAGTTTCGGGAAACCGAAACTCAAGGAACTGAGTATACATATTGATTAGATTATAAGTACAGGACAGATTTGGGTAGCAGGATGAGGCCCATCAAGAAATGGGCAGACAATTGAATGAACACTTTAACCCATTTACTGTACAAAGAAAAGCCGTTTAACAGCCATCAAGGGCCATCTCCAGACCGATCAATATACAAGCCGACTTACGGTGACAAAGCAAAGACATTATCGGCCCAGGAAGGCCAGTTAAGCTATCACCAACTCCCGTTATGAAGACAAAACACCCCTGCAGAGAGTTCTGCCCGCCAAAATTATTACAAAGACAGGACTATGATTTGGCGGGAGATAAGAATGTTCCAAAAAAAGTATAACTGTGGATAGAAAAAGTCCATCAGTACGCTTCACTATGGATTCACTTCTTGGACGCTTCAGAAACGCTTCAGGACAGACTCTTCGGTTAGACAGCACTTCGGTTGCAGGAACGTGTTCGGTGTTCGGGCAGGCAAGGCCCGGCCACGACGGGAAGACGACGAGGGTGGCCCGGGTACTTTTGTCGGGAGATCATCGACGACCCAGGCCGAAGAAGAAGACACCCTGTACTCCAGCCCTTCCTTCAAATCAGAAGGACATTATGACTGTATAAAGAAAGCTTTTTGGGACCAGCGTCCCGCCCCGAGGAAGACCATCGGGAGATCGACGACCCAGGCCGGAGAAGAAGACACTCAGGGCCCGGCACTCCAGTGTCTCAACATCACATCGGTAATGGATTCACCCATGTGCATCCAGTTCTTAAAGTCACGTCGGTAACGGATTCATCCGTGGCGAGCGCTCACCAAGGCTGTACCGGCTGCCTACATCGTAGGAGAACCAAGAGGAAAACAAGCTGCGCCAGAACTTTCCAAACCCACGTGACGACGGAAAGCTGTGTCGAAAGGCTGCAAACCCCTTTTCGCAATTCTTAAAGTGGTGAGCATGATCACGAGTTCCTCAAATCGAAACTTAGTTAGGTCTAGGGGAGGGGGTTAAGGGTAGTTGTAATGTGTTACCCCTTTTACGATGTGCCGTGTGTTCCCCATTTCCATAGAGTTAAGTTTATAGATGTGTGCATGCTTGTAGTTTCTTTAATCTATGCATATGACATGTATTTTATAATGCTGCAAACTGTTCAATAAAGGCATCCATTTCGTGCTATTCGACCTGGTCTATTGAGTTTTTCTGCACTACAGCTCCCTGCACCTAAGTCCAAGGTCGAGAACCGTAGGGGCGAGTGGGTCGAACCACTCACGGGTAATTATTGCAAGAAGCCTGGCAGGAGACCAGAGCAAGCAAGAGAAACCCCCTACAATGTAATTACCATTATAGAGACATGGTTGTAGGGTAACCAAAGCTGGGAACTGAATGTTCCAGGGTACTCAACATTTAGGAAGGACAGACAAAGAGGAAAAGGAAGTGGCGTAGCGCTGTTAATAAGCGATGAGAGCGGTATGGTACAGATAAAAAATCTTGGCTCGGCAGATTGTGATGTAGAACTGGAATCAGTTTCGGTGGAGCTAAGAAACAGCAAAGGGCAGAAAACATTGGTGGGAGTTGTGTATAGGCCACCAAACAGTAGTGGTAATGTAGGACACAGCATCAATCAAGAAATTAGAAGTGCATGTAACAAGCACAATTCGGTAATCATGGGGGACTTTAATCTACATATTGACTGGGCAAATCAAATTACCACTAATGGTGTGGAGGACGAATTCTTGGAATGCATGCGAGATGGTTTCCTGGATCAGTATGTGGAGGAACCAACCAGGGAACAGACGATTCTGGATCTGGTACTGTGTAATGAGAAAGGGCTAATCAATAATCTTGTGGTAAAGGGGCCTTTAGGGACAAGTGACCATAATATGATTGAATTCTACATTAAGTTTGAGAGTGATGTAGTCCAATCTGAAACTAAGGTCTTCAATCTAAACAGAGGAAACTACAAGGGTATGAGGGACAATTTGGCCATGGTAGATTGGGAGACTACACTAAAAGGTATGAAGGTGGACATACAATGGCTAACATTCAAGGAAATAATGCATAATTTGCAACAAACATATATTCCCTAGGGCATAAAAACCCAAAAGGAAAAGTGATCCAACCATGGCTAACAAAAGAAATTAAAGCTAGTATTAAGTCAAAGGAGGAAGCTTATAAAGTTGCCAGAAAAAGCGGTCAGCCTGAAGATTGGGATCTTTTCAGAAATCAGCAAATGGGGACCAAGAAATTGATAAAGAAAGGGAAAATGGAATATGAGCACAAACTAGCAAAAAATATAAAAACGGATTGTAAAAGCTTCTTTAGGTATGTGAAAAGGAAAAGACTGGCAAAGGTAAACGTAGGTCCTTTACAGTCAGAGATGGGAGAATTTATAATGGGAAATGAGGAAATGGCAGGGAAATTAAATAATTACAGTACTTTGTTTCTGTCTTCATGGAGGAAGACACAAAAACCTCCCGGAAATACGAGAAAACCAAGGGTGTGGCGAGAATGAGGAACTTAAAGAAATTACTATTAGTAAAAAAACAGTACTAGCAAAATTAATGGGACTAAAAGTCGATAAATCCCAAGGACTGGATGACCTACATCCTAGGGTTTTGAAAGAGGTGGCCATTGGGATAGTGGACGCATTGGTTGGCATCCTTCAAAATTCTATAGATTCTGGAATGGTTCCTGCAGATTGGAGGATAGCAAATGTAACCCTGCTATTTAAGAAAGGAGGGAGAGAGAAAACGGGGAACTGCAGACCTGTTAGCCTCACATCAGTAGTTGGGAAAATGCTGGAATCCATTATAAAGGATGCAATAACTGGGCACTTAGAAACTAATAGTAAGATTGGGCATAGTCAACATGGATTTATGAAAGGGAAATCCTGTTTAACAAACCTATTGGAGTTCTTTGAGGATGTAACTAGTGGAGTAGACAAAGGGGAACCAGTAGATGTGGTGTATTTGGATTTTCAGAAGGCCTTCGATAAGGTCCCACACAAGAGGTTGGTGAACAAAGTTAGGGCACATGGAATTGGTGGTAATATACTAGCATGGATTGAGAATTGGTTAACAGACAGAAAACAAAGAGTAGGGATAAACGGGTCTTTTTCAGGATGGCAGGCTGTGACTAGTGGGGTACCGCAAGGATCGGTGCTTGGGCCTCGCTATTCACAATCTATATCAATGATTTGGATGAGGGGACTAAATGTAACATTTCCAAATTTGCTGATCATACAAAGCTAGAAACATAGAAACATAGAAGATAGGAGCAGGAGTAGGCCATTCGGCCCCTCGAGCCTGCTCCGCCATTCAATGTGATCATGATCGTGGCAGTGTCAGTTCTGAAGAGGATGTGAAGAGGCTTCAAGGGGATCTCAACAGGCTCATATGGCTGTATACTTCAAGTAGTAGATAAAACATCTTGTTTTATCGAGAACTTGGCAGATGGAATATAATGTGGATAAATGTGAAGTTATCCACTTTGGTAGAAAAAACAGAAAGACAGAGTATTTCCTAAATGGTGAAAGATTGGGGAATGCAGATGCTCAAAGGGACCTGGGTGTCCTTGTACATGAGTCACTGAAAGTGAATGTGCAGTTGCAGCAAGCCATTAGGAAGGCAAATAGTATGCTGGCCTTCATTACAAGGGGATTTGAGTACAGGAGTAAAGAAGTCTTACTCCAATTATATAGGGCCTTGGTGAGACCACACCTGGAGTACGGTGTACAATTTTGGTCTCCTTACCTAAGGAAGGATATACTTGCCATAGAGGGAGCGCAACGAAGGATCACGAGATTGATTCCTGGGATGGCGGGACTGTCGTATGAGAAGAGATTGAGTAAATTAGGCCTGTATTCTCTTGAATTCAGAAGAATGAGAGGGGATCTCATTGAAGCATACAAAATGATTACAGGGCTTGATAGGGTGGATGCTGGGAGAATGTTTCCCAGGAGGAGTCCCATGGCTGGGGAGTCTAGAACCAGGGGCCACAGCCTCACGATAAAGGGTAGGCCATTCAGGACTGAGATGAGAAGAAATTTCTTCACACAGAGGGTGGTGAATCTTTGGAATTCTCTACCCCAGAGGGCGGTGGAAGCTCAGCCATTGGGTATATTCAAAACAGAAGTCAATAGATTTCTGACTGGTAAGGGCATTAAGGGATATGGTGATAGGGCCGGTGAATGGAGTTGAGGCAAAAGATCAGCCATGATCTTATTGAATGGCGGAGCAGGCTTGAAGGGCCGAATGGCCTACCCCTGCTCCTATTTCTTATGTTCTTATGTTCTTATCTCTCTACCTCTCTCTCCTCCTTTAAGTCGCTCCTTTAAACCTCCCTGTCTGACCAATCTTTTGGCCACTTGTCCTAATATCTCTTTATGTGGCTTGGTGTCAAATTATGTTTGATAACGCTTCTGTGAAGTGCCATGGGATGTTTTACTATGTTAAAAGCATTATATAATAGCAAGTTGCTGTTGTTTGGAGTAAAGATTTGGTTCTTTATAATATCGTTAAAATAAAGGCCATGCTGTGGTACTCTGACACTGATTCGTAGCATAAATACACCACACTATATTTTAAGTGCTTCAGATTTAATCTGCTCAACTAAACATACAGAAACGCAGTGCAGTATTTTTTGAAAAGACATCCTGTTAAGTATTGGGAAGACACTAGAGGAAAACCATATGGCCATGATTTGACGTGCTCTTGAAGTATTATGGTACAATATCTTATTTGTAATTCATTATGTTGATAAATGTTGGATTATTTGTTCAGGTAATAATGAAACTCACATGCACACACAAGAGTTTTCCATGCCAGTAATTGTTTTGTTATGAGGCAGAGCATGTTAAAATCCATAATATGTGCAAACGCGCAGTTCATTACTGTCATTACATCAGTAAGTTGATCATATGGCTGTATACTTCAAGTAGTAGATAAAACATCTTTTTGTCTAGAAATGTAAGTCTGTGTCACTATTCATGCTACTTTCCAATGGGTGGTCTGAATAATATATTTGAATATCATAAAATCATAGAATCTTACAGCACAGAAGGAGGCCATTCAGCCCATTGTGCCTGTGCCAGCTCTTTGAAAGAGCTATTCAATTAGTCCCACTCGCCTGCTCTTTCCCCATAGCCCAGCAAATACATAAATTAACAAATGGCAGGTAAAAGCTATTTTACACTGGATATCATGGCTGCCGCCAACACATCCAGTCTGAGGTGAAATGTTTGGGCTCACTGAAACAACTCCAAATGTTTTCCTTTTTTTTTAAAGCCAACTAAATTTCTTATGGACAAATATTTGGCCAGGTCCACTACCTCAGGCATTAAATCCAATGGAGAACAAGGCAAATCTAATAAGCAGCAACAATTCATGTTATCAACAAAAATTGCTAAAATCTTTAATACAAGTGTTGTTCTTTTTTGGATTATAAGCTTGTTTAGGCTAATTAAGGTCTGTGTGCTGCATTATTTGTTCCTCTGGCACTGCCCTCTACTAACTTCCCATTAAATTATTCCAAGCAGCGTTTGATTTGTTTTTAAACAGGACTTAAAGTAACAGACATGCAGCAAATGCTGTGCAGCTTCCAGCATGAGCAGCATTGCTACCATTTGTTTATAGTGTGGAAGAACCACTGAATGACTCTGGCTAACTGTATAGAATTCTCTTTAACGATGTTCTAACACCAGCCTAAACCTGTACCATTGTGTTAGGCATTACTGTGTTTTGTATATAGAGTTTGCATGTACGGGGCGTGGCCCCTTTAAGAGCGCGGGAAAACGCGGGTAAACGCGATGACGTCACGTCGCAAACCACGGGGCTGCCCAGGCAATCCTCGTGGCATCTCCGTTGAGTAAAGACCTGTTTAATCGTTCTCTTGTGTCGATCTCCGTTATTCGTAGGAATTCGTTAATTCCTACAATAGCGCATGAATTTCGGAGACACAGGGCTAAAAGGGAGCACAGACTGCATAGAAACCACACAGTACCTGGCATTAGACACCTACGGGAATATGTCCTGCTAAGGATCAACTACCTGCCTATGAATGCTGAGCACTGCCTGAAATGCCTATGGTTAACCAGGGAGGTGGTCACTGACTTCAGTCGTTTCTTGGGGCCCAGCTTGCCGAGCCAATCCACAGTGAGCACAGCCCTAAATTTCTATGTTTCTGGTTCATTCTAAGCTGTCATGAGGAACTTGGGATGTTTTTTGACATTAAAGGAGCTATATAAATACAAGTTGTTGTTGTTGTTGCTGTTATTGACAGGGTTAGCTGATCCCGTAGGACGTGCGGAATTACCCCTCGCCCGGTCCAACAGGTTATAGAGTTCGGACTTGAGAATTATGAGAAATGACACCAGACACACCGGTTCTGTCTTTAACCTTTTATTGTTCCTAAGACAGATTCAAAACCCCAACCACTATTCGAGCAGTACACCAATAATGTTACAAGAAATCATACACACAACCACCCACAGATGATCAGTCCAGCGTTGATTGTAGGCCACGTCCTTCCGACTGCAGCTCTTCGCCTTTCGACGGCAGCTCTTCGCCTTACGACTGCAGCTCTTCGAGTTGAGACAATCAGCCAGGCCCCTCCTTGCCACTGCAGTGCTGATATTTTTAGTCACTGGTTTTTATACAGTTTTCCTTGCCTTTTTCAGTAAATCAATCATTCAGAAATGGTGAAATGTTCCTTTTAATGTTCGAGGTAATTTGTTTGAGCTGTCAAACTTTCACACTCACACATCCTGTGTGGCTATGCATTAGTTGCCTTTACCAAAGCCCAAAATTGTTCATTCACTCACAAAGTTTTCTTCTTCTCTTCTTAGGCAGTCCCTCAGAACCGAAGATGGCTTGCTTCCACATTAAAAATGAGTTCTCAGGTGACTGATGAGTCCAATGCGGGACCTACAGTCTCTGTCACAGGTGGGGCAGACGGTGGTTAAAGGGGCGGGTGGGTGGGTTGACGTGCGCTCCTTCGGCTGTTTGCGCTTGGCTTCCGCTTGCTCCCGACGAAGCGACTCGAGGTATTCGGCGCCTTCTCGGATGCTTCTCCTCCACTTTGTACTGTCTTGGGCCAGGGATTCCCAGGTGTCGATGGGGATGTTGCACTTTTTCAAGGAGGCTTTGAGGGTGTCCTTGAAGCATTTCCTCTGCCCACCTGGGGCTCTCTTGCTGTGTCGGAGATCCGAGTAGAGCGCTTGTTTTGGGAGTCTCGTATCGGGCATGCGGACGATGTGACTCGTCCATCGGAGCTGATTGAGCATGGTCAAAGCTTCGATGCTGGGGATGTTGGCCTGAGTGAGAACACTGACGTTGGTGCGCCTATCCTGCCAATGGATTTGCAGGATCTTGCGAAGGCAGCGTTGGTGGTACCTTTCCAGTGCCCTTGCAGCACGTTCCTATGCAGAGCTAGACAGGTAGCTAACAATTTGATATCTTCCCATAAAAATCACAAGGCTTGACTTTTCTTGTAAACTTTACTGAAAGATTCTTATTGTGAAACTGAAATACAATACAGAAATGGAAGCACACATTAGTATACAAGCACATAACTGATATGCATACACAAATTTAGGTACGCCTGAGCAACACAGTACATTTGGCATGTAACTTACCAAACACGTGGAAACACAGCTTACTGTGAATATACATTTAGCAAACTGGAAGGCATTCTCTTTAAATTAGCCCTGTACATAGTGCATCAAAATACAGCTACAAGTTAACCAGCTAGACAGAGAGCGAGCACTTCATGGCTAGCTGTGTAAGTTTGCTTACAAAGAAAAGTTACAAACTAAACATTTTCTGCAAAATATAGCGTACACTAATCATCTATAACATTCTCAAGTACTTACAGACAAATAGTGTCCAAGGCTGAAGCGTGACAACAATATAACTTCCCAGACCATGTGTGGCTGCAGATCTGTGATATACAGTAGTTTACTTTACTGCACTTTACTGTGCTTTACTGCACTTTGCTGCATTTGCTAGGTACCAAATATCCACTAGGTGGCGGCACACAATGGGAATCGACCCAAATTACTCAAACCCCTGAATTAACTGGAAAACTAACATAAATTCCTAAAGAAAGGCAGCACACTCCCCGCTTGGTACAATTCCATTTACCACTACAGATACAAAATAAACCTAAAGAAAGCGTCCTTTGGCTGCAAACATACTCAGAATCCTTTCTCTAGGTTTCTTCAGAAAGGAGGACTACGATCTCTGAGACTGACCTCAGAAACACTTTGACAGTACCCTCCTTGACAATCTTCACCTCCACCTTGCGGACCCTCTTGT
The DNA here is from genome assembly GCF_052327205.1 of Somniosus microcephalus. Taxonomy (NCBI): domain Eukaryota; kingdom Metazoa; phylum Chordata; class Chondrichthyes; order Squaliformes; family Somniosidae; genus Somniosus; species Somniosus microcephalus. Next base: position 96,941,790 of record NC_140987.1, on the reverse strand, counting down.
CCGTGCTCGGCAGAGTTTTGACAACCAGTCCCACTGGCCATTCATTTCTGTGTGCTTGGCTGTCTTTCAGCAAGACAACATCTCCCACTTTGACATTTGGCTTGTCTTCTGTCCATTTCCTACGGCTCTGTAGGGTGGACAAATACTCTCCTCTCCATCTCTTCCAAAAAGTGTCTGCAAGACACTGGACTTGCTTCCACTGCTTCCTGTGCAGCTCAGCCATGTCAAACTTTCCAGAGGGGGCTGAAATAGCACTCATCTTTTGAGTCAGGAGCATCGCTGGGGTGAGGACTGCAGGCATGTCTGGGTCGGTGGACACCGGCACCAGGGGTCTTGCATTCATGATCGCCATGACTTCAGCCATGAGAGTGCTCAAGATGTCGTGTGTGAGACGAGTAGGTCCCGTCCAAAGCAGCATAGCATCCAGAATACGCCTGGCAACACTGATGAGCCTCTCCCATGAAGCACCCATGTGGGATGAATGCGGGGGGTTAAACACCCACGTGCATCCTTTTTTTTGGAGGTAGCTTCCTACCGCTGCATCATCCGTGTGGATGTCCAACTCCTTACAGGCACCCACGAAGTTAGTCCCTCTGTCAGAGCGGAGAAGTTTGGCTGGACCACGGATTGAGAAAAACCTCCTCAGGGCACTGATGGTTAGGAAAGCTTTGTCGTCCATGGATAGTGCTGGCTTGTCATCATCCTTGGACCTTTCAAACACTGAGCATCCTAGGCTGTCTGTGCCTGCCTCTTCCTCACAGGCAGAGGAGGTTGACCTATGATGCTGCGTCATGCCATCGTAGTCTTCCTTTACCTGGATCCTGTTTGGGCATGGGCTGAGACAGGATGTGCGACCGTTGTGCAACACATTTGCTTTATAGACGCTGACATCTGTTGGTTTGTGGGATGTTCCCATGCAAACTCCACCCACGAGGACCCATCCCAAGTCAAGCCACTGCGCATAAGGAGCATTGTGGGGCCCGTTGATTTGCTCATGCACCTTGTGCACCCTTAATATGTCTCTTCCCAAGAGCAGGAGGATTGGAGCGTCCGGGTCCACAGCTGGAATCTTGTTGGCAACTGGCTGTAGGTGGGGCTGATGGCGTGCGACCTCTGGGGAGGGAATTTCCGTCCTATCATCTGGCATCATGTCACACTCAATTAAGGTGGGGAGGGGAAGCTATAGTTTCCCATCCATGGACTCGATCATGAAGTTGCCAACTCTCCTACCCGTAGTCTCTGTTGTCCCTGAACAGGTTTTTAGCGTGTACGGAGCTGCGCTGGCCTTGACTTCAAAGAGATTGAAGAATTCTGTCTTCGCTAGAGACTTGTTACTTTGCTCATCAAGCACTGCATACATCTTGATTGCCTTCTCCTTTCTCCCTGCAGGATATGCTTTAACCAAGCAGATTTTGGAGCATGAGCGTGGGCTGCTTGCATTTCCACAAAGCTCTGTACACTTGGAGGTGACTGAAGAAGATGCGCTTTCGCTTTGCTCCCCGCTATCCTCTTTGTCAACCGCAGCACTCTCGGTGGTCGAAGGAGGAGGACCTGGATGCAGGGCTGCGATGTGTTTTTCACTGTTGCACTCGAAGCACTTGATTGTCACCTTGCAGTCTTTTGCCATGTGCATAGTCGACCCACAACACCTGAAGCAGATGCGATTCTCTTTCAGGTATGATTTGCGCTCATCAATAGGCTTGTCTCTAAAGCTTCGACACTTTTTGAGTGGGTGGGGCTTCTTGTGTATTGGACACTGACGATCTGGGTCATCCACTTTATTCCCAGCAGAACTGGATTGGTTGACTGAGGGTTCGGCTGGAACATCTGTTTTGTGCACGCTCACAGAGGCTTTGTTGCTGTACTTTGTGGGTTTCTCTGTTCTCGAAGGAGCGTGACTGCTGGAGGTGGAGAAAGTGAAACTTGGATCATTCCTCACCTTTGCCTGTTGTTGGACGAACCTGGAGAAGAGAGAGAAGGGAGGAAATGTTACTCCGTTGTCCTCCTTGTATATGGATCCCTTATCTATCCATTTCTCTTGAAGGTTGTAGGGGAGCTTTTCCACTATTGGGTTTACCCCACGAGCTGTATCCAAATACGAGAGGCCTGTCAGGTAACCTTCTCCCTTAGCACACTCCAGTTCGAGGAGAATGTCACCCAGTTCTCGAAGCTCGACATTATCTTTGTTGGTTAGCTTCGGAAAGTCCTCAATCTTCTTAAGCAGTGCGTTTTCAATGACTTCTAGTGTCCCATAACAGTCTTCGAGACGTCGCCAAACCAGGTTGAGGCCTGCTGTGGGATTGCGGACGTGCGCTGAGCGAATTCTCCTCGCCTGTTCTGACGACTCAGCTCCGAGCCACTTTGTCATCAAATCTAGTTCTTCTCTGGCTGACAGTTTCAAGTCCTTGGTGGTACTCAGGAAGGACGCTTTCCATGACCAATAATTTTCAGGACGGTCATCAAATTCTAGAAGACCTGAACTTAACAATTCTCAGCGGATGAGGTACCTAGCGAGGTCTTGTGCGCCTTGTGGCTCGGGTGAGGACTGCTTGGCTGGATTGGCCGAGTGCTGTGGAGGTCTCTGCAGGTAAGTCTTACTTGTTTCTTCTCTTTTAAGCTCAGTGTCTCCGAAAACAGGCTGTTTGTTACTGTGGTGAGTAGCTGGTTCTGCGTCGAGATACCTGGATGTTTCCTTGAAGAACAATTTGGAGTGTTGTTGGACATACTCACTTGTACGTTGCACTGGACTGAGGGGCTGTTCCAGAACATATGCTTCATGGCTGTGCTCCCCGCCTTCATTCTCCTCACCTTCTTCATAAGCTGCAGCTTCAACTTCAGCGGCAGCGGCAGCTCTCTGGCTTTGGAGAATGTGGAGACTGGCGTCGAGGTCAGCTCTCTGCTTCATCACACTAGCTTCTTTTTCAGCGAAGGACAATTGAGCCTGGGCAGCTTTTGCCTTGGCATGTGCTTTGGCGGCTGCAGAAGCTGTCGATGACGACGGTCTGCTGGACCGCCGAGATGATCTAGAGGATGCTTTAGAGGACTGTGACTTGGCATCATTTGCTCGAAGAGGCTCATGCTTCTCGGTTGGCTGGTCGACATCCTCTATGGTATATTGTCTTCCTGAGCGTAGACTCGTGGTAGCTGAGTGGTATCTTCTTGTGCTTGAGCCCGCTGTGCTGTTGTCTTTTCACTATTCTGCCCTTGCAGCGCGTTCCTATGCAGAGCTAGACAGGTAGCTAACAATTTGATATCTTCCCATAAAAATCACAAGGCTTGACTTTTCTTGTAAACTTTACTGAAAGATTCTTATTGTGAAACTGAAATACAATACAGAAATGGAAGCACACATTAGTATACAAGCACATAACTGATATGCATACACAAATTTAGGTACGCCTGAGCAACACAGTACATTTGGCATGTAACTTACCAAACGCGTGGAAGCACAGCTTACTGTGAATATACATTTAGCAAACTGGAAGGCATTCTCTTTAAATTAGCCCTGTACATAGTGCATCAAAATACAGCTACAAGTTAACCAGCTAGACAGAGAGCGAGCACTTCATGGCTAGCTGTGTAAGTTTGCTTACAAAGAAAAGTTACAAACTAAACATTTTCTGCAAAATATAGCGTACACTAATCATCTATAACATTCTCAAGTACTTACAGACAAATAGTGTCCAAGGCTGAAGCGTGACAACAATATAACTTCCCAGACCATGTGTGGCTGCAGATCTGTGATATACAGTAGTTTACTTTACTGCACTTTACTGTGCTTTACTGCACTTTACTGCGCTTTGCTGCATTTACTAGGTACCAAATATCCACTAGGTGGCGGCACACAATGGGAATCAACCCAAATTACTCAAACCCCTGAATTAACTGGAAAACTAACATAAATTCCTAAAGAAAGGCAGCACAGTGTCCTTGAAGCGTTTCCTCTGCCCACCTGGGGCTCTCTTGCCGTCTCGGAGATCTGAGTAGAGTGCTTGTTTTGGGAGTCTCGTATCGGGCATGCGGACTATGTGACTCGTCCATCGAAGCTGATTGAGCGTGGTCAAAGCTTCGATGCTGGGGATGTTGGCCTGAGTGAGAACACTGACGTTGGTGCGCCTATCCTGCCAATGGATTTGCAGGACCTTGCAGAGGCAGCGTTGGTGGTACCTTTCCAGTGCTTTGAGGTGCCTGCTGTACATGGTCCATGTCTCTGAGGCATACAGGAGGGCGGGTATCACTGCTGCTCTGTAGAAGATGAGCTTGGTGCCGAGTTTGAGGTCTTGGTCTTCAAACACTCTCTTCCTCAGGCAACCGAAGGCTGCACTGGCACACTGAAGGCAGTGTTGGACTTAATCATCGACATCTGCCCTTGTTGACAGTAGACTCCCGAGGTATGGAAAGTGGTCCACGTTGTCCAAGGCCTTGTCATGGATTTTGATAATCAGGGGGCAGTACTGTGTGGCGGAGCAAGGTTGATAGAGGACCTTTGCCTTACAGATGTTTAGTGTAAGGCCCATGTTCTCATCTGCTTCGGTGAAGGTGTTAACGGTGGTTTGGAGTTCGACCTCCGAGTGTGCGCAGACGCAAGCGTCGTCTGCATACTGTAATTCGACGACAGAGGAAGGGATGACCTTGGATCTGGACTGAAGGTGACGGAGGTTGAACAGCTTCCTGTTTGTTCTGTAAATCAGCTCCACTCCAGCGGGGAGCTTACTGAGGGTGAGATGAAGCATTGCCGCAAGGAAGATCAAGAAGAGCATTGGTGCGATGACATAGCCTTGTTTGACCCCAGTCCGTACATGAATTGGGTCTGTGGTGGAACCATTGGTCATGATCACGGTTTGCATGTCGTCATGAAGCAGGCGGAGGATGGTGACAAACTTTTGAAGGCAGCCGAATTTGAGGAGGACACTCCATAATCCCTCACGGTTGACAGAGTCAAAGGCCTTTGTGAGGTCAAAGAAGGCCATATACAGCAGTTGGTGCTGTTCCCTGCATTTCTCTTGTAATTGGCGCACGGTGAAGATCATGTCCATTGTGCCCCTTAGTGGGTGGGTTCAGCATTGCGACTCCGGGAGGAGCTCTTCAGCCACTGGAAGAAGGCGATTGAGGAGGATTCTTGCGATGACTTTCCCTGTGGCAGACAGCAGGGAAACTCCTCTGTAATTACCGCAATCGGACTTGTCACCTTTCTTGAAGATGGTCACAATTACGGCATCTCCGAGATCCCCTGGCATGCTCTCCTCCTTTCAGATAAGAGAAATGAGTTCATGAATTCGCACCAGTAGTGCTTCTCTGCCATGCTTTAGCGCCTCAGCAGGGATTTCATCTGCTCCTGAGGCCTTGTTGTTCTTCAGTTGTCGGATGGCCTTTTCAACCTCAAGCCGGGCTGGGGTTGTGCTGAGATGGTGGCGGGTAGCATGCTGCGGGATGGAGTTGAGGACACTCGCATCAAAGACAGAGTCTCGGTTAAGGAGATCTTTGAAGTGCTCCTTCCAGCGGGCACTGACTGTTTCCCTGTCCTTGATGAGTACCTCTCTGTTCTTGGCCCGCAGTGGGGTAGGACCTTGGGTGCTTGGGCCATAGGAAGTCTTGACTGCACTAAAGAATCCATGCACGTCATGGTTGTTGACTAGCTGCTGGATCTCCTGCGCTTACACCATCCACCACCTGTTCTTTAGGTCACGAGTTTTTTGTTGGACCTCAGCTTTCAGGCATCTGTAGAGCTGCTTTCTTGCTCTCGAGTTCTGTTGCTGTTTCCAGATCAGGAATGCCTTGCGTTTGCGGCTTATTAGCTCCTGGATCTCCTGGTCGTTCTCGTCGAACCAGTCTTGGTGTTTCCTGGTCGAGTGACCGAGTGTCTCTTCACAGGTGCTGATTATGGAGGCCTTGAGTTTACAAAAGTGGCAGAAAACCATTTGGTTACATTTCATGTGTTACGTTGTATCTTGCATGTAATGATCAATAACATGTCATTCTATAGTGGACACTAGGTGGAGCCGTAGAGCTGTGTAGAGCTGTATATAGTTGTATGTATATAAGACTACACTACCCAGCTGTATGTATATTAAGACTACATTACCCATGAGGCACTAGACTACCCACAAGGCAGCAGTCAAGATGGATGCCTCTACAGATACTGTACCTAGTCCACTTATGCTCAATAAAAGTGTCTAGCAAAAGCTAGCTGTGTTCATAATAAGAATGCCTATTTATTAATGAACATAAGATGGTACCAGGATGGTGAAGATCTGCTGAAAATTGTGAAAAGCGACATGGAGAATTTGAAGCCACCAGAGCGTTTGAAACTCACAGGAAATATCGACTGCAATTGGCAGACTTTTAAACAACAATTCGAACTCTACATTACAGCCATCGGATTCGGTACAAAGCCAGACGCAAGGAAGATAGTGTTGCTGCTTATGGTTACAGGCCCACAGGCGATAGAGGAATGGTGTCATGTGACAATATCAAAAAGGATACAGAAAATGTGCAGCCCTCAGGAATGGACAATGCTGAACATAAAGTTAATGCAGTAAAAGAGGACAAATGGATGATCCCACTGCAGGTAAATGGAGCATTAGTTACCTTGAAACTAGACACTGGGGCAAAAGCAAACTTAATCAGTATGAGGGACATTAACAATATGAAAGATAAGCCCAAAATACTGAAAAAGTCAGTACTACTGAAGGACTATAATGGACAGAAAATAGATAGCTTAGGTGTATGCAGACTTAAAGTGACAGTCAAAGACAAAGTGCATCATCTCATGTTTTCTGTTGTGGCTGAAAGACTTGATTCACTACTGGGTGACAAAGCTTGTGAGGACTTAGAACTGGTCAAGAGAGTCTACCGTATAAACTGTGCCATAAGCAGACCAGATGACTCAGTGGATTCTGTAGTGAATAATTTCCAGGATGTGTTCAAAGGATTTGGAGTTCTACCATTCACTTACAAGATCCAGCTAAAGGAGGATGCTCAGCCAGTGGTACATGCTCCACGAAGAGTTCCAGCACCCCTGCGTGACCGGCTCAAGAATGAACTGGACAGAATGACCACACTAGGAGTCATCAAGAAAGTCGAAGAGCCAATAGACTGGGTTAACTCCATGGTATGTGTAAAGAAAAAGAACAATGATCTAAGAATATGCATGGATCCAAAGGACTTAAATGCAAACATAAAACGTGAACACTACCAGATTCCCAAGCGAGAAGAAATCACCAGTGAAATGTCAGGTGCCAGATACTTTACAAAGCTCGATGCCTCACAAGGATTTTGGCAACTAAAACTGGATGAAGAGAGCACCAAATACTGTACCTTCAACACACCATTTGGCAGGTATTGTTTCCTCAGAATGCCTTTTGGGATAATATCTGCATCTGAAATCTTTCATAGAGCGATGGAACACATAATTGAAGGTCTGGAAGGAGTTCGGGTCTATGTTGATGACATCATCATCTGGGGCTCCACACTGAAAGAACACAATGAGAGACTGACTAAAGTGCTACAGAGCACACGCCGGAATGGACTGAAGCTCAACAAAGCCAAGTGTCAGTTTGGCATCCAGGAAGTCACTTTCCTAGGAGACAATCTATCTGGTAAAGGAATAGAGCCAGATATGGAAAAAGTAAACGCCATACTCAAAATGCCCCGACCCACTGACAAAAAAGAAGTGCTACGCATCATGGGGATGATAAACTTCATTGGAAAGTTCATTCCTAACTTGTCAGCCAAGACAGCCTGTCTGCGAGACCTGCTACATAAAACAAATGAGTTCGCATGGACAGAAAGACATGAACAAGAGTGGATAAACCTCAAAACAGTGCTGACAACCACACCTGTACTCACCTTCTTTGACCCAACAAAAAGAATCAAAGTGTCAACGGATGCATCAAAAGATGGCCTAGGTGCGGTCTTGCTACAAGCAGAGGGTGAAGATTGGAAGCCTGTTGCCTATGCCTCCAGGTCTATGACTGATGCTGAGTGTCGATACGCCCAGATCGAAAAGGAATGTCTAGGCTTGGTAGTTGGACTAGAAAAGTTTCATGGCTACATATATGGACTTCCCACCTTCACAGTTGAGACAGACCACAGCCCACTGGTTGCCATCATAAAAAAGAACCTGAATGAGATGTCTCCAAGGATTCAACGACTCATGATGAAGCTGCAAAGATATGACTTTGAACTGATCTACACACCAGGCAAATACATCGTGTTAGCAGATGCACTATCCCGAGCACCCACAATGAGTCATGTGAGCTCTACTGAAGAAGACGTGGATGTTCATGTGAGTATGGTCACTGCTGCGCTGCCCGTGTCAGACACAAAATCAAAGCAAATAGCAGAAGAAACAGTAAAAGATACAGTATTACAAACAGTAATAGAGAACATTCATCATGGTTGGCCAAAAGGTTCCTGTCCAAAATATTTTCACATAAGGTCAGAATTGAGTGTCGCAAGTGGACTATTACTAAAACAGAACAGAATAGTTATTCCACAGGCTCTACGTCAAGACATGCTCAAAAGGATTCATGAGGGACACCTCGGAATTGAAAAATGCAAAAGGAGGGCAAGAGACACTGTTTATTGGCCTGGCATAAATAAGGACATTGAGAACATGATAGGCAAATGTGAGACATGTCAGAAACACCAAAACAAACAAGCAAAGGAACCAATGATAGTAGCTGACATACCAACAGCACCATGGCAAAAGGTTGGTATGGACCTTTTTCATTTAAATGGTAAAGACTATCTAATAGTGATTGACTACTATTCTAACTATCCTGAGATGGCGCTGCTCTCAAGCACCACAGAAAGCAGTGTCATAATGCATGTGAAATCCATCTTCGCCAGACATGGAATTCCCAGGGTTGCCGTTAGCGACAATGGTCCGTGCTTCAACTGTAAGGAGTGGCAACAGTTTGCAGCACAGTATGACTTTCAGCACATCACATCCAGTCCTTTGTATGCCCAGTCAAATGGTAAGGCAGAGAAAGGTGTTCAAGTTCTCAAGCAGCTACTGAAGAAAGTGACAGAATCTGATCCTTATCTCGCCCTGCTGAGCTACCGAGCCTCACTTTTAGACTGTGGTTCTTCACCTGCTGAACTACTAATGGGTCGCAAGTTGTGCACCACGCTACCCTGCTGTGCAAAAGAACAGTAAAGTGAGGAACTGAGACAGAGACTTCAACTGTTAAAGCTGAAACAGAAATCATACTGTGACAAGCCATCCAAAACTCTAAAACCATTGACAAGGGATGATGTTGTCAGGATTGAGGATCCAGGTGCATGGAACAGGAAAGCTACAGTTCTTGAGGAAGTAGGACCAAGGTCATACACTGTTAGAACTGAGGAAGGACAGATTCTCAGGAGGAACCGCCGTTCCCTCCTAAAAACACAAGAGACTATTCAAGACCAAATTGATGACAATGCCGCAACTGCATCTTGTCATTCACCGCCAGAACAATCTCATGAAGACACATCAGACTTACCCGTGTTGAGAAGATCCACACGTGAAGTAAAAAAGCCTGATAGACTTAATCTTTGAGTACAAAGAAAACTACTTTGAAAATGAGTTGACTGTTTTGAAAATGTTTATGTTTATAGAGCACTAACAAAAGTGTTACTGATATTATCTTTATTGTTTTCTTGAAAGTTGATTGATATTGATTTTGTTAAACCTCAAAGAAAGGGGGATGTAATGATCAATAACATGTCATTCTATAGTGGACACTAGGTGGAGCCGTAGAGCTGTGTAGAGCTGTATATAGTTGTATGTATATAAGACTACACTGCTCAGCTGTATGTATATTAAGACTACATTACCCATGAGGCACTAGGCCACCCACAAGGCAGCAGTCAAGATGGATGCCTCTACAGATACTGTACCTAGTCCACATATGCTCAATAAAAGTGTCTAGCAAAAGCTAGCTGTGTTCATAATAAGAATGTCTATTTATTAATGAACATAAGACCATTTGGTTACATTTCATGTGTTATGTTGTATCTTGCATTTCAAGACTTCAAAGATTTGACACCTCCCATTTAGCCACCAAAAATCATTCTACAATTTTGTAGCCTATTTTGTTGTAGACATGATGTCTGCAAATCTAAGGGGGTTTGTTTATCTCTGTTGTCTATGACTACCCCCTGCAGTCACAACCATGTTTGCTGCCTTTTAGTAAAGCACATCAAAGCACATTCCATGTCCACTTATCAGTGAAAGACCATCTGTTACAACTTTATTTCACGTCGAAAAAAAACCTTTTGGCCTGGCAAAGCATTTCAATATATACCAAAATTAAAGGTCTGTGTATGCCTACAATCCTTGGGGCAGCGACACCATCCACCATGGAGCTGAGTTGGTAGCTTTACGGCTCCCTTGCATCCTGACATAAGAAGAGAGGGCAGGACCAGCAGTCATCCACTAGAGTTCCCACTGCTCCCGCCTCTTCTGTTCCAAATGTACTGGACACCGGCAAGATATCCTGCTCAGTATAGTGGAGCAGCAGACATCTGGTCCACAGGAGTTTTCCAGGCCAGGTTGACTCAAGGAATTAAGTGGCTGTGGTGTATGTAACCTGTACCACCTTAAGAGACTACCTTAAGAGATGGACTACTTTCTCTTGGCTACTGTATATTGTAGTACCGGTGGTGACCACACCGGTATATAAACTCTGTGTAGTAATTTGCTAAGCAGTTCAGCCCTGACCTTCGATTAGTAAAGACCTGTTTAAGTTATTCTTGTTGTCTGTGTCCAGTGATTTAGAATAAGCATATCTGGGACACTCAGACTCAACAGTGGCGACGAGGCCGATCTTACCCTGCGGTAGTTTTGTATCCAAGGCAGCTTCGTCCTCAGAATGGGCGTCGAGAAGAGGCATCCGCCCTCATCATCCTGCTGAGCACCGCATCGCACGGGAGGCATCGAGAACCCGGGTTGAAATTACTGACCACGAAGTCCTCCATCAGCGACAGGCAGTGATCATCCTTCTACCACGGTGGTGGGTAAGCCGATCTAGCGACACGGGCAGAAAGTCGGCCGCGTTGTCAGTGGAGAAGGGGAGGGAAACCGGAGGAAAAAGGGCGGAGAACTCGACTGCAGCCGGTGAAAAGGGCTGGGCTGCAATCGGGGCCGAGAGGTGCAGCGACAAGGCCAGCGTTAATGCCACGAGAACCGCGGAGAACTCGACCGCAGCCGGTGTAAAGGGCCGGGCTGCAATCGGGGCTTAGAGGCGCAGCAACGAGGGAAGCGTTAATGCCCACGAGAACCGCGGGGGAGCAAAAGCAGCGTCGGGGAAATTAAGAACCGCTGGGAGGCGAGAACGGCAACAGCGCAGTCATCGCCATTGTAGCCAGCGGGGGAAGAAGACAAGTGCGGGAAGCCGCCATTGTAGTCAGCGGGGGAAGAAGACAAGCGCGGGAAAAGCTGCCAAGCGCGGGAAGCCGCCATTTTAGTAGGCGGGGGAAGAAGACAAGCGCGGGAAGCCGCCATTTTGGAAAAATAAAATATTTAAAGAAACTCTCAAGGATGCCTAAACACGGTAACATCACTGCTTTTGATAGCGATGTTGAAGATTGGGCCACGTATGTAGAACGCATTGAAGTTTATTGTACAGCAAATGAGGTACCAGATGATAAGAAAGCACTAACCTTATTAAACTCAATGGGTGCGAAGACGTACAGGTTATTGAGGCACCTTGTAACACCAGATAAACCGGCGGATCAGACTTTCGCGAATATTGTTACTATCCTGCAAGAACATTTAAACCCCACGCCGCTGCTGATAGCGGAACGATTTAAATTTTACAGAAGAACGCAGCTGAAAGAGGAAAGCAACGCTGAATTCTTAATTGAACTGCGCAAGCTATCAAAGTACTGTCAGTTTGGTACAGGACTAGCAGATGCTCTGAGAGATAAATTTGTGTGTGGATTATTAAAAGAAGGAACACAAAAGCGACTGCTAGAGGAAAAGGACCTTACGCTTGATAAAGCTGTCACCATTGCAGCATCGCACGAGGCCGCAGCAAGAGGCACCGCGGAAATGCAGCTAAGGTCACCGGAACTCAGCACCAATCAAATGGCATTGGGTGCAGTAAAGTGTTATCATTGCGGAAGGACAACGCACGATCAGAACCAGTGCTGGTTCAAAAATCAGGAATGCAGAAAATGTGGCAAGCTCGGTCACATAGCTAAAGTATGCCGGTCAGGAAAGAAGACCAGCAACAAAAAGTCACCGCAGGAAAAGTGCAAAAAGGTACACAAGGTGACAGAGAACAGTTCGGATGAATGGAAGACGGATTCAGACTCCAGCAGTAAGGAACTGGGTTGTCTAAGAATACATAATGTGGGTAACACAGCAGACCACCAAACTATCTGGGTCACACTTCAGATAGCAGGAGTCCAAGTGAAGATGGAATTGGACACTGGATCGGCATTGACGGTCATGAATAAGCAAGATTACAAAAGGTTATTTCCACACATTCCCCTAAGGGATATGGAGATTGTATTGAAAACATACACAGGGCAAAGAGTATACCCCATTGGAAAGATAAAGGTAAAGGTGGTCCACAAGGGTAAAGAAAGTCGAGGAATGGACTTATATGTGTTACCTGAGGGAGGTCCACCACTACTGGGACGGGAATGGATCAGGAGAATAAATATGGACTGGCATTCCTTAAAAGCACTAACTGTAGATTCCGGTAAAAAGGACGATGTCAAACCTAAACGACTGTCCAGAATATTGGACGATGCTAAAGAGGTGTTCCAGCAGGGACTGGGAACACTGAAAGGAATTACGGCAAACATCAAGGTTGAAGAACATGCAAACCCGAAATTTTTCAAAGCTAGACCGGTACCTTATGCGATACGACCTGCTGTGGAAGCTGAGCTGGAAGGACTAGAACGTTACGGAGTACTGTCAAAGGTGGACTGGAGTGAATGGGCCACGCCCATTGTTCCCGTCATGAAGCGTTCATCGAGTAACAAGCCGGGGGAACCGGGGAAGGTTCGCATCTGTGGCGATTTCAAGATCACTGTTAATCCGGTGCTTCACACGGTGCAATATCCGCTTCCACGGATTGAGGGTATCTTCGCTTCGCTGTCTGGCGGGAAACACTTCACCAAGATAGACCTGGCGCAGGCGTACTTACAGATGGAAGTTGATGAAGCGTCACGCCAGTATCTCACAATCAACACGCATAAGGGCTTATATCGGTATAATAGACTGGTTTTTGGAGTGGCACCGGCTCCAGCGATTTGGCAAAGGGCCATGGAGCAGGTATTACAGGGAATTCCAGGCACACAATGCTACCTGGACGACATTCTGATTACAGGAGATGATGATGAGGAACACCTTGCAAATTTGGAACAGGTGCTCACCAGATTGAAAGAATATGGACTTCGAGTTAATCGCCAGAAATGTGAGTTCTTTCAGAAGCAAATCTCGTACTGCGGTCACGTCATTGACCAGGAGGGGCTTCACAAGTCACCTGACAAGATCGAAGCTGTTGTGAAGGCTCCCGCTCCGGAAAATGTATCCCAGTTGAGGTCGTTCCTAGGGTTGATTAACTATTACCATAAGTTTCTGCCAAATTTATCCACGGTGCTACACCCGCTGAATGCTCTTTTGCAGAAGGGAGTGCCATGGAAGTGGAGCGAGGACTGTAAGCGGGCCTTTCACAAAAGCAAGGCATTGATCACCTCTAAGGAAGTGTTGGCTCACTTTAACCCAACGCTGCCTATTCGTTTAGCTTGTGATGCTTCTCCATATGGTATTGGGGCAGTGCTCTCACATAAGTTGCCAAATGGCTTGGAAAGACCAGTCGCATTCGCATCCAGATCATTGACCTCCGCTGAGCGCAACTATGCTCAGATAGATAGGGAGGCTCTCAGCCTTGTGTGGGGAGTAAAAAAATTTAATCATTACCTGCAAGGGCAAAAGTTTACGCTGCTGACAGACCACCAGCCGTTGGTTTCCATTTTTAACCCTAAGAAGGGTGTTTCGGTGATGACAGCGCAGAGGCTCCAGAGACGGTCCCTTTTCCTAGGGGCACATCAATATCAGATCGAATTCAAAGGTACAAAGCAACATGGTAATGCTGATGGGCTGTTGCGCCTGCCACTACCTACAGCGGAAGAGGCACCGACATATGACCCTGTTGAGTTATTTCACTCGACCATCATCGAATGTTTACCAGTCACCAATGCAAGTATTGAGAGAGAAACCAGGAACGACCCGACACTGTCTCGGGCCTACGAATTGACAGTGAAGGGATGGCCAGCTCATGGTGAACCACTGTTACCGGCATTCTCAGCCAGACGAGAACAGCTGTCCGTCTGTCAAGGAACATTGATGTAAGGAACAAGGGTGATTATTCCTCCTAAATTAAGGGAGAGATTTCTAAAGGAACTGCATGAAGGTCATCTGGGGGGAGTCAAGATGAAAAGCTTTGCTAGGGCTTATGTGTGGTGGCCAGGTATCGACCAACAAATAGAGAATCTGACTAAAAGCTGCTCAGGGTGCCAAAAAGTTCAAAATGCACCTCCAATTGCACCGCTGCATCCATGGGAATGGCCTTCAACCCCATGGCAACATGTACATATTGACTTCGCAGGTCCATTCATGGACTCCATGTTTTTAATTGCGGTAGACGCACATTCTAAATGGCCAGAAGTGATTAAGATGGCGACCACTACCTCGGAAAAGACGATCGCAGTTCTAAGAACGATATTCGCAAGAAATGGATTGCCAGAACAAATATGTTCAGACAACGGACCGCAGTTCGTGTCTGAAGAATTCCAGAAATTCATGAAGAAGAATGGGGTGAAACATTATACCTCTGCCCCATATCATCCGGCTACAAATGGGTTGGCCGAGAGATTTGTACAAACGTTCAAAAAGGCGATAAAGGCCATGAGCGAAGACCAGATTCCACTACAACACAAGGTGGACAATTTCCTAATGGCATATCGAAACGCCACTCATGCAGTGACAAATCAAAGCCCTGCCATGATGTTCTATAACAGGAGGTTGCGGTCCAGGTTGGACTTGTTAAAACCAAATGTGCGGAGGGAAGTCGAAAACAAACAGTTCCAGCATATAAATAACAAGACCACTCGGAGTTTCAAAATAGGACAACCAGTGTTAGCCCGGGACTATAAGAATGAGAAATGGCAATCTGGAACAATTCGTGCCAGACAAGGACCCCTGATGTACACGGTAGATATTGGTGAAATCGTAATACGACGTCATGCTGACCAACTTGTAGAATCGAGAACAAGGGTCGAACCCATGACTACGACAGAGACACCAGTGGAAGAAGTTAGTGAACCTGAAGCATCTACCTCAGACGCCAATGTATCTGATGATGTCCAATCCATAAGAGATCAACTAGATGAGTCACCCCAGCAACGAGAACCAGAGACCCCTGAAAGGCGTTATCCAACTCGGATCAGGAGGCCTCCTCAGAGACTGAATCTTTGAACAGTTTTGCATGAAGTTGTATATATGTTATCCATGTTATGTTTAAATTGGAATGTACACTGTTAAGCTAAAAAGGGAGGAATTGTGGTGTATGTAACCTGTACCACCTTAAGAGACTACCTTAAGAGATGGACTACTTTCTCTTGGCTACTGTATATTGTAGTACCGGTGGTGACCACACCGGTATATAAACTCTGTGTAGTAATTTGCTAAGCAGTTCAGCCCTGACCTTCGATTAGTAAAGACCTGTTTAAGTTATTCTTGTTGTCTGTGTCCAGTGAGTTAGAATAAGCATATCTGGGACACTCAGACTCAACAGTGGCTGTAACTATTTGCAACACCAAATTTCTGATTGGTCCCCTTGGAGGACAAGACCAGATTTCTGATTGGTCCCCTTGGAGGACAAGACACGCCAAACACTTTGTCTGGAATGTGTAATTAGACCCTGCCTGTCTGAGTAATCATGATCTTTGCAAAGTGTAGTTTGATCCATTCATTGTGACAGCCAGGCTCTAGAACTCACAGTGCTAATAATGCTGCTTTCAGAGAACAGACAGGTCTCACTCTCCCAGGTTAGGACTTTCTCTCCCCCCCAACAAGTTCCTGACCTCCTCCCCCATCCCTGAACAAGTTCCTGACCTTCTCCACCCCCCGCCCCCCACCCCCCCAACCCCACACAAGTTCCTGACCTTCTTCCCCCCTGAGCTGGGCCTAGAGCCAGTGAATGGGCTCGGGAGTTGAGCTGAGCCTACAGACGGTGAATGGTCTCGGGGTTTGTGCTGGGCCTACTGCCGATGACTGGGCCTCTGCCTCCGGGCTCGGGGTTTGTGCTCGGCCTACAGCCAGTGAATGGGCTCTGGGCTTGTGCTGGGCCTACAAACGGTGACTGGGCTCGGGACTTGAGCTGGGCCTACTGTTGGTGAATGGGTTCCAAGCTCAGGGTTTGTGCTGGGCCTAGAGCCGGTGAATGAGCTCAGGGCTCCGGGCTTATGCTGGGCCTACAGCCGGTGAATAGGCTCCAGGCTCAGCTTTGCGCTGGGCCTAGAGCCGGTGAATGGGCTCAAGGTTCCGGGCTTGGGCTGGGCCTATAGCCGGTGAATGGGCTCAGGGTTTGTGCTGGGCCTACAGCTGGTGAATGGGCTCAGGGTTCCAGGCTTGTGCTGGGCCTACAGCCAATGAATGGGCTCCGGGCTCGGGGTTTGTGTGGTGTATGTGCCTTTAAGAACAATTATGGTGTATGTGCCTTTAAGAGCCCCAGGTGTGCGTAATGCCGGTAATTGCCACTTGGGCTATATAAGCCTGTGTATTGTGTATATCCTTTAGAAACCCCCCCCCAGACTTGCTTAGTAAATACCTATGAACCAACTCCTGTCTTCAGTGTCTTTATCTACACACGGACACTACAGTGGCGACGAAGTGGAAACGGATTTACCTGCAATTCGGCAGCACCTCAAGGACATCGATTCCTCCAGCGTCCAGAAGACTTAAGGAAGTAAGAGAAACTGTGGTTTCACCAGCTGGCCAAGCTGGTGACAGGTACTGCGCTAATCCTTCCTGGGTGTCAGGCTGGAGCTCCAGCGGCGGGCTCTACAGCTGAGACAGGCAGCGAAATCGGAGGCAAGCAATAACGGACTGGGAGGGTGCACTCGAGAGACGGCCGGCGCGGCAAGCAGGTCAGCGTTTAGACCTCCGTCGGGAACGAGTCTCCAACAGTGAATAAATGGAAACCACAGTAAAACAGCGTTGTTATCAGTAGCAGCGGCGGGAAAGCGCGGGAAGCGCCATATCGTTGCTACAGAGAGAAATAGAAGATGGCGAAATAGAAGATTGGACCACATACGTGGAAAGAGTAGAGGTTTATTGTACTGCAAATGGAATAACAGATGAAAAAAAAGCTTCAGTACTTCTGAACTTAATGGGCGCGAAGACATACGGGCTGTTACGAAATTTAATCACTCCAGCCAAACCAAAGGACAAGACTTTTAAAGAAATTGTTGATAACCTGCAGGAGCATTTAAACCCAACACCGCTGCTGATAGCGGAACGATTCAAGTTCTTCAAGAGAAATCAACACAAGAATGAAAGTAACGCTGATTACCTAACCGAATTAAGAAAGCTATCAAAGTACTGCCAATTCGGAGCAGGACTATCGGATTATCTTCGAGACAAATTTGTTTGCGGTCTCTTAAGTGAAGGAACACAAAAAAGACTGCTTTCTGAAAAAGATTTAATATTGGACAAAGCTTTCAGTATGGCTGTATCATACGAAGCAGCAGCAAAAGGAGCTGCAGAGATACAACAAGAGACACAGGACTTCGGCACCCATAAAATGACACAGGGGTTCGGAAGATGTTATCGCTGCGGCAGATCCACCCATAACCAGAGGGACTGCTGGTTCAAGGGCAAAGCATGCAGGCAATGTGGTAAGATTGGACACATTGCACGGGTATGCCAATCTGGACAAAATAAATCCACTGACAGAAAACAAAAAATCAATAAAGAAAAGTACAGGAAGGTACAAATGATGACGGACAATAGCTCCGAAGACCAGAATAGCGATAGCGACTCCGGAAACAAGAGACTAAGCTGTCTCAAATTACATAATGTACTTGCCAAAGAGGATTACCAAACCATTTGGGTTACCCTCACAATAGCAGGGTCCCCAGTTAAAATGGAGCTAGATACAGGATCAGCTCTAACCGTAATAAATCGACGAGATTACGAGAGGCTATTTTCGCATATACCTCTAAAAGACACATCCATTATCTTAAAAACATATACGGGGCAGAAAGTCTACCCCAAAGGAAAAATAAGGGTGCCTGTGGTATACAACGGCAAAGAAATACAAAAGTTGTATTTATACATTCTACAAGATGGTGGTCCACCGTTGTTGGGACGTGAATGGATAAGGAAGATACGTTTAGACTGGCACTCCATTCAGGCACTGACGGTGACCAGTAAGGAAAAAAACAATGATGACATCATACCTGAACGATTAAAAGACATCTTGGTCAACGCCAAAGAAGTGTTTCAAGAGAAACTAGGAACCTTGAAAGGCATCACCGCCTCAATAAAAGTGGAAGATACAGCAATTCCAAAATTTTTTAAGGCAAGACCGGTGCCATACGCAATACGTCCGGCAGTCGAGGCAGAGCTGAAGAATTTGGAAAAGGCAGGCGTATTATCCAAAATAGATTGGAGCGAATGGGCAACACCCATCGTTCCAGTCATGAAAAAAACATTGAAAAATAACTCTGAGGAACGGAAAAAAATTCGCATCTGTGGGGACTTTAAGGTGACTGTAAACCCGGTCCTTCACACGGTACAGTATCCTCTTCCGAGGATAGAAGATATTTTTGCCTCACTATCCGGAGGGAAACGTTTCACAAAAAATTGACTTGGCACAGGCATATCTACAGATGGAGGTTGAGGAGACCTCTAAAAAGTATCTCACAATAAACACACACAAAGGCCTGTACCAGTACAATCGACTGGTTTTTGGAATAGCATCAGCTCCAGCTATCTGGCAAAGAGCTATGGAGCAAGTCCTGCAAGGGATTCCAGGGACTCAATGCTACCTAGACGACATCCTTATAACAGGAGAAAACGACAACGAGCACCTTGCCAATTTGGAGCAGGTGCTCACTAGGCTGAAAGAACGGGGCCTACGAGCAAATCGCCCCAAGTGCGAATTTTTCCAAAATCAGATATCATATTGTGGCCACATAATTAATAAGGAAGGGTTGCATAAGTCACCTGAAAAAATTGAAGCAGTTATAAAAGCCCCAGCACCTGAAAATGTTTCACAATTAAGGTCATTCCTGGGATTAATAAATTACTATCATAAATTTTTACCGAACTTATCAACTATTCTACACCCTCTTAATGATCTTCTACAGACAGGAGTGATTTGGAAATGGAACGAAGACTGTAAATGTGCCTTCCATAAATGTAAAGACTTAATCACATCCAAGAAAATTTTGGCTCATTACAACCCATCACTACCAATCAGACTGGCGTGCGATGCATCCCCTTACGGCATAGGAGCGGTATTGTCCCATAGCTTCCCTGATGGCTCAGAACGGCCGATAGCTTTTGCGTCACGCTCATTGAACTCAGCTGAGCGTAACTATGCCCAGATAGACAGGGAAGCACTCAGCCTGGTATGGGGAGTGAAGAAATTCAACCATTAACTACACGGACAAAAATTTACCTTGCTGACTGACCATCAACCCCTCATCTCCATATTCAACCCTAAAAAAGGTGTCCCCATTATGACGGCACAAAGACTACAGAGGTGGTCCCTTTTTCTAGGGGCACACCAATACAACATTGAATACAAAGGGTCAAAACAGCATGGGAATGCTGACGGTTTATCACGCCTACCGTTGCCAACGATAGAAGAGGCACCTACAGTAGACCCAGTAGAGATATTCCACTCTACCATAGTGGAATGTCTACCGGTGACAAATTCTGTCATTGAAAGGGAGACAAGAAATGACCCTACTCTCTCACGGGTCTACGATTTAACAGTGAAGGGATGGCCAGCACATGGCGAACCACTGTTGCCAGCATTCTCGCAAAGAAGAGAACAGCTGTCAGTGTGCCGAGGAACCTTGATGTGTGGATCCAGAGTGGTGATTCCACCCAAACTCCAGGATAAAGTGCTAAAGGAGCTTCATGAGGGGCATCTGGGTGGAGTGAAAATGAAGAACCTAGCTAGGGCGTTTGTATGGTGGCCAGGTATCGATGGAGACATCGAAGACATGACCAAGAGCTGCCTAGGATGCCAGAAGGTCCAAAATGCTCCGCCACAGGCCCCTCTACATCCATGGGAGTGGCCCTCATCTCCCTGGCAAAGGGTGCACATCGACTTTGCTGGTCCATTTATGGACTCAATGTTCTTAATCGCAGTTGATGCACACTCCAAGTGGCCGGAGATAATAAAGATGTCCTCCACCACCATGGAAAAAACCATCACAGTATTAAGGACCATATTTGCCAGGAATGGGCTGCCGGAGCAGATATGTTCTGATAATGGACCGCAATTTGTGTCCGAAGAATTCAGAAAGTTCTTAAAGAACAATGGGGTAAAGCACTACACGTCCGCCCCATACCATCCCGCCACCAATGGATTGGCTGAAAGGTTTGTCCAGACCTTCAAGAAGGCCATCAAGGCCATGGGTAATGAAGACATAAAACTTCAGCACAAGGTGGATAACTTCTTATTTGCATATAGGAATGCAACGCATATGGTTACTAACCAAACTCCCGCCATGATGTTCTACAATAGAAACCTAAGATGCCGGCTGGATTTGGTCAAGCCCAACATCCGAAGGGACGTGGAGAACCGGCAGTTTCAGGGCATGAATGAAAGGCCAACTAGGGCCTTCCAGATAGGCCAACCGGTTTTGGCCCGGGACTACCGTACCGAGAAATGGCAGCCTGGAACTATCTGCACACGATTAGGACCACTGATGTATACCGTGGACATCGGAGACAGCATAATAAGGCGCCATGCTGACCAAATCATCAAGTCATCCGAAAAGGGACAACCTACACCACCACTCTATACATCTAACGATGAAGTAGAGATACCCATATCTACCTCCGATCCGGTGATACTGGAGCCCGATGAACCCGACACTGGCCTTCAAGCCGAATCAGCCTTGCCAGAAGAACCTACTACACCACCAGAAACTACTACACCCCCGAGGCGTTATCCGGACCGAGTCAGGAAGCCTCCTGAGAGACTAACTTATAATTAATTAATACAGCAATGTATATTATTTTGCATATAACATGTAATTAATAATTACTTAAAATATGATGTACTAGTTAGCTAGAAGGGGAGGAATTGTGGTGTATGTGCCTTTAAGAGCCCCAGGTGTGCGTAATGCCGGTAATTGCCACTTGGGCTATATAAGCCTGTGTATTGTGTATATCCTTTGGAACCCCCCCCCCAGACTTGCTTAGTAAATACCTATGAGCCAACTCCTGTCTTCAGTGTCTTTATCTACACACGGACACTACAGTTTGTGCATGAGCATTTGGAACGATGGGTGCACCTGTATGGCTCTGGTGGGGGGCAGGACAGTCTTTAGGCTCTGCTTGTGCAAATAATCACTCTGTTAAGTTGTGGCCATTATGAATCAGCTCTCTTGTATAAACATCCTTGCCTTTTTGAAGCCAGATCTATTGGCGTTGCCCTCAAGTAGCTGGCAAGTGTCACATTTGTCTGCCCATACCTCTAGCGGGCACCCATTGATTCTGGCATGGGTGACCGCCTGTAATATGCAAATTCCCTGACTCAGAGAATTTGGGTGGGGTCAGGCTTACAGGTCTCCCATGGTGCACAATTCACCCTAGAGCAGAATCAGAGATTATGGAGGAAAAATTCAGTTGATTTGCACCTCCCTAAGAGGGTGCTAATGGGGCACAAAGCAACTAACGCCCGGGCGCAGTGATGTTTGCGCCACTCGCGAAATTGACCAGAGATTTTGCGGCAGCGCAAAAGTTTACCACCCCGACCTCCAGCGCCCGCAGATTGTGATGTCAGTCGAGCGTGCAACGCCCTGGTGGCGTCCCGGACCGGATATTGAGTAGCGCCCCCCCTCCTTTCCACCTGCCGCAAGCGACGACAGGGAGACTGAAACGTTTCCCAGCCAGTGAGGGGCTGGGGAGGGCGCTATTTAAAGGTGCTCTCTTCCTGCCTTTTTCTGTGGTAGACATTTTTGCACCACTCATTCTGACAGAGAGAGAGATTCTGGTAGAGAGAGAGAGAGCGACTTCTGCGTAGAGTCAACGTTGTGTGAAGTAGTTTTGGCTACTGAGCATCACTTTGCAGGTACTTTTGGATTTGACCTTCATTACTTCGATTGTCAAGAGGCTTGGGGGCTGCACTGATTCAGGGCGTCGTCCTGCACCTGCAGAATCGGAGGCAACAGAGACGTAGAGAGAGAGTGGCAATCATGGCCAGACTGAGGAGGGCCAACAAGCCTGTGTACAGGAGACCTTACCCTCTCTGGGTATTCCGGGAACAATTCTCCTACATTCATTTGTCTGCAAGGCGCCATTGACTGCACGCATGTGGCATTGTGGGCACTGCATGAGAATGCAGAGGTTTTCCGAAACCGCAAGGGGTTCCACTCCTTAAACATCCAGTTGGTCTGTGACCACAGACAGCTGATACTCGCTGTCAATGCCCGCTATCCTGGCAGCAGCCACGATGCTTTCATCCTGTGCCAGACTGGTGTGCCAGACCTTTTCCAGGCACCGCATCAGCCAAGTGGTCGGCTCCTCGGGGACAAGGGTTATCCACTCTGCACCTGGCTGATGACACCGCTCCGTAACCCCAACACCCCTGCTGAGCTGCAGTACCACGAGAGCCATCTTGCCACCAGGAACATCATTGCGCATTCGATCGGCGAGCTCAAGCAACGGTTCCGCTGTCTGGACCACTCAGGAGGAGCCCTGCAGTACTCGTCTGAGCGGGTCTCCCTCTTCGTAGTTGTGTGCTGCATTCCTCATAACCTGCCAATCCTCAGGACCCATCCAATGCCAACATAGAAACATAGGAGATAGGAGCAGGAGTAGGACATTCGGCCCCTCGAGCCCGCTCTGCCATTTAATGAGATCATGGCTGATCATCCAAATTCAGTACCCTGTCCCTGCTTTCTCCCCATATCCCTTGATCACTTTTGTGGTGTATGTAACCTTTTCCACCTTAAGAGATGTACTACTTTCTCTGGCTGCTGTATACGTAATACCGGTGGTGACCACTGGTATATAAGTACTGTGTAGTGATATTGTATTTAGTATAGTCCTGACCTCCAACTAGTAAAGATCTGTTGAAACTTTATTCTTGTAGTCTGTGTCAGTAATTAATCTTAATACAACTGGAACACACAGACTTAACAGTGGCGACGAGTCCGATTCTTACCCTGCGGCAGTTTATATCCACGGCGGCTTCGTCCATAGAACGGGCGTCGAAGAGAGGCATCCACCCTCATCTCCCTGCTGGAAGACACATCGCGCGGCAGGCATCGAGAACCCGGAGTGCAGAAGACATCCTGAACTCGAAGCCTCCATCAGCGGCAGTCAGCTATCTTCTTTCTACCTCGGTGGTGGGTAAGCCGGTCAGCGACGCGAGCAGAAAGTCGGCCGCGTTGGCTGTACAGACGGGGGGGAGGAAGACAGAGGAATAAGGGCGGTGAGATCGATCGCGACCGCAGATAAGGGCCGGGCCACATTCGGGCCGAAAGGCGCAGCGCGGGGACATCGATCGCGGCTGGTGATAAGGGCCGGGCCGCTTTCGGGCCAAAAAGGCGCAGCGTCTGGGGCGACTGAAGGCACGAGAGCCGCGGTGAAGGCGAATGCAGCCGGTGCTAATAACCGGGCTGCAAGAAGGGCTGCGATGCGCGACATCGGGGAAGCGCGAATGCCCGAGGGAGCCGCGGTGAAGCGGAGACAGCGTCGGGGGAGTTACTAACCGCTGGGAAAGGGGAGCAGCAGCGGCACGCCAAACGCCATTGCAGCCAGTGGGTGAAGACCGCCAAGCGCGGGAAAACCGCCATTTTGTAGGCGGAGGACGAAGACAAGAGCGGGAAGCCGCCATCTTGGGATAAAAAAATTTAAAAAATTTTAAAAATTGCAACGATGCCTAACCATGGGAACATTAATACCTTTGATAGCGACATCGAAGATTGGGCCATGTATGTAGAACGCATACAAAATTATTGTAAAGCAAATAAAATCCCAGATGCAGAGAAAGCACTAACTTTATTAAACTTAATGCGTGCGAAGACATACGGGCAATTGAAACACCTTTTATCACCAGATGAACCGGCGGATAAGACGTTCGAGGAGATTGTTACTGTCCTGAAAAATCATCTAAACCCCACGCCGCTGATGCTAGCGGAACGATTTAAATTTTACAGCAGAAGGCAGCTGAAGGATGAAAGCAATGCTGAATATTTAATGGAATTGCGTAAGCTAGCAAAGTACTATCAGTTTGGAACGGGACTAACAGACGCGCAAAGAGATAAATTTGTGTGTGGATTATTAAAAGAAGATACACAAAAGCGACTGCTCAAGGAGAATGAGCTGACGCTTGAGAAAGCGGTCACTATGGCAGCAGCGCACGAAGCCGCAGCGAGAGGCACGGCAGTAATGCAGCTACGGTCACCGGAACTCAGTACAAATAAATTGGGTTTGAGTACTGTAAAATGTTATCGTTGTGGAAAGACAACACACGATCAGAACCAGTGTTGGTTTAAAAACCAAGAATGCAGAACATGTGGCAGGCTTGGCCACATAGCTAAAGTATGCCAGTCAGGAAAGAAGACCAGCAACAAAAAGTCACCGCAAGGAAAATACATAAAGGTGCACAAGGTGACAAAGACCAGTTCGAACGAACAGAAGTCAGATTCAGACGCTAGCAGTAATGAACTGGGTAGCTTAAGAGTACACAACGTTGGTAAGGATGCAGATCTCCAGACAATTTGGGTCACTCTTCAGATAGCAGGAGTCCAAGTAAAGATGGAATTGGACACTGGATCGGCATTGATGGTCATGAATAAGAAAGAATACAAAAGGTTATTCCAACATATTCCCCTACGGGATACGGAGATTATATTGAAAACATACACGGGGCAAAGAGTGTACCCCATCGGAAAGATAGAGGTAAAAGTGGTCCACAAGGGCGAGGAAAGCCAGGTAATGGACTTATATGTGCTACCTGAAGGAGGTCCACCACTACTGGGACGGGAATGGATTAGGAAAATGAATATGGACTGGCACTCCTTAAAAGCACTAACGGTAGATTCCGGGGAAACAGATGTCAAACCTAAACGATTGTCCAAAATATTGGATGATGCTAAAGAGGTGTTCCAGCAAGGACTGGGAACACTGAAAGGAATTACGGCAAACATCAAGATTGATGAACATGCACAACCAAAATTTTTCAAAGCCATACGACCTACTGTAGAAGCGGAACTGGAAGCGCTAGAACGTTCAGGTGTACTGTCTAAGGTAGATTGGAGTGAGTGGGCTACGCCCATTGTTCCCGTTATGAAACGTCCTTCGAGCAACAAGCCAGGAGAACCAGGGAAGGTTCGCATCTGTGGAGATTTCAAGATCACCGCTAATCCGGTGCTTCACACGGTGCAGTATCTGCTTCCGCGGATTGAGGATATTTTTGCTTTGTTGTCTGGCGGGAAACACTTCACCAAGATAGACCTGGCGCAGGCGTACTTGCAGATGGAGGTTGAAGAAGAGTCACGCCAGTACCTCACGATCAACACGCATAGAGGTTTGTACCGGTATAATAGGCTGGTTTTTGGAGTGGCATCGGCTCCGGCAATTTGGCAGAGGGCCATGGAGCAGGTATTACAGGGAATTCCAGGCACACAATGTTACCTGGACGATATTCTGATTACAGGTGATGGTGATGAAGAACACCTCGCAAACTTGGAACTGGTGCTCAACAGACTGAAAGAGTATGGACTTAGAGTTAATCGGCAGAAATGTGAGTTCTTTCAGAAGTGGATCTCGTACTGTGGTCATGTCATTGACCGGGAGGGGCTTCATAAGTCTCCTGACAAGATAGAGGCAGTTGTAAAGGCTCCCGCTCCGGATAATGTCTCTCAGTTGAGGTCGTTTCTGGGATTGATTAACTATTACCATAACTTTCTACCGAATCTATCCACGGTACTGCACCCGCTGAACGCTCTTTTACAGAAAGGGGTACCATGGGAATGGAGCGAAAACTGTAAGAAGGCATTTCGCAAAAGCAAAGAATTGATCACCTCAGAGGAAGTGTTGGCTCACTTCAACCCGACACTGCCTATTCGGTTGGCTTGTGATGCTTCTCCATATGGTATTGGGGCAGTACTCTCACACAAGTTGCCAAATGGCACGGAAAGGCCAGTCGCGTTTGCATCCAGATCATTGACCTCCGCTGAGTGCAACTATGCGCAGATCGATAGGGAGGCTCTCAGCCTTGTATGGGGAGTGAAGAAGTTTAATCATTACCTGCAGGGCCAAAAATTCACACTTCTGACAGACCATCAGCCGTTGGTATCCATTTTTAACCCTAAGAAGAGTGTTTCGGTGATGACAGCACAGCGACTCCAGAGATGGTCCCTTTTCCTAGGGGCACATCAATATCAAATAGAATTCAAAGGTACAAAGCAGCATGGCAATGCTGATGGGCTGTCGCGCCTGCCACTACCTGAAGCGGAAGAGACGACGAAAGTTGACCCTGTTGAGTTATTTCATTCGACCATCGTCGAGTGTTTACCAGTCACCAATGCAAGTATTGAAAGAGAAACCAGGAACGACCCGACACTGTCCCGAGTTTACGAGGTGACAGTGAAGGGATGGCCAACACATGGTGATCCTCTGTTACCGGCATTCTCGGCAAGGCGAGACCAGCTGTCCGTCTGCCATGGTACTTTGATGTACGGGACAAGAGTGATTATTCCTCCCAAGTTACGGGAAAGAGTTCTAAAGGAACTGCATGAAGGTCATCTGGGGGGAGTTAAGATGAAAAGTCTTGCTAGGGCTTATGTATGGTGGCCGGGCATTGACCAACAGATAGAGGAGTTGACGAAAAGCTGCGCTGGGTGCCAAAAAGTGCAAAATGCACCTCCGATCGCACCGCTACACCCATGGGAATGGCCTTCAGCCCCATGGCAACGCATACATATTGACTTTGCTGGTCCATTCATGGACTCCGTGTTCCTAATTGCGGTGGACGCACATTCCAAATGGCCAGAAGTGATCAAGATGAATACCACTACTTCAGAAAAGACAATTGCGGTGTTAAGAACAATATTCGCAAGGAACGGATTGCCAGAACAGATATGTTCGGACAACGGACCACAGTTCGTGTCGGAAGAATTCCAAAAATTCTTAAAGAAGAATGGGGTGAAACATTATACCTCTGCCCCATATCATCCGGCGACAAACGGGTTGGCCGAGAGATTTGTCCAAACATTCAAAAAGGCAATAAAGGCCATGAACGATGATCAGATTCCGTTACAACACAAGGTGGACAATTTCCTAATGGCATATCGAAACGCCGCTCATGCAGTGACTAACCAAAGTCCTGCCATGATGTTTTATAACAGGAGGTTGCGGTCCAGGTTGGACTTGTTAAAACCAAATGTGCGGAGGGAAGTGGAAAACAAACAGTTCCGGCATATTAATAACAAGTCCACTCGAAGTTTCGACGTAGGACAACCAGTGTTGGCAAGGGGCTATGGAAACGAAAAATGGCAGTCCGGAACAATTCGGGCCAGACAAGGACCTCTGATGTACACAGTAGATATTGGTAACAATGTGATAAGGCATCATGCGGATCAACTGGTAGAATCAAGAGCAAGGGTCGAACCTGTAGTGTATGTAACTGTTCTACCTTTAAGAGAACTATTGTATGTAACCGTCCACCGTTAAGAGAACTATTTTATGTGTGGCACTACTTTATCCTGGCTGCTGTATACTGTAATACCGACGGTGACCACACCGGTATATAAGTGCTGTGGCAGAATTATTGGGCAGATTCGCCCTGACCTTCGAATAGTAAAGTCCTGTTAAAGTTACTCTTGTAGTCTGTGTATTACTTCGCTATACAACCCACAGACTTTACAGTGGCGACGAGTTCGATCTTACCCTGCGGCAACGATACATCCGAAGCTGTTAATGAGCGTCGAGAAGAGGCACCCGCCCTCGTCGTTTTGCTGAGAGAAAACTCGAGTCTGCAGACCAAGAAAGGAGGAAGAGTTCAAACACGAAGTCTTCCATCAGCAACAGGCACGGATTGTCCCTTCTGCCACGGTGGTGAGTGAGCCGATCAACACGAGAGGCAAGTCGGCCACGGTGACTGTGAGTAAAGGGAAAATAGAAACAAATAAACGGAGGATAAGGGCGGTGCACTCAACCACGGTCGAGGGGGAAAGGAGCCGGACAGAAGTCGGGCCCAGAGGCGCTGAGACTGGGGCAGCGTGGAGCAGAAGCCGCGGTACAAGCGGGCTGGGGAGCGTCATGAGACGGCTAGACCGCGACGGGGAAAAAGGCCGGACAACTACCACGACCACGAGGCGCTGCGACCGGGATCATAAGGCGCGGGAAGATATAAAAATAAATAAGCCACGGAGAACTCAGCCGCAGCCGGGGAGGAAAGCACCGGACTGCGAGAAGCTGGGAGGCGCGATTGGGGTGAAAAAGGCCAGACAGTGATTGAGGCCACGAAGCGCTGCGACCGGATCGTAAGGCGCGGGACGATATAAAATAAATAAACCGCGGAGAACGTAGCCGCAGCCGGGGAGGAAAGGACCGGACTGCGGGAGGTCTGGGAGAGGCGTTTAAAGCCGCTGAGGGAGAGCCGAGCGAGCGGGAGAAACAGAGCCCGAGAGAGAGCGAGCGAGAACCGCGCGAGCGGGAGAGACAGAGCCCGAGAGTGAGCGAGCGAGAGCCGCGCAAGCGGGAGAGACAGAGCCCGAGAAAGAGCGAGCGAGAGCCGCGCGAGCGGGAGAGACAGAGCCCGAGAGAGAGACCGAGCGAGGTTCCGGCCAGCGGCTCACAGCAGCTGCCGTGAAGGACCAGGAGCTGGATCTGTCCGACGCCAACTGGTTGTCCCCAGCGCCGGTTGCCCCTGCCGAAAAGAAGAAGGGGGGGGGGAACAAGGAACGCGATCGGCTTTTCTAGCGCGCGCTTCAGAATAAACTGAAGCCGGCGCACAGACCGCAAACCCCGTAAACCAGCGGTCGGCGCCCGAGGGCAAAGCTTACCCTCCCACCAGAAGAAGACAAGCGCGGGAAACTGCCATTTTCGGAGGCGGGGAAGAAGACAAGCGCGGGAAACCGCCATTTTGCCAGTAGGCGGGGAAGAAGACAAGCGCGGGAAACCGCCATTTTTGGGAAAAAAAGAGGAAAAGTTAAAAAGTTAAAGAGAAATCCTGTTGTTTCGCAGAAAGATAGTGGGAGATAGTGAAGATGCCTAAGCATGGTAACATCAACAACTTCGATGCCGAGGTGGAAGATTGGGCCACGTACGTAGAACGTATCGAGATATATTGTGAGGCCAATAAAATAGAAGATGATGATAAAGCTATAACCTTGCTAAACTCGATGGGGGCGAAGACATACGGGCTATTAAAGCATCTTCTAGCACCAGTTAAACCGGCGGATCAAACCTTCGATAATATTGTTGCTGTTCTGAAGGATCACTTGAACCCCACACCGCTGATGTTGGCGGAACGATTCAAATTTTATGCGAGAACACAACGGAAAGAGGAAAGCAACGCGGAATACTTGGTCGAACTGCGTAGGCTAGCGAAATACTGCCAGTTTGGAGGAAACCTGACAGAGGCATTGCGAGACAAGTTCGTGTGCGGGTTGTCGAAGGAAGGAACGCAAAAGCGACTGCTCGAAGAGAACGACCTTACACTGGATAGGGCTGTCCTTATTGCAGCATCACACGAAGCCGCAGCGAAAGGAACTGCGGAAATGCAGCTGAAGGCAGCGGTCCTCAGTGTGGATCAAATTACTTCGGGTGCAACGAAATGTTATCGTTGTGGGAAGACAACACACGACCAGAACCAATGCTGGTTTAAAAACCAGGACTGTAGGAAATGTGGCAAACTGGGTCACATAGCCAAAGTATGCCGGTCAGGGAAGAAGACCAACAACCAAAAAAAAAAGCCATCACAGGAAAAGTACAACAAAGTACACAAGGTGGCTGAGAAGAGTTCAGACGAACAGAATTCGGATTCAGACCCAAACGGCCAGGAACTGGGTAGTCTGAGAATTCACAATGTGAGTAAGGAAGATGACCTACAAACTATCTGGGTCATGCTAAAAATAGCCGGAGTCCAAGTAAAAATGGAGTTGGACACTGGATCAGCCCTATCAGTCATAAATCGAAGGGATTACAACCGGCTATTCTCAGATATACCCTTGAGAGATACCAAGTTCGTATTGCAGACATACATGGGGCATAAAGTATACCCCATGGGAAAGATAAGAGTCAAGGTGAGAGACAGGGGCAAAGAACACCCCGGAATGGACTTATACGTACTACCTGAGGGAGGACCACCACTTCTAGGACGGGAGTTGATCAAGAAAATAGACATGGAATGGCACTACCTCAAAGCAATAACGAGTGAGGACTCGGGGCAGACAATCAGCTCAGACTCTGAAACAGATGACGATAAGACCAGCCCAAGCATGAAAGACAAGTCTAAAATGAACTTGCTGACTAAGGTTGGTAGAACGAATGTGGGCCTAAAGGCTTATGCTCCAGAGGAGAACAAAGTTTCAGAACAGAATTCCTCTGAGCAACAACAACATAGCTCGACAGAGAATTCTGAGTCTGTTCAAGTTACAGAGATATATATTACTGAGGAACATCGAGCTCGAACGCAAACTTATTTCAGATTACGACAGCAATTAGAACAATTGAATTGCCGTCTCGAGCAAGAGATGAAAGCAATGAAAAAGTTCTATGATACCGAATGGGAGAATCTGGAAAGACAACAGAAGCAGCTGGGGAAGAAAAGGGAGCAGGAGCACACAAACCGTCTGCACGAGGAGGCCAAACGAATCAAAGCGGATTCGGCTTCTGAAGGGGCGTGCTCCAATCCGGTGGAACAAGATGTGCCGCAACTGAAGGCGCTGGTTAGCAGGTTGCAGGCAGAAAAAGCTGAGTTGGTCGACATGACTTCCGAGCTCCTACTGAAGTTGGGTGCAGCATCACCAGACGATTCATTTGTGGAAATTCGAAGGATGGGGCCTGCGGATGATGGCGAAGTAGAAGCAGCAAAGGAGCCCCAGGACAAGGTTCTAAACAGCCCTGCAGTTAATGGAAAAGGGATGATGGCAGAAGAGTTAACAGTCAACCAACTCATTCATATGCTGAGGGATAAAACTCTAAAATGGGAAAAACTTAAATACGAGCCTCAATCTTCAAAGGGAAGGGAGCTCTAAAAAGTCATTGGAAGAGCTGAGGTGGCAACCCAGACTGAGAAGTCTGCAGCAGAACAGCCGGAGCTCTCAAAAGTCATTGGAAGAGCTGAGGTGGCAACCCAGACTGAGAAGTCTGCAGCAGAACAGCCCTTGGATGCCAAACGTACGCTGACGCACGGCAATGTAGGACAACAGAATACTGAAACAGCTACTTCAATAGAGGGATTGAATAGTCCGATCAATCAACCTCCGAATGAAGTTGAAGTATTGAAATCACAAATGAGGTCATTAGTAAAAGACTTGCAGGAAGCCCAGGAAAAGCGGGATGAATCTGAACGCATGATGAAGTCTCTTCAGGACAGATGTCGGGATTTGGAACAAAAGTCGGCTAACGTCCAGCTGGGTAAGGAGGAAATAGAAGACCCTCTCGCTGGCCTAGCTCAGGACGACACCGAATATTACCATGATCTGTTGAGTGACACTGAATATTACGAGGACCTGGTCTGCCCAGCTTGTGCCGAGAACTCCCAAAGTGCCAAAATCAGGATGAATCACTTAAAGTCTAAGGAACATAGGGAGATGGTGGCGTTACAGCTGGCAGCTGACAATGGAGCCCCGAGAGTCTCCAAGAAGCAAAAAAGGAAAAGACGAAGCAGAAGATGATAACCAGCTGAACCATTATTACCTCTACCAGATCACACACATGGTCCCCCGAACGGAGCCAAATCAGTTGGAAAATAGGAAAATTTCCCAAGGCAATCCAACTGTTTTTTGTTTGTTTTAAAAAGTCAGCAATGCTGGTTCAGAAGTGATGGAAGTAAAGCTGTTAAGTCCAGGGAAGGACTAGGGGATGAGCCCCTCTTGCAAGGTGACCCGGCTACACCACGGAGGCGTGGTCCGGACCGAGTCAAGAAGATCAGAGAATGTATCTGTGAACTGTTTCCCGCAGAGACTGAATCTGTGAACTGTTTCCGCAGAGACTACCTCTGTGAACTGTTGTAACATGAAGTTGGATATGTTATGATGTTATGTTAATGGGGAATAAGTATGTTGTAAGCTAAAAAGGGAGGATTGTAGTGTATGTAACTGTTCTACCTTTAAGAGAACTATTGTATGTAACCGTCCACCTTTAAGAGAACTATTTTAGGTGTGGCACTACTTTATCCTGGCTGCTGTATACTGTAATACCGACGGTGACCACACCGGTATATAAGTGTTGTGGCAGGACTTATTGGGCAGATTCGCCCTGACCTTCGAATAGTAAAGTCCTGTTAAAGTTACTCGTGTAGTCTGTATATTACTTCGCTATACAACCCACAGACTTTACAGAACCCATGGTTGCGACAGAGACAACTGTGGAAGACGTTAATGAACCTGAAGCATCTACCTCGGCAGGGACTGTACCTGATGATGACGTCCAATACATAGGAAAGCAACAAGAAGAGTCACCTCAGCAACAAGAATCAGAGACCACTGAAAGGCGTTATCCAAACCGAATCAGAAGGCCTCCTGAGAGACTGAGCCTTTGAACTGTTTATACCTGAAGTTATATATGTATATATGTTATTATGTTATGTTAAATGGGGATATGACTGTTAAGCTAAAAAGGGAGGATTGTGGTGTATGTAACCTGTTCCACCTTAAGAGATGTACTACTTTCTCTGGCTGCTGTATACGTAATACCGGTGGTGACCACCGGTATATAAGTACTGTGTAGTGATATTGTATTTAGTATAGTCCTGACCTCCAACTAGTAAAGACCTGTTGAAACTTTATTCTTGTAGTCTGTGTCAGTAATTAATCTTAGTACAACTGGAACACACAGACTTAACAACTTTAGCCTCAAGAAATATATTCAACTCCTTCTTGAATATATTTAATGAATTGGCCTCAACTGCCCTGTGTGGCAGAAAATTCCACAGCTTCGCAATCTCTCTGGGTTAAGAAATTCCTCCTCATCTCAGTCCTAAATGGCTTACCCCTTATCCTTAGACTGTGACCCCTGGTTCTGGACTCCTCCGCCATCGGAAACATCCTTCCAGCATCTAGTCTGTCTAGTCCTGTTAGAATTTTATAAGTTTCAATGAGATCCCCTCATTCTTCTAAACTCTAGCGAATATAATCCTAATCGACCCAATTTCTCCTCATACGTCATTCCTGCCATCCCAGGTATCAGTCTGGTGAATCTTCGCTGCACTCTCTGCATGGCAAGAACATCCCTCCTCAGATAAGGCGACCAAAACTGCACACAATACTCAAGGTGTGGTCTCACCAAGGCCCTGTACAACTGTAGCAAGACATCTTTGCTCCTGTATTCGAATCCTCTCACTATGAAGGCCAACATACCATTTGCCTTCTTAACCGCCTGCTGCACCTGCATGCTTACCTTCAGCGACTGGTGCACAAGGACACCCACGTCTCGTTGCACTTCCCCTTTTCCCAATCTATTGCCGTTCGGATAATAATCTGTCTTCCTGTTTTTGCCACCGAAGTGGATAACCTCGCATTTATCCACATTATACTGCATCTGCCATGTGTCTGCCCAATCACCCAACCTGTCCAAATCATACTGGAGTTTCTCTGCATCCTCCTCACAGCACACACGCCCACCCAGCTTTGTGTCGTCTGCAAACTTGGAGATATTACATCCAATTCCTTTGTCTAGATCATTTTATTGTGAATAGCTGGGGTCTTAGCACCGATCCCTGCGGTACCCCACTAGTCACTGCCTGCCACTCGGAAAAAGATCCGTTTATTCCAACTCTTTGCTTCCTGTCTGCCAACCAGTTCTCTATCCAAGGCAGTACCTTACCCCCAATCCCATGTGCTTTAACTTTACACGCTAATCTCTTATGCGGGACCTTTTCGAAAGCCTTCTGAAAGTCCAAATACACCACATCCTCTGGTTCTCCCTTATTTATTCTACCAGTTACATCCTCAAAAAATTCCAGTAGATTAGTCAAGCATGATTTACCTTTTGTAAACCCATGTTTGTCCGATCCTGTCACTGTTTTCCAAGTGCTCTGCTATTACATCTTTTATAATGGACTCTAGCATTTTCCCCACTACCGATGTCAGGCTTACCTGTCTATAATTCCCCATTTTTTTCTCTACCACCCTTTTTAAATAGCGGGGTTACATTAGCTATCCTCCAATCCATGGGTACTGTTCCAGAGTCTATAGAATTTTGGAAGATGACCAGCAATGCATCTACTATTTCTAGGGCCACTTCCTTAAGTACCCTAGGATGTAGATTATCAGTCCCTGGGGATTTATCGGCCTTCAATCCCGTCAATTTCCCTAACACCATTTCCCTACAAATACTGATTTCATTCAATTCCTCCCTCTCATTAGACCCTATGTTCCCCGCCATCTCTGGGAGGTTATTTGTGTCCTCCTTTGTGAAGACAGAACCAAAGTATGTATTTAATTGGTCAGCCATTTCTTTGTTCCCCATTATAAATTCCCCTGATTCTGACTGCAAGGGACCTACACTTGACTTCACCAATCTTCTTCTCTTCAACGGACCTTGGTGCACCAGCAGAGGAAGAGGAGGAGGGTGATCAGCAGCAGCACCAAGGCAGGAGGGAGGCCTGCAATGTTGAAACTGCAAGGGCCGTCCGTCAACGACTATAAAAAACCACTTCTAGGCCCCTACTCAGGAAATGGCTTCTGGCATGGAGAACAACATGAATGAAAGCAACCCGCAAGCCCAAAGCCGGCCATGGCAGCAATAATTCCAAAGGCCAAACCTGTACATTTTGAATATAAAACCTTTTTTATTTTACAAACTCTGTGTGTGTCATTTCTTCATGACAAACTAATAGAAACAAACACAAAAAATCATTAATTAACATAACTGGTTCTCACAACTTGGAGATAATGGCCAAAACACTAAACAAAAGTTTGAACACGAACCTCGGCCTTTAATTAAAAAATTCTCAACATTTTGACACACCTCCTACTTTTTGACCTTCGAGGATGATCTCCTTCCCTTTCGTACTTCCCCCCCTTCCCACCCTACTGCTCCTCCGTATTGGTGACCCAGTGGCTGCAGCAAGGCTGCTGGAAGGCTGCTGATTGTTAGAACCTGAGACTGCAGATGCCCTTGAAGGACGGCCTCGACCAGCTCTGGGCCTGGAGGGCTCGGCTGCAGACTGCACCAACTCTGCATGAGCGGCAGCAGCAGTCTGGGCTGCAGGCGGTGGCAAGTGCAATGGGGAAGTGACAGTGGTGGCAGCAGGAGTGCTGTCATCTTGAGAGAGGACAACACCTCCCTGCTCGACTGTCACACTGGCACTCCCATGGGGCAGCACCTCAGCATCTGGAGCAATCTGCTGGTGCACAGATTGCTGGCCTGCTGTGGCGCCGTGAGAGCCCCGGGGAAATGTGTCCGAACCAGCGACAATGGCAGCAGTCAGTGCTTGCGTGGCCTCAATCTGAGACTGCATGAGAGCAGTCTGAGATTGGATCACGGCAACCAGTGACTGAATTGCAGCACTAAGTATTTGTGTGGCATCTGCCTGTGCTACAGCGTAGTGCTCCACATTCCTTGCCAGTGATTCAATGCATTCGGGCACACTTCCTGTTGCGTCCGTGTATAATAAGACACAGACTGCGGAGAACGGTACAACAGGTGTTTACTCAACGTGGCTCACACTGCAACTGATCTGTACAGATTACTACTCAGGGCTATATACAGGTGTGGTCACTGCCGGTACTGCAGTATGCATGAGCTGTAAAAGATAGTTCCCCACTTAAAGGTATATACATTACAATTCCTCCCCTTTTAGATTAACAGTACCATAACACTCATTTAACAATTAAATATCAAACTAATTACAATTAACACTTTTAACATGCAACATTAGCTGAAAATAGTCTATTTATATATTCAGTCTTTGGGGAGGCTTCCTGATCCTTTCTGGATAGCGCCTTTCCCGAGTGTCTTCCTCTTGGTGCGGAGGCGATTCTGGCCCCTTGTTGTCCGTTGGTTCATCAGCTTCCGATGCTACTGTTTCTGGGGTAGATGCGACCTGTATGTTGGGTTCATCACCAGGTACGTATGGGCGAGGCATGGGGTTGAATTGTTCCTGTGACTCTAGGATCTGGTCAGCATGGCATCTCACGATGCTCTCCCCAATGTCCACTGTGTACATTAGTGGGCCCTGCCATGTGCATATCGTTCCTGGCTGCCATTTTTCTGTTCGGTAGTCGCGGGCCAAGACTGGTTGCCCTACATTGAAGCTCCTTGTTGGCTTCTCATGGATGTGCTGGAATTGCTTACTCTCAACATCTCTTCGTACATTTGGTCTGAGCAAATCCAGGCGAGATCTTAACCTTCGGTTAAAGAACATCATGGCTGGGGCCTGGTTGGTGACTGCATGTGTCGCATTCCGGTAGGCGAACAGGAAATTGTCCACCTTGTGCTGCAGCAGAATGTTGTCATTGTACATAGCCTTTATTGCCTTCTTAAAGGTTTGTACGAACCTCTCAGCCAATCCATTTGTGGCTGGATGATACGGGGCGGATGTGTAATGCCTTACCCCATCCTTTTTCAAGAACCTCCGGAACTCTTCGGACACAAACTGTGGTCCGTTGTCGGAGCAAATCTGTTCTGGCAAGCCATTCCTGGCGAAAATGGTCCGTAGGACTGCAATAGTTTTCTCCGTGGTGGTGGAGGACATTTTGATGACCTAAGAACATAGAACATAAGAAATAGGAGCAGGAGTAGGCCAATCGGCCCCTCGAACCTGCTCCACCATTCAATAAGATCATGGCTGATCTGATCCTAACCTCAAATCTTCTATCACTCTGCATCCACCCGAACTCATGTGATCTCCCGGGAGAGGCGAAAAACCAGATAAAGACCCAATGGCCAATTTGGGAGAAAAAAATCTGGGAAATTCCTCTCCAACCCATCTAGGCGATCGAAATTCTTCCAGGAGATCACTCTGTCCCTATATTTTCTACAGTACTTACCTTCTGTAAAGGCGATCTCCACCCCAGCCAGGAACAGGAATAAAACCATCTCCTGAAATCTAACAGAATTAGAACACAGTAGGAGCAGAACAAGGCTACACGGCCCCTGGGCCCACTCCACTACCCACAGGGCCATGACCATTCCAAACCTAGACTCATGTCCAATTTCCTGCCCGCTCCCCGTAACCCTTAATTCCCTTTACTTCTAGGAAACTATCTATTTCTGTTTTAAATTTATTTAATGATGTAGCTTCCACAGCTTTCTGGGGCAGCAAATTCCACAAACCTACCACCCTCTGAGTGAAGAAGTTTCTCCTCATCTCACTTTTGAATGAGCAGCCCCTTATTTTAAGATTATGCCCCCTAGTTCTAGTTTCACCCATCATTGGGAACATCCTCACCGCATCCACCCGATCAAGCCCCTTCACAATCTTATATGTTTCAATAAGATCGCCTCTCATTCTTCTGAACTCCAATGAGTAGAGTCCCAATCTACTCAACCTCTCCTCATATGACCACCCCCTCATCCCCGGGATTAACCGAGTGAACCTTCTTTGTACTGACTCGAGAGCAAGTATGTCTTTTCTTAAGTATGGACACCAAAACTGTATGCAGTATTCCAGGTGCGGCCTCACCAATACCTTGTACAACTGCAGCAATACCTCCCTGTTTTTATATTCCAACCCCCTAGCAATAAAAGCCAACATTCCATTGGCCTTCTTAATCACTTGCTGCACCTGCATACTAACATTTTGAGTTTCGTGCACCAGGACCCCCAGATCCCTTTGTACTACAGTGCTTTCCAGTTTCTTGCCATTAAGATAATAACTTGCTCTATGATTTTTCCTGCCAAAGTGCATAACCTCACACTTTCCAGTATTGTATTCCATCTGCCAAATCTCTGCCCACTTACTTAGCCTGTCTATGTCCCTTTGCAGGTTTTTTATGTCCTCCTCACTCACTACTTTCCGTCCCATCTTTGAACCATCTGCAAACTTTGATATGTTACACTCGGTCCCCTCCTCCAAATCGTTAATATAGATTGTAAAGAGTTGGGGACCCAGCACTGACCCCTGCGGAACACCACTAGTTACTGGTTGCCAATCTGAGAACGAACCATTTATCCCAACTCTCTGCTTTCTGTTAGAGAGCCAATCCTCCACCCACGCCAGAATATTACCCCCAATCCCGTGATTTTTTATCTTGAGCAATAATCTTTTGTGTGGCACCTTGTCAAATGCCTTTTGGAAGTCTAAATACACTACGTCCACTGGTTCCCCTTTATCCACCCTGTATGTTACTTCCTCAAAAAACTCAAGCAAATTTGTTAAACATGACTTCCCCTTCATGAAACCATGCTGAGTTTGCCCTATTAAATTATGTTTATCCAAATGTCCCGTTACTGTCTCCTTAATAATGGACTCTAACATTTTACCAACCACAGATGTTAGGCTAACAGGTCTATAGTTTCCAGCCTTCTGCCTACTACCCTTTTTAAATAAGGGTGTTACATTAGCAGTTTTCCAATCTGCCGGGACCTTTGCTAAGTCCAGTGAGTTTTGGAAAATTATTACCAATGCATCCACAATCCCTACCACTACTTCCCTCAAGACCCTGGGATGCAAGCCATCAGGTCCAGGGGATTTATCCGCCTTGAGTCCCATTATTTTACCAAGTACCACTTCCTTAGTGATTTTAATTGTATTTAGTTCCTCCCCCCCTAGAGCCCCCTGTTTGTCCAGTGTTGGGATATTCTTAGTGTCCTCTACTGTAAAGACTGATACAAAATAATTGTTCAGTGTTTTTGCCATCTCCATGTTTCCCACCATTAATTTCCCGGTCTCATCCTCTAAGGGACCAACATTAACTTTAGCCACCCTTTTTCTTTTTATATAACTATAGAAACTTTTACTGTCTGTTTTTATATTTTTTGCTAATTTACTTTCATAATCTATCTTCCCTTTCTTAATCAATCTTTTTGTTATTTTTTGCTGTCTTTTAAAGACTTCCCAATCTTCCATCCTCCCACTAGATTTGGCTACCTTATATGCCCTTGTTTTTAGTCGGATACTATCCTTAATTACTTTACTTAGCCACGGATGGCTATCTTTTCTTTTACACCCTTTTTTCCTCAGTGGAATATATTTTTTTTGGAAGTTGTAAAATAACTCCTTAAATGTACACCACTGGTCATGTACCGTCTTACCCTTTAATCTATTTTCCCAGTCCACTCTAATTAATTCCGCTCTCATACCTTCATAGTCTCCTTTATTCAAGCTCAGCACGCTTGTTTGAGATCCAACCTTCTCACCCTCTAATTGAATATGGAACTCAACCATGTTATGGTCACTCATTCCAAGGGGATCCTTTACTAGGACATTTTTAATTAATCCTGTCTCATTACACAGGACCAAATCTAAGGTTGCTTGCCCCCTGGTCGGTTCAGTTACATACTGCTCAAGAAACCCATCCCTAATACACTCAATGAACTCTTCCTCAAGGCTGCTCTGCCCAATTTGATTTGTCCAGTTAATATGATAATTAAAATCCCCCATAATTATAGCTGTTCCCTTATTACAAGCCTCAACTATTTCCTGATTAATACTCCGTCCAACAGAGTTGCAACTGTTCGGAGGCCTATAGACTACACCCACTAGTGTTTTTTTCCCCTTATTATTCCTTACCTCCACCCAAACTGTTTCACTATCCTGCTCCTTTGACCCAATATCATTTCTCTGTATTATAGTGATTCCTTCCTTTATTAACATAGCCACCCCACCTCCTCTCCCTTCCTGCCTGTCCTTCCTGATTGTTAAATAACCTGGTATGTTTAATTCCCAGTCATGGTCACCCTGCAGCCATGTTTCTGTAATGGCCACAAGATCATACCCATATGTCATTATTTGTGCCGTTAACTCATTCATTTTGTTACGAATGCTACGTGCATTCAGATAAAGAACTTTCAAATATGTTTTGTAACACTTAGTTCCTGTTTTTTCCCTTTTTAGTACTTTACTTTTTACTCCATACCTTCTGTCCCTTCCTGACACATTCTGTTTTTTAATTCCCCCACTGCTACCTAAGTCTATGACCTTCTCTGTTGTCATTTCTATTATTTGCTCTCTAGAAACCTCCCCCCAACTAATTAGTTTAAAGCCCTCTCTACAGCCCTAGTTATATGATTCGCCAGGACTCTAGTCCCAGCACTGGCCAAGTGGAGTCCGTCCCAACAGAACAGCTCCCTCCTGTCCCAGTACTGGTGCCAGTGTCCCAAGAAGCAAAACCCATTTCTCCCACGCCAGTCTTTGAGCCACGCATTTAACTCTTTAATTTTATTTATCCTAGCCAAATTCGCTCGTGGCTCAGGTAATAACCCAGAGATTATTACCCTTGAGGTTCTGTTTTTTAATTTGACCCCTAGCTGCTCATACTCCTTTAACAGAACCATCTTCCTTGTCCTATCTACGTCGTTTGTACCAACATGGACCACGACAACTGGATCCTCCCCCTCCCACTGCAAGTTTCTTTCCAGCCCAGAAGAGATGTCCTTAACCCTGGCACCGGGCAGGCAACACAGCCTTCGGGACTCCCGCTCTTGACTGCAGAGAACCCTATCTATCCCCCTAATGATACTATCCCCTACCACTACAACATTTCTTTTTACTCCCTCCACTTGAATGGCCCCCTGTACCACGGTGCTGTGGCCAGGTTGCTCATCCTCCCTGCAGTCCCCGCTCCCACCCTCACAGGGAGTAAGAACCTCGATCCTGCTGGACAAGAACAAGGGCTGCGTCTCCTTCAACACTACATCCTGGATCCCTGTACCTTCCTCACTCGTAGTCACACCGTCCTGTCCCTGACCACGGACTACATCTGCAGTAATTAACTTCATAGGTGTGACCATCTCCTGAAACATAGAGTCCAGGAACTTCTCCCCCTCCCTGATGTGTCGCAGTGTCCGAAGCTCGGTCTCAAGCTCCATAACATGGAACTTGAGTTCCTCTAGCAGCAAACACTTGTCGCAGATGTAATCAGCGTTAGCCTCAATGGGGTTCACCGGCTCCCACATCTCGCAACAGTAACACATCACCTGCTCAGGCCATTTCGAGTGCGCATCCACGGCTATTAAAAACATTGAGTCCATGAATGGACCAGCAAAATCAATATGCACCCATTGCCACGGAGATGAGGGCCACTCCCATGGGTGTAGAGGGGCCTGTGGTGGTGCATTTTGGACTTTCTGGCATCCTGAGCAGCTCTTGGTCAGGTCCTCGATTTGTTTATCGATTCCCGGCCACCACACATAAGCCCTGGCTAGGCTTTTCATTTTTACCCCTCCCAGATGACCCTCATGAAGCTCATTGAGCACTCTATCCCTTAACTTGGGTGGAATTACCACTCGGGATCCACACATCAAGGTCCCCCGGCACACTGACAGCTGTTCTCTCCTTGTCGAGAATGCTGGCAACAGTGAGTTGCCATGTGCTGGCCATCCCTTCACCGTCAAATCATATACCCGAGACAGTGTCGGGTCATTTCGGGTTTCCTTTTCGATACAAGCGTTAGTTACCGGTAGGTATTCAACTACAGTCGAATGGAATATTTCGACAGGATCCACTGCTGGTGCTTCCTCCGCAGTAGGCAGTGGCAGGCGTGATAGCCCATCAGCATTTCCGTGCTGTTTCATGCCCTTATATTCAATCTCATAGTGGTGCGCCCCTAGAAAAAGTGACCATCTTTGTAGTCGTTGCGCAGTCATCACCGGTACGCCCTTCTTCGGATTAAAAATGGAGACAAGAGGCTGGTGATCAGTCAGTGATGCCGAGGTCACTCTGCTCCAACAGTCGCTGTCGGGTGTAATTGGATCTGTGGCCCGCTACAAAAGCGTCCCGGATAAGTTCCTCTGTGTACACGGCGGCCTTTACATCCTTACAACCACAGGCCCGGCCAAGCACAGACAGTGCCTGAAGGTATTCCACGGTCGATTCCCCAGGTTGTTGTTTACGACTCCCCAGAAGGTGCCTGGCGTACACTTCGTTCACTGGGCGCGTGTACTGGTCCTTGAGGAGCTTGATAGCGTCCGCGTACGAGGTCGCGTCTTGGATGACCGAGTACACTCGGTGGTTCACTTTGGAGGTCAGGACATCCAGTTTGTCCTCGTCCGATTTGATTGCTGCGGAGGCGGTCAGGAATTTTTCGAAACACTTAAGCCAGTGAGTAAACTTGGTGGATGAGTCCGCCTCCCGATGATCTAAGTCCAGGCATGCTGGTGTGAGGATCTTCTCCATTATAAAATTTTGTTAATAAAATTGATGCGCTATCAATTACTCATAAAAGACTGAGAGTTAAGAGAGTAACTAAAGGCTTTTATTAACAAAAGAATGAAGGTCTGCCTCGAGTGGTCGACCGGTCCAGAATACAAAGGGGGCTGGGGAGCAGTCGCCTTTATACTAGGACTTGTGGGAGGAGTCAGCCGAGGCATGTCCAGGCATGTACACAGTGGAATACAAACAGTGGTTTACCACAGTCAGCAAGGTGAATTTCTGCCTGTGCAGATAGTGATTGAACTTTTTCACTCCCCACACTAGGCTGAGGGCCTCCCTGTCAATCTGGGCATAGTTACGCTCGGCTGAGGTTAGTGATCGTGACGCAAAGGCTATTGGCCTCTCTGAGCCGTCCGAGAATTTGTGCGACAGCACCGCTCCAATGCTGTAGGGTGACGCATCACATGCCAACCGAATTGGTAATGCTGGGTTGTAATGGGCCAATACCTCTTTCGATGTGATTAGTGTTTTGCTCTTCTGGAAAGCTCGTCTACATTCGTCACTCCACTTCCAGTTTGCAGTAGGGTGCTCAGTGGGTGTAGTAATGTAGACAAATTTGGCAAGAACTTATGATAGTAGTTTACCAGCCCGAGGAACGACCTCAGTTGTGACACATTTTCTGGTGCTGGAGCCTTGACTACTGCCTCAATCTTCTCTGGGGACTTATGTAACCCCTCTTTATCGATAACGTGGCCACAATACGAGATCTGTTTTCTAAAAAACTCGCATTTGGGGAGGTTAGCTCGGAGCCCATATTCCTGCAATCTAGTGAGCACCTGCTCCAGGTTGGCAAGGTGATCACTGTCATTTTCGCCCGTGACCAGGATGTCATCCAAATAACACTGGGTCCCTGGGATCCCTTGCAGGACTTGTTCCATTGCCCTCTGCCAAATAGCTGGAGCTGATGCTACCCCGAATACCAGCCGGTTGTATTGGTAGAGACCTTTATGGGTGTTGATTGTGAGGTATTTTTTTGATGCTTCTTCTACCTCCATTTGCAGATACGCCTGGGCCAGATCAATCTTAGTGAAGCGTTTCCCTCCAGATAGCGAGGCGAAAATATCTTCAATCCGCGGAAGTGGATATTGTACGGTGTGAAGGACCGGGTTCACTGTTACCTTAAAGTCCCCACAGATGCGAGCCTTCCTTGGTTCCCTAGGCGTGCTGCTCATCGACTTTTTCATCACAGGGACGATGGGAGTAGCCCACTCGCTCCAGTCTACCTTGGACAGTACACCTGAACGTTCCAGACTCTCCAGCTCTGCTTCGACGGCTGTAAAAAATTTTGGGCTTGCGTTTTCTTCAATTTTAATCGTCGCTGTCATGCCTTTTAGTGTTCCGAGTCCTTGCTGGAACACTTCTTTCGCGTCAGTTAGGATCTTTGACAGTCGCCCAGGTGTGACATCGTCATCCTTTTTGTCAGCCACAGTCAGTGCCTGTATGGAATGCCAATCCAGTTGTATTTTCCGGATCCATTCACGTCCCAGTAATGGTGGTCCTCCATCTTGCAATACATACAGGTCTAGTTTTGGTGTTTCCTTACCGTTATATATAACGGTCACCCTTATTTTTCCTTTGGGGTAGACTTTTTGCCCCACGTACGTCTTCAAAATAATTTTTGTGTCTCTCAACGGTATGTGTGAGAATAGCCGCTCGTAGTCCCGTCGGTTTATGACTGTTAGGGCTGATCCTGTGTCCAATTCCATCTTTACCTGGACTCCTGCTATCTTGAGAGTGACCCAAATGGTTCGGTGATCCTCCGTTGTGATCACATTATGTAGTTTCAGACAACTCAGTTCCCTGCCTTCGGAGTCATTATCACTCTTTTGTTCGTCTGAACTATTCTCCGTCATCTTATGTACCTTCTTGTACTTTTCTTTGATAGGTTTCTTATTGCTGGTTTTCTTTCCCGACCTGCAGACTCGTGCTATGTGTCCTACTTTTCCACACTGTCTGCACACTTTGTCTTTGAACCAGCAATCATTCTGGTCGTGTGTTGTTCTGCCGCAGCGATAGCATTTCTCTGTTCCATATGACATTTCGTTTGTGCCATATTCTTGCGGTCTCTGTTGTATCTCTGCAGCGCCCCGTGCTGCTGCTTCATA
Source organism: Somniosus microcephalus (assembly GCF_052327205.1). Lineage (NCBI taxonomy): Eukaryota > Metazoa > Chordata > Chondrichthyes > Squaliformes > Somniosidae > Somniosus > Somniosus microcephalus. The sequence continues at coordinate 96,896,927 of NC_140987.1, read as the reverse complement.
TGATACCACAATGCTGAAAGCCTTTTCCAGCTTACGGTCCTTTTCAGATAAAAGCCGTTTCTGGGTTCCTTCACTTTGAAGCCCACACACAAACTTGTCCCTTAAGGTATCTGCCAGTCCCGCTCCAAACTGGCAGTGTTTCGATAGTTTGCGCAGTTCTGTTAAATAATCAGCATTGCTTTCATCCTTATGCTGGTTCCGTTTGTGAAACTTGAATCTTTCTGCTATCAGCAGCGGTGTGGGGTTTAAATGTTCCTTTAGTATCGTTACTATGTCTTCAAAACTCTTTTCCATTGGCTTCGTTGGGGTTACTAGATTTCGTAATAAACCATACGTCTTTGCACCCATTAAATTTAACAATACCGACGCTTTCTTGTCATCTGACACCTCATTTGCCTTGCAGTACACCTCTATTCGTTCGACATATGTAGTCCAATCTTCGACTTCATTGTCAAATGCGGTGATACTGCCACTCTTCGGCATTTTGGGTGTGGTTTAAAATGGCGTCTCCCAATGGCTTAAAATGGCGTCTCCCGTGCTTTCCTTCCTCCCCCGCTGCTGCCAACGCCGCTCTCAGCAGTCCTCGTGGCAATGGCGGCGCCTCGCGGGTTTCTGCGCGTCTCTCTCTCCCTCTCTCCGACGCTGCTCGGCCCCTGAACACCGGCTGCACCCTGTGCGCTCTGCCCTCTCTCTCTCTCCCCCGTCAACGCTGCTCGGCCCTTTGCTGTGCCGCTCGGTCGGGCTCTAGCCCGCCGCTGTCCGGGAAGGGTCTGCGCACTACCTGTTGCCAGCCCGTTTCGCTGGACCACCTCAACTGGAAAGCCAAGCCTGGCTCTCGACAGCCTCCCCCGCAATTCTCGAGGCTCTGCTGGATGACTGGGCGGTTGACCGTGGTCGACGCCCGAGTCTCTGGCCTTGACCTCCAATCCACTGATCTCCACGAACGAATCCCCGGGAGGTGATGCAGAGTTGCAGGTAGGTTCGAACTTTCCTCGTCGTCAATGTTGCATCCGTGTATAATAAGACACAGAGGCCTAGAAATTCAGTTAGGGGCGCCCAGCTCGCCGGAATTACCGCACCAAGGAGAAGTGCCGGGCTCTCTGGAAACAGCCGGCAATGCCGCGGGGGGGGGTGTAGGAGGCCGTGGACGGAGGTGCAGGCAGGCGGCCGCCGAAAAAGCGGCCGGCCGCACCTCCACCTTAACTCGCCCCACTACCGGCACAGGTAGGCCCCGTGTACCGGTCGCTGTTTGCGGCCGGCGTGGGGGAGGCAGCAGCGACCAAATATGGCCAGCGGGGCGATAGCGGGGCGCTGCGCACACCGATGACGTCATCGGTGGCGGCGCAGCGCTACTGGCTAATGCCGCCATTAGCGCCCCGCTAAATATCGCGGTAGGTTTGCACAGTGGCGCAAAAGTCCTCTTTGGGCGCAAACTGGTGGCGCAGGCCACTGAATTTCTAGGCCAGACTGTGGAGAACGGTACAACAGGTGTTTACTCAATGTGGCTCACACTGCAACTGATCTGTACAGATTACTACTCAGGGCTATATACAGGTGTGGTCACTGCCGGTACTGCAGTATACATGAGCTGTAAAAGATAGTTCCCCACTTAAAGGTATATACATTACACTTCCCACTGCACCCATGAGCTGAGTGTGCATGTCCACTGCCCGGATGTTCATTTCAGCGATCGGCAGTGCAGCAGGACTCGCTGGCCTACTCTCCCTCCAGGGAAAAGGCCCCCAAGCTTCCCTACCCCCATTGCATTGCTGCAGCCCGCTGGGTCCCAAGCTTCACCCTCATCAGACCCTTCCCCCCTGCTCCCCTCCAGGGAAGACGTGGTCCCAGTGTGGGCATGGGCTTCCTCGGGAGTGGGTGGCGCTGATGCTCCGGCTTCCTCTTCCTCCTCGCCTGAGGCTTCGCTCCCACTGGCAGCTTGAGGGCCCATCTCCTCAGCTGGTGAATCACCATCTGAAAGCAGGGAGGTACAAGAGTGGCTTTAACGTGAGGACAGAGGGGCAGTAAGGGGGAAGGAGTGGAGCGATTTAGTAAGTTGGATTGAAAGTGTCAATGGCTGATGTTGTAAGGGACAAGTGGAATGAGAGAGGAGAGAAAGCTGATGACCTTACCATTGCTGTCCCGAACAGGGTCGACCTCTCCAGGGGCAACGGGACCGATCACCTGGCTTACCACAATCCTGTGGACACGCGCCTCAAGATCACTGAGGGGTTGCAGCTGAGGCCGCCCTCCACCCGTCTGTTGCTGCTGTCTGTTGCAGCTTGGCCTGCAAGAAAAAGGACGGCGTCTGAGTAAATATACAGCCATGGTCTTGCCTGATGTGCCTCCCATAGTTGAATAGCCCTTACAATATACAGTCATGGTCTTGCCTGATGTGCCTCCCATAGTTGAATAGGCTTTCACGTATGCAGCCGTGGTCTTGCCTGATATGCCTTACTGTATGCAAGGTGTGGAATATGCATGTGTGTTTCATAAGAGGGCCATAGGTGTTGGATGAGTGTTAGGGTTTTAAGACCCTCTGGCCATAGAGTGAGGTTGAAATGGAGGGATGGAGAAGTATTGAAAAAAAGCCACTCACCCTGACGACCCAAGTGAGTTCGTTGAACTTATTGCAACATTGAGTATGGGTCCTGGGCACAATGCTCCTGGAGGAGATGTGTTGAGCCAGCTCCCTCCACACTCTGCTGTAGTCGCGCGGCAAAGGCCTCCTGCCACTCTCAGGGTAGAGTATAGATCTTCTGTGCTCCACCGCGCCAACCAGAGCCTCCAAGGCCCACTCATTGAAGCGCTGAGGTTGTTCTCTCACCCTCTCCATAGTCCTTGGCTGGAAAATGTAAGCCCAGGTCTCTCCAGGCTGAAATTCAAGGCTCCAATGAGCAGGGTGTGGCTGGAGAGCAAGATCCACCCTCCCCTTTAAGAACTGTCCGGCGCCAGTGTGTCTGTGTTCCATCGCTAACTGACATCACCTGCGCTGCGCCCGCGCTCTGAGTTAGCGCCTCGCCCCTCGGCCTTTGCGCCTTAGACAGGTGTGCAGCGCCTGATTTAGCGGTCCAATCACCTCCAGGGGCGATAAAAGCCAAGTTTGCAGTCGGAGGCGATAATTAGCGCCAATGCTAAACTTTGCTCCCGGCCAATAATTGGGCCCCAAACGGGGCGATACTGAATTTCTCCCCCTATATTTCTAATGCTTTGTACACTTGCATATAAAAAAAAGAAAGATTTGCATTTATATAGCGTCTATCACGCCCACCAGACATCCCAAAACGCTTTACAGCCAATGAAGTACTTTTTGAAGTGTAGTCACTGTTGTAATGTAGGAAACACAGCAGCCAATTTGCCCATAGCAATGTGATAATGACCAGATAATCTATTTTAGCGATGTCGATTAAGGGATAAATATTGGCCAGGACACATTCACACCTATTTTTTTATTATTGTTTCCTTCACTATCCTTCATCTTAACCTCACTCCTATCTGCCCTAAGATACACCTTTCTATTCAACCCAGCCCCATCCAGCTCACTATTTCAAACTTCTTTTCTCATTCACTGTACTTATTCTTAACCCCTTCCCCATATGCTCAAATATTTCCTTTTCCTATTGCCTGTTATGAATATAGAAAGAAGCCTTCATGCACCTGAAGACTAGGTGCACCGACCATCCTTGTAATGTTCTACTTTTCTACTTTGAGCATTGCCAACCTCCTCTATCAATTTTTGTCTTATCCAATTTCTCTACTACTTCCTCCTTTACTGTGACATTGACAGAAAGTTTATATTAAATGGCTGATCAGGTGAGCACTGGTTAGGAAATTGCAGGTTCGTGGTGCCTGATTTTCTATCGATTTAAGTTAATGAGAACCCAATCTAGGAATTAGCCCTTAAATGCACTTACTTTGGGGACCTACTTGACATGAAAGGTTATTTTCATAGAGTCATATGGCACAGAAGGAGGCCATTCAGACCTTCGATTCCGTGCCAGCTCTCTGTAGAGCAATCTAGTCAATCCCATTCCCCCGCTCTATCCCCGTAGCCCTGCAAGTTTATTTCCCTCAAGTGCCTATCCAGTCTCTTCTTGAAAACATTGAGGGCTGGAATTTGTCAATGGAGGCGACTTGGAGGCGGGACTGCTGCTTGTGTAAATGTCCCGCCTCCATCCTCGCCTGACCACTCAAAGGGATTTTCCCTGATTGAGCTTGTTAAGCCCACCCGGCGGGCTCAGCAGGCCAATTTGGGAAGAAGTCACTGACAGATCACGTCAACGTCAGACGTGCTATCTGTCAAGACTTCTTGAAAGAAGGAATGACAGTGTTTGACAGCTCTGTGAAGCTGTCAAACACTGACATTCTCTTGAGTTTGATTCGTTTTTGTGGTGAGGACTGAAAAAACATTGTAAAAAAGTAAATTTCAGATGTCTGATGCATCGGAGGGTCCATCAGCCATTAACTGAAATTGACAAGGTGGATGTCCGCTCTCCCGATCCAGCACGGCTAAAGGCTACAGAAGTAAAAAAAGGTACGTGAACACTTTTTTAAACTTATCACTCACCTTGTATACTTACCACTCCACACTTGCCCCCATCACTCAACTCTACACCTTACTTCCAGGTGCCTCCGACAGCCGCAGACCTCCTCCACGTCTCCTCCAAGCCAGCGGGGTTCTCCGAGGTCGGGAGGCCTTCAGCTGTGAAGGTAAAATGGCACTAATCATAAGAACATAAGAAGTAAGAGCAGGAGTAGGCCATACGGCCCCTCGGGCCTGCTCCGCCATTCAATAGGATCATGGCTGATCCGAACCTAGACTCACGTCCACTTCCCTGCCCGCTCCCCGTAACCCCTAATTCCCTTATCAGCTAGGAAACTGTCTATCTCCGTTTTAAATTTATTTAATGCCGCAGCTTCCACAGCTCTCTGAGGTAGCAAATTCCATTGATTTACTACCCTCTGAGTGAAGAAGTTTCTCCTCATCTCAGTTTTGAAAGGGCAGCCCCTTATTCTAAGATTGTGCCCCCTAGTTCTAGTCTCACCCGTCAGTGGAAACATCCTCCCCACATCCACCCGATCAATCCCCCTCACAATCTTATATGTTTCGATAAGATCGCCTCTCATTCTTCTGAATTCCAATGAGTAGAAGCCCAATCTACACAACCTTTCCTCATCTCCGGAATCAACCGAGTGAACCTTCTCTGAACTGCCTCGAGAGCAAGTATATCTTTTCTTAAATATGGAAACCAAAACTGTACACGGTATTCCAGGTGTGGCCTCACCAGTACCCTGTATAACTGAAGCAAGACTTCCCTGCTTTTATACTCCATCCCTTTTGCAATAAAAGCCAAGATTCCATTGGCCTTCCTGATCACCTGCTGTACCTGCATACTAACCTTCTGCGTTTCATGCACCAGGACCCCCAGATCCCTTTGTACTGTAGCACTTTGCAGTTTCTCTCCATTTAAATAATAACTTGCTCTTTGATTTTTTCTGCCAAAGTGCATAACCTCACACTTTCCAACATTATATTCCATCTGTAAAATTTCTGCCCACTCACTTAGCCTGTCTATGTCCTTTTGCAGGTTTTTTATGTCCTCCTCACTCACTGCTTTCCCTCCCATCTTTGTATCGTCGGCAAACTTGGATATGTTGCACTTGGCCCCTTCCTCCAAATCGTTAATATAGATTGTAAAGAGTTGGGGTCCCAGCACTGACCCCTGCGGAACACCACTAGTCACAGATTGCCAACCCGAGAATTTATCCCAACTCTCTGTTTTCTGTTAGATAGCCAATCTTCCACCCATGCCAGTATATTACCCCCCAATCCCGTGATTTTTTATCTTGTGCAGTAATCTTTTGTGTGGCACCTTGTCAAATGCCTTTTGGAAGTCCAAATACACCACATCCACTGGTTCCCCTTTATCTACACTGTTTGTTACGTTCTCAAAGAATTCGAACAAATTTGTCAAACATGACTTCCCCTTCATAAAACCATGCTGACTCTGTCCGATTAAATTATGCTTATCCAAATGCCCTGTTACTGCTTCCTTAATAATGGACTCCAACATTTTACCAACCACAGATGTTAGGCTAACTGGTTTATAGTTTCCAGCCTTTTGTCTACTTCCCTTTTTAAATAAGGGCATTACATTAGCAGTTTTCCAATCTGCTGGGACCTTACCTGAATCCAGGAAGTTCTGGAAAATGACCACTAATGCATCCGCAATCCCCACCACCACTTCTCTCAAGACCCTAGGATGTAAGCCATCAGGTCCAGGGGATTTATCCGCCTTAAGTCCCATTATCTTACCGAGTACCACCTCCTTAGTGATTTTAATCATGTTTAGCTCCTCCCCCCCCAATTGCCCCCTGTTTGTCCAGTTTTGGGATATTTTTAATGTCCTCTACTGTAAAGACTGATACAAAATATTTGTTCAGCGTTTTTGCCATCTCCATGTTCCCCACCACTAATTTCCCGGTCTTGTCCTCTAAGGGACCAACATTCACTTTAACCACCCTTTTTCTTTTTATATAGCTGTAGAAACTCTTGCTATCTGTTTTTATATTTTTTGCTAGTTTACTTTCATAATCTATCTTCCCTTTCTTAATTAATCTTTTAGTTATTCTTTGCTGGCTTTTAAATGCTTCTCAATCTTCTATCCTCCCACTAGATTTGGCTACTTTATATGCCCTTGTTTTCAGTCAGATACTATCCTTTATTACTTTACTTAGCTACGGATGGCTGTCTTTTCTTTTACGCCCCTTTTTCCTCAGTGGAATATATTTTTCTTGAAAGTTGTGAAATATCTCCTTGAATGTACACCACTGCTCATGTACCGTCTTACACTTTAATCTATTTTCCCAGTCCACTCAGTCAACTCTGCTTTCATTCCTTCATAGTCTCCTTTATTTAAGCTTAGTACGCTGGTTTGAGATCCAACTCTCTCACCCTCCAACAGAATTTGGAATTCAACCATGTTATGGTCACTCATTCCAAGGGGATCCTTTACTAGGACATTTTTATTAATCCTGTCTCATTACACAGGACCAGATCTAAGATTGCCTGCCCCCTGGTTGGTTCAGTAACATACTGCTCAAGGAACCCGTCCCTAATGCACTCTATGAACTCTTCCTCAAGTCTGCCCTGCCCAATTTGATTTGTCTAGTCAATATGAAAGTTAAAATCCCCCATGATTATAGCTGTTCCCTTATTACAAACCCCAACTATTTCCTGATTTATACTCCGACCAACAGAGTTGCAACTGTTAGGAGGCCTATAGACTATGCCCACTAGTGACTATTTCCCCTTATTATTCCTTATCTCCAGCCAAACCATTTCACTATCCTGATCCTTTGACCCAATATCATTTCTCACTATTGCAGTGATTCCATCCTTTATTAACATAGCCACCCCACCTCCCTTTCCTTTCTGTCTGTCCTTCCTAATTGTCAAATACCCCTGGATGTTTAGTTCCCAGTCATGGTCACCTTGCAGCCATGTTTCTGTAATGGCCACCAGATCATACCCATGTGTAGTTATTTGGACCGTCAACTCGTCTATTTTGTTACGAATGCTGCGTGCATTCAGATAAAGAACTTTCAAATATGTTTTGTGACAATTTATTCCTGCTTTTACCCCCTTTACTACTTTACCTTTATCTTTATACATTCTGTCCCTTCCTGACATGCTCTGGTTTTTAATTCCCCCACTGCTACCTTGCTCTATTGCCTTCTCCGCTGACATTTTTATTTTTTGCTCTCTTGAAACCTCCCCCCAACTAATTAGTTTAAAGCCCTCTCTACAGCCCTAGTTATTCAATTTGCCAGGATTCTAGTCCCAGCACTGGCCAAGTGAAGCCCATCCCAATGGAACAGCTCTCTCCTGTCCCAGTACTGGTGCCAGTGTCCCAAGAAGCAAAACCCATTTCTCCCACACCAGTCTTTGAGCCACGACAACTGGATCCTCCCCATCCCACTCCAAGTTTCTGTCCAGCCCAGAGGAGATGTCCTTAACATGACACCGGGCAGGCAACACAGCCTTCGGGACTCTCGCTCTCGGCTGCAAAGAACCCTATCTATCCCCCTAACGATACTATCCCCTACCACTACAACATTTCTTTTTACTCCCCCCATTTGAATGGCCCCCTGTTCCACGGTGCTGTGGCCAGGTTGCTCATCCTCCCTGCAGTCCCCGTTCCCGTCCCCACAGGGAGTAAGAGCCTCGAACCTGTTGGACAAGAGCAAGGGCTGCGGCTCCTCCAACACTACCTCCTGGATCCCCATACCTGCCTCACTCATAGTCACACCCTCCTGTCCTTGACCACGGACTACATCTGAATTAGTTAATCTAATTGGTGTGACTACTTCCTGGAACACGGAGTCCAGGTAACTCTCCCCCTCCCTGATGTGTCGCAGTGTTTGAAGCTCGGACTCCAGCTCATCAACACGGAGCCGGAGTTCCTCGAGCAGCCAACACTTTCTGCAAATGTGATCACCATGAGCATCAATGGTGTCCACCAGCTCCCACATATTGCAGCAGAAACACATCACCTGCTCTCCCATTCTATGTAATTAATTAAATTTATTAATATTATTTTTAAATGATATATTTAAGGGCCCTGGTTTACAAACTGTCCCGCTACACCACAGAGACCTTAAAAACTATAAACCACAGAGTTAAAGTTTTTTTAAAAAGAGGGAAATACTCCCAACCAATCACTTACCTGCTTCGTGGTCACATCACACCTCGATTACTTTTTACTTCTCTCCCTCTGAGATTGGAGATTGGTACGCCTACCCGCGCCTCAGGCTTACCTTGCGTAGGTCGCTGCCACTCGGACTCCTCCCACCGCTGCACTGAGGCCTACCCGTGCCTCAGGCTTACATTTTGTAGGTCGCTGCCGCTCGGACTCCTCCCGCCGCCGCACTGAGGCCTACCCGCGCCTCGGGCTTACCTTTTGTAGGTCGCTGCCGCTCGGACTCCTCCCGCCGCCGCACTGACAGTTAAAAGGATTAAAAGCCTTTCCCGCCTCCAGGAGCCAGGACCCGAAGCTGTACACCTTCCTGCCTCCTGGCAAAATGGCACGGAGGCGGGATAGGGGCGGGTTTGCCATCCGCCCCTCACTTTCTCCGATTTTACGTGCTGTCCCGCCTCCATGCCCGCCCCCTCGGGGCTTGGAAAATTGATCCCTGAGTGACTCCACTTCCACCACTTCCATCGGCAGTGAATTCCAGGTCATCGCCATTCGCTGCGTAAAAAAGGTTTTTTCTCACATCCCCCCTGTATCTCTTGCCCAAAACCTTAAATCTGTGTCCCCGAGTCCTTGTACCATCAACTAGTGGGAACAGCCTTTCCCCGTCTAGCCTATCCAAACCCGTCATAATCTTGTACACCTCTATTAAATCACCCCTCAACCTCCTTTGCTCTAATGAAAACAAATCCAGCTTCTCCAACCTGTCCTTGTAGCTAAGATCCCCCATCCCCGGAACCATTCCGGTAAATTTCCTCTGCACCCTCTCAAGGGCCTTCACATCCTTCCTAAAGTGTGGTGACCAGAACTGGACGCAATACTCCAGTTGTAGCCTAACCAGCGCTTTATAAAGGTTCAGCATAACTTCTCTACTTTTGTACACAATACCTCTATTTATGAAGCCCAAGATCCCATATGCTTTGTTAACCACTCTCTCAATATGTCCTGCCACCTTCTGGGACCTATGCACATTAACTCCCAGGTCCCTCTGTCCCTGTACACGCTTCAAATCTGTGCCATTAAGTGTATATTGCCTCTCCCTGTTCTTTCTGCCAAAATGCATCACCTCACACTTCTCTGTATTAAATTCCATCTGCCACGTGTCTGCCCATTCTGCTAGCCTTTCTATGTCCTGTTGCAGTCGATTGGTATTGTTATGTCCATGTATCTTAATGTTGTGCCCTTCAATAATCAGACAACAGGCTGCAGGGAACGATTCAACAGGTGTTTACTGAATGAGGGTTACTCTAGAACTAACTCTACAGATCACTACTCAGGGTTTATATACAGGTGTGGTCACTGTCGGTAATACAGTATACAGGAGCTGTAAAAAGTAGTTCTCTCCCTTAAGGTATATATACATTACATACATTACAATTCCTCCCCTTTTAGATTAACAGTACCATAATACTCATTTAACAATTAACATTTTTAATATACAATGTTATATGAAAATAGTCCATTCATATATTCAGTCTCTGGGGAGGCTTCCTGATTCTTTCTGGATAACGCCTTTCCCGAGTGTCTCGCTCTTGGTGCGGAGGCGATTCTAGCACCCTGTCGTCAGTTGATTCATCAGCTTCCAATGCTATTGTTTCTGAGGTAGATGCGACCTGTATGTCGGGTTCCTCACCAGGTACATATGGCCGAGACATGGGGTTGACTCATTCCTGTGACTCTAGGATCTGGTCAGCATGGCGTCTCACAATATTCTCCCCAACATCCACTGTGTACATTACTGGCCCCTGCCGTGTGCATATCGTTCCTGGTTGCCATTTCTCTGTTCGGTAGTCGCGGGCCAAGACTGGTTGCCCTACATTGAAGCTCCTTGTCGGCTTCTCATTGATGTGCTGGAATTGCTTACTCTCAACATCTCTTGGTACATTTGGTCTGAGCAAATCCAGACGGGATCTCAACCTTCGGTTAAAGAACATCATGGCCGGGGCCTGGTTGGTGACTGCATGTGTTGCATTTCTGTAGGCTAACAGGAAATTGTCCACCTTATGCTGCAGTGGAATGTCGTCATCGCACATGGCCTTTACTGCTTTTTTAAAGGTTTGTACGAACCTCTCAGCCAATCCATTTGTGGCTGGATGATACGGGGCGGATGTGTAATGCCTTACCCCATTCCTTTTCATAAATCTTCGAAACTCTTCGGACACAATCTGTGGTCCGTTACCAGAGCAAATCTGCTCTGGCAAGCCGTTCCTGGCAGAAATGGTCCGTAGGACTGCAATAGTTTTCTCCGTGGTGGTGGAGGACATTTTGATCACCTCAGGCCATTTTGAGTGCGCATCCACGGCTTTAAAAACATTGAGTCCATGAATGGACCAGCAAAATCAATATGCACCCGTTGCCATGGAGATGAGGGCCACTCCCATGGGTGTAGAGGGGCATGTGGTGGTGCATTTTGGACCTTCTGGCATCCTGAGCAGCTCTTTGTCAGGTCCTCGATTTGCTGAGCGATCCCCGGCCACCACACATAAGCCCTAGCAAGGCTTTTCATTTTCACCCCTCCCAGATGACCTTCGTGAAGCTCATTGAGCACTCTCTCCCTTAACTTGGGTGGAATTACCACTCGGGATCCACACATCAAGGTCCCCTGGCATACTGACAGCTGTTCTCTTCTGGATGAGAATGCTGGCAACAGTGAGTCGCCATGTGCTGGCCATCCCTTCACCGTCAAATCATATACCCGAGACAGTGTCGGGTCATTTCGGGTCTCCTTCTCTATACCAGCGTTAGTTACTGGCAAGCATTCAATTATAGTCGAATGAAATATTTCGTCATTTTTGCCCGTGACCAGGATGTCGTCCAAATAACACTGGGTCCCTGGAATCCCTTGCAGGACTTGTTCCATTGCCCTTTGCCAAATAGCCGGAGCTGATGCTACCCCGAACACCAGCCGGTTGTATTGGTAGAGACCTTTATGAGTGTTGATCGTGAGGTACTGTTTCGAGGCTTCTTCTACCTCCATTTGCAGGTACGCCTGGGCCAGATTAGTGAAGCGTTTCCCTCCAGATAGCGAGGCGAAAATATCTTCAATCCGCGGAAGCGGATATTGTACAATGTGAAGGACTGGGTTCACTGTCACCTTAAAGTCCTCACAGATGCAAACCTTCCTTGGTTCCCCAGGTGTATTACTCAACGACCTCTTTATTACAGGAACGATGGGTGTAGCCCACTCGCTCCAGTCCACTTTGGACAGTACTCCTGAACGTTCCAAACCTTCCAGCTCTGCTTCGACGGCTGGGCGGATCGCATAAGGTACCGGTCTGGCCTTAAATAACTTTGGGCTTGCATTTTCCTCTATTTTGATCGTCGCTGTTATGTCTTTTAGTGTTCCGAGTCCCTGCTGGAACACTTCTTGTGAGTCAGTTAGCATTTTTGACAGTCATCCAGGTGTGACGTCGTCATCCTTTTTGGCATTTACAGTCAGTGCTTGTATGGAATGCCAATCTAGCTGTATCTTCCGCATCCATTCACGTCCTAGTAGTGGTGGTCCTCCATCTGGCAATACATATAGGTCCATTTTTGGTGTTTCCTTGCCGTTATATATAACGTTCACCCTTATTTTTCCTTTGGGGTAGACTTTTTGCCCCGTGTATGTCTTCAAGACAATCTTTGTATCTCTCAAGGGTATATGTGAGAATAGCCGCTTGTAGTCCCTTCAGTTTATGACTGTTAGGGCTGATCCTGTGTCCAATTCCATTTTCACTTGGACTCCTGCTATCTTGAGCGTGACCCAGATAGTTTGGTGATCCTCCGTTTTGATCACATTATGTAGTTTCAGAAAACCCAGCTCCTTGCTTCCGGAGTCTGTATCACTCTTCTGTTCGTCTGAACTACTCTCCGTCACCTTATGTACCTTCTTGTACTTCTCCTGTGGAGATTTCTTGCTGCTGGTTTTCTTTCCCGACCTGCAGACTCTTGCTATGTGTCCTACTTTTCCACACTGTCTGCACACTTTGTCCTTGAACCAGCAATCATTATGGTCGTGTGTTGTTCTGCCGCAGCGATAGCACTTCACTGTTCTGTATGACATTTCATTTGTGCCATATTCTTGCGGTCTCCATTGTATCTCTGCAGCGCCTCATGCTGCTGCTTCGTGTGATACTGCAATGCTGAAAGCCTTGTCCAGCGTAAGATCCTTTTCTGATAGAAGCCGTTTCTGGGTTCCTTCACTTTGAAGCCCACACACAAACTTGTCCCTTAAAGTATCTGCTAGTCCCGTTCCAAACTGGCAGTGTTTCGATAGCTTGTGCAGTTCCATTAAATACTCATCATTACTTTCATCTTTATGCTGGTTCCTTTTGTGAAACTTAAATCTTTCTGCTATCAGCAGTGGTGTGGGGTTTAAGTGGTCCTGTAGGATTGACACTATGTTTTCAAAATCCTTTTCTACTGGCTTCTCTGGAGTTACTAGGTTTCGTAGTAAGCCATACGTTTTTGCACCCATTGAATTCAACAATACCAGCGCTTTCTTGTCATCTGGCACTTCATTCGCCTTGCAGTATACTTCTATGCGTTCGACATACGTCGTCCAATCTTCGACTTCATTGTCGAACGCTGTGATACTGCCACGCTTCGGCATTTTTGGGTGTGGTTAGACTGGCTTAAAATGGCATCTCCCGCGCTTTCCTTTCTTCCCCGCAGCAGCTTAAAATGGCATCTCCCGCGCTGCTGCCAACGCCGCTCTCGCCGGTCCTCGTGGCAAATGGCGACGCCCTGTTGGTTTCGCGCGTTGCTCCTGCGCTGCTGCCAACGCCGCTCTCTGCGGTCCTCGTGGCAATGGCAGCGCCTCGCGTTTTCCTGCGCGCCTCTCTCCCCCGTTGACGCTGCTCGGCCCTTGAACACCGGCTGCGCTCTGCTCTCTCTCGTCTCTCTCCCCCGTTGACGCCGCTCAGTCCTGAACACCGGCTGCACCCTGTGCGCTCTGCCCTCTCTCTCTCCCCCGTCGACGCTGCTCGGCCTTTTTCTGTGCCGCTCGGTCGGGCTCTAGCCCGCCGCTGTCCGGGAAGGGTCTGCGCAGTACCTGTTGCCAGCCCGTTTCGCTGGACCACCGTGACTGGAAAGCCAAGCCTGGCTCTCGACAGCCTCCCCTGCGATGCTCAAATCTCCGCTGGATGACTGGGCGGTTGCCCGTGGTCGACGCCCGTGCTTCTGGACTCTTCCTTCTTCCACTGTTCTCCAGGAGCAAATCCCTGGGAGGTGATGCAGAGTTGCAGGTAGGTTCGAATCCCCCTCGTCGCCAATGTTATGTCCGTGTATCTTAATGTTGTGTCCTTCAATAATCAGACAACAGACTGCAGGGAACGATTCAACAGGTGTTTACTGAATGAGGGTTACTCTATAACTAACTATACAGATCACTACTCAGGGTTTATATACAGGTGTGGTCACTGCCGGTACTACAGTATACAGGAGCTGTAAAAAGTAGTTCTCTCCCTTAAGGTATATATACATTACATACATTACAGGTATCATCCTCACTGTTTGCCACACCCCCAAGTTTGGTGTCATCGGCAAATTTAGAAATTCTACTTTGTATTCCAATATCCAGGTCATTTCTATATGTCAAAAAAAGCAGTGGCCCCAGCACTGACCCTTGGGGAACACCACTGCCTACCATCCTCCAGTCTGAAAAACAGCCATTTACCACAATTCGCAGTTTTCTGTCCTTAAGCCAATTCCTTATCCAAGCTGCCACTGACCCACATATTCCATGAGCCTCAATTTTGTTAACCAGCTTTCTATGTGGTACTTTGTCAAACGCCTTCCCAAAATCCATGTAGACAACATCCATTGCATTCCCTCCATCAATCCTCTCCGTTACTTCATCAAAAAGTTCAATTAGATTAGTCAAACATGATCTGCCTTTTACAAACCCATGTTGGCTCTCCTTAATTAGCTTAAACCTCTCCAAGTGCCTGTTATTTTTTTCCTTGATTATTGTTTCTAAAACTTTCCCCACCACTGATGTTACTAGTTACTAGGATTGTCCTTACACCCTTTCTTGAACAATGGTGTCACATTTGCCACTTTCCAATCCTCAGGCACCTCCCCCGCCTCTAGGGAAGATTGAAAAATTATGACAAGCCCTTCCGCTATCTCCTCCCCCAATTCCCTTGGTAATCTGGGATGCAAGCCATCTGGATCAGGCGACTTGTCCACTTTAAGCATAACCAGCCTTTCTAGTACATCCTGTCTATCAATTTTCACCCCTTCCATTGTTTCTACCTTTTCCACTTCTACCGATATTTTGTCAGTAACCACCTCCTTAATACCAGGTCACTGAATTTCTTCTGGGCCTCTTTAACTGTCCTCCTGACATGTGGCACAGGGTTTACTTGCTGCCTCCACCCACCTCCTCCCACATTCACATTTGGTGGATCTTTGGGGGTTGGGGAGGTGGGGATCATATAATCAATGGACCCAAACATAAACTGCTGCCAAGGCAGCACTTCATCCACCAGCACTGCTGCAGTAGTGTCACTAAAGCAGAATTTTCTCCTGCAAGATTCAGCTGTAAGGCTACTGATTCTGAAATCTCCACTTCCGCCAGTTTCACAAGTTATAGCCACTTTAATTGAAATTATGATGGCAGTTAAGGCACATTGCGGATGAAATTCTGCTATGACTGCATTGGCAGTGCTAACGCATTTCATGCTGTCAGTGCAATGAGTGGACTTCCTTTGGTTTTGGAGGTCTCCTCATTTATATAGTGCTACTGTATAACCAGAGTGATATGCATCCTATGATGGGAGCGCACATGTTTGGGGAGCAAGATTTCCTGGCAAGGATTATAAATGTGAAGATGCAGCTCCTTAAAGCAGCACTGAACCCTGCTGGTAGCAAAGTTTGAAATTGGGCATTTTGTTGCTGTCTATTGTGCTGAGATGTGACAGCAGTCTGCTAAGTCTAAGTGGGAAAGAGAGTAGCCTATGACAGGTGAACTCTCTGGAATGGAAGGCGTAAAGTTAATACCAAATGAAAGGGAACAAATTGATCCAATCCAAAAAAAAAAGAAGCAACTGTTCAATACAATTAAACCAAACACCTCAAAAACGAGGCCAGATATCACCTTCAGGTGCCTGCAGAGAGTGTGCTTTGCTCCAACTTTAGCACAGTGCTATCATTGTACCAATGATGCCCACATATTAGAATGCCCAGGGCAGCACAAGCTGCCTATGCCCCAATCACATGCCCATTCGAAAACCTGGGGCAATTGCAAATCTAAAACTAGGAGTCCGGATGTGGTCTTCCACCCCCCTCTGCACCTGGCGTGTGCCTGGGCTGTCATCGCATAGGAATGGAATTTTTTTTTAATTTGTTCATGGGATGTGGACGTCATTGGCAAGGCCAGTATTTATTGTCCATCCCTAATTGCCCTTGAGAAGGTGGTGCTGAACTGCTTTATTGACCCACTGCTGTCCGTGTGGTGAAGGTACTCCCATAGTGCTGTTAGGGAGGGAATTCCAGGATATTGACCCAGTGATGATGAAGAAATACCGATATATTTCCAAGTCTGGATGGTGTTGACTTGAAGGGGAACTTGGAGGTGGTGGTGTTCCCATGCGCCTGCTGCCCTTGTCTTTCTAGGTGGTAGAGGTCACAGGTTTGGGAGGTGCTGTTCAAGAAGCCTTGACAAGTTGCTGCAGTGCATCTTGTAGACGGTATACACTGCAGTCACGGTGCGCCGGTGGTGGAGGGAGTGAATGTTTTTAAGGTGGTGGATGCAAATCAAGCGGGCTGCTATTTCCTGGATGGTGTCAAGCTTCTTGAGTGTTGTTGGAGCTGCACTCATCCAAGCAAATGGAAAGTATTCCATCACACTCCTTACTTGTGCCTTATAGATGGTGGTCCAGTTAAGTTTCTTGTCAATGGTGACCCCCAGGCTATTGATGGTGGGGGATTCGGTGATAGTGATGCCGTTGAATGTCAAGGTGGTTTGACTCTCTCTTGTTGGAGATAGTATTGCCTGGCACTTGTGTGGTGTGAATGTTACTTGCCACTTTTCAGCCCAAGCCTGAATATTGTCCAGGTCTTGCTGCATGCAGGCACGGACTGCCTCATTATCTGAGGAGTTGTGAATGGAACTAAACACTGTGCAATCATCAGCGAACATCCCCATTTCTGACCCTATGATGGAGGGAAGGTCATTGATGAAGCAACTGAAGATGGTTGGGCCTAGGACACTGCCCTGAGGAACTCCTGCAGCGATATCCTGGGGCTGAGATGATGGGTCTCCAACAACCACAACCATCTTCCTTTGTGCACCTCCCCCTGGTTCCCATTGACTTCAGTTTTACTAGGGCTCCTTGATGCCACACTCGGTCAAATGCTACCTTGATGTCAAGGGCAGTCACTTTCACCTCACCTATGGAATTCAGCTTTTTTGTCCAAGTTTGGACCAAAACTGTAGTGACACCTGGAGCTGAGCGGTCCTGGTGGAACCCAAACTGAGCTTCAGTGAGCAGGTTATTGGTGAGTAAGTGCTGCTTGATAGCACTATCACCAACACCTTCCTGATGATTGAGAGTAGCCACTTAGTAGATGGTCAACAGCCCTCATTCTCATTAGTTATTCTTTTACTGTTAACACAAGTGACATGGAATATCTGATTGTAAAGTAAGCTCAAGAACAGGATCCTGTTGCCGAAGAGTCTCCACTACTTTTCTTTTGTTTAATAGCATTGCCACTGTTGTCTCCAGAAGCGAAGGACTTAGCACCTTATGTACTCACAGCAGTGCTAAAAGCCAACCTTGAATTGGTTTCAAAGCTGCTTTATCATTGACCTTTCTAGTAATCAGTCTTAGTGAATTCAGCAAGTTTACATTGGGATTGCTGCTGGATGTGTTAGACCTTTGTGCCGAGAATCAGTGGTGCAAGCACCTCTCTAAGGCCAGTGTAAGGGTAGTTTAAAACTGCCCCACGACTGAAAGTGATTAGCCAGCAGTGGATGGCAGTTATGCCTCTCTAGGTGTCCAGGGCTAAATGATAGGTGTATGATGGCCCTTTACTGCTAGTCATTACGGGAGTAATAAGTTCACTGCTCACCTGAAAATATGTAACATTAATCATAAATAAGTTACTAAAAAATATCTGATGTCAAACTAAATATTAGAGCCACACCAGCAACAAGACATAAAAGCTTAGGATACAATTCATTTATTTTAAAATACACCAGCGATGTTACAAACACAGCATTGGCTTTGCTGCAGTCTAATGCAAAACAAAGGATCAATAAGAGCAAAAGATCACTGGGGTACAGTGGAGTTGTAACATGTAAAGTGAGGTCATTTCTTATCAAGAATTCAGTGCCTGGAAATGGATAGAATGCGCTGTTTTCCTACTTCTATTTAGAGTAGACCTTACATACAGAATCCAGCCATGCACTTACAGTATATGGACTTACAGATTCAGACACATACACCTGAGGAAACTCTGCATTCAGTGCTGAATTAACAAGCAGTTCAAACTAGCATAGGAAAGCTTTAAAAAAATCGTATTTTCATAAGGTATTTTGCAATAAATAAACAGCCCTTTTGCTTGACCTATTGCTTCAAGTATCAAAGAGTTAAATTTCTTGGATTATCAAGCCAGTTAATTATTGACTGGCTTTAGCCTCCTAACTGGCAATAAGAGGAAAGTGATAATCATGTTTAAATACCACCAGCTCTGTTATCGACACCGATCTAAAGAAAAGATATGTGAGCATTTGTAATATCTGCATACACATAATATTCAGCAAGGCTGTAAATAAGTAGCTGTTAAGTAATCTTTGAAGGAAATTTGTATGACAGTCAAATATTAATTACTGTAATCAAATTTTTTACATACTCTAATCTCGTGAATTCTTCAAATGATTTGCAAGTAAATAAACAGATTTATGATATAACAAGGGATTTTTCAACAGGATGGAACAAGGGAACTCACTTTCAGGGGCTAGTGAACTACAACAACTTCTTACATTTATATTATGCCTTTAATGTTTCACAGAGGCACAGGGGAAAATGGACACTGAGCCAAAGAGGTGACCAAAAGCTTGGTCAGAAGATGGGTTTTAAGGAGGGTCTTAAAGGAGGAAAGGGCGCTGGAGAGACAGAGGGATTTTAAGAAGGGAATTCCGGAGTTGAAAGAATGGCCACCAAAGGTGGGGTGAAGGGAGGAAGATGTAAAGTGAGCAGAGTCAGAGAATGCTGTGTGTGGGGTGGGGGAGGTGGAGTTTAGAGGTCACAAAGATAAGGATGGATGAGGCCATGGAGTGATTTAAACACAAGGATGAGAATTTTAAGGTTGAGGCTTTGGGGGACTGGGAGCCAGTCTAGGTCAACAAGGACAGGGGTAATGGACAAGCTTGAATTTGGCACAGGATACAATATGGGCAGCAACATTTTTAAATGAGCTGAAGTTTATGGTGGATGGAAGACAAGCATTAGAATAGTCGAATCTGGAGGTGACAAAGGCATAAATGAGTGTTTCAGTGGAAGATGGGCTGAGGTAGGGGTGAAGGTGGGTGATATTATCTTTGTGGAAGTAAGCAGTGTTTATAATGCAGCTAATGCCTAGAATTCTTGGGTATGCAGGTGCATAATATTTAACAGAGATGTACCACCCATCCAGCTCTGTTCCGAGCTATCCTTTGCCTCTTATGCCTGGACCACCCTGTAATATTATTTTATGGTTTGTTTTCAACATTTTCTTCAAGACTCCAAACATTATAAGGAAACAGTTCACAAGTTGAAACAGGAAAATCGGCAAATATATAACAATTAACAGTGCAGTTACATTAAAAAAAATTCAAAACTTTTTACAAAAGAGAAAACGCATATATTTTTTTCATCTCCTTTTGCCTTGCATATCTCTTAATGTCTCTTAATCTCTCCTGCCTTCTATCCTATCACCGACCTTCCCTTTTGTTCTTTCATCCCCTCCCCCATTTCCCAGCCACTACACTTGCTTAAAAATCTGTTCCATTTCCTGCTTTTTTCCAGTTCTGACGAAAGGTCATCGACCTGAAACGTTAACTCTGTTTCTCTCTTCACAGATGCTGCCTGACCTGCTGAGTTTCTCCAGCATCTTCTGTTTTTATTTCAGATTTCCAGCATCTGCAGTATTTTCTTTTTGTATTATTTTTCACACTGATTTTATACTGGTGTATATTCTCAACACATTTACAGGAGACTACAGTTCCAGCCTAGTTGTGTATATTTGTACAATAATTTAACATGCTTCATGTCTGAAGTGGATACAAGATGGGGGCAACACAAAGGACAGGAATGCACATGGGTTACCCCAGCCCCTGCAGGAGTGTTTTTGGATTGCATCACATTTTCTGTATGGCTGGAGACCAATGGTCTCATTCATATTAGCCCGTCCCTTCCTCTGCAGAGGTTTGTTGTAGGGTTTGTGAGAGGGTGCCTATTATAGAGATCACCAGGAAGAGGGTCTACACTGCTCTATACTTTCTCAATTCCTGGCAGAGGCTGTATATAACACAATGGCACAGACACAATGAGCTGAAGTGCTTCCTCTGTGCTGTAAACTTCTATGGTTCTGACTGCATACGGCCCACAGATGCTGAATCCACATTTGTGGTTTTGCCATTGTAGATGGATGCATGTAGTATACAAATTATTAAAAGCCAGTAGACAGGTACAAAATGCAATCAAAAAGGCTAATCAAATGTTTGTCTTTATCTCAAGGGGAATACAAAGATGAGGAAATTATGGTTCAGTTGTCTAGAGCTTCGGTCAGACCCCATCTGGAGTGCTACATTCAGTTTTGGGCACCACATCTCAAGAAAGATATATCAGCCTTGGAAGTGAGGCAGCGCAGATTCATCAGAATGATACAGGGGCTTAGAGGGTTAAATTATGAGGACAGGTTGCATAAACTTGGATGGTATCCCCCTTGAGTATAGGAAATTAAGGGGTGATCTGACTGAGGTTTTTTAAATGTTTTGATAGGATAGATAAGGAGAAACTATTTCCTCTGGTACGGAAATCAAGGACAAGGGGACATAATCTAAACATTAGTGCTAGGCCATTCAGGAGCAGAATTAGGAAGCACGTTTTCATACATAGGGTATAGATATTTGAAACTCTCTCCCCAAATGGCTATGGATGCTAGGACAATTGGAACTGTTGAAGACTGAGATTGGTAGCTGTTTTATTAGGTAAGGGTATCAAGGAGTATGGAACAAAGGTGGGAAAATGGAGTTGAGGTGCAGATCCACCATAATCTATTTGAATGACCTACTCCTTTTAGCAGTAAAAATTGTGCTCTTCGTTGCATCTCAGGTCCATCTCATACACCTGGGGGGCAGGTCTAGCAGACAGGGCAGAGGATCTGGGGAAATCAATGCTGACCATTGTCTTTATGGTTTTCCAAATCACTTCCAAAAAGGTTAAATTCAGGGCAGAACCAAAGGTTCTATGCTGCTGCTCTGCTGCTCTGGCTACAACCTTTCCATCACTTACCTAACAGTAGTGACATGTGGTAGGTTTGGAGTTGGTGCCCCTCGATGAAACCAATTTGATCTAAGTGGACTAGTTTGGGAGCAATCAGTTATGTGCTTGGCAACGGCACCATTAATTTCCATAGGGGGTTCTTCTGCCATGACTTTAGTGGAAGATCCACAGAAACTTCAGAGAAATGACATAATATCCATTTACAGGAAACTTTTTTTATCTGGCACCGACCGGACCGACGTGGTGCCAGTTCATCAAAAATTCCGGATAACCGAAAGCTATAGTAAAAGATACGGAGAGCTGAGAGCTCCGTATAAAGCAACAAACCCTGTTGCTTAGCAACAGGTTCAGAACAATGGCCACAAGTTCCAAGCGTCTCTGTAGCTTAGCAACAGCTGCAGCCACACCCTTGCACAGCAACAGATCGAGGAAGGCAAGTACAATATGAAGTAAAACTTACCTGAACCTACTCCTGAATTTTGCCGGTTAACCGAGATTTCCGGTTATTTAGGTGCCGGTAAATCGAAAGTTTCCTGTATACCATTTCCACAGGGTTTCCAGACCCAGGAGGAGGTTCCCTCTTTTGCATACTGATGGTACCTGCCTGCCTGAACATGTCAGAAAATCCATGACTGCTGCCATGTCTGATGGGGGCGGGGTGGGGCGGGGCATTTTCCCTCAGAAAGAATGTAGATAAGTCCCCTTAGACCCCATTTAAATAAGGAAAAAAGCATGTACCTCCCTGTTTCTACAGGGATCCAGGTCATAATCCTGGCCTATGTCCCCAGATGGACCCACATAAGCCTTTCAGTGGGCTGGTACACCTCTTCTAACTGTGTATACTGGCAGCCCATTCTGCCTTTAGGCCATGAACACAGGAAGTCCTGTTGTTGGGATCTATACAGGTCCTGAATTACTTTCCAGTCCTTCTGTCGACTTGCAGCAGGAAGGTGCTTTATGAAGTCTATTTGGGGCATACAATACAGGAATTCTGATGCCTTGCAATTTATACTCGCATTGTAAGATCAACTCAGAGTACCTAACTTTGAACCTAAATGTACAGTGGCCAGCAAGAAGAATGATCTTCTCAAACTTGTATTCTAGAACTGGAGTGACCCTCTTGGTGCCCAACACAAAGCCAGAGCATTAGTCCTCAACATTTACAAATACTTTCACAGGGTGTAGAATATTGGCTTCATTGAGAAGCTAGTCTCTTGTGCCAGTGCAGTTACTGTTATATGCTTACATAACATACGGGACTGCACTTCAGAATTAACTCATGCCTATAAAGCATTTTGGGATGTGATCTGGTGCTTTAAAAATGCAAGTAGCTGGTGAGTTTTTAAGTTGGATACTCAGCTTTCTCATGGGATGCAAACACTGAGTGATAATAAAAAATATATATATTTTGAATCGCAATGCTACTCAGCGGTTTGTGGGTTTGTTACACTTGGCCGTGCTCTTTTTCTCTTCTTTAGCAGTGAGCTGATGGAAGTTGGAGAAGACGCTGAAAATGTAGGTTGTATTAGAAGGTTAATTATTTGAAACCCTTTCAATTAACATCGGCAACTGTAGTGCAACTGATACAGAAGTTGCACAATCACAGATGATGAATGAACAAAGCAATTTAAAACAAAAGAGTTTGACAACTTGAAATTGTGTGAGTTTAATAAAAGTGAACTTTATAGTTCAGTTTTTCAGGATTTATCTGTCTAGCTGAACAAAGGACAAAGTGATATATTCTCTTTAGTCTTGTGACCACAACACTAAAGCTTATAGAGGTACAACTTAGTGTGATACGGTTTCTGGTACATTTGTCTAGGTCAATGGAATGCATAAAAGGGGATTTATTCTCCCTGATCTTGTGCCTGATAACAGTGTAGTAAAATCTGTGAAACAAAACAAATTAATTAGTAAACGTGTTATACTAATTATTTTGACATCCACAATTTAGTGGTTGTGTTTTTTTCTCTCCAGCTGAATCATCTCTTTTAAATTAGTTGATGACAATGGATTTATTTGCCACAATGACATGGTGAGGTCAAAATTGTAGTAGCTTAAGGTTAAACATACTACTACTACTACTGCTAAATTCCCAACTATCAG
The DNA here is from genome assembly GCF_052327205.1 of Somniosus microcephalus. Classification (NCBI taxonomy): domain Eukaryota; kingdom Metazoa; phylum Chordata; class Chondrichthyes; order Squaliformes; family Somniosidae; genus Somniosus; species Somniosus microcephalus. The sequence goes on along the minus strand of NC_140987.1, from coordinate 96,873,592 downwards.
GTCAGCAGTGATGATGAGGCTGGATTTGGTTTCAGAGGTCTAGAATTCGGCAAGTGCTTGACCATTATTTCTTGGCCACTCTCACTTGGTTTTGTATGCCAACCCACGACAAGGTCCCAGGGTGTGGTACTTGGTGCCACTAGTGAGAGCTGGGTGAATCATCAGGACCAATTGCTAATAAAACCACCCTTCTGAATGTGGTTGTTTATCATGCAGAGGTGATACCTTTAGGGTTCACCCCACACACTCTAAGGTTCAACATAATTCAAATAAATCTTAGAAGATTACTAAGGTGAGGATTTTAAGGTGACAAAGAGTTCAAGAAGAGTGCAAAGAAGGAGATTGCCAAGCAGGAAGTTGATGATAGACAACTTGGCAAAACCTGAACTGGTGTATTACTGAAACTGATTGAACTGTTTAACACTTCAGTAAATCTGCTACTACCTGAAAGAGGTAATATCTTTTGTTACATTGTTATAGTATCACATCATTAAATGGAACTACTTTGGTATGGAACTACTTTGGTATGGTGTAGTTATATTGCTATGTGGCACACTGTGCACAGGCAGTGCACAGTGCAGCGTCGGACATCTTGTATCACTCCGCAACATGCGGCAGCACTGTAACAAAGCAAAAAATACAGCTAAGTAAAAGCACTACCTAAAATGAACTAAAAGTGTCTGTAATATATATAGTATAAGAACACAAGGAGACACAACATCTTTCACAATTAAAAATCAAAGGTAGATACTAAAAATGAAAACATGCTAGTGCTACATTTTATCAGAAACATGGCTAAATCCAGAGGATGGAAAATAATCTAACTAATTTGGAAGGGGGAGGTGCACCAAGTTGAAGCATTAGAGAGGAAATACAGGGGGAAAAATTCAGTATCGCCCCATTTGGGGCGCCATTATCGGCCGTGCACAAATGTTTAGCGCCTGGCACTAATTATTGTCTCCGACAGCAAACTTGGCTTTTATCGCCCCTGGAGGTGATGGGAGCACTAAATCAGGCGCTTCACACCTGTCTTAAGGCGCAAATGCCGAGGAGCGAGGCGCTACCTCAGAGCGCTGGTGAAGCTCATGTGATGTCAGTCAGCAATGGAACACAGACACACTGGCGCCAGCCAGTTCTTAAAGGGGAGTTCTGACGAAAGGTCATCGATCTGAAACGTTAACTCTGTTTCTCTCTTCACAGATGCTGCCTGACCTGCTGAGTTTCTCCAGCATTTTCTGCTTTTATCTTAAAGGGGAGGGTTGATTTTGCTCTCCATCCACATCCTGCTCATTGCAGCCTTGAATCTCGGCCTGGAGAGACCTGTACATCAAATCTGCTTGAAAGAACAATGGAGAGACCATGGGAAAGAGCTCAGAGTGCAGCCCCCACAGACTCTTCTGAATCGATACAAGGAAGGGCAAATCAAAATGAACCTGCAAAGTGATGCTCAGTACCCAAAACTCCTTCACACAGCTTGAATCTCTCCAGAAGTCTCTCTCTCTCTCTCTCAGAATGCGTGGTGCAAAAATGTCACCAACAAAAAAAGGCAGGAAGCGGTTGCCTTTAAATAGCGCTCCCCCAGTCCCTTCCTGACTTCAAAACGCTCCCCTCAACCTGTCGTTGCTAGCGGCAGGTGGTAAGGCAGGGGGCATATGTGAAGAGAAAAAGATTGGTGAAGTCAAGCGTAGGTCCCTTGCAGTCAGAATCAGGGGAATTTATAATGGGGAACAAAGAAATGGCAGAACAACTAAATACATATTTTGGTTCTGTCTTCACAAAGGAGGACACAAATAACCTCCTGGAGATGCCGGGGAACATAGGGTCTGATGAAAGGGTGGAACTGAAAGAAATCAGTATTTGTAGGGAAATGGTGTTAGGAAAATTGATGGGACTGAAGGCCGATAAATCCCCAGGGCCTGATAATCTATATCCCAGGGTACTTAAGGAAGTGGCCCTAGAAATAGTAGATGCATTGCTGGTCATCTTCCAGAACTCGATAGACTCTGGAACAGTACCCATGGATTGGAGGGTAGCTAATGTTACCCCACTATTCAAAAAAGGTGGTAGAGAAAAAGCGGGGAATTATAGACCGGTAAGCCTGACATCAGTTGTGGGGAAAATGCTAGAGTCCATTATAAAAGATATAATAGCAGAGCACTTGGAAAGCAGTGACAGGATCGGACAAAGTCAACATGGATTTACAAAAGGTAAATCATGCTTGACTAATCTACTGGAATTTTTTGAGGATGTAACTGATAAACTAGATAAGGGAGAACCAGTGGATGTGGTGTATTTGGACTTTCAGAAGGCTTTCGATAAGGTCCCGCATAAGAGATTAGCGTGCAAAATTAAGGCACATGGGATTGGGGGCAAGGTATTGACTTGGATAGAGAACTGGTTGGCGGACAGAAAGCAAACAGTTGGAATAAACGGGTCATTTTCCGAGTGGCAGGCAGTGACTAGTGGGGTACCGCAAGGATAGGCCCTAGGACCCCAGCTGTTCACAATATATATTAATGATCTGGATGAGGGAATTGGATGTAATATCTCCAAATTTGCAGACGACACAAAGCTGGGTGGGAGGGTATGCTGTGAGGAGGATGTCGTGAAACTCCAGTACGATTTGGACAGGTTGGGTGATTGGGCAGAAACATGGCAAATGCACTATAATGTGGATAAATGTGAGGTTATCCACTTTGGTGGCAAAAAAAGGAAGGCAGATTATTATTTGAATGGCAATAGATTGGGAGAAGGGGAAGTGCAAAGAGACCTGGGTGTTCTTGTGCACCAGTCGCTGAAGGTAAGCATGCAGGTGCAGCAAGCGGTTAAGAAGGCAAATGGTATGTTGGTCTTCGTAGCAAGAGGGTTCGAGTACAGGAACAAGGATATCTTGCTACAGTTGTACAGGGCCTTGGTGAGACCGCACCTTGAGTATTGTGTGCAGTTTTGGTCACCTTACCTGAGGAAGGACGTTCTTGCCATGGAAGGAGTGCAGCGAAGATTCACCAGGCTGATACCTGGGATGGCAGGAATGACGTATGAGGAGAGATTGTGTCAATTGGGCTTATACTTGTAATGTATGTAATGTATATATATACCTTAAGGGAGAGAACTACTTTTTACAGCTCCTGTATACTGTAGTACTGGCAGTGACCACACCTGTATATAAACCCTGAGTAGTGATCTGTACAATTAGTTCTAGAGTAACCCTCATTCAGTAAACACCTGTTGAATCGTTCCCTGCAGTCTGTTGTCTGATTATTGAAGGACACAACATTAAGATACACGAATATAACATTGGCGACGAGGCAGATTCGAACCTACCTGCAACTCTGCATCACCTCCCAGGGATTCGCTCCTGGGGAACTGTGGAAGAAGGTCGAGTCCAGAAGCACGGGCGTCAACCACAGGCAACCGCCCAGTCATCCAGTGGAGATTTGAGCATCGCAGGGGAGGCTGTCGAGAGCCAGGCTTGGCTTTCCAGTCACAGTGGTCCAGCGAAACGGGCTGGCAACAGGTACTGCGCAGACCCTTCCCGGACAGCGGCGGGCTAGAGCCCGACTGAGCGGCACAGAAAAAGGCCGAGCAGCATCGACGGGGGAGAGAGAGAGGGCAGAGCGCACAGGGCACAGCCGGTGTTCAGGACCAAGCGGCGTCAACGGGGGAGAGAGACGAGAGAGAGCAGAGCGCAGCCGGTGTTCAAGGGCCGAGCAGCGTCAACGGGGGAGAGAGGCGCGCAGGAAAACGTGAGGTGCTGCCATTGCCATGAGGACCACAGAGAGCGGCGTTGGCAGCAGCGCAGGAGCAGCGCACGAAACCCACAGGGCGTTGCCATTTGCCACGAGGACCGCCGAGAGCAGCGTTGGCAGCAGCGCGGGAGACGCCATTTTAAGCCGCAGCGGGGAAGAAAGGAAAGCAAGGGAGACGCCATTTTAAGCCAGTCTAACCACACCCAAAAATGCCGAAGAGTGGCAGTATCACAGCGTTCGACAATGAAGTCAAAGGTTGGCTGCACGGTGGCATAGTGGTTAGCACTGTTGCCTCACAGCGCCAGGGACCCGGGTTCGAATCCGGCCTCGGGCGACTGTCTGTGTGGAGTTTGCACATTCTCCCCGTGTTTGCGTGGGTTTTCTCCGGGTGCTCCGGTTTCCTCCCACAGACCAAAGATGTGCGGGTTAGGTTGATTGGCTATGATAAATTGACCCTTAGTGTTAGGGGGATTAAATGCGTGGGGTTACAGGGATAGGGTGGGATATGTGTTGGTGTAGGGGTTACGGGGATCGGATGGGATATGTGTCGGTGCAGGCTCGATGGGCCGAAATGGCCTCTATCTGCACTGTGGGGTTTCTGTGATTCTGTGATTCTGTGATTGGACGACATATGTCGAACGCATAGAAGTATACTGCAAGGCGAATGAAGTGCCAGATGACAAGAAAGCGCTGGTATTGTTGAATTCAATGGGTGCAAAAACGTATGGCTTACTACGAAACCTAGTAACCCCAGAGAAGCCAGTAGAAAAGGATTTTGAAAACATAGTGTCAATCCTAAAGGACCACTTAAACCCCACACCGCTGCTGATAGCAGAAAGATTTAAGTTTCACAAAAGGAACCAGCATAAAAATGAAAATAATGCTGAGTATTTAACAGAACTGTGCAAGCTATCGAAACACTGCCAGTTTGGAATGGGACAAGCAGATACTTTAAGGGACAAGTTTGTGTGTGGGCTACAAAGTGAAGGAACCCAGAAACGGCTTCTATCAGAAAAGGATCTTACGCTGGACAAGGCTTTCAGCATTGCAGTATCACACGAAGCAGCAGCACGGGGCGCTGCAGAGATACAACGGAGACCGCAAGAATATGGCACAAATGAAATGTCATACGGAACAGTGAAGTGCTATCGCTGCGGCAGAACAACACACGACCATAATGACTGCTGGTTCAAGGACAAAGTGTGCAGACAGTGTGAAAAAGTAGAACACATAGCAAGAGTCTGCAGGTCGGGAAAGAAAACCAGCAGCAAGAAATCTCCACAGGAGAAGTACAAGAAGGTACATAAGGTGACGGAGAGTAGTTCAGATGAACAGAAGAGTGATACAGACTCCGAAAGCAAGGAGCTGGGTTGTCTGAAACTACATAACGTGATCAAAACGGAGGATCACCAAACTATCTGGGTCACGCTCAAGATAGCAGGAGTCCAAGTGAAAATGGAATTGGACACGGGATCAGCCCTAACAGTCATAAACCGAAGGGACTACAAGCGGCTATTCTCACATATACCCTTGAGAGATACAAAGATTGTCTTGAAGACGTACACGGGGCAAAAAGTCTACCCCAAAGGAAAAATAAGGGCGAACGTTATATATAACGGCAAGGAAACACCAAAAATGGACCTATATGTATTGCCAGATGGAGGACCACCACTACTAGGACGTGAATGGATCCGGAAGATACAGCTAGATTGGCATTCCATACAAGCACTGACTGTAGATGCCAAAAAGGATGACGACGTCACACCTGGACGACTGTCAAAAATGCTAACTGACGCACAAGAAGTGTTCCAGCAGGGACTCGGAACATTAAAAGGCATAACAGCGACGATCAAAATAGAGGAAAATGCAAGCCCAAAGTTTTTTAAGTACCTTATGCGATCCGCCCAGCCATCGAAGCAGAGCTGGAAGGTTTGGAACGTTCAGGAGTACTGTCCAAAGTGGACTGGAGCGAGTGGGCTACACCCATCGTTCCTGTAATGAAGAGGTCGTTGAGTAACACGCCTGGGGAACCAAAGAAAGTTCGCATCTGTGGGGACTTTAAGGTGACAGTGAACCCAGTCCTTCACACTGTACAATATCCGCTTCCGCGGATTGAAGATATTTTCGCCTCGCTATCTGGAGGGAAACGCTTCACTAAGATTGATCTGGCCCAGGCGTACCTGCAAATGGAGGTAGAAGAAGCCTCGAAACAGTACCTCACGATCAACACTCATAAAGGTCTCTACCAATACAACCGGCTGGTGTTCGGGGTAGCATCAGCTCCGGCTATTTGGCAAAGAGCAATGGAACAAGTCCTGCAAGGGATTCCAGGGACCCAGTGTTATTTGGACGACATCCTGGTCACAGGCGAAAATGACAGTGATCACCTCGCCAACCTGGAGCAGGTGCTCACTAGATTGAAGGAATATGGGCTCCGAGCTAATCGCCACAAATGCGAGTTTTTCCAGAAGCAGATCTCGTATTGTGGCCATGTTATTGATAAAGAAGGGTTACATAAGTCCCCTGAAAAGATTGAGGCAGTAGTCAAGGTTCTAGCACCGGAAAATGTGTCACAACTGTAGTGTATGTACCTTTAAGAGGAACTATGTTTTTGAAGCCCCTGGGTACTGTAGTACCAGTAGTGACCACTCGGGTATATAAGCCTGTATAGCGTCTTGTGTAGTTAGTTCACCTCCAGACTTTGTTCAGTAAACACTTGTTAAATCAACTCCTGCATTCCGTGTCTCCATTAACACACGGATCTAACAGTGGCGACGAGTTAGAAATGAACTTACCTGCAATTCGGCAGCACCTCAAGGAGATCGATTCCACAGACGAAGGTCGAAGCCAGAAGCAAGGAAAAAAAACTGTGGTTTCACCAGCTAAACGGGCTGGTGGCAGGTAGTGCACTGATCCTTCCTGGGCTGCGGTGGGCTGGGGCTCGATCGGGTGGCTCTGCAGCGGGGCCGGGCAGCGAGTCGGAAAGCAGAAGCAAAGAGAGACAGAGGGTGGAACACTCAGGAGGCGGCTGGTGCTGCAAAGCAGGTCGGCTTTCGGACCGAGCAGAGTGAGGGGAAAGTCCCAGAGGGTCTGCTCCACAACGGGAACGGTTCTCCAAGTAACGGAGAAACTATTTAAAAGATATATATAAAAAAAAAATAGAAATACCGCGAAAAGCTGCAGGTCACAACAGGAACCGCGGAGAACAGCGTTGGCAGAAGCGGCAGCGGCGGGAAAGAGCGGGAGGCGCCATCTTGACTCGACGGGGAAGAAGGAAAAGCGCGGGAGGCGCCATTTTTGATTTTCAGGATGCCGAAGACTGGCAATATTACTGCTTTCGATAGTGATATAGAGGATTGGACCACATATGTGGAAAGAGTGGAGGTATATTGCAAGGCGAATGAAGTAGCGGATGATAAAAAGGCAGCGGTACTTCTAAATCTGATGGGCGCAAGGACATACGGGCTGTTATGAAACTTGATCACTCTAGCGAAACCGATGGACAAGAATTTTAAGGAGATTGTTGATACCTTACAGGAGCACTTAAACCCAACACCGCTGCTGATAGTGGAACGATTCAAATTCTTCAGGAGGAATCAGCACAAGAATGAAAGTAACGCTGATTACCTCACCGAATTACGAAAGCTGTCAAAGCACTGCCAATTCGGGGCAGGACTGGCAGATTCTCTGTGAGACAAATTCGTCTGCGGTCTCCTAAGCGAAGGAACACAGAAAAGACTACTTTCTGAGAAAGATTTGACACTGGACAAGGCTTTCAGTGTGGCTGTATCATACGAAGCAGCAGCAAGAGGAGCTGCAGAGATACAGCAAAAGCCACAGGATTTCGGCACCCATGAAATGACACGGGGTTTCGAGAGATGTTATCGCTGTGGCAGATTCACCCATGACCAGAAGGACTGCTGGTTCAAGGACAAAGCATGCAGGCAATGCGGAAAGACAGGACACATTGCACATGTATGCAGATCTGGAAAAAAATCCGCTGACCGTAAAAAGGTCAATAAGGAAAAGTACAGAAAGGTACAAATGTTGACGGACAGTAGCTCCGAAGACCAGAAGAGCGACAGCGACTCCGGAAACAAGAGACTAAGCTGTCTCAAATTACATAATGTAATTGCCAAAGAAGATTACCAGACCATTTGAGTTACCCTCACGATAGCGGGGTCCCCAGTCAAAATGGAGCTAGATACAGGATCAGCTCTGACTGTCGTGAGTCGACGGGATTACGAGCGGCTATTTCCGCATATACCTTTGAAAGACACATCCATTATCTTGAAGACATATACGGGGCAGAAAGTATACCCCAGAGGGAAAATAAGGGTGCCTGTTGAATACAACGGCAAGGAAATACAGAAGTTGTATTTATATGTTCTGCAAGATGGTGGTCCACCGTTGTTGGGACATGAATGGATCAGAAAGATACATTTAGACTGGCACTCCATTCAGGCACTGACGGTGACCAGTAAGAAAAAAAATGATAATGACGTCATACCTGGACGATTAAAAGAAATCTTGGCTAACGCCAAAGAAGTGTTTCAACAGGAACTAGGAACCCTGAAAGGCACCACCGCCTCAATAAAAGTGGAAGATGCGGCAATTCCCAAGTTTTTTAAGGCAAGGCCGGTGCCATACGCAATTCGTCCAGCCGTCGAGGCAGAGCTGGAGAATTTGGAAAAAGCAGGCGTGTTATCCAAGGTAGATTGGAGCGAGTGGGCAACAACCATCGTCCCGGTCATGAAGAAAATGTTGAATAATGATAAATCTGAAGAACAGAGAAAAATTCGCATCTGTGGGGACTTCAAGGTGACTGTAAACCCGGTTCTTCACACGGTACAGTATCCTCTTCCGAGGATAGAAGATATTTTCGCCTCACTATCCGGAGGGAAACGTTTCACCAAAATTGACTTAGCACAGGCATATCTACAGATGGAGGTTGAGGAGGCCTGTAAAAAGTATCTCACGATAAACACACACAAAGGCCTGTACCAGTACAATCGACTGGTTTTCGGAGTGGCATCAAATCCGGCTATCTGGCAAAGAGCTATGGAGCAAGTCCTGCAAGGGATTCCGGGGACTCAATGCTACCTAGATGACATCCTTGTAACAGGAGAAAACGACAACGAGCACCTTGCCAACTTGGAGCAGGTGCTCACGAGGCTGAGAGAACGGGGCCTACGAGCAAATCGCCCCAAGTGCGAATTTTTCCAGAAACAAATATCATATTGTAGTAACCTGGGATAGTTATGAGTAACCTGATCCACCAGGTGGTGCTGTGGCAATTGCTCTCCTGAGTTAAGTCTGATCTGTACTGTGGTACTCTTTGTTTATGCTGCCTCATGGCAGAAGCTTTTATGTGCAAGGGTTGATTGAACCATGTTAAGGAGTTAACCTGTGTCTGTCTCCATCTATGGCCAGCTCAAGATACCACATATGGCGACGAGAATAAAGGACGGAAGAGTTTTGGAGTATTCGGAAGAGGTGCTCGGGTTGGTTAGCAAACTAGTTGGAAAAGCACAAGGCTAGGCCGCGGGAGTCGAAACGGAGTTTGATTTTTTGGCTGAAGTGACCGGACTCCAAGGATGGCAGGAACGGTAGGCTCCGTGGCACCTTTTGACAGCAAGTCGCAGTCTTGGGAGGAGTATATTGAAATACTGAGCCATTTCTTTATGGCAAACGAGGTGGACAGTGCTGAAAAGAAAAGGGCCATTTTACTGAGTTGTGTGGGAGCGCAAACCTATACATGGATGAGGAATCTGCTGAGCCCGGAGCGGCCAGGAGAAAAATCTTTTGACGATTTGGTGAGTCTACTAAAGAATCATTTCAATCCGAAACCTAGTGAAATAGTACAGAGATGGAAATTCAATTCGAGGATTAGGAGGCCGGAAGAAAGCGTTACCGAGTATGTGGAGGAGCTTCGGAAGCTCGCACAGGACTGTAATTTTGGAAATGCGCTCACAGTCATGTTAAGGGACAGACTAGTATGCGGAGTTAACGACGACAGTATACAGCAAAGGTTGCTGTCAGAAGAAGGATTAACGTTTGAGACGGCACTTTAAAAAGCACAAGCCATGGAGATGGCTAACAACGACATTAAGGACTTAAACAGTATGAGCAAGGAGAAATGGAGTAAACCAGGGGGAGGAGCTGTTTTCAAGATGGAAGCTGGCGCGAAAAGTCCACCAGTCGGGGTTGGGGATTGCTACCGATGTGGCAGGACGAGCCATTATGCAAAGGACTGCAGGTTTGCAAAGGCAAAGTGCCACAATTGTGGAAAAATAGGGCACTTAAAGAAAGTCTGTAAAAGGGCAGTGAGTGAGAGAAGCAGTGCTAAAGGGCCAAAGCATGCTAAAGGGGGGAGGGAGAAGTACACAAAGCGGGCAAATTACATACAAGAGGAGGAAGAGCCTAGTGAGTCTAGTGAGGAGGTTTTCACTGTATACAGTAGAGACACTTCAAGGCCCAACGTACCCCCTCTCACTCAGTATTTGATAGTGAACGGAGGTCAAGTAAAGTTTGAGATTGACACCGGATGTAGCGTAACCATAATGTCACAGACTGAGTATGCCAAGCTATGGAGGAAAGCAAAAGTACCAGAGCTAGGTACATGCCCCATTAGTCTCAAAACCTACACAGGACAGAAGGTGGACATTTTGGGGGCGGCCTAAGTACAAGTGGAACACAAAGGAGTCACCAAAGAGCTTACGGTGGTAGTGGTAGCAGGGTCAGGGCCAAACCTGTTAGGGCGAGGGTGGATCAGTGAGTTGAGTGTGTACTGGCAGGCAATGAATAAAATGGAGGACAGTACAGAGGCACTGCAAGAAGTGCTGATGAAGCATGAGTTAGTTTCAAGGACGAACTGGGAACCTTAAGGGGAGCCACAGCCAAGATTCATGTAGCCAGTGATGCCACGCCTCGTTTCTTTAAACCAAGGTCGGTACCTTTTGCAATGAAAACCAAGGTTGAGGCGGAACTAGATCGCCTGCTAAGGGACAAAGTAATAGAACCAGTGACATTTTCAGACTGGGCGGCACCAATAGTCCCGGTATTGAAGCCCGACGGTAACATAAGGGTGTGTGGTGACTATAAGTTAACAGTGAACAGAGTATCATCACTGGAACAGTACCCCATTCCGAGAATGGAGGACATGTTAACATCGCTCGCTGGGGGAGAAAGATTCAGCAAACTGGACATGAGTCATGCGTATCAGCAGATATTGCTAGATGAAGAATCAAAAAAGTTTGTCACAGTGAACACGCACAAGGGGCTGTTCATGTATGCCAGGTTACCATTTGGTGTCAGTTCTAGCCCAGCAATATTCCAACAGACTATGGAGGGCATTCTGCAGGGCATTCCAAAGGTGGCCGTGTACTTAGATGATATTCTGCTAACAGGAAGTGATGATCAGGATCACTTAAAAACACTGGACAAAGTGCTACAGCGGCTGGAAGAGGCGGGGCTACGCCTGAAACGGAGTAAGTGTAGTTTCATGGAGAAGGAAGTTACATCCCTGGGACATCGGGTGGATGCCACAGGCCTCCATCCATTACCAGGGAAAGTGCGGGCAGTGCAGGATGCACCTGCACCCACCTCAGTGACTGAACTGAAAGCCTATCTAGGGCTCCTGAATTATTATAACCGGTTTCTTCCAAACTTATCGATGCTGCTGGCACCCCTGCACAAACTGCTGAGAAAGGAGGAGCCATGGCGTTGGGGGCCAGAGCAAGCGAAAGCATTTCAGCAGTCAAAGGAGCTACTTCAGTCCAGCAGGGTGTTGGTGCATTACGACGAGAAGAAGGAGCTGATAATGTCCTGCGACGCATCACCCTATGGAGTGGGGGCAGTGTTGGCCCACCACATGCCAGATGGAGCAGAAAGGCCCATCGGGTTTGTTTCACGCACGCTCACAGCTGCGGAAAAGAACTATTCACAGCTTGATAAAGAGGGGTTGGCCATTATATTTGGAGTAAAGAAATTCCATAAGTACATATATGGGAGGAAGTTTGTAATCAGTACTGACCACAAGCCTCTTATTAGCTTACTGAATGAGATGAAAGCGGTGCCTCAAATGGCATCACAGAGAATAATGAGATGGGCAGTAATACTAAGAGCCTATGAATATGTGATCACGTACAGAGCCGGCAAGGAAAACGGGAACGCGGATGCTCTCAGCCGCCTGCCCCTTTCAAAATCTCCTCGCAGTACTTACCCTGAGGAGCACGTCCTGATGCTGGATCAGGAGATCAGTCCCCTGATGACTTCAGTGCAAATCCAGGGCTGGACAGCCAAGGACCCTGTTCTGTCAAGGGTCCTTGAGTATGTGTTGAAAGGCTGGCCAGATCACCGTGAGGGACCGGAGTTCACGCCGTACAGACAGAGACAGCATGAGCTCAGTGTCCAAGATGGATGTGTGCTATGGGGAGCACGCGTCATAGTCCCAGAGTGGGGACGCTCTACTTTGATGGAACAGTTGCACCAATCGCACCCAGGAATGACTAGAATGAAAGGACTGGCTAGGAGCTACCTGTGGTGGCCTAACTTGGATGCTGAAATTGAGTCAAAGGTAAAGTCATGCACCATATGTCAGGAACAGAGGAAAGCGCCTGCCGGGGCACCACTCCATCCCTGGGAGTGGCCCAGCAAACCCTGGAGGAGAATTCACATAGACTATGCGGGACCTTTTATGGGCAAAATGTTTTTGGTGCTGGTTGACGCTCACTCAAAGTGGATCGACGTTTATCCAGTGAGCTCTGCAATGACTGATGCCACACTGAATTGACTCAGGAACAGCTTCAGCACGCATGGTATTCCAGAAATGATTGTATCCGACAATGCACAGTGTTTTGTTAGTGAAGGGAGCAAAGAATTCATGGTAAGGAATGGAATTACACATGTCACCTCGGCTCCATATCACCCAGCCTCAAATGGGTTAGCCGAGCGAGCCGTGCAGACTTTTAAGGAGCTCATGAGGAAGAGCTCAGGTGACACCCTGGAGACCAAGCTCAAGAGAGCCTTGTTTAGTTATCGTATAACACCCCAAGCTACCACGGGGCTTTCTCCGGCTGAGTTGATAATGGGGAGAAAGTTGCGGTGCACGTTAGACCTGATACACCCAGATCTCAAAAGCAAGGTTGAGACAAAACAAACAAACCAAAAAGCGTACCATGAAAAACATACTAAAGCTCGCCATTTCGCCATAGGGGACTCTGTGTACACCCGGAACTTCGGTTATGGACCTAAATGGATACCAGGACTAATCCAGGACATTACAGGACCTGTGTCGTAATCCGTGTTACTAGGGGATGGTCGAGGGGTTTGTCGGCATGTGGATCAGCTTTTCAGCCGGCAGCAGGGGGAACTGCCTCAGATGGAACAAAGGGCAGTAGAGGAGGCTGTTCCAGGACCCAGCACGGCTTATAAGCTGACAGTGGACACTGGTACTGCCAGGCCACAGCGGGACAGAGTAAAACCAACATCAGAGACTACTCCAATCTCAAGTGCGAATGAATCTGGGAATCCACCACAAGTGGAATTAAGATGTTCACAAAGGATTCGCAAGCAACCAGAAAGACTTATACAAACCTGTTAAATTAGTTAGGGGTTAACCATGGTTAGAGCATACTGGTTAATTAAAACGTAGTACCTAGTAAGGGTTATTGTTTAAGAATTGCATACGGCAATCTTAAGGGGGGAGGAGTGTAGTAACCTGGGAGGTTATGAGTAACCTGATCCACCAGGTGGTGCTGTGGCAATTGCTCTCCTGAGTTAAGTCTGATCTGTACTGTGGTACTCTTTGTTTATGCTAGCTCATGGCAGAAGCTTTTATGTGCAAGGGTTGATTAAACCATGTTAAGGAGTTAACCTGTGTCTGTCTCCATCTATGGCCAGCTCAAGATACCACAATATTGTGGCCATATCATTAACGAAGAAGGGTTGCATAAGTCACCTGAAAAAATTGAAGCGGTCGTAAAAGCCCCCGGCCTAGAAATTCGGTTTTGGCGCAGCGAGGGCTTTAGCGCCGGAAGTTAGTGCCGGCGCTAAGTCCCCCTGCGCGCGCCAAAAATTCAGTAGCGCCGCGCCCAAACGGCTGCCGGCGCTACTGAGGGGTCTCAGCGCCTCAAAACTGGCGCCACGCGCCGCATTGCGGCGCTATTCCGGCGCTGCGGTGCCCGCTGCGGTGCGGCAGGCTCGGGAAGTGCAGGCCTCCTCCTTCCGTTAAGGAGGAGCTGCCTGCACCCGGCCGCGGCCCGCGATAATCTTTTTAAAAATGAGCCCGGCACCTCGGACAAGTGCCGGGCTTGCTTCTGTTCCGGGGGGGTGGGGGGGGAAGTCCGGGGAGGGAGCTGCGGCCAGGCAGCCGGCGGGAAAGCGGCCGGCCGCCGCGGGGCCTTTAATGCGCCGGCGCAAAGTTCTGTAAGGCACCTCTGCCAGAACGTTGCTTGCGGCTGCCACGGGCGAGGCGGCCGCAACTCAATTTCCGAGTTCGGGCGGGTTACCATGGCAACCGGGACGCTGCGCACACCGATGACGTCATCGGTGCCGGCGCAGCGCTACCGGCCTAACGCCGATTTAGGGCCCCTGTCAATTTCTAAACTGGCCATAACTTCGGCGCTAGGCCCTCTAGCGCCTCAAAAGCGGCGCTAAGGCCAGTGAATTTCTAGGCCCCCGTGCCTGAAAATGTCTCACAATTAAGGTCGTTCCTGGGATTAATAAATTACTATCATAAATTTTTACCGAACTTGTCAATGGTTCTGCACCCTCTTAACGCATTGCTACAAACGGGAGTAGTTTGGAAATGGAGCGAAGACTTTAAACGTGCCTTCCATAAATGCAAAGGCTTGATCACGTCCAGGGAAGTGTTGGCTCATTACAACCCATCATTGCCCATCAGACTGGCGTGCGATGCATCCCCTTACGGCGTGGGAGCGGTATTATCGCATAGATTCCCTGATGGCTCGGAGCGGCCGATAGCTTTTGCGTCACGCTCATTGAACTCAGCTGAGCGTAACTATGCCCAGATCGACAGGGAGGCACTCAGCCTGGTGTGGGGGGTGAAGAAATTCAACCATTACCTACACGGACAAAAATTTACCTTGTTGACTGACCATCAACCCCTCGTCTCCATATTCAACCCTAAAAAGGGCGTTCCCATTATGACAGCGCAAAGGCTACAGAGGTGGTCCCTTTTCCTAGGGGCACACCAATATGACATAGAATACAAAGGAACAAAACAGCATGGGAATGCTGATGGGTTATCGCGCCTACCGTTGCCAACGGTAGAAGAGGCGCCTACAGTGGACCCAGTGGAGATGTTCCACTCGACCATAGTGGAATGTCTACCGGTGACAAATTCTACCATTGAAAAGGAAACAAGAAATGACCCAACTCTCTCACGAGTCTACGATTTAACGGTGAAGGGATGGCCAGCACATGGCGAACCACTGTTGCCAGCATTCTCGCAAAGAAGAGAACAGCTGTCAGTGTGCCGAGGAACCTTGATGTGTGGATCCAGAGTGGTGATTCCACCCAAACTCAAGGATAAAGTGCTAAAGGAGCTTCACGAGGGGCATCTGGGTGGAGTGAAAATGAAGAACTTAGCCAGAGCGTTTGTGTGGTGGCCAGGTATCGATGGAGACATCGAAGAAATGACCAAGAGCTGTCTAGGATGCCAGAAGGTCCAAAACGCCCCACCACAAGCCCCTCTACATCCATGGGGGTGGCCCTCATCTCCATGGCAAAGGGTACATATCGACTTTGCTGGTCCATTTATGGACTCAATGTTCTTAATCGCGGTGGATGCACACTCCAAGTGGCCGGAGGTAATAAAGATGTCCTCCACCACCACGGAAAAAACCATCACAGTATTAAGGACCATATTTGCCAGGAATGGGCTGCCTGAACAGATCTGTTCTGATAATGGACCGCAATTTGTATCCGAAGAATTCAGGAAGTTCTTAAAAAACAATGGGGTTAAGCACTACATGTCCGCCCCATACCATCCCGCCATCAATGGATTAGCTGAAAGGTTTGTCCAGACCTTCAAGAAGGCCATAAAGGCCATGGGTAATGAAGACATAAATCTACAACATAAGGTAGATAACTTCTTATTTGCGTACAGGAATGCAACACATGTGGTTACAAACCAAACCCCCGCCATGATGTTTTTCAATAGAAGACTAAGATGCCGGCTGGATTTGGTCAAGCCAAACATCAGAAGGGACGTAGAGAACCGGCAATTTCAAAGCATGAATGAAAGGCCAACTAGAACCTTCCAGATAGGTCAACCAGTTTTGGCCCGGGACTACCGTACCGAGAAATGGCAGCCTGGAACTATTTGCACATGACTAGGACCACTGATGTATACCGTGGACATTGGAGAAAGCATAATAAGGCACCATGCTGACCAGATCATAGAGTCATCTGAAAAAGGACAACCTACACCACAACTCTATACGCCTAGTGATGAAGCAGAGATACCCATAGTATCTACCTCCGATCCGGTGATACTGGAACCAGATGAACCCGACACTGGCATTCAAGCCGAATCGACCTTGCCAAAAGAACCTACTACACCACTGAAACCTACTACACCACCGAGGCGTTATCCAGACCGAGTCAGGAAGCCTCCAGAGAGACTGAATTTGTAATTGATTAACTTCAGCAAATGTGTAGATTATTGTTCTTGTAAAAATGTTATTTAATGATTACTTAAAATGTTATGTACTATTTATCTAAAAGGGCAGGAATTGTAGTGTATGTACCTTTAAGAGGAACTATGTTTTTGAAGCCCCTGGGTACTGTAGTACCAGTAGTGACCACTCGGGTATATAAGCCTGTATAGCGTCTTGTGTAGTTAGTTCACCTCCAGACTTTGTTCAGCAAACACTTGTTAAATCAACTCCTGCATTCCGTGTCTCCATTAACACACAGATCTAACAACAACCGAGGTCGTTCCTCGGGCTGGTGAACTACTACCATAAGTTCTTGCCGAATTTGTCTACCGTACTACACCCACTGAACACCCTACTGCAAATGGGGGTACCATGGAAGTGGAGTGACGAATGTAAACGAGCTTTCCAGAAGAGGTGTTGGCTCATTTCAACCCAGCACTACCAATTCGGTTGGCGTGTGATGCATCACCCTATGGCATTGGAGCGGTGCTGTCACACAAATTCCCGGACGGCTCGGAGAGGCCAGTCGCCTTTGCGTCTCGGTCACTAACCTCAGCCGAGCGTAACTACACCCAGATTGACAGGGAGGCCCTCAGCCTAGTGTGGGGAGTGAAAAAGTTCAATCACTATCTGCACGGGCAGAAGTTCACCTTGCTGACTGACCACCAACCACTTGTCTCCATCTTTAATCCAAAGAAGGGCGTTCCGGTGATGACTGCACAACGGCTACAAAGATGGTCCCTTTTTCTAGGGGCGCACCAATATGAAATCGAGTATAAGGGCACGAAACAGCATGGAAACGCTGATGGGCTATCACGCCTGCCACTGCCTACTGTGGAGGAAGCACCAGTAGTGGATTCTGTCGAAATATTTAATTCGACTATAATTGAATGCTTGCCAGTAACTAACGCTGGTATAGAGAAGGAGACCCGAAATGACCCGACACTGTCTCGGGTATATGATTTGACGGTGAAGGGATGGCCAGCACATGGCGACTCACTGTTGCCAGCATTCTCATCCAGAAGAGAACAGCTGTCAGTATGCCAGGGGACCTTGATGTGTGGATCCCGAGTGGTAATTCCACCCAAGTTAAGGGAGAGAGTGCTCAATGAGCTTCACGAAGGTCATCTGGGAGGGGTGAAAATGAAAAGCCTTGCTAGGGCTTATGTGTGGTGGCCGGGGATCGATCAGCAAATCGAGGACCTGACAAAGAGCTGCTCAGGATGCCAGAAGGTCCAAAATGCACCACCACATACCCCTCTACACCCATGGGAGTGGCCCTCATCTCCATGGCAACGGGTGCATATTGATTTTGCTGGTCCATTCATGGACTCAATGTTTTTAATAGCCGTGGATGCGCACTCGAAATGGCCTGAGGTGATCAAAATGTCCTCCACCACCACGGAGAAAACTATTGCAGCCCTACGGACCATTTTTGCCAGGAACGGATTGCCAGAGCAGATTTGCTCTGATAACGGACCACAGTTTGTGTCCGAAGAGTTTCAAAGATTTATGAAAAGGAATGGGGTAAGGCATTACACATCCACCCCGTATCATCCAGCCACAAATGGATTGGCTGAGAGGTTCGTACAAACCTTTAAAAAAGCAGTCAAGGCCATGTGCGATGACGACATTACACTGCAGCATAAGGTGGACAATTTCCTGTTAGCCTACAGAAATGCGACACATGCAGCCACCAACCAGGCTCCGGCCATGATGTTCTTTAACCGAAGGTTGAGATCTTGTCTGGATTTGCTCAGACCAAATGTACGAAGAGATGTTGAGAGTAAGCAATTCCAGCACATCAATGAGAAGCCGACAAGGAGCTTCAATGTAGGGCAACCAGTCTTGGCCCGCGACTACCGAACAGAGAAATGGCAACCAGGAACAATATGCACACGGCAGGGGCCACTAATGTACACAGTGGATGTTGGGGAGAACATTGTGAGACGCTATGCTGACCAGATCCTAGAGTCACAGGAACGAGTCAACCCCATGTCTCGGCCATACGTACCTGGTGAGGAACCCGACGTACAGGTCGCATCTGCCTCAGAAACAATAGCATTGGAAGCTGATGAATCAACTGACGACAGGGTGCTAGAATCGCCTCCGCACCAAGAGCGAGACACTCGGGAAAGGCGTTATCCAGATAGAATCAGGAAGCCTCCCCAGAGACTGAATATATGAATGGACTATTTTCATATAACATTGTATATTAAAAATGTTAATTGTTAAATGAGTATTATGGTACTGTTAATCTAAAAGGGGAGGAATTGTAATGTATGTAATGTATATACTAGTTGCCTTGCGCCCCATTAGCGCCCTCTTAAGGCACTAACGGGAGGCGCAAACAACTGAATTTTCCCCCCACAAGGTGCACGGAGGACTGGGAGTGACAAACAGCATTTGAATAAATAGTAGTTCCGATATAGGAGGGGTCAGACAGCGGGGAAATATGAAGCAGGCTAAGATGGATTTAGAGTGCATGTCCGCAAATGCACGGACCATGGTAAATAAGGTTGGTGAGCTGCAGGCTGAAGTAGCCACACGGAACTATGATAGAGGCTGCGATTTTTTCGATCGATGCGGCTTGGGAGCAGGTCAGCTGATTTTCAGGTTCCAGTCCCGCCCCCAGCTACATCCGGCCCGCAGACATGATTTTATGTCAATTGGCCTTGTTAAGCCCGCCCTGCGGGCTTACCGGCCAATTGAGAGGAAGCCGGTCAGGTGATGTCATTTGATGACACGTCATCTGCCGGTTTTCTTAAAGGGACCACGCACAATTTTTTTTGACAGCTCATTCCTCAGTGTTTGACAGCTTTGCGGTGCTGCAAACATTGACATTCACTGTTCACAGGTGAACTCTTGTTCCCAGGCTCTCCGGTGACTTCCTCCTTAGGCTAGAACAGTTGGCAGCTGCAGAAGAGGTTACAGAAGCAATCTGTCACTGGTGAGAGAGGTTCTCCCAGTGAGGTAGGACTACATATACAATTCAAAACTTGTTACCTACAGAAAAGTCTAAATGCATTAAAAATGAATTTCCAAACATTTTCTTACCTCTGAAACTCACCAGTGCACCATTGGATCCTTCACATCACTTCTGCAGCTGTCATCAATGCAGAAACATTACAGCAGACTCACAACACGCCACACTTACCTGACATGGTGTCTGGACGTCGGGAAGCATGAAGTAGAAGAGTCAAAATTGAAAAAGAGCCTGTTAACCAAGTGGCTATAATCCTCTTCCCGTCGCTAGGTCTTGGATCCATGCACAAATCAGGGACCCGACACTTGGGAAGATTGATGGAGGCGGGTTGACAGCGGGTTTCCTGCCCGCTGTCAATCTTTGCGATTTTGCCAGTGGTTCTGCCTCCAAACCCACCCCCTGAGCGCTGGCAAAATTCTGGCCA
Organism: Somniosus microcephalus; assembly: GCF_052327205.1. NCBI lineage: Eukaryota > Metazoa > Chordata > Chondrichthyes > Squaliformes > Somniosidae > Somniosus > Somniosus microcephalus. Next base: position 96,853,747 of record NC_140987.1, on the reverse strand, counting down.
TAGTGCCAATAATGTAGGGGAGGAATGGGCACTTAATATTCCTGGCTACAATGTACAGGAAACTTTCGTTTATCCGGAGGTTAAATGTCCAGAAAGCTCTATCTACCAGCAAAATTCAGGAGTCGGTTCAGATAATTTTTTTTCTTTTCGTTGCTTCTTTTCTCCAGTCCTGGCTCTGCAAGCGTCTCTGTAGCTAAGCAACAGCTTCAGCTAGACGCTTGCAAGCTGCACCGACTGTTTTGAAGCTGTTGCTAAGCAACAGGGTTTGTTGCTTCACACGGAGCTCTGAGCTCCGTATGTTTTAACATTAGCGCTGGTTTCTACGGCAGTTTTGATCTAACGGCACCAGCTCGGTCCCGTCGGTGCTGGATACCAGAAAGTTTCCTGTACTCAGGAAAGATAGGGAAGAAAAAAAGGAGGGGGTGACAGTACTAGAAAGGGATGATGTACTTGACAGTTCAAAGACAGAATCTATTTGGTTAGAATTAAGGAACAATACCTGCTGGGTGTATACTAAAGGCCACAAAGGAGGAAATACAGGAGCAAATTTGCAGACAAATTGCAGAACAATGCAAGAACGGTAAAGTAGTGATAATGGAGAACTTCAATTGTCCTAGTATAGACTGGGAAAATAACAATGTAAAAGGTAAAGAGGGGGAGAAATTCTTGAAATATGTACCAGAGAACTTTCTCGATCAGTATGTTTCCAGCCCATCAAGGAAGGAAGCAGTGCTGGATCTAATTCCGGAAATGAAGTGGGGTAAGTGGGGCAAGTGGAGCATGTTTCAGTGGGAGAACATTTGGGAAACAGTGATCACAATATCATTAGGTTTAGAGTAGTTATGAAAAAGAACAAGGAACAAGCAAACGTGAAAAATACTCAACTAGAGGAGAGCTAATTTCAGTGAGTTGAAAAGGGATCTGGCCCAGATGGATTGGAATCAAAGATTGGCAGGTAAAACAGTAAAAGAGCAATGAGAAGCCTTCAAAGAGGACACACAGTTCCATGAGGAGGAAAGGAAGGGCATCCAAAGCTACAGCTCCCTGGATGACTAAAGAAATTTTACATTGTTAAAATGAAACAGAAAAGGGCTTATGATAAATATTGGGTTCATAATTCAGTAGAGAACCAAGTTGAATAAAAAAAGTACAAGGGAGAATTGAATAAGGAAATAAGAGGGGCAAAGAGAGTGTAAAAGAATAGATTAAATAAAAGGAAAACCACAAGTCTTTTATAAACATACAAATCGTAAAAGGGTCATCAAAGGAAGGGTGGGGCCGATTAGGGTCCAAAAAGGAGATCTTGTGGAGGCAGAGGGCATGACTGAGGTATTAAATGAGTACTTTGCATTTGCCTTCACTGAAGAAGAGGATGTTGCCAATTTCACAGTAAAGGAGCAGGTAGTAGAAATATTGGATAGGATAAAAATAGATAAAGAGATACTTAAAAGGTTGGCAATGCTCAAAGTAGAAAAGTCACCCGGTCCAGATGGGATATGTCCTAGGTTGCTGAGGGAAGTAAGGTAGAAATTGCCGAGGCTCTAGCCATAATGTTCCTATCCTCCTTAGATATAGGAGTGGTACCAGAAGACTGGAGGATTGCAAATGTTACATCCCTGTTCGAAAAAGGAGAGAGGGGTAAACTCAACAACTGCAGGCCAGTCAGCCTAATATCAGTGGTGTGGAAACTTATAGACACAATAATCCTGGACAAAATTAATTAGCACTTGGGAAAATATAGGTTAATAAATGAAAGGCAGCACAATTTGTTAAAGGAAAATTGTAATTGACTAACTTGATTGAGTTCTTCGATGAAGTAAAAGAGGTGGTTGATGAGGTCAGTGTGCTTGATGTTGTGTATATGGACTTTCAAAAGGCATTTGATAAAGTACCACATAATAGATTTGTTATCAAAATTGAAGACCATGGGATTAAAAGGGCAGTTTCTGCATGAATACAAAATTGGCTAAGGGACAGAAAGCAGAGAGTAGTGGTGAGCAGTTGTTTTTTTAGACTGGAGGGAAGTATACAGCGGTGTTCTCCAGGGGTCAGTATTAGGACCAACGTTCTCACTAAGCTGCGTGGCTGCACAGTGGTCTGGAGGTCCTGAGTAGGCTCCGGCTTTTATATGGGAGAAACGTCGCTTATGCAAAAATTTGAATGGGCCGTGCAGCCACTTAAAGGGACCACGCACCAAAAAAAGAGGGGGAACACTGATTAGAACCATTGCTCTTTTTGATTTATACGAATGACCTGGACTTGGGTATACAGGGCATAATTTCAAAGTTTGTAGATGACACAAAACTCGGAAATGTGATAAACAGTGAGGAGGATAGTAACAGACTTCAGGGGGACATAGACTGGTGAAATGGGCAGTAACATGACAGGTGAAATTTAACGCAGAGAAATGTGAAGTGATTCATTTTGGTAGGAAGAATGAGAAGAGGCAATATAAATTAAATGGTACAATTTAAAGGGGGTGCAGGAACAGAGAGAACTGAGGGTGTACATACACAAGTCTTTGAAGGTGGCAGGACATAAGAACATAAGAAATAGGAGCAGGAATAGGCCACTTGGCCCCTCGAGCCTGCTCCACCATTCAATAAGGTCATGGCTGATCTTGGGCTCAAAGCCACTTCCCAGCCCACTCCCCATAACCCTTCACTCCCTTATCTTGCAAAAATTTGTCTATCTCCACTTTAAATGTATTTAATGACCCAGCCTCCACAGCTCTCTGGGGCAGAGAATTCCACAAATTTACGACCCTCTGAGAGAAGAAGTTCCTCCTCATCTCAGTTCTAAAAGGGCGACCCTTTATTCTGAGACTGTGCCCCCGAGTTCTAGATATTCCCATGAGGGGAAACATCCTCTCTGCATCTACCCTGTTGAGCCCCCTCAGTATCTTATATGTTTCGATAAGATCACCTCTCATTCTTCTAAATTCCAATGAGTATAGGCCCAACCTGCTCAACCTTTCCTCATAAGTCAAACACCCTCATCTCTGGAATTAACCTAATGAATCGGCTCTGAACTGCCTCCAATGCAAGTATACCCTTCCTTAAATAAGGAGACCAAAACTGTACGCAGTACTCAAGGTGTGGTCTCACCAATACCTTGTACAGTTGTAGCAGTACTTCCCTGCTTTTATACTCCAACCCCCTTGAAATAAAGGCCAACATTCCATTTGCCTTTTTGATTACTTGCTGTACCTGCATGCTAACTTTTGTGTTTCATGCACAAGGACCCCCAGGTCCCTCTGAACTATAGCATTTTGTAATCTCTCTCCATTTAAATAATAGTTTACTTTTTTATTTTTCCTGCCAAAGTGGATAACCTCGCACTTTCCCACATTATACTCCATCTGCCAAATGTTTGCCCACTCACTTAGCCTGTCTATATCCCTTTGCAGATTCTTTGAGTCCTCTGCACAACTTGCTTTCCCACCCATCTTTGTATCATCCGCAAATTGGCTACATTACACTTGATCCCTTCATCCAAGTCATTAATGTAGATTGTCAATAGTTGGGGCCCCAGCACCGATCCTTGTGGCACCCCACTAGTTACCATTTGCCAACCAGAAAATGACCCATTTATCCCGACTCTCTGCTTTCTGTTAGTTAGCCAATTCTCTATCCATGCTTATATATTACCCCCAACTCTGTGAGCTCTTATCTTATGCAGTAACCTTTTATGTGGCACCTTATCGAATGCCTTCTGGAAATCCAAATACACCACATCCACTGGCTCACCCTTGTCCAGCCTGCTTGTTACATCCACAAAGAACTCCAGCAAATTTGTTAAACATGATTTCCCTTTCCTAAAACCATGCTGACTTTGTTTGACTGCAGTATGTTTTTCTAAATGCCCTGCTACTGCTTCCTTAATAAAGGACTCCAGCATTTTCCCAACGACAGATGTTAGGCTAACTAGTCTATAGTTTCCTGCTTTCTGTCTCCCTCCTTTCTTCAATAGGGTTGTTACATTAATGGTTTTCCAATCCTCTGGGGCCTCTCCAGAGTCCAGGGAATTTTGGTATATTGCAACCAATGCATCCACTATCTCTGCAGTCACTTTTGGGATGCAGGCCATCTGGTCTGGGGGACTTGTCGTCTTTTAGTCCCATTATTTTGCCGAGTACTATTTCCTTAGTGATAGTGATTGTGTTTAGTTCCCCACTCCCTGTGGCCCCTTCATCATCCATTATTGGGATGTTGTTAGTGTCTTCTACAGTGAAGACAGATGCAAAATATTTGTTCAGAGTCTCTGCCATTTCCCCGTTCCCCATTATTAATTCCCCAGTCTCATCCTCTAAGGCACCAATGTTTACTTTAGCTACTCTCTTCCTTTTTATATACCTGTAGAAGCTCTTACTATCTGTTTTAATGTTTCTTGCCAGCTTACTCTCATAATTCATCTTCTCTCTCTTTATTAATTTTTTAGTCATCCTTTGCTGGTTTTGAAAAAATTTCCAATCCTCTGGTCTCCCACCAATCTTGGCAACATTGTAGAACAGCACCTCATCTTCCGATTGGGCACTTTGCAGCCTTCCAGACTCAATATTGAGTTCAACAATTTCAGATCATAACCTCGGCCCCTATTACATTTTCACTTGTAATTTTTCCACTCCTTTCCCCACCCCCTCCCTTTCCTTTTGTTTCTCTCTCACACCTGGCAGCTATCTCTTGCCCTGCCAGTACACTTCACACCTAATCTCAGCCTATTACCATCTCATCTAGCTTCGTATACCTTTTATTGCCTCTTTTACTGCTTTTGTTTCTTTTACTTCTTTTGTCCGATCGCAGCCCTGCCTTCGATCTATTTTCTTTTCTTTCCAGTTTTGAAGAAGGGTTCGACCCGAAACGTCAACTCAAATTTCTCTCCATGGATGTTGCCTGACCTGCTGAGTTTTTCCAGCATTTTCTGTTGTTATTTCGGATTTCCAACATCTGCAGTATTTTGCTATCGCCTTCATTTTCAATTTCATACCATCCTTTACTTCCTTAGTTAGCCATGGATGCTGCTCCCTTCTCTTAAAATCTTTCTTTCTCACTGGAATATATTTTTGTTGAGAGCTATGAAATATCTCCTTAACTGTCCACCACTGCATTTCAACTTTCTTACTCTTTAATTTGTTTTTCCAGTCCACCTTAGCCAGTTCTGCCCTCATGCCATTATAATTGCCTTTGTTTAAGATCAAGACACTGGTTTGGGATACAACTTTCTCACCCTCCAACTGAATTTGAAATTCAACCATGCTATAATCACTCTTTCCTAGAGGATCCTTTACTATGAGATCATTTATTAATTCTGTCTCATTACATAGTACCAGATCCAAGATAGCCTGCTCCCTGGTTGGCTCCATTACATACTGTTCTAAGAAAACATCCCGGGTGCACTCTATGAACTCCTCCTCCAGGCTACCATGGCCAATTTGTTTTATCCAATCAATATGGAGATTAAAATCACCCATGATTATTACCGTACCTTTTTTACTGGCCTTTTTTACAGGCCTCCATTATTTGTTGATTTATACCAGCAAAGGATGACTAAAAAAAACAAGTTGAGAAGGCTGTTAAAATGGCATACAGGATCCTTGGCTTTATAAACAGAGACTTTGGGCTAGAAATTGACTTTGGGGCGGCCAGCTCGCTTGCGCCCAGAAATTACCGCTGCGCGCGGAGCCACTTGCGCCCGCCGGATATTCAGTTTCAGCGCCCCAAGTCGAAGCCGGCCGCAAATCAAGGGTTTCGGCGCCCCCGCTTGGGGCGCTGAAACTGAATATCAGCGCACTAAGTGCTGCAGCGCCACCCGCTGCGGAGCGGCAGGCTGCGGTACTGCAGGCCTTCCTCCCTCTCTTAAGGGGGAGGTGCCTGCAACAGCGCGATCGCCGCTCGCTAGTGCCGGCAAATGAGCCTGGCACCACGGAGAAGTGCCGGGCTCCCGGAAAACAGCCGGCAATGCCACGGGGGGGGGGTGGAGGAGGCCGGGGAAGGAGGTGCGGGCAGGCGACCGCCGAAAAAGCAGCCGGCCGCACATCCGCCTTAACTCGCCCCACTACCACATCAGGTAGGCCCCGCTTTCTGGTCGCTGTTTGCGGCCGCCGCGGAAGAGGCGGCCGCAACTCAATATGGCGGTCGGGCCGGTAGCGGGGCGGTAGCGGGGCACTGCGCACACCGATGACGTCATCGGTGGCGGCGCAGCGCTACTGGCTAACGCCGCCATTACCGCACCGCTGAATATCGTGGGAAGTTTAGCAAGTGGCGCAAAAGCCCTCTTTGGGCGAAAACTGGGCGCAAAGCCAACCGAATTTCTAGGCCATAGAGTACAAAAGCAAGGAAGTTATGCTAAACCTTTATAAAACAGTGGTTAGGCCACAGCTAGAGTATTCTGGGCATCACATTTTAGGAAGGTTGTCGATACCTTAGAGAGGGTGCAGAGGAGATTTACTAGAATGGTACCAGAGATGAAAGATTTCAGTTATGTGGAGAGACTAGAGAAACTGGGATTATTCTCCTTAGAGCAGAGAAGGTTAAGAGGAGGTTTGATAGAGGTGTTCAAAATCATGAAGGGCAGAAGGGTTGGTAACCAGAGGACACAGACTTAAGGTAATTGACAAAAGAACCAGAGGTGGCATGAGGAAAAAAAAGTGATGATCTGGAATGCACTACCTGATAGGATGGTGGAAGCAGATTCAATAATAACTTTCAAAAGGGAATGGGATAAAGCCTTGAAGTGGAAATATATGCTGGGCTATGGGGAGAGAGCAGGGGAGTGGGACTAATTGGGATTGTTCTTTCAAAGAGCCGACACAGGCACGGTGGGCTGAATGGCTTCCTTCTGTGCTGTATGATTCAATTATTCTATTAAAGGGAATAGAATGTTCAGAAAAGATAGAGTGGACAGAAAAGGAGATGGTAAGCATTCTCCAAGGCGGCCTTCGAGACACACGACAACACAAAATCGTAGAGCAGAAACTAATAGCCAAGTTCCGCACTCATGAGGACAGCCTCAACCGGGATCTTGGGTTCATGTCACGCTACATGTAACCCCACCTGACATAGGGTCATCCAGACTCGAGTCGTCATTGGCTTGTTCTCTCTACACAGATGCGGCCGGACCTGCTGTGATTTCCAGCAAAAAAAAATGTTTTTTGTCTGTTTTTTGTTTTTCATACAGACACCAGCATCTGCAACATTTGACCCCTTGTGACCCCACCTCATTGTTCTTTGATGTAATGTTTTCCTGACTAACCTGTTTGGACACCATTCACACCTTTGATTGCTGTGATTATCTCTCTGCCGAGGTGTGATAAATGGCAGTTAGAAAGATTACCTGTAATCATCTGGCATTATTCTCTGACTATATAAGCTGTGTCTTTATGTATCTCTCCACTTCACCTGACGAAGGAGCAGCGCTCCGAAAGCTTGTGATTTCAAATAAAACTGTTGGACTATAACCTGGTGTTGTGTGACTTCTTACAATCTAGCTGAGGCACTGGAATCAAAGGAGGAGGCTTGGAAATTACAGAATGAGTCGGATAAAATATGTAAGTGGGCAGAAAATGGTATATGTAATTTACTACAGACAAATGTAAAATATTGCACAAAGGAAGGAAAAAATAACTGACTTTGAATGATATTAAAATAGCTAAGGATGAAGCCAAAAGAGACCTTGGGGAGAGAAATTCAGTATCGCCCTGTTTGGGGCGCCGTTATCAGCCGTGCGCAAAATTTAGCACCTGGCGCTAATTATCGCCTCCGACGGCAAACTTGATTTTTATCGCCCCTGGAGGTGATTGGAGCGCTAAATCAGGTGCAACACACCTCTCTTAAGGCGCTAAGCCCGAGGAGTGAGGCGCTACCTCAGAGCGCGGGCGCAGTGCAGGTGCTGTCAGTTAACAATTGAACACAGACACACTGGCGCTGGCCAGTTCTTAAAGGGGAGGGTCGATCTTGCTCTCCAGCCACACCCTGCTCATTGGAGCCTTGAATCTCGGCCTGGACAGACCTGTGGCTAAATCTTGCAGGCAACGACTATGGAGAGGGCCAGGGAGCGAGCACAGTGCTTCAGCGAGCGGGCCTTGGAGGCTCTGGTTGGCGCGGTGGAGTGTAGAAGATCTATCCTGTACCCAGAGAGTGACAGGAGGCCTTTGCCACGCGAGTACAGAAGAGTGTGGAGGGAGGTGGCTCAGAGCGTCTCCTCAAGGAGCATGGTGCCCAGGACCCATATCCAATGTAGAAAAGTTCAACGACCTCACTCGGGTCGTCAGGGTGAGTGGCTTCTTTTCAAAACCTCTCCATCCCTCCATCTCAACCTCACTCTATGGCCAGAGGGTCTTAAAAGCCCCAATGCCCAACACTCATCCAACACCTATGGCCCTTTCATCAAACACACACGCACATTCCACACTTTGCATACAGTAAGGGCTATTCAACTATGGAATGCACATCAGGCAAGACCATGGCTGCATACAGTAAGGGCTATTCAACTATGTGATGCACATCAGGCAAGACCGTGGCTGCATACAGTAAGGGCTATTCAACTATGGGAGGCATATTAGGCAAGACCATGGCTGTATATTTACTCAGACGCCGTCCTTTTTCTTGCAGGCCAAGCTATCTCATAATAGGAGACAGCAGCAATGGATGGGTGGACGGCGGCCTCAGCTGCAACCCCTCAGCGATCTTGAGGTGCGCATCCAGAGGATTGTGGCAAGCCGGGTGATCGGTCCCGTCGCCACTGGAGACGCTGACCCCGTTCTGGACAGCAATGGTAAGGTCATCACCTTTTTTCCGCTCTCCTTCCACTTGTTCCTCACAACACCAGCCTTTGACACTTTCAATCCAACTTACTAAATCGCTGCACTCATTCCTCCCTTGCTGGCACCCTGTCCTCACACTAAAGCCACTCTTGTACCTCCCTGCTTTCAGATGGTGATTCACCAGTTGAGGAGACAGGCCCTCAAGCTGCCAGCGGGAGTGAAGCTGCAGGCGAGGAGGAAGAGGAAGCCGGTGCATCAGCGCCACCCTCTCCCGAGGAAGCCCATGCCCACACTGGGAACATGCCTTCCCTGGAGGGGAGCAGGGGGGAAGGGTCTGATGAGGGTGAAGCTCCAGGACCCAGCGGGCTTCAGCAACGCGATGGGGGTAGGGAAGCTCGGGGGCCTTCTCCCCGGAGGGAGAGTATGCCAGTGAGACCTACTCCACTGGACGCAGAGGAGGTGCGGCTCCTCGCTGAAATGAACACCCAGGCGGTGCACAGGCACACTGAGCTCATGGGTGCAGTGGGAAGGGTGCCCGAGTGCATTGAATCACTGGCAAGGAGTGTGGAGCACTTCGCTGTAGCACAGGCGGATGCCACGCAAATGCTTAGTGCTGCAATTCAGTCACTGGCTGCCATGAGCCCATCTCTGACTGTTCTCATGCAGACTCAGATTGAGGCCACGCGAGCACTGACTGCTGCCATCCTCGCTGGTTCGGACACATTTCCCCGGGGCTCTCACCGCACCGCAGCAGGCCAGCAATCTGTGCTCCAGCAGATTACTCCGGATGCTGAAGTGCTGCCCCATGGGAGTGCCAGTGTGTCGGTCAAGCAGGGAGTTGCTGTCCTCTCTCAAGATGACAGCATTCCTGCTGCCACCACTGTCACTTCTCCACTGCACTTGCCACCGCCTGTAGGACAGACTGCTGCCGCCCATGCAGAGTTGGTGCAGTCTGTAGCCAGGCCCTCCAGGCCCAGAGCTGGTCGAGGCCGTCCTTCAAGGGCATCTGCAGTCTCAGGCTGTGACAATCAGCAGCCTTCCACCAGCCTTGCTGCAGCCACTGGGGTCCCATTACGGAGGAGCTGTAGGGTGGGAAGGGGGGAAGTGCGCAAGGGAAGGAGATCACCCTCGAAGGGCAAAAAGTAGGAGGTGTGACAAAATGTTGTTCATTTTTTTATTAAAGGCCGAGGCTCGTGGTCCAATTTTTGTTACTGTTTTGGACATTATCTCCAGGCTGTGAGAGCCATTTATGTTAATGACTGTTTTTTTTGTGTTTCGTTCTATTAGTTTGTCATGCGGAAATGACACACAGAGTTTGTAAAATAAAAAAGTTTTTGTATTCAAAATGTACATGTTTGGTCTTTGCAGTCATTGTTGCCTTGACCAGCTTAGGGGTTGCGGGTTGGTTTCATTCATGTTGTTCTCAATGGCAGAAGCCATTTCCTCAGCAGTGGCCTAGAAGCGGCTTGCTATCAGCCGTTCCAGTTTCGACATTGTGTGCCTCCCTCCCGCCTTGGTGCTGCTGATCATCATCCTCCTCATCTTCCTCCTCCTCTTCCTCCTCCTCCTCTGGTGGTGCTCCAAGGCCTGGTGGCATTGGCTGGGTCCTGAGGATTGCCAGATTATGCAGCATGCAGCACACAACAACGAAATGGGAGACTCACTCAGGCGAGTACTGCAGGGCTCCTCCAGAATGGTCCAGACAGCGGAACCGTTGCTTGAGCACGCCGATTGTGCGCTCAACGTTGTTCCTGGTAGCTTGATGGCTCTCGTTGTACCGCAGCTCAGCAGGGGTGCTGGGCGACCGGAGCGGTGTCATCAGCCAGGTGCACAGTGGATATCCCTTGTCCCTGAGAAGCCAACCACCTGGGTGATGCGGTGCCTGGAAAAGTTCTGCCACAGTAGTCTGGCGCAGGATGAATGCATCGTGGCTGCTGCCAGGATAGTGGGCATTGACAGCGAGTATCAGCTGTCTGTGGTCACAGACCATCTGAACGTTTAAGCAGGTTGTGGAAATCCTCGGCATTCTCTTGCAGCGCACGCAAAGCCACATGCGTGCAGTCAATGGCGCCCTGCACCATGGGGAAGCCCGCTATCCTAGCAAAGCCCATTGCGCATTCTTGCTGCTTGTCCGGGGTCATGGGGAAAGAGATGTACTCTCGTCTCCTTTTATAGAGGGCATTTGTGATCTGACGGATGCAGCAATGCACCGCGAACTGGGAGATATTGGCGATGTCCCCAGTAGCTGATTGAAATGAGCCGGTGGCATAAAAGGTCAGAGCCACTGTTATCTTCACTGCCACCGACAGAGACGTCCTGCTCCTCAGTTGAGGCTGCAGATCTGACTGCAGCAGGTGGCAGAGCTCAGTGACCACCTCCTTGCTGAAGCGCAGCCTTTGCAAACACTGCTCCTCAGACATATTAATGTAGGAGAATTGTTGGCGAAATACCCTGGGAGGGTAAGGCCTGTTGGCCCTCCTCCATCTGGCCATGATTGCCACTCTCTCTCTGCGTCTCTGTGCCCTCCGAATCTGATGGCGCAGGACGATGCCCCCATTCATTGCAGCACCCATAGTATCTTGGCAAGCAATGTAATGAAGGTCAAAAACCAAAGTACCTGCAAAGTTATGGTCAGAAGCCAAAACTATTTCAGACAGCATTGACTCAATGCAGAAGTCTCTCTTTCTCTCTTTCTCTCTCTCAAAATCTCTCTCACTCTCTCTCAGAACGAGTGGTGCAAAAATGTCTACCACAGAAAAAGCCAGGAAGAGGCCTGCTTTAAATAACGCCCCCCCACCCCCCCAGCCCCACAGCGACTGGGTAGTGTTCCAGTCTACCTGTCATTGGTAGCGCCAGGAGGAAAGGAGGGGGGCGCCACTCAATTTCCATTCCGGGGCGCCCCAAGGGCGTTGCACGCTCGAATGATGTCAAGATCTGCGTGCGCAGGAGATCGGGCGGTATTGTTTAGCGCCGCCGCAAAATGTCCGGTCAATTCCGTGAGAGGTGCAGATATCGCCTCGCCCGGGCGCTAGTTGCTTTGTGCCCCATTCGCGCCCTCTTAAGGTGCTAACGGGAGGCGCAAACCAACTGAATTTTTCCCCCCTTGGAGTTTTAGTAGAGTCAACACTAAACATATCCAACCAACAATCAACAAAGCCAATGTTCAATTATATAACCAAAATAGTAGAATACAACTCAGAGGAAGTTGTCATCAAGCTGTTCAGTGCTCAGGTCAGACTGCACCACAATGTTCAGTTATGGTTACCAAGACACAAAGGGAACATTCAAGCACAGAAGGCAATGCAGAGAAGAGCCACAATGCCTGATCTTTAAACATAGAAACATAGAAGATAGGAGCAGGAGTAGGCCATTTGGCCCCTCGAGCCTGCTCCGCCATTCAATGCGATCATGGCTGATCATCCAAATTCAGTACCCTGTCCCTGCTTTCTCCCCATATCCCTTGATCCCCTTAGCCTTAAGAAATATATCTAACTCCTTCTTGAATATATTTAATGAATTGCCCTCAACTGTCTTCTGTGGTAGAGAATTCCATAGGTTCACCACTCTCTGGGTGAAGAAATTCCTCCTTATCTCAGTCCTAAATGGCTTACCCCTTATCCTTAGACTGTGACCCCTAGTTCTGGACTCCCCCGCCATCAGGAACAGCCTTCCTGCATCTAGTCTGTCTAGTCCTGTTAGAATTTTATAAGTTTCAATGAGACCCCCTCTCATTCTTCTAAACTCTAGCGAATATAAGCCCAATCGACCCAATCTCTCTTCATACATCATTCCTGCCATCCTAGGTATCAGTCTGGTGAATCTTCGCTGCACTCCCTCCATGGCAAGAACACCCTTCCTCAGATAAGGCGACCAAAACTGCACACAATACTCAAGGTGTGGTCTCACCAAGGCCCTGTACAACTGCAACAAGACATCCTTGCTCCTGTACTCGAATCCTCTCGCTATGAAGGCCAGCATACCATTTGCCTTCTTGACCGCCTGCTGCACCTGCATGCTTACCTTCAGCAACTGGTGCACAAGGATACCCAGGTCTCGTTGCACTTCCCCTTTTCCCAATCTATTGCTGTTCAGATAATAATCTGCCTTCCACATTATACTGCATCTGCCATGCATCTGCCCAATCACCCAACCTGTCCAAATCATACTGGAGTTTCTCTACATCCTCCTCACAGCACACATGCCCACCCAGCTTTGTGTCGTCTGCAAACTTGGAGATATTACATCTAGTTCACTCGTCTAGATCAGTAATATATATTGTGAAGAACTGTGGTCCTAGCACCGATCCCTGCCATACCCCACTAGTCACTGCCTGCCACTCGGAAAAAGACCCGTTTATTCCAACTCTTTGCTTCCTGTCTGCCAACCAGTTTTCTATCCAAGTCAGTACCTTACCCCCAATCCCATGTGCTTTAACTTTGCACGCTAGTCTCTTATGCGGGACCTTATCGAAAGCCTTCTGAAAGTCCAAATACACCACATCCACTGGTTCTCCCTTATCTATTCTATCAGTTACATCCTCAAAATTCCAGTAGATTAGTCAAGCATGATTTACCTTTAGTAAATCCATGTTGACTTTGTCCGATCCTGTCACTGTTTTCCAAGCGCTCTGCTATTACATCTTTTATAATGGACTCTAGCATTTTCCCCATTACCGATGTCAGGCTTACCAGTCTATAATTCCCCATTTTTTCTCTACCCCCTTTTTTAAATAGTGGGGTTACATTAGCTACCCTCCAATCCATGGGAACTGTTCCAGAGTCTATAGAATTTTGGAAGATGACCAGCAATGCATCTAATATTTCTAGGGCCACTTCCTTAAGTACCCTAGGATGTAGATTATCAGGCCCTGGGGATTTATCAGCCTTCAATCCCATCAATTTCCCTAACACCATTTCCCTACAAATACTGATTTCATTCAGTTCCTCCCTCTCATTAGATCCTATGTTCCCCGACATCTCTGGGAGTTTATTTGTGTCCTCCTTTGTGAAGACAGAACCAAAGTATGTATTTAATTGGTCAGCCATGTCTTTGTTCCCCATTATAAATTCCCCTGATTCTGACTGCAAGGGACCTACGCTTGACTTTAACCAATCTTTTTCTCTTCACATATCTATAGAAGCTTTTACAGTCAGTTTTTATGTTCCCTGCAAGCTTACTCTATTTTCCCCCTCTTAATTAATCCCTTTGTCCTCCTTTGCTGAATCTTAAACTGCTCCCAATCCTCAGGTTTGCTGCTTTTTCTGGCCAATTTATATGTCCTCTCCTTGGATCTTATGCTATCCCTAATTTCCCTCGTTAGCCAATGTTGAATCACCTTTTTTGTTTTATTTTTATGCCAAACAGGGATGAACAAATTCTGTAGTTCATCCATGTGATCTTTGAATGTTTGCCATTGCCTATTCACCGTCAACCCTTTAAGTAACATTGCCCAATCCATCCTAGCCAACTCGCGCCTCATACCATCATATTTTCCTTTATTTAAATTCAGTACCCAAGCCTCTGAATCAACTACTTCACTCTCCATCTTAATGAAGAATTCTATCATATTATGATCGCTCCTCCCCAAGGGGCCTCGCACAACAACATTGCTAATTAATCCTTTCTCATTACATAATACCCAGTCTAAGATGGCCTGATCTCTAGTTGGTTCCTCGACATATTGGTCCAGGAAACCATCCTGTATACACTCTAGGAATTCCTCTTCCACAATATTGTTACTAATTTGGTTAGACCAATCTATATGTAGATTAAATTCACCCGTGATAACTGCTGTGCCCATATTGCACGCATCTCTAATTTCCCGTTTAATGCCATCCCCAACCTCAGCATTACTGTTTGGTGGTCTGTACACAACTCTCACTAACATTTTCTGCCCCTTGGTATTTCTCAGCTCTACCCATACAGATTCCACATCATCAGAGCTAATATCTTTCCTTACTATTGTTTTAATCTCCTCTTTAACCAGCAATGCTACCCCACTGCCTTTTCCTTTTTGCCTGTCCTTCCTGAATATTGAATACCCCTGGATGTTGAATTCCCAGCTCCAGCGCCGCAATGCGGTCTGCCAGTACGGCAGCTGGATACACTTCCCGCACACATGGTCGTCAGGGACACAGGAAGTGTCCCTGATTTCCCACATAGTGCAGGAGGAGCATGCCACGGGGCCGAGCTTTGCTGCCATGACTTACCCTTTAATTAATTTAAATTAAATTAATACCACCAATTATACTACAATTAAATGATATACCCTTGTTTCCTAGCACTCCCCGCTACACAACAGAGACCTTAGAAACTATAACCAAAATATTAAGACCTTCTAAACTTTATAAACTATGAACATTAACTGTCAAACTATAGAGTAGTATAAATACTCACCTGGCCGTACTCACCCAATCAGCTGCTTCCTCCTGCCCGCATCACATTTTGAATCGTGACATGGCTCTGGAACGCCGCCGCTGGTCTGTGAGAATGGTAAGCCTCTGAAAAAAAGCCTACGAAAGTGAGTTTAAATACTCACTGAACCTCCGCTCTCACCGTTCCCGACACTGGCCTGTGAAAAAAAGCCCGTGAACGTGAGTTTAAATACTCACTGAAACTCTGCTCTCACCGCTCCCGACACTGGCCTATGAAAAAAAACCCGCAAAACTGAGTTTAAATACTCACTGAATCTCCGCTCTCACCGCTCCCGACAATGGCCTGTGAGAAAAAGCCCACGAAAGTGATCAAATTTAGTTTAAAGATCTGAGTTATAAGAAAAAACTGGCCAAACCTAGGCTTTTAATCCAGGAAAGGAGGTGCCTGAGCTTATAAATATTAATAAAATTGGTAAGGGAATGGAAAAAGTAAATCTGGAATATTACTTTAAGTTAAATATTAAGACGAGGGACAAGGGGATGTAAATTCAACCAGTAAAAGGTAAATTTAGGACTGTTGTCAGGAAATTCTTCTTCACACCATCAGTGATCAATGTATGGGATACACTTGCAGATGTTATTAATTCTGATTAAAGAACTATTGAGCTGATATATTGTCACAACATACTGTACATAAATTATTCTTCAAGACTGTGATAAATACTAAAGTGTTATGTTTCTACCTGAAGAGTTTTTTTAAGTTAAGGTTTTCGAACTGAAGTATAATTGGACTTGATTTTATAGAGATTGCATATTTGCTCAATATTTATTCAAATATATATTTCTGTGATCTGAAATGGCAAATGGCAAAAAGTCTTAATGTGTATCTCTCTCTCTCTCTTCCACCCAATATACTGGTCAATGAATTGGTTTGCAAAATTCCATTAACTTTTGGAGTTTGCCCCCTTTGTACAAATTTATCGAAGGTCAATAAACAATGCCTTTTACAAGAGGTTGTCAGTGTCTTACAGGATTCAAAGCAATAATCCATCTTTTCAGTACTGAACTAATTAAACACGTGAAATGTTTTATTACATAGAATCTTGCATTTGTATAAACACGACTCTGAACTTATAAAGAATCCTGCTCTCCTCGGCTCGACCGAGGAATATTACGAATATAAATGAACATATGACCTTTTCACTTTTACCCCTGCGTGTGTATATATATCTGCCCCATCTTCCAGTTCTGGCAAATCAGAACGCAAGAAGAGCGAGGAAAAAAATTGTACATCATTCAAAAGTCTTTGTGAGAACCTTCACCATATACATTGCAATTGGCAGTAAAAAAAACAGAATAACCATCATGGGGGGGGGGGGGGGTGTGGGGATACATTCAGTTAATCAATCATTATCAGCCCGTTTCTCGGCAGCAATATCGACAGATCTGGATTTGCCATGCAGTTATTTAACAAGGTAATTGGGTTAGGGGGGCACACGCCGACCAACCAGTTGTTCCAGTGAGCAGAGGGAATGCACTTAGACTGATATAAGAGCACGTCCCTGCGTCATTCTGGCGTGTCCGTCTATCCTCAGTTCGCTGAGAGGAAACAAAATTATCCAATACACCCGTTACTATCCAGGAGCCAACAGTAGCTGTCGGCTGACGGCGAAGCAGTGACATGATTCCTTTTCGTGTGGTTTTACTGCTGCTGGCAGTGTGTTCCTATCAGTGCAGACATGTAAATGGTAAGTAATGTGACTCCATTATCTTGGAGCTGAGCCGGTGGTTGCTGTAAAGAAGCAGGTGGCAGTGCAAGACCCAGAGACGAAAGAAAGGAATACAATCTTTAGAAATCTGGCATAAACTGAGTGACTTTGGGCTACGACGGTGCTGTGAGCTGCTTTTTGTCATCCCCCCCCCCCCCCGGTAACGTTGAGTGATCTGTGACTCGTGACGGAACGCAAATCTAAATGGGCTTTTATTATTACAACAATCTTGAAGGCTGGCACATATATTCCTTGTGCCATTCATTTGCTCTTGGCTAGCAGTCGGTTGATATATTAAAAAGCCACACAGCCGGGTAGGGAATACGCTTGGGACTAGTCAGACCTATATATGATTAAAATGGAGCACCCTATTAAAATGGCAACAGTAAACCTAACGTTGATCTCGTGTAAAATGTGTTCTGCTAGAAGTAGATGGCAGGGGTTAGCACCCCGTGGCACATGCTGGAAGCTACCATTTATTTTTGTAAAAGTACTTGACTTCTAAAGTACACTTGTCCCGAGGTTTCCCATGTTGTATTAGTAGGTCCCACCAGTTCACGCTTTCCTGAAATTTAAGCGAAACTTCAGAATTGCATATCCTGATTATTCGGGGAAAAGCCTTTCGATCCAAGACTTAAACCTTGGTGTGTCTGCCCCAGAATCTAGCGAATGTGATGCAAGTCTCTGCTGGCGTTGCGTTATCTTGTGAATGGATTCAGTGCTTAACCAATCGCAGGTAGAGACATGAAATTAGTCTACACGCCGAAACTGTAGCCTGCTACCGTGGACTGCAATGCCTGTAGTTCAAATCGGGACAGCTACAGGTCTTATTATTTATTATTATTATTATGGGTATATACAAGGACAGTGTTTTGGGGGTGTGGGTAACACTAGATAAACTTAGTTTATGAATTTGCACCTGTAGTTACCCTTTAATACGGCTTCTATAAGCGCAGTTAGGCTCAGTCAAAACTCAACTTGCAACGAATTAACTTCAAACTGTTAAGCATCTGAGACTTTAGCCTTTTGTGGCTGTTTCGTAGATCAGTTGGGACATGAAACGTTGGCTGTTTACCTTGAATTCAAAGCTTATCTTTTATTTGACCTTGGCACTAACTATGATGGTCACACAGTGACCACTTTTTAAAGCGCTTTAACTTCTGAAGTCCCCGATTTGTTGGACTGCCACTTATTTTTTAATGTGGGTCAGACGCATGGCGTTGTCTTGCACTGTCTGCACCACTCTAAGTGAAACACAACACTGGAATGCAGTCAGTGCGTGCCCCAATTGTCTGGAGCTGCAATCGCCGCTTCTGCCGCTGTGAAGGTTACAGTGCTGTCAGATGTTCTGTTTCACTGTTATTTGATGCCCTGAACCACAGGACCCGCCTCTGAAAGTGATTGGGTCTTGAATCATAGAAACTGTCCAATCCAGTCAGCTTGTGTCGACGTGCTTTCTTTCTTTGGCAAAACGGTCTGGACTGGCTGTTTTAAGAGCAACCTGTATAAACTAGATTCGCGTTTTCCCATTGTGTATTTTTTTTGCAATGTGACACGGATCTTTCCTAGAAACGAGTTGTATTTGTGGAGGGTTTTTATAGACTCTTCTGAGTTTGTTAAATAACCTTGAAGTGTAACTCGTTCTTCCTGCTACTTGTTTTGGTGGAGCAGAGATATGCTCGAGTAGTTGCTTTGTGTCCCCGCCCCCTCCCCTTGTTGCGGAATACGACTGCTGACATGGGTGGGAGTAGGTAAGAACACACCCACTTAACTGTTTAAATGCTGGTTGTATGGAAGCTGCTTATTTGTCCCAGGTGTCGAGCATTAAATGGTTGGTGGAAGGAAAAAGCTACCTGGTAGGCAGGGTCTGTGCAAGTGCTCCGGGAGTAGGGCCAGGAAAAATTTTGCAAAATGATTGGCAGATGGTATGACTGCTCCTTCCATTCTGATGCTGCATCGTCGTTCAAGGCCTACCATATCGAAGCTCTACCCTGTTTACCAGACTTCTGGTAGTGGAGCCTGCCTCCAGTATGGAAATAACGACTTGTCAGTTGGGCTTGGGCATAACTAGTGGGCTGAAGTGTGTCCTTGAAAGAAGTGGGGGGTGGTGAGAACTTGTAGCCTAAGCCCATGTTTGAGACTGAACCCACACATCTGGATGATGGTCATCTAACTGCCAGAAAGGACCTGCTTTAGCTGCATTGTTGCTGTGCCAACGACTAATGCTGTATTGAGTCTATTAATACTTTACCTTTTTAGCTATTCTCTAAAATGGAGCATGTTGCCCAATTGTAAAATGTGCTCAAGTCTTGCAATCTGACTTGAACCCACAACCTTCTGACTGGTGACTAAGCCAAGCTATCAGGAAGTGGTTGAGTCAAGACTTCTACAGTACAGACATGATCCAAATTGCAAGGCATTGCTAAAAAATAAGTACAGCCCCAGAGCTAAATTTTAATGTCTTCCAAAGGCTATTTAAAAACCCAAAAGGCTAGTATTTGATGGATGTGTTCTCAAAGTTGAAGGATAAATTCATGTCCAACTATTTTATTTTTCCCCGGAGGCTCAAAAGTATCTTGTGAGGCGTCACAATTTCAGTGCCGAAATGGACGCTGCATCCCCTCAGTATGGAAATGTGATGGAGATGATGATTGTACTGATGGAAGTGATGAAAGTTCCTGTGGTAAGTAACTGAAATAAACATGAAGTTCACTTTTACTAGCTGCAATGCTACATCTTGACATTCATTACTGACAGTGCTGTCTTGAGCAGTTTGATTCTAGTCTTATTCTCAAATGCTTTGTGTAATTATCAGCTGTTAACTGTCACATTGGCACCCTCAAAGGAGTAAACTGACACCCTTGTCTAATGTCCAGTAATGTTTACTTGTACTTAATGTCCTAGTTAACCTCTTGCTTCCTGATCTACGGTCACCCCGTGCGGAGGGGAGCGGGCGGGTCGGAGGACCTCCTCGTGGGCCTGCTCCTGGGCCTGGCCAAGAAAGCCATCAATTGGTCCTGGCAGCGGGCGAGCGAGGGGGTCGTCCGACCGGATTGCCTCCCCCTCTTCCGTGGCCATGTTCGCGCCCGGGTGGCCCTAGAGATGGAGCACGCGGTGTCCGCCGGCACGCTCGAGCTTTTTCGTGACCGGTGGGCGCTGCGGGGACTGGAGTGCATAATTAATCTGGGCAACCAAATTTTAATTTGATTGGTGGAGGGCTCTTTAAAAGGGTTATTGTTTTTTTTTGTTAATTTGTGCACTTGTTTTTTGGTCGAATGAAAAGAGGACACTCCAGTAAGACTGTATAATACATGCTAATACTTTAATATCTTATGCTGCAGCATTCATTTGTACTAATCTCACCTCTGCCAACCCTTCAGTTTATTGGCACAATGCTTGTCTTAAGTTTTAACCCAATGATATTTCCTACCATGTGCCAATGCCAGTACACTATTGGCATTAACTATTTGTAGTGATGGGTGGACAGTTGAGTCCACCTAGTAAAACCAACTTTGCTCCAGATTAAAATCTAAATGCTTGCCTCTGCAAATCCACTTCATCAGTCAGTTTAAAATAAGATTGGCCTCACTTGACTGCATGGTGACTTTTTTTTGGGGGGGAGGACCCTCTAAGTAGCATTAATATACAAACTGCAGGCACCAATTCCTATTTGATCAGCAATTGGCTGATCTGTTGGGGCAATACAACCAACTTCAGTGCTCAGAGGATGAATGACCAGTTAATTGAGTGATGGATGTTTGCCAGGACACGGCACCCTGCTCTTCCATGACTAGTGCCCTGGTGTCTTTAGACTGCACCTTGGGTGACCATTAGTGAGGATACCCTCTCTGCAATAAGCACTCCTCCAGTACTGTACTAGTATCAGCTTGGATTATAAGCTCAACTCCTTGAGTAGGAGTTCAAATTAATTTAGTGCTGCCACAGAGTATTTACTGGAGTATGTGCTGATTTTAAGTGTAAAATATTTGACCTAGAAGGATGATTTGTCATGCAGTCTTGCAACTGCTTGATGTTTAAGTAAACTGCTCTTGCACTTTGCTAGTAGTTACATATGATTACATTGAATTTACAGCACAGGCCATTTGGTCCATGTGTGTTTATGCTCAATGAGCCTCTCCCACCCTACTTCATCAAACCCTACCAACATTCTTCTATTAAACAGTGCATGAATGCTGCCAATAAAGATAATCCCACTTTAATTACATGTGGTCCTGGGAATTCCATCCACATGTATTCCACTTGAAGGTGATGAAAGTAACCACCTGTTATCCAGTCCCCATTTAGAAATTGCAGTTTTAATGGATATTAAGTGTTTTTGTTACTTTTGAGGTGACCAGTTAGAGGCCCTTGTGTACAGTACTAATTAAAGACTTCTACTTGCCTTATGATCTCTGATCTCTTACAAGGCATAGATGTTGCATGCAGTACATCATTCATGCTATTAATTGCTGTTGAGTGCTAGGAAAAAAATTGTAATCTGTTGCAGATTCTTTTGACCTGTTGAAGGGTGGGGTGTGCAGGATTAGTACAAGACTGAAGACAAATGATGTCTTGAAGTGGATTCTAGAGGCATTTGGAGCAGAAATCAGTTGATTCAATTGGGAGATAAATAACAGAACCCACATAAAATACTAATCTTGATATAGCCTGGAATGAGAAACTGGCCAAGATAGAATTGTCAGCAGATGGTTGAGACCAGGGTGGTAAAATAGAGCTAAGATGTGAAGCGGGGAGAAGTTAAAACTTTCAGTTAGTATTCTTGGTCACTATCAGATTTGAGACCATGGTAATCTACATGGCCAATCCTTCTGTTTTTGCTGTAATGGGATATTATCTTGCAACAATTAAGATATATTCCCCTGGACAGACATCTCTCTTCCTAGCTCTACATTTTGCAAG
Source organism: Somniosus microcephalus (assembly GCF_052327205.1). Lineage (NCBI taxonomy): Eukaryota > Metazoa > Chordata > Chondrichthyes > Squaliformes > Somniosidae > Somniosus > Somniosus microcephalus. The sequence goes on along the minus strand of NC_140987.1, from coordinate 96,831,923 downwards.
TAAGTATGGCGAAGCAATATCTGCACTTGTTTGTTCTGGCTATGACATGAGAAATTATTCCTCCCAGTGCTTCATTTTAGTGATGGATGGATCTTGAAGCCCTCAATGGTTCTTGGGTTGAGCTTTGGCTGTGGTTTGCTCCATAATTCACCAGTAGATGTATATTTGAAGATGAGCTCAATCTTTTTGAAAAATAATTTCTCATTTAATTCTTTACTTTTTTTAGGAGGTTTGTTTCACTTTTTTGCATATCTCCAGTAAAGGAGGCTCAATCACAGAACCATCAGTTTAGTGACTGCAGACAGACTGATCGCTAATATTTGCACAGACAGATATTGAGGAGCACTACATTTGGAGGAATGTAGTAATCCTGTTTTGAGATTCTATTACTTGACTTTCCTCGCATTTTATTCCTGCTAATGCCCAAGGTACTGAAGGCACCATACATATCTTTAAAATCAGGGGCTTTTCTTTAGTCTATTAAGACATTACCTGACTATGGAGCAAAAAGACAGTACATGCAAGTACAGCTTGTAGACATGATGCAGATGCTAATACAGGCATGACATGGCATTGCAAACAGCATGATGAATTGAGACTCTACTGCAATTCTAAAAGGAGCTAGGTGTGAGGAATCATGTGTTGTACTGACAGTAAGTAATGATGCTGCCATGAAGCTATTCATTTTAGATCTGATCAACAGATTTGCTTTCTTCACATGAAAACTAGCCTCATTGTAGAAATTTAAAACTAGCACATGCTCTCCTTGTTCAAGGCCAAATCTCCACCCACTCAAACTTGGATACTAGTGTACCCATTTACAGTAAACATTCTGCAAATCTGTATTTGAAAATGGATTCATGTTGCTGAGCAGAGGCTGCAAATAGTAATATCTTTGCCTTTGTTTTGAGCTCTGCTATTCACTAAAGTAAGCCCCCCAAAGTGCAGACCAAGTGATATACAAGGTCAACATCAACAGCTTGTTGTAAGAAAGACAGACCAACTAATTGAAGTCACAATGGTTTATTCAGGCCTGGGGAGAACCTTTCAGATTGCTGTCTGAATCTGACTCCACCGATATCCTAGCAACATTCAGAATTATACAAAAATCAAACCCCTGCCCTGGGGTGGGTGCAAAGCTTATCGGCATAGTTATAGCTAAATGGCAATTATAAACCATAACATTTAATCCTTCCTGCCACCTACAAACTGTTTTGTTATCAGTTGGTCCTGTCACCTTCTGCAACTGGGGCCTCTTAATTGCTTTACAACCGTCCAGTTGTCTCTAGTGAGGTGGTTTGCTTGTATGTTTTCTTAAGATAACAGGCACAGACTTTTGGCCTTGTCTCTAGGTTACTGCTGCAAAGCAAGCACATCCTGATTAGTCCCACCATACTTTGATGTAATGGAACCCTGTTGAGTTTACAACAAATGAATTCTTAGATATGTTATCTTGTGTATGTGCTGCCTCACCTGGCCGAGCAGACATCCTCCCCAATCTTCCCACGAGTTGCTCTGCAGTTTAATTTCTCAGCATTTGAAGTCACTTAATGTTTTTAAAGCTTAACTGGGTAAATGCAATATACAGACCCATGTATTGTCTAACTCAGGGTATGAATTAACTCATTACCTCCACTTTGTACATTGGTACTACATTATACATATTCTAACATAAACATTAAAGTATAATAGTAATTTGGTTACTTCATCACATCCAGTAGGTAAGTCAGGAAATAATGGTCCAAGGCCTGAAATGTTCATTTTGAACTCTGGGAATGGAACCGAACAGTCACTTTATTCTGATACTACTGACTTGGTCCTTTTGTCATTCTTGTTCTATTTCTGGTAGTATACCACTTTCTACATGCCTCCTACATATAGGCCAAAAAACCACTGCAGCATCATAGCTGCCAACTTTTTTTAAATAGAGGGCAGGTTCATCGTGGCTTGTAAACCAGATGTTTACAAATAATGGCATAGAATCCTTGCAGCATAAGGCCATTGAGCCTCCTCTGAAAGCTAGATATTTTTCATGAAGTGAGGCAAATTACTGCACCTTTCCCCTGCTCTCAACTTGCTAAATCACTGACTTTTTTAGTTTTTAAAGAAAACAAATTAGTTTCTCAAGCTTAATGTTCATCAGTGAAAAGTCTTAAATTTATGCCAGTCTTTTGGACTGTGCATATGGAGCTCACTCACTTCCACTTGGATTTGACTTGCTGACTAGTGTTGATCCTTCACAACCAGGAAGTTGGGACTCTTTTTCCAGCAACTCTCTGGCCATTGAATCGCATTAAATTCAACTAATTTGAGGCAGACACCAAGTAGAAATTGAACACTTGGGACTTTTCCTAATGCCTTAACTAAAAGACCGCATTGACCTGAGGTCTGGAGGATAAGATGACCTAGCTTTAGTACAAGCTGCCACAGACTTGTGGATAAACTGGCTATGACTTTAGTATAATCAACTCTCCTTTGCTGCCGAGGAGAGCTTTTGCTAAGCTTTTAAACTCCTGAATTGGGTGGGGGTTGTTTAAAGTACTTTAAACCAGAGCAGAGCGAATAACTATCATAAGATTCTTTTTCTCTCAGCTAAGAAGACCTGTGGTAGTTCTGACTTTGTGTGCCAAGATGGACATTGTGTGCCTAGTAGGTGGCAGTGTGATGGTGATGCTGACTGTGAAGATGGATCGGATGAAAGTCCAGAAGTCTGTCGTAAGTATTTATTGCAAACCTGAAGACTAACATGCCCCATCTATGATCCAAGGGTATATTTATAGTGATATTTCCAGTGCCGTATAGCTTGCTTCATACTGACCCTAAAGTTTTCATTGTCTGGTTTGAACCCAAAAGCACATTAGGACTCATGTTGGGGTCTGTCTACTAAGTTGGGGCCCTGATACTAGTGGTGTAAAAACAAGCTATGGCATAAATAGCATGTACTTGCTTCCATTTTTGATTTGGTAGTCACATCTGGGGGGGCCTAGAGTGGTTGTAGATACTCCACATATATGTTGAGGTCCATGATGCTGTCATCAGGCACAAGACCAGCTTTAGTGTGGACATTTCTCAATTTGGATTAGCTAGCAAAATGTAAGCCCCTCATTCTGCAGAATGACTAATGGCATTTTCATGCACCATTTGAGTTCCATGCATAACTGAACTAGGTAGCCCTTGGCTAGTTAATGGTATTTAATCCACCCATAGGCATGGAAGAAAGTGTATTGCTCCTGTACTGAAGGAACAGTCCTGAAGAGCATTTGTTATCATTGACCCAAGTGCTCAGTCTTGACTTGTCATTCTTTCATTGTGTCCTTATTTGCGCACTTCACTTTCACATGCCCATAAGTTTTGATTTGCGACATTAATGTGTTGCTTAACAGAATGCTTAAGGCCTTTTCTGTACCTTCAGACATGAGAACCTGCCGTGTCAATGAAGTCAGCTGTAGCCATGGATCTGCTCAATGTATTCCTATGCCCTGGAGGTGTGATGGAGAAAGAGATTGTGATGACGGTGGAGATGAGGAGAATTGTGGTAGGTTGATTGTTCCACTGCAAGACTTGAAATCACATTGTCTGTTTGAATTTGCATTGCTCTTCCAAATGTATTAAACTTGCACTCCATTTGAAGGGGTAGATATGAGCCCCATTGGCTGAAATGCCTCACTATTGACTGTTCTGAGCTCATTATACCACTTGTATTTTTGTTCATGCACTGACAATTATACTTGTATTCAAATTGCTGTGAAGCAGAAGGGCACACTTGCCAGCAGATTGCCTCAGGTTTTGGTACCTAGAGCAAAGCCTAAAATAGTGATCTTGTCCTAATGCCAACTGTTAATTTCTGCACTTACTGTTTCCATTAAAACTTTACCAGGTCAAGCTTGAAGCAGGTTCAAGGCTTTAGGGCTGCTTGCATCAGGGTTTTTAATGCAGTGACTGACCAATACTTATCTTCCCTTCACAATGTGCCTCTTCTGCTATAGGACAATTCCACTGCTTTGTCACACTTGCCTATCTACTGTTACAGAAAGGCACATGTGGGACATCTCTTCCAAAAGGTTAATTTTTTGAGCTGACCCTCCCCAAGCCTATTGTCCTAACTTTCAGCATGCTTATGGTGGATTGCACTATTTCCCAATACCACACTTGGCAAGATGAGTTTGGGCTCATGCTTACAGGGCTAATTGTGATCTCTAAACAATTAATTTCCTATAGCAAACACTAGATCAAGGGAAGACTATTGCTTTTCTTAAATCAGCTAGGCACTACATGACTTCTAGTGAACCTTGATGCTATGTTTTAGTCCTTTTCCCCACAAACTTGCATGTGGGAACAAAACTCAGCTGTCATCAGTTAAGGGATATAGGCTTTAATGTTCTCTCTCTCAAAAATAACCATTTTGCAGTTATCAATTCTATTGCTGAGCAGCTTAAATGGCATATATTTAAGGTTACTACAACCAGTGGCAGAGTAAACTCTTTTTTGAGATAGTTTGCCATTAAGGCTTAACAGCTCAGACTTGGAACTGGCATCTAGTTTAAACTTTATTTCCTTTTCAGGTGCCCTTACTTGCAGTCTACTAGAGTTTACTTGCTCCAGTGGCAGATGCATTTCCAAGACCTTTGTCTGTAATGGTGAGGATGACTGTGGTGATGGAAGTGATGAGCAAGGCTGTGCTCCACCTACCTGTGGCCCACATGAATTTCAGTGCAATAGTTCAGAATGTATCCCACTACAATGGATGTGTGACAGTGATGTTGACTGCATTGATCACTCTGACGAGTCTCCAGAACGCTGTGGGCGCACCCTTCCTCCCCTCGTAAAATGCTCTGCCAGTGAAATCCAGTGTAATTCGGGTGAATGCATCCACCGCAGATGGTACTGTGATGGGGATGCTGACTGCAAAGATGAAAGTGATGAAGCAAATTGCCGTAAGTTTTTTTGTTGGCACTTGATCATTCGTTAACTTGGCTAGTTGGTGTAATTAGAAACTTGTGTACAGTAGCATAGTGGTTGTTACTGGACTAAGAAATTCAAATCCCACATGATCTGTGAATTTAGATAAATCTGGAATAAAAAGCTAGTAGCAGTGACCATTAAGTTTGTCAAACCCAACTGCCCTTTAGGGGTATAACAGATTCTGAGGGGGATTGACAGGGTAGAGGCTGGGGTGGTTACCCTGGCTGGAGAGTCTAGAACTAGGGGGCATAGTCTCCAGATAAGGGGTCAGTCATTAAGACTAATGAGGAATTTCAAGGTGAATCTTTGGAGTTCTCTACCCAAAAGGAGCTGTGGATACTAAATTGAATATTCAAAGCTGAGATTTTTGGACAGGAATCAGTCAGGAGAGTAGAGTTGAAGTCCAAGATCAGCTGTTATCATTCATGGCAGAGCAGGCTTGAAGGGTCATATGGGCTACTCCTGCTCTTCATTCTTGTATCCCATACCTGCTGTCATCCAGTCTGGCCTATGATTCCAGACCCACTTGACTGCCTTCTGAAATGACCTAGCAAGCCACTCCGTTGCTTCAAGCCACTACAAAAAAGTAACACCACACCAGCATCTGATTCCGACACAAGGTACACCCAGCCCAGACAACCCTGCAAAGTCCTCTGAAGAACTGAATTGGTGCTGCTTAAAGGCAGTGTTTGACTGGCACCAAGGAACCCTAGTAAAATTGGAAGTCAAGGGAAGTTGGTTTGGGGGGGGGGGCAGCCTTTCAGGAGTTGCTCAAGGCAATGACCAGTGCAACTATCTGCAGCTGCTTCAATGATGACCTCCATAAGGTCAGAAGTGGGGGATGTTTGCTGTTTTCAGTTCAATTCATAATTTCTCAATGAAGCAGTCCATGCCCACATGCAGCAAACTTGGGTTTGGTGTTGGCAGGTAACATTGCCTGGCAGCAGCAAACTTGGGTTTGGTGTTGGCAGGTAACATTGCCTGGCACTTGTGGCACAATGACCATCTGAGCCTAACCACTTCTCATTGACAGTCAATGGCACTACCATCAAATCCCTGCCAACATCTGGGGGTCACCATTCACCAGAAACTTAACTGGACCAGCCAAATGCTATGGCTACAAGAGCAGGTCCAAGACTGGGTATTCTGCAGCAAGTGACTCCCAAGCCTTTCCACCATCTGCAAGTCAAGTGTGATGGCATGCATTCCAGTTGCCTGGATGAGTGCAGTGCATCTCCAACACTTGCAGCTCAACACCATCCAGGACCAAGCAGCCTGCTTCATCACCCAACCACCACTGCAGTGTACCATCTACCAAGATGCATTGCAGAAATTTGCCACCGCTTATTCAACACCTCAAACTTCACCTAGCAGGATGAGGGCAGCAGGCACATGGAAACGCTACCCCCATCCTGACTTGGGAATATCCATTGGTGGGTTAAAATCCTGGAACTGTGGAAATACCTTCTCCACAGACTGCAGCAGTTCAAGGTGGCTCACCAGCACATTTTCAAGGGCAGTTGGGGATGGCAATAAATGCTGGCCTCGTCAGCAACACCACCCACATCCTGTGAATTAATTTTTCTTCTACAATACAGCTAAACTTTTGGATTTCCAAAAGCACTGCTAGGGAGCCCCCAACTAACAAGCATGACCATACAGCTGTATGTGGTAAATATATTGTACAGATCAGGCTCTTTGGTCCCAGATAACCTTGATCTCTGTAGATGTTGCTGATCAAACTTTATTCACTCTGATTTCAGCTCCTCTAACTTGTAGACCAGATAATTTCAGATGTGGTGATGGTAGCTGCATCCATGGAAGCAGACAATGTGATGGATTTAGAAACTGTCCTGATGGCACTGATGAGCTTAACTGTAGGAATGGTAAATATTTTAAATTACTTAACTATTGCATAGTTACTTCACTATTGCATAAGCTTTAACATTGGTGTTCTGCAGTTTCAGAGTGTACAGGGCCAACTAACTTCAAGTGTCATAGTGGAGAATGCATAGATATGACTCAAGTGTGTAATCAGCAGCAAGATTGCAGGGACTGGAGTGATGAGCCTCTCAAAGAATGTGGTAAGTGGCTCCAGATTATAATTGGCTTGTAACTGGCATTCCTGTTCTGTTAACTGGCTTGGTGTTAACCTCTAGTTTAAACACTAGCAGTATGTGTACTGTTCATTAACAAGTCTCCTAGTTTTGAGTTCACTTCAGTGATCCAACCTTTCTTTCCATAGCTACCTATGTTGTAAGACCCTCCAGTTACTATAAACCAATTTGCTTTTTGGCATTGTCCCAAAACCCTTGAACTAAGATTGATGGCCTAATTTATTTTCACAAACATCAATAGCAGTCTGATTTGTGGGACATGGCCTAAGTCCACTACCCTTGTTGTAGCTTTGGTATAAAGGTCAGTCAATGGTATATTGAACATCTAAAGCAAAGGTAGGAGTTATGACTTGTATTGCTGTTGTATTCACATGGCACTTTTCAAACTGGGAAGCAAAAACTCATTGGACTAGCCAGAAAGACCAATGGTCTCTTGGTTGTGATCCACTAGCATGGGGTGGCTTTTTTTAACTAGGACAGTCCCTGGAGTGTTCATGGCTGATTAACCAAACTTTTCTCTAAATGCCAGCCCTAGTCACTTGTATGTTCACATAGCACCTACTGCAACAATCTGACAAATCTTTCCAAGCCCTAAGATCTGTGAAATACTGCTATCTTGCAGCAGCAATGCACACAGATCTCTAGTTATGCTTGCTATGGAGCACCATGTACTCGCAGCAAGCTTGATGAGTTGGTTAGTGGCCTATAACTAGCTTAAAGGGCTTGGCTTAGTGACAGCAAACACCAAGCAGGTTTACTATTGGTGTGAATAAACCATCTCTGTGGTAATAACTTCATTACCAAACTTGTAACCAACTTCTCCACTGAACATGTTGTATACTTTGTGCCAACAATTTAGGGATATTCTGATGTGTTACTAATGAGTTCTTTTCTCTTGTCCAGGTTTGAATGAATGCTTGGTGAACAATGGAGGTTGCTCCCACATCTGCAGAGATCTTGTCATTGGTTATGAATGTGATTGCCCTGCTGGCTTCAAGTTGGTTGACAGAAAAACATGTGGTGGTAAGTTGGCAATATCCTGTTTTAATAATCACTTTCTAGAATCTGCAGATTTACTATTTTTATTTTTTATTTTTTTTCTCTGCAGATGTTGATGAATGTCAAAATCCTGGAATATGCAGTCAAATTTGTATCAACTTAAAAGGAGGCTATAAATGTGAATGTTCTAAAGGATATCAAATGGATCCAGCTAATGGAGTTTGCAAGGCAGTTGGTAAGAAACTGGTTCCTGCCCAGTGGTATTTGCATAATCCTGCCAAGCACCCAAATGTCTGCAGTCCCAGATCCAAGTGGCTTCAACTAGCTTGTGGCATGTGTTTAACTTCAAAATATTAATCTAATCATGTCTCAAGTCATGTAAATTACATCTGTAATTTACATGGCTTTATATGGAATTGGCCAAGCTGTTTTTAGCACTAGTGGCTAGGTTTTTTTTGTACTAAGGCACCAATAAAAGTTGAGCAATACACAATTGATGCATGTGAATTAATGTACAATGCCATCCATTCATGGAAGAATGTGACTATCTTTAGACAACTGGCTTCTCTGCTACCTTTCTCTAGTCTGGAGAACTTGGTCCTACCTTTTTTAAAATACATAACTGCCCCTTCAAGCATTATTGGACTCCACAAGATGGGGTATGCTTAGATAGGATTGCATAGGATATACAGCACAGGCCAAATGGCCTAATCTGCTGGTGGTTATGCTCCACTCCTGTCAAGTGGTAACTTGCAAATCTTTTGAACACTTCATGCATTAGTGTAGTAAATTTGTTTAAGCTTGAACATAACCGTGTCTTTCCCTTGTTCATGAAGTCTACTGCAGTGGAATTTTTTTTAGGGGGGGAGGGCGCAGATGTGAAGTGTAACTCTTAACCACAAGAAAATTAAGCTCAAATTTGTAAAGAGGATTACTTATTGAATGCAAACTTCTTTCAAAACAGGTAAAGAGCCCTATTTAATGTTCACTAATCGTCGTGATGTCAGGAAAATAGGACTAGAGCACAAAGAGTATACTCAAGTAGTTGAGCCGCTGAGAAATGCTGTAGCACTGGATGCTGATATTGCAGACCAAATAATCTTCTGGGCTGACTTGGGACAGCGGGCAATTTACAGGTAATTCTGATTGGGGCAGGTATGTGACTTAATTTTAATTGCCTAACCTGTGTGCACTTTCCATAAGCATACTTCAGAATAGGTATTTATAATTTGCCCACTCTACAAACATGTACTACCAAAAAAATGACTTGGCCTTAATACTTTGTGTAGAAAACTCATTTCCTCCTGTAGACATGGGATTTTTTTTTTTGGGGGGGTTAGTAAAGAGGGGGAGCATTTTGTGCATTTGAATACTGCACATTTAGCTCTGACTTGTGTCCCAAATTTGAACTTGCCATCTGTGTGTGGGCCTGATGTCTTGTAATTTATCAATTGATTTCTAACTAAAATTGAGTTGCATTTTTTGGGAGGGGGAGGAATCTTGGTGCAGTAGCATTTGCAATAGGAGTAGGAATAGGCTGTACAGCCCTTCAAGCCTGCACCAAAATTCAATGAGATCATGGCTGATCACTTTACCTACCCCCAATCCCTGAATTTGCTTTGTGCCCAAAAATCTCCATCTATCTTGCCTATACACCAGCTGTCAGGGTAGAGCATTCCAAAGATTCACAACCCTGAGTGAAGAAATTTCTCCTAATCTGTCAAAGGGCCCAACCCTTATTCTGAGATTGACTCCTAGTTCTAGACTCTCCAGCCAGGGGAAACTGCCTCTTGGCATATCTGTCCTATTGTATACTAATTGGCCTTTGAGGCCTAACCAGTCAAGCTTGGACAGCTCATGGTTAATGTATTTGACATCTAGTTTTCTATTGAATGAACTACATTTTATGCAGGTGCTCTGAAGGAATTACAATGTTCTAACTGCTAATTTTTTTTTTCCCCCCGCTCAGTACTCATGTGGATGAACAAAGTTCAGCTGGTCATTCCAGAATTGTTAATGATGTGCAAATCCCTGTGGGAATTGCTGTGGACTGGATTTACAAGAACATCTACTGGACTGATCTGGGTTTCAAAACTCTATCTGTGGCTACCTTTGATGGAACCAAAAAGATGACCCTCTTTGACACTGATCTAAGGGAACCAGCTTCTGTAGCTGTTGATCCACTAGCTGGGTACTTTTTAAATATACACTTGCAATAGGATGCACTAAAATGTAATGAAACTTTGCTTCAATTTGCAATTGAATAATTAAACTAGTATTCCACTGTCCTGCAATGGCAGAATATCCCACTGAAGATTCTTGTGGGTTATTGGAACATGAGCTATGTGATCTAATTTTTTAAAAACTTTCCAAAAGTTGTTGCATTTGACACTACTTGAGCACTGAGGCTTTCCTAACTCTTCCTGCAGATTTGTTTACTGGTCCGATTGGGGTGAACCAGCAAAGATAGAAAAAGCAGGAATGAATGGTGTTGATCGCCAACTCCTAGTTACCAGAGATATTCAATGGCCAAATGGAATTTCACTTGGTAAGTGAACAAAACTTTCTCTTGGCTTTCTGGAAGCCAGGCCTAGCCTAATGCTTGTCTTTGTCCACAGATCTTGTGAAAAGCCGCCTCTATTGGGTTGACTCAAAAATGCATACACTGTCCAGTGTCGACCTAAGTGGACAAGATCGAAGAAGGGTGCTTCTGTCACCAGACTTCCTTGCTCATCCTTTTGCTGTTACTGTATTTGAAGTAAGGCTTTTTGGTTTACCTTGCCAGCCATAAAACAAACACTTAGAATTCTAGTCTCTGAACAAGTTCTGCTAGTTGGTGGCTAGCCTTCCTTAAGGGCACTAATAGTAATCTGATCTGGCTGCTGTGCAAGATGCACTAGTGCTGCCTTGGAAAAATGTTGCTGATAGTTTTTTATTTGACTAAATGAAGTGAGCATGTAAATGGATCAACCTCTTGTCTATGGAAACGGTGTTGACAAAGACTTGCTTTAGCCCAAGTGTGATTAGGGCACATTTTATAGCTTCACTGCCAATCAAGATGTATCGTGGCTGTCTTATGCTGCAGTAACTTCTATTTTTAGGACCGTGTATTCTGGACTGATGGTGAGAATGAAGCTATCTATGGAGCCAACAAGTTCACAGGAGCAGATGTGGTCCTTTTAGCCTCTAACCTTAATGAGCCTCAAGATATCATAGTTTATCATGAACTAGTACAGCCATCAGGTATGAACTTTGAACTCAAGCCAATGAGCTTTTCTAACTTGCAAACAAAGTAAATAGCCCATCAGTTGTATTTGGATGCAACAGCTCTAACTTGTAAATGCATTTCAGTTATGAAACCATACTTTTATCATGATTTTTAAAGGACCAGTTCAAGATCCAAATGGTATTCTAGCACTTAATGGCCCAGAAATTCCAGAACGGGGCTTGCAGCGCATGCAAGCCCCGTATTTACACTGTCAGTAGCGCGGGGTAAATCAGCTCCAGGGACGCCTGGACTTGGTGAATGAAAAAGAAGAATCCCGGGCAGCGTATGACGTCACGCCGCCCAGGAGTGCAGCCAGCGTGAAGCCAGGAGTGTGCAGTGTAAGTGAGACACGCCCCTTGAGGTCTCAGTTTCACTGGACACGCCCCCAATGTTTCTGTCGGGCTGCTAATCATTTTTACATGCAAAGCAGCAGTTTAAATAGGTTTTTGGAAGTTTTTTGAAGATTTTGGTAACTTTTATAAACTTTTTAAAATGTTTACATTATTGAGTAATCTGAAGTAGTTTTAAAGAGAATTAAAGCAATTTAAAGACTTTTAAAAGCCCTAAATTTTTTAATTTTATTTATTTAGCAATGTCGTCATCATACGTGTCTTCACACTGTTCCCTTTGGGGAACTGTATGAAGTGGTGGAAGGATTTATGGCTGTGATTAACGCTCATTCTGTGACCGTAACCATCTTTGAACCAGCCATTAGGGCGGTTAGTCCTATGGCGGGAGGGTTTTACAGGCTCCCACAAGCTATACAAGGAGGGGGGGGGCCACCCACACCCACGGACGCAAATATCCCACTGGATGTCAACCCAGAATTTAGAGCCAGAGCTCCGACTCCACTTGCCGGGACTGTCTGGAGCGGGGTTCGAAACCCTACCCTGATCTGGCCCAGCAGCAGGGATCCTACCGCTATGACAAAGGCCCAATCCGATTAGCAACGTGAAATGGCAGCATAGGGCTCCAGTCACGGAGGGAAAAGGCACAGGAAACGTATGGGTGTCACCTTTTGTGCGGAGTGGGCCTTTTGCGTAGCAGTAAGCATCCCCGCCGCTGGGCCAGAAGGAGTAGGGTTTTGAACCCCACTCCAGACAGCCCCGGCAAGTGGAGTCGGAGTTCCAACTTTAAATTCTGGGTGGACATCCAGCGGGATACTTGCGTCCGTGGGCCCCCCGCCCCCCCCCCCCCCCCCTCAGATGGGTTGTGGGAGCCTGTAAAACCCTCCCGCCATAGGACTAACCACCCTAATGGCTGGTTCAAAGATGGTTACGGTCACAGAATGAGCGTTAATCACGGCCATAAATCCTTCCACCACTTCATACAGTTCCCCAAAGGGAACAGTGTGAGGATACGTACGATGACCTCTTGCGCAATGCACCTCCTTGGACCCTCAGTCGCAGATGCGAGGGGGCAAGTCGTGCAATTGTTAAATTTTTCATTCTATTGACATGTAAAATGTTGGCCCAGTAATTCCCTTCCAACTGCGCGAGTACGGTCGGGGTACTTAAGCATCTGGCTGGATGAAATGCCGGTTTTCAGCATGCACAGTGCTTTTGGGGAAAACCGGCATTTCCTGTCCTCTGGTGGGGGGGGGGGAAAAAGCATGGGTACAGTTGCTCCAGAGGCTGCGGAGGAAGATATTTCTTATCGTGGAGCTTCTGAAAGTATGTATGTCTGTATATATTCCTTTTGTGTATGAATGTATTATTTAATTATGACTTTCAAAGAAAAACTTATTTGAAAATCATAATTAAAAACATACATTCATACACATTAGTAAAGGAATATAAAACATACATACATATACGTAAAGGAATATATGTGGACATACATACATAACTCATTCTCACATTCCATTCACACAGCCACAATTGCTCCTTCTACCTACCGTTCTAAAAAAAAAAAAAAAAAAAAAAAATCTTGGATATTTTTGCTGCAGGCTACTCATACCAGTTGGTCACTTGACTAGTATTCAGCAAAGTACTATAGCAAAACTAATGCTACTTAATCTAGCATCTGAACTGCAGTAGAGTTTTGGTACAAGCAACCATTTTTCTACCTTCATGTTGCTGTAACATTTTATTGTATGGAACAAGGATGTTCCCAGGAAACTGCCACCTGAGCTAATGCCAAGCTTTCTAATGTTTGCTTATTAGAATTTGGGCTGCTTTGAGATTGGCACAAATACAACCAGCAGTCTGTCTTGTATCTTGATTGCTGGGTATGAATTTCCCATGTGACAAATTCTTTGCTTTGGGTCCTTGTTGAGCAAGTCCTGGTCTCTTATGACTTAAACTTTGTTGCAGGCAAAAACTGGTGCAATGAGAAGCTGAAGAATGGAGGCTGTGAATACATGTGTCTGCCTGCTCCTCAAATTAACAGTCATTCACCAAAGTACACCTGCATATGCCCCTCTGGAATGGAGCTGGCACAAGATGGTCAACAGTGTAGAATGGGTATGCATGAATTGTGTGGGCAACTATTAAATTGTAACCTTGTGTTTAGTATTCATCAGTAACTGAACACAAGCAATCTTTGCTTTTTCTGATTTCCACTAATTGTGTATATTCCAATCTCATTGCTAGATCCATTACTGGGAGGTAAGGACCCTACTGCTATAAAACAGGCACTCCTAAATGGTACCTGAGCAGAGAATTTTGTATACAATGTTTTCACCTTGCCTGTAAAGCAGTCTAAGTGCCTGAAGAGGTAGCTAACTCTTCAATGTGTTCAGTTAGCTGGCTACTTTGATCTTGGACCTCATGCTGTACTGCAGTAAGCTAACCCCCCACCCCCTGAGATCTGCCCTCCTGAGCATCCCTGACTCAATTGCTCAACCATTGGTGGCTGTGCCTTCTGTTGCCTAGGACCTAAGCTCTGGAATTCCCTGCCTAAACCTCTCTGCCTCTTTCCTCCCTGACTCAAAACCTACCTCTTTGACCAGGCTTTTGGTCACGCACCCTAATTTCTCCTTATGTGGTTTGGTGTCTTTTTTTTTTTTTTTTTTTTTTTTTGGTAATACTCCTGTGCAGCACTTTGGGATGTTTTACTACATTTAGGTGCTCTATATAATACTTGTAACCAGTTAATGCTGCCAGATTTGAGATTTAGAAAAGTTGCCTGGCAACTTAGTTTTTAATGTTCCAGTGCTGGAAATTTTGCTATAGAAAGCAGTTCTTTATCTCTCGTTTATTTATAAAAAAAAAAAAAAAACTCGCATTTATATAGCACCTTTCATGACCACCAGATGTCTCCAAGCACTTTACAGCCAATGAAGTACTGTAGTCATTGTTGTAATTTAGGAACCCAGAAGTTTGGTAAAGGCAGCAGCAGGTTGCCATGGTGCCCTTGGGCTGAATAAATTGGCACAAGGCTTTAATTGGGTAAGGCACTGTACCCCAGCTTTGGAAGCTTAATGTTGAGTGGTGGAATACTTTTCATAATTTTGCACTCATGCCAAGTCCCTAGCTGTGTTGCTTGCATCCTTTTTTCTTGTATGGACTTTCCAATTCCAAGCTAAAACACTGCATTGTCCTCTTGTTTTGAAATTAAAATGTGTTTTTTTATTAAAGGAACTGCAACTACTGGACATGCTCACATTCTGCCTTCTACATCTCGTGTTCATTTTGCTCCCCATGTAACTATGTCAACTGTCTTGCCTGGCTCTAGAGGTAACTTGATTTTAGTGGTTCACTTGAATGCAGTATATAATGACTATTATAAATGCAGACATAAGTCCCATATTCTGTGAAACCTTTGTGCTCAAGTTGTCAATCCCTTGCTTTAAATCAACTACTATAGTGCTTGTCTAAGACGTGGGTGGGGGAAGGAGAAATGGAAAACACAACTAATGTTGTCCTTCCCTTGCTACTTGAGAGCTCTACTGCTTGTACTGTGTAGCCAAGCAAAGATACTAGTTCAATTTCCTATTGAGTTGAATTTTGGTCAAGGTAGCACTAGCCTCAGTACCCTTGAGCTGGGGCAAAAATGTAGTGAGGATCCTACTGAACATTACCCACTAACCTCCAGCTAAAAATTGCACATGGATATAAAGATGGGAGTTCATCCTCTTGTGTTTCCTCCATTGATGAAACTTGCCAGCACTCATGTAGAATATAGGAGGGTAGCAGCACCTGTGGCTCCACACCCCAGCAGGAGCTCCCACTCTTTCCAAACTAGTGAGATTTTAGCTTTATGAATGAACCCTGCAGTATGTCAGCAAGTTAAACAAACTAAACATCCCAGAAAGTTATGGGACACAAGGAGAAATTGTTGCTCAGTTTATAAAGTTAACAACCAGTGGTTGTCTTGCAAGAGATTAGAAATGGGTGGACTAGCAAGTACCTGTAGCTGAAATGGAGGTCCAGTGATCTTTAATTGGGGCAGGAAGACTTTTTTTGGCTTGAGTCTTTCATGTCTGCAAGAAATCATAGTCTGCACTCATTGTCAAATTAGAACATTTCTTTTTGCTGTCAGACTTGAGCATCTGAAATTAACCTGTTCACTTACAGATGTAAATGCAAGTATTCCACGCCAAGTGAGCCAGTTTGGGAAAGGAACAACAGCTGTTTGGATTACCCTTCCTATTTGTAAGTAGGATATTCAAAATTTAAACTTGATATTCTGCAGGATGTGGCCTGTAAAATGGCTATTTGAAGATCTGGCCAAAAATCTTCCTGCTGAACGTAGCCTTCCTGCTGCCTTAAATGTTTTCCAATATTTAAATGAGCTGCAAGAGAAACCACACTTCTTTCCCCTGCCCCTTGTACCCATTTTTTGATTGTACTTAATTTCAGTGGATTGTCTTCCTGTTGCTCATCTCTTAGTGTATCCTGTTACCACATTACAGGAAGATGTGATTGCTCTAGAAGGGTGCAGAGGAGATTTACAAGGATGTTGCATGGGCTGGGGAATTTTAGCTGAAAGATTGGATAGGCTGGGATTGTCTTTGGAATAGAGGAGGCTGGGGACTTAATTGAGGGGCCTTATTAATGGATAGGAAGGAACTATTTCCCTTGGCAGAAGGGTCAATAACCAGGGGCATAAATTTAAAGTAATTGGTCAGCAGTTGAGGGGATTTGAGGTTTTTCACCAGAGGGTGGTGGGAGGTCTGGAACTTGCTGCCTGAAAGGGTGGTAGAGGCAGAGACCCTTATTTGAAAAGTACTTGTAGGTTATGGCACTTCCAAGGCTACAGACCCAAGTGCTGGAAAGTGGGATTGGGGTGGATGGCTTGTCAGCTGGCATGGACAAGATTGGCCAAATGGCCTCCTTCTGTGCTGTAAGTTTCTATGATCCCACAATGACAGCCCACCCCTTCAGCAGTAATGGTGAGACTTAACATGACATTGTTCATCCACTTAAGTGGTGCCTTGTTTCTTGCTGCTGGTATAGCATGGCAGGGGTAGTGATCCAAAGTTAGAAAACCAGTTGTGTTGGAACATTCTTGCTCTGGCCTGCCTCATAACTTCTACCTTTTCTAATTTCAGTGCTTTTGGCAATAGCCTGTGTGGCTGGTTACATTGCCTGGCGCAACTGGCAAAACAAGAATACAAAAAGTATGAATTTTGATAATCCTGTCTATTTGAAAACTACTGAGGATGACGTGAACATTGATCTCAACAGACAAAGTCAATCAGTTGGTCATACCTACCCTGCAGTAAGTAATGTAGCTTGGAGGGGGGGGACAAGAGAATTGCACTCTACCCTTGATGCATTAACTCAGTAACTCTCTGAACTTTAACAAACCACTGTCCAAGCCCCCAATACTGAACCACCAAATTTGCATTTGGAAAGAAAAGTTGATGGGATGTGAAATTGGGCTTTTCAGATCCAGTAATGAAATGGGGGGTAGCTTCTAACTATTCCACCCAATGATAACTGACCTGGGGAAACCTTGCCAGCTTAGTTTGACATCTTTGATCTGGTCCAAGTAGCTAGAACTAGTTTAGCATCACCAATAATCCATGTAATTGCACTTTACCTCCAAGCCACACCATCCTGACTTGGACCTGTATTGCCGTTCCTTCACTATCACTGGGCCAAAATCCTGGAACTCCCTTCCTAACAGCATTGTGGGTGTACCTACACCATATGGACTGCAGCGGTTCAAGAAGGCAGCTCACCATCTTCTCAAGGGCAATTAGGGATGGCACTAAATGCAGGCCTAGCCAGCCAGTGACTCCCACATCCCATCAATGAATAAAAAAAAAATAACATTTGCTGCTACCAATATGGCTAATTGGCTAAGCTTTTCATCTGTACTTGGTGTCTTTTGTAATTAAATGTTAAAAATCCCCAAATTCTGTCCTGAGACACTTGCTAATTTAGCCCCATATAGATTGTATCAATTAATAGTTAGTCCATTCATTTTCCAGCAAACTAACAATTATTGGGATTGGAGACTTTTCAAATCCAATCCATTGCTACATTTGGCAGACAAATAAAAATTGAATAATGTTAGCCATTGGTTGGAAATGTATATTGGATGGCCAAAGAACATGCGGACTTCATTTTTGGTAATCTCACCATGTACTGCTTTCACTGGCCTCCAGTCTAGTTGTCATACAGACTCTTAATTGGTGCAGGATCAATTGGTCAGCCTGCCTCTTTGAGCTCCTGTAGGCTTGAATGTGTACTTTCTCTAACCTTGCCTTTTTAAAATTTCAGATCTCAATTGTCAAGACAGAAGATGATTCAGCTTGATATTTTTCAGATGGATTCTTAATGTCTCACCCTACAGTTTGAAAGCCATTTCAGTGGCATTTAGTGTGGCTTATGTGGACATTAATTTTCTACTACTACACAAATATTTAAAAGTAAAAACTTGGTACCATTCCTCAATCTTCCAGTATTGAGTAACTTTGCAAGCACTTTCACATGGAGCCATTGTATGGAGAATGCAGGCTATAATCTAAAGATACTGTACTTGTGTATAAACTTGTAAATAAGTCTTGGCATTTTGAATACTCTGTAAATAACTAATATATACAGTAACATTTTTGCAATGGTTTTGGGTAAAGGGACAACTAGGTATCAAACTGTCAAGGGTTTGTAAGAATTTTTATATGTGCCAAATACAAATTTCTGTCTGTAACTTGAAGTTTAAAGAAATATTGCCATTCTTGGGGAAAAGCAATGCTGTAAATGTGTGAAATAAATTTCATAATTGCATATTCTGTTGAATACTTCAGTCTGATGCTACTACATTTGCACCATCTGACCCTTTCTACCCATTGCCCCTCCAACAGCAATAATGTGGTTCAATTTCAAACTACAGTGCTAGTATCAAGTTGTCTTTGTGCTGAACCTATAAGCCAGTTTTTGCCCATTCAGAAGTAATGTTTCTTTACATAACTTGGAAGCCACATCATTAGACTCTTCCTTATGGATGGTGCAACTTTGTTATACTAGAATCCAGTTATTAGGCAACTCTGCTTATTCCTATATTGCTGTGGGGTTGGAAGATTCTATTACATATTTATAGTGCAAACAGGTCATTTGGCTCAACTAGTCCAGTCCAGGCCACCCTTCACCACTTAACACACTCCACATATCCTTCTACTCATTTAGTGTCCCTTAAATGCATCTATGCTATTTACTTCAACTCCAGTTTCTTCATTCCCTATTGGATTTATTAGTGACTAGCCTGTATTTATGGCCCTTAGTTCTGCTCTTGCCCATAAGTGGAAACCTCTTTGGGTAGGTCACCCTCTGTCTTTCTAAAGAGCCCCAGCCTAATCTTTTCTTCTGATGGGTATAACCTGGTATCATTCTAGTAAATCTTGACCAGCACTGTTCACAGTACCTCTAGTGTGGTCTAACCAAGGAACTACAAATTTAATAACTATGCTTTTCAATTCTATCCCTCTAGCAATGAACCCCTGTGCTTTTTTTAATGGCCTTGTTAACCTGTCTGTACCCCCAGATACCTGTCTCTACCCTTTAGGTACTTTTCCAAGGAGTATGTGGCCTCCTTACTACTAAAATGTATTGCCTCACTTGTCCATATTGAAGTTAATTTGCCAATTACACATCCATGCTGCAAGCTTAATGTCTTCCTGTATTAACCACACTTTTTTTGAAATTTTACTTCCCAAATCACTTGTAATTGGAACAGTGGTCCCAGCACTGATCCTCATGGATCACCATGGCCCTTGAACACCACATTCCCCTCCTTGCCAATTTGAATAACTACCTTATCTACTCTTTTGTAGCCAGCTTGTTATCTTGCTACTTGTCTCCTGACTTCAGTCATGAGTCTGTGGTACTTTATCACAGGCTTTTAGAAATCCAAATGTTGCATCTAGTGCATTGCCCTTGTCTCTGTTAGTACTTCAAAGAATTCAATTAGGTTGGTCAAGCATGACCTTCCCTTGGAATCTGCTGACTCATGTAATAAAATATCTAGAAATTGAAAATACATCTTTAAGGGTTCCATTATCTTTCACTGGCACTATTCCCTTTTTTTCTAATGCATATATGTAATACTGCCTATGCAATACTGCCTCTGCTATCTTTCCCCCCCCCCCCCCCCCATTACTTTTAATATACATGGATGCAATCCATCCAGACCAGTGGTTTTATTCTCAAGATTGATTCATTTCTCAATTCTCTTTTTCCCCTTAAATCTTTATTTTTGATTTTTCTCCTCCATGCGTTTCCCTAAAATAAAGACCAGTACTATTTTGCTGTCCTTGTCTGTTTATTGTCCCTTCATGACCCTATCCTGACTTTGCTTGTATTTTTTATTCCTGAATTTAATTTCAAGTTTCACTTTGCTGTCCTGGTTTGTTTTTGTTTTTTGGCTTGTCTTCATTGTCTATATACTTGGAGTTTTTTTTTTTATCCTCTTGGTTTCAATTTGGCTCATTTATTTCTTCTTCCATGGTCATTACTGGCTGGTTCTTTTGTAGAATATATTTCTCCTGGACTCTAGTTTTTAAATGTTTCCCACTTTTCTATTTCTTGGTCAATTTTTTCCTAGTTCCATTCTCAACCCCTTAATCAACTTTTTTTTTTTTTTTCCAGTTTATTACTTTGGCTTTTGTCTCATGTCCTTTTGATTTTATCTAAAACCTTGTGTGGTGATCTCTATTGCCTAGATGTTCTCTCTTTCCACCACCCCCCCCCCCCCCCCACACACACACACACCACCCTTCTGTCCTAGTTGATTTCCCATTACTAGGTCCAGCAGTGGCTTTTTGCATACTGGGTAAGAAAGCAGGCTTGTGCACTTTTTTTTTTATAAACACAATTTCCTGTACCCCTTTTGCTGCCTCTTGTCAGTCTATTTGAGGGTAGTTAAAATCTCCCATGATTGTTCTGTCCTTTACTCATTTGACATTTTGCTTGCATATTTCTTCCACCTCCTTTCACTGTTGGGTGGTCTGTATTATCAGTCCCCTTTTTCAATCCAGATGGATTCTGTTTCTTGCATCCCTTTTTTTCCTGCCATTGTCTCTAGTAAAGCTACTCTCATCCTACCCCTTCCTATTCTTTGATTAGTTATAACCTGCAATATTTAGTTGCCAGGCTGTTCATGTAGCCTGTTTCAATTATTCCTGCTACAGCTGGCTTCCAGTTGTGGATTATTGCCTCCAGTTCCCACAATTTATTTTGTATGCAGTGTACACTGCTGTAAAGGCAGTTTAATTTGTCTTTAGTAGTTCCTTAACAGTCCTTTTTGTTATAACTATTCCCTGACCATTTGTTACCCTTGTTCCTTACCTTGGTCTGATCGCTTACACTCCTAATTCCTTTATCTTCAGATTTGTTTTCACCAGATCCTCCCCCCCCCCCCCCCCCCTTACTGACCATCTTTTCTGTCACTAGTCCCACCCTGGTTGGAGCCCATCCCAGCAGTACAGTCCCTTCCTAGTCCAGTGTCCCATGAAATGAACCCCTCCTTCCCATAGCAGCCTCAGTCACATTCACCTTCCTACTTGAAGGCACCCAATTGGCTCAATTTTTAACCTTGATGGGCAAGAGCAAAAAGTGCTCTGTTAAAAGACTGGGCCTGTTCCTAGTGAAAACTTGCATTTTGTCTAACCCTTCATGTCCTCAAATAGTCAAAGTTCCAAACTTAAACTCCCATATTCTCTTTACAGACTATCTTCTCATCCTCTGCCCAAAGTCTAGTACTGATTATGCAATTTTAGAGCACACTGCTTGGCATGATGGCCAGCAACTGATTTTGTTGGCCACGGCATCATTTAAACGACAACTGTGTAAAAGGTTCATGGCCTAGTTAGAAAACTCGAGCTTTATGCAAAATCCTGGTTGCCTACACTTGCATTTCTCTAGCTCCTTTAATATTCACCTCCCTTAAAAGCTATTGTGGATTCAGTTTCCATCACTTTCTAGTAGTGCATTCTGTATCTTAGCAACCCTTTATTAAATAATTCTCAGAACTACCTTCCCACCTCTGTCTTGCATTTTGTTTTCTAGTTGCTGACTTAACATCAAAACCAAATACCTCAATTTTGAACTTTGATTTGCTTAACTAAAGCCACTCATATGTATCTCCTACATTGTATCTATGTCCTCGAGATCCTTAGTGATCAAAAGTGGGCTCTGACCTAGTGCATCTAGTTTTTCAACACAATTCATGCCAAAATAGTGCAAATTACCTCTGGCCAGCAGTGTTTCTGCAATCTTTTGCATTCGTCTTTTTAAAAAAAAATCATGCTGATAGCCAGCCCCACCCACAAAATGCACCACTAGTGTCCGCGTACCAATAACAGACTGCAGGAGAACAGTAACAGGTGTTTACTGAAGCGGGTATGCTGGAACTGAAAGTACAGAAGCCTGCTATGGCTTTGTACAGCTGTGGTCACTGCCAGTACTACAGTATAAAAGCAGTTCTCTCTTAAAGGTACATACACAATTCCTTCCCCTTTTAGATACAGTACATAACATTCATTTAACAATTAAATAATAACTAATTACAATTTTCTCTATATACATCAGCTGAAAATAATCATTTATAAATTCAGTCTTTGAGGAGGCTTCCTGATCCTGTCTGGATAGCGCCTTTCTCGAGTATCCTGTTCTTGCGGCAGAGTCGATTCTGGCTCATTGTCATTGGTTGGTTCGTCAGCTTCCATTACCACTGAGGTAGACGCAATCTCTACTTCGGGTTCATCACCAGGTGCGCATGCTCGTGGTATGGGTTTGACTTGTTCCTGTGACTCTAAAATCTCGTCAGCATAGTGTCTCACGATGCTCTCTCCAACGTCTACTGTGTACATTCGTGGTCCCTGCCGTGTGCATATCGTTCCTGGCTGCCATTTTTCTGTTCGGCAGTCGCGGGCCAAGACTGGTTGCCCTATCTTGAAGCGCCTGGTTGGCTTCTCATTGATGTGCTGGAATTGCTTATCCTCAACATCTCATCCTTTGTTTGGTTTGAGCAAATCCAGGCAACATCTTAACCTTTGGTTAAAGAACATCATGGCTGGAGCTTGGTTGGTGACTGCATATGTCGCATTCCGGTAAGCAAACAAGAAATTATCCACCTTGTGTTGTAGTGGTATGTTGTCGTTATATATTGCTTTTTTAAAGGTCTGAACAAACCTCTCAGCCAATCCATTTGTGGCTGGATGATATGGGGCAGATGTGTAATGCTTTACCCCATTATTCCTCAAAAACCTCCAGAAATCCTCGGACACAAACTGTGGTCCATTGTCGGAGCAAATCTGTTCTGGCAAGCCATTCCTGGCGAAGATGGTCCGTAGGACTGCAATAGTTTTCTCCGTGGTGGTGGAGGACATTTTGATGACCTCTGGCCATTTCGAATGTGCATCCACAGCGATTAAAAACATTGAGTCCATAAATGGACGAGCAAAATCGTCTGGCCTTAAAAAATTTGGGGTTTGCGTTATCTTCGATTTTTATCGTTGCCGTTATTCCTTTTAGAGTCCCAAGTCCTTGTTGGAACACCTCTTTCGCGTCAGTTAGAATTTTTGACAGTCGTCCAGGTGTGACGTCGTCATCCTTTTTGTCAGCCACAGTTAGCGCCTGAATGGAATGCCAATCCAATTGTATTTTTCGGATCCATTCACGTCCCAATAATGGTGGTCCTCCATCTTGTAGTATATATAGATACAGTTTCTGTGTTTCCTTGCCGTTGTATTTAATGGGCACCCTTATTTTTCCTCTGGGGTAGACTTTTTGCCCCGTATATGTCTTCAATACAATGGACGTGTCCTTCAAGGGTACGTGTGAGAATAGCCGCTCGTAGTCTCGTCGATTCATGACTGTTAGGGCTGATCCTGTGTCCAATTCCATCTTTACTTGGGACCCTGCTATCATGAGGGTGACCCAAATGGTTCGGTGATCCTCCTTTGCGATCATGTTGTGTAACTTTAGACAACTTAGTCTCCTGCTCCCGGAGTCATTATCACTCTTCTGATCTTCTGAACTACTGTCCGTCATCTTTTGTACTTTCTTGTACTTTTCCTTAGTTCTTTTAGTGTTGGTTTTCTTTCCCGACCTGCAGACTCGTGCTATGTGTCCCACTTTTCCACATTGCCTGCATACTTTGTCCTTAAACCAGCAATCCTTCTGGTCATGGGTTGTTCTGCCGCAGCGATAGCACTTTTCTGCTCCATATGCCATTTCATTGGTGCTATATTCTTGCGGTTTCTGTTGTATTTCCGCAGCTCCCCGTGCTGCTGCTTCGTAGGATACTGCCACGCTGAAAGCCTTTTCTAGCGTAAGGTCATTTTTAAAAGTCGTTTCTGGGTTCCTTCACTCTGGAGCCCGCAGACAAACTTATCCCTTAAGGTATCTGCCAGTCCTGCTCCGAACTGGCAGTGTTTCGATAACTTGCGTAGTTCCGTAAGATAGTCAGCATTACTCTCATCTTTGTGCTGGTTTCTTTTATGGAACTTGAATCTTTCTGCTATCAGCAGCGGTGTAGGGTTTAGATGTTCCTGTAAGATATTGACAACCTCTTCAAAGCTTTTCTCCATTGGTTTAGCTGGGGTAATTAAATTCCGCAATAGGCTGTACGTTCTCGCGCCCATCAAATTCAATAATACCGACGCCTTCTTTTCATCGGCCACCTCATTTGCCTTGCAGTACACTTCAATTCTTTCCACATACGTGGTCCAGTCTTCTATTTCGTTGTCGAAAGCAGTGATGCTGCCACTCTTCGGCATCTTGGGTGGTTTAAAATGGCGCCTCCCGCGCTTTTCCTTCTTCCCCAATGGATTAAAATGGTGCCTCCCGCGCTTTTCCTTCTTCCCCCTGCTGCCAATGCTGCTCCTAGCGTTCTAAATAGTAATGGCGGCACCCCACGGCTTCTGCGCGTCTCTCTTTTGTTAATTAATTTTCTTAGTTTTATTCTTCTTCGACGCTGTCAACTGCGCGTCTTTTTTTTCCTTCCCCCTTTTTATTTTCTTTAACGCTGCCCGGCTCTTGAGCACCGACCGCGCCCTGTGCGCTCCACCCTCTCTCTCTCTTTTCCTTCCCGACGACGCTGCACGGCCCCCTTGCAGAGCCACTCGATCGAGCTCTAGCCCGCCGCAGTCCGGAAGGGTCAGCGCACTACCTGCTACCAGCACGATTTGCTGTAACACCTTGACTGGAGAGCCAAGCCCAGCTCTCCACAGTTTCCCCTGCGATTCTCTGAACTCCGATGGATCACTGGGCGGTTGCCCACGGTCGACGCCCGTTGCTCTGGCTTCGACCTCCAAGAAGCTTCTTTTCAGGGATGGATCCCTGTGAGGTGATGCAGTACTGCAGGTGAGTTTGAACCTGCTCATCGCCACTGTAGTGTCCGCGTACCAATAACACACGGACTGCAGTAGAACGGTAATAACAGGTGTTTACTGAACAGAGGGTATGCTGGAACTGAAAGTACAGAAGCCTGCTACGGCTTCATATACAGGTGTGGTCACTGCTGGTACTACAGTATAAAAGCAGTTCTCTCTTAAAGGTACATACACAACCACACCCCTGATCGCATTAATCAGCATTTTTTTTATTCATTGATGGGATGTGGGCGTCGCTGGCTAGGCCTGCATTTAGTGCCCATCCCTAATTGCCCTTGAGAAGATGGTGGTGAGCCGCCTTCTTGAACCGCTGCAGTCCATATGGTGTAGGTACACCCACAATGCTGTTAGGAAAGGAGTTCCAGGATTTTGGCCCAGCAACAGTGAAGGAACGGCGATACAGGTCCAAGTCAGGATGGTGTGTGGCTTGGAGGGGAACTTGTAGGTGGTGATGTTCCCATGCGTCTGCTGCCCTTGTCCTTCTAAGTGGTAGAGGTCGTGGGTTTGGAAGGTGCTGTTGAAGGAGCTTTGGCGAGTTGCTGCAGTGCATCTTGTAGATGGTACACACTGCAGTCACAGTGCGCCGGTGGTGGAGGGAGTGAATGTTGAAGGTGGTGGATGAAGTGCCAATCAAGCGGGCTGCTTTATCCTGAATGGTGTCAAGCTTCTTGAGTGTTGTTGGAGCTGCACTCAATTTTCTGCCAATTACACCCAATTGCTGGCCTTCAAGGAGGCTCTTAAAATTAAGCTGTTTAAAATTGAGCTTTTATTTTTGGCACAAGGACACTAATGGGCATCTTTTGAAGACTTTTTAATATTTACTCATTGACTACTATGCACCAATGAAACTAGTAAATGGTTCTGTATAGTTTTTTTTTACGTCATTGGCCCGGATTTTGCATTGAGAGTCACCGTTACTAGAGTAAATCGGACAGCAATTTCCAGAATACAGTTAAACGTGGAAGTTATGGTCAGTTACCCTGCTGCACAGGATGTGCTATAACAGTACCTCGCCAATAGACTCAGCTTTGAAATCAATGTAAGTGTGTGAAGTTGTGGTACTTGCCCACTAATTACTCACTAAACATGGTAGAAAAAGTTAGGTGCAGTCAGGTGTAAGTGAATTTTTAACGGCACAAGTCATATTTGCTGCTAAACAACCTCCCTTGCACTGACGGTTTAAAATAAGTGTGGCGTCTCATTCCTTCAGAATTTAGTTATTGTAGGAGATTAAAAAAAAAAAAAAAATTCTTTTTCTATCTCCCTTATCTCCCTCTCCCATTTTTTGTTCCCTCTCTATTTCACTTTCTATACATGATTTAAATCTAATTTATATTTCCTGGTTTATACTTCCTGGTTTTTGTCTGAGGATTCTTCAATCTGATTGGTTGAAGAGCCACGCTTTTTGCTTGTTCTGCTCACACATGACACACATCCCCTGTAGAAGGCACCACGCTGGATCAGATGTCCGATGACAGCAAGTCTCCACTCAAAAGCCCGTGAAAACTCTGGACAGCTGTCCGTGTAGTGAACAGTGAGCACTGTTCCTTCGCTGCTGACTGCAAAATCCTGGCCATCGTCCATTATTTAAAATCAGGTTCTCACAGGTGGTGGACTGGACATGCTGATTAAAAATGCTTATTTTTTTGTGATGAAACCCATTTTCAGCTGTATTAATAAAACGGTACCAGGTTGCCACTCTTAAATATCTCAAGGAATATTTTTAATGCAAAAAAATTATATTCTAAAACGCTGCCTGATTGCGCTGGTTCATGGAAGATTTTACATTCAGTGATATGCAAATGAGTTTGAGATAAACGAGCAAATAAATCACTTCTGAAAAATAACGCAATTTACGCCGGGATTATCGATTGTGCCCAAAGTGGAAATTCTTGGCCATATTCTAACTGCAGCCTAACAAATGATTATGTATTTAGCCAAACTACGCTTTTGTAATCTTCCCCAGTTCTAAAAACATAAACCCTATATTGGAACAGCTTTGTCAACTTGTCCAATTCTGTATCAGAACTCCACCCCAAAGTCACCTCTGCTCCTTCACTGGTACAAGTTTCACTTTTTTGAAGTGTTATATCAGCAATCCTTTGGCACAACTTTCATATCAAGGCTGATTTGAAAGATTGTGGTCAGGGTTGATGGGATAAATTTCAGCAAGACTAGATTTGAGGAGGTAAGTGGTGATCAACAGGAGGTTTACTTAACCGAGTTTGATCTGATGCACTGGGCTACAACATTAACACTGAAGACTTTCAGTGCACTCCCTCCAGATTATTACCACTGTGCTCCTTCTCTGGTCGATCTACACTACCAGTAGGACAGCTTTTTTTATTATATTGAACTTTGCAGTGATTATTTATAATTGGGTGGCTTGCTAGTCCACCAGAGGGTATGAAGAGTCTACAGCATAGTGTGGGGCTGGAGTCGTATGCAGGCCAGTCTTGGTTGGGGGGGGCAGGCTCCCTTCCTTGAAGGACATTAGTGAACCAGTTGGGATTTTACAACAATCCAAAAGCTTTTGTGTTTATTTTTCTGCTGCTGGACCACAACTTACCAGATTTATTGAATTCTATTTCACAAGTTGTCATGGTAGGATTTGAACTCAAGTCAAGAGTGTAACGGAACCATTACTGCTTACCTTTAATGGGCGCAGCTGTATCACACAAGCTCAACATCATCCAGGGCAGAGCAGTTTGCTTGATTGGTTCCCATCACCAGCCTCAATAGCCACCCACAGTGGCCGCCATATGTACAATATACAGGCTGCACTGAAGCAACTCAACAAGGTTACTTAGACAACATCTTTCTCAGTTGCACCCTCTACATTGGGAAGGGTAAGAGCAATGTTGTGGGAATACCATAATTTCCAAGTTCTCCTCCAAGTCACACCATCCTGAATTGCCATGTGTTCATCATTGCTGGCGTAATATCTTGGAATTCCCTATCTAACATCATTTTGGGAATACCATCACCACAAGGACTGTGGTGATTGAGGGAGAAGGCCCACCACTAGCTTCTTAAGGCAACTAGGGATGAGTAAAAAAAATATGGCCTTGCAGCATCACTGGCATCCCATGGGCAATTTTTTAAAAACTCAATGTGTTTTATTTTGGAAAAATTAACTAAAAATAAGATGAGGAAATGCACACTGTGCTGAATATGCTTTTGATATTTTTAGATCATACATGGCACGCATGCACATACAGAAAGACTGGAGAAACGTCGGTTTTTCAGCCTAGAAAGGATGCATCTGAAAGGTGATCTTAACGGTATATAAAATTTTTAAAGGTATAAAAAAACTTAACCCGGGAATATTACTTTAAACTAAGGAAGTAGAACTAGGGGACATCAATTTAAACTAGTAAACGGTCACTTTAGGACCCAGATAAAGAAATTCTGCTTAAAACAGTGATCACTGTGGATAAACTTCCAGATGGAGTGGTGGAGGCACAAACCCTGGAATCATTTAAGAATGAATTGGATGCTACAATGGAAAAGGAGACATTGTAATCCATCCAGATAGATCCTAAAATGGGCCAAATGACCTTCCTCGTCCTTAATTATCTTGTGCTCTTGTAATCTGTAGGAAAAGGAAAATACAGCATCATCTGATGGCCAGAGCCTGTAATTACATAGTGACAGGAAGCAGTTGACAGGAAAATTGTATTGGAAATACGAACACAGGGATTTAAAATAGGAACAAGTATGACCAAAAAAAGGTAAGTAAATGGAAACAATCAATATTTTTAATAAGTATATAAATAGATGTGTCTTTTCAGTAGAACATGTAAACCTAAGATGTGAATCACACAATGAAGAATAAGACATAAATTTGAATAATCTGATTTGCCCTCTCAAATCATGCCTCCTGTAGGATACCATAGCATACCACTGACATTCTTTGAGAGTTCATAGTTCAGAATCTTGCACTCTCCTTGGACTGGTAAATAACCATCACAGACTGCCTACAGCAACCACCACTGGCATTCATGATCAGCCATGATCTTATTAAATGGCGGAACAGGCTCGAGGGACCGTATGGCCTACTCCTGCTCTTAGTTCTTATATTCATATCTGTGGTTTTCTGGTGCGAATTTCAGCCAGAATCATTACGAGACTGAGTCTATAGATGGATTAGGGAATAACATTCACATTGATGGGTTTCTGCTTTCAGAAATGCCATTATTGAGAAACTATTTTCTGCCCCTCAAGTAAGGGTAAACAAAAAAAATCAGTAGCCTTAGACTTGCAGAGGCTTGGAAGCAACATAAATGGTGCATAGTGCATGGCCAAGAGATAAAGGATAATGGTATACAGTATGGGTGGCTTTATACTAATACAAAACATGCAGTAAAATATCTGTTGGGCTCAGAATATTGTACAGCATGTTCTACTTAGTATTTTGTAAAAAAATCAGGGCACAGTACATTTTGTTTGCTTGTACAAGTCTGGTGCCAAGTTAAGGTTGAGTGCCTGTAAACTAATGTGTACATAGTGCAATGTGGTCATTGCTGACAGGGCAATCTATCTATATATATAAATCGGTACATCTGTCTGTCTGTCTGTCATTCTGTCATTCTGTCTGTCATCGCCTGTGCTTTGTCGGGCTATGCGCTCGAAAGTTACAGGGCGTACCTACGCGCGCGTTACCTCCAAAGAAAGCTTACGCTTCCGAGACGGTTTTAAGCGTATTTACGTTTCGGCCGGGCTAAAGTCGCGCCCGCGGTATCCCAAAAACCTTCAACATTCCGCTCATTAGCATCTCATTATCCGCTCATTAGTGACAGAGTGACCTCGAGCTCGACCAATCGTACGCCGGGTTGCTGGCGTGTGCCGCCGGGCCAATCGGTGCGTGTGTGGCCGGGCCTTATCCTTCTGAACCGAGGTGAGTCGCCGCCATCTTGATTCCAAACTTTTCCTTTCTTTTTCCCGCTTTCTGCGTCTTTAAAAAAAACGTT